>NC_080031.1:16375000-17000000 GCF_030020395.1 Manis pentadactyla | reverse complement strand
CCATCATCAGAGGAACAGCAATGTTCTGGGAAGTAAAAACAGCTAAGTTTTGTTAGTTCACCCAAAATATACCTTAAGATATAATAATCATGGGCTTAATTTTATTATAATATTTATCAGGGTAGTACCTATGACCTTATCACCAGAGACATAATTGCATTTACCATCTTAGCACTTAATAATAATAATGATAATGATAATAAAGAAACAGAAATCCAATTGGTAAGAGCTAACCCTTACTGGGTGCTTTACTTCATATGAGGCTCTGGGTCTAGTGCTTTTAATGCATTATCTCATTTCAATCCCACTACTAACCAAAGAGGAAAAGCTGAGGCCTAAAAAGGTAAATTTAACCAATCACAAAACCAGTAGGTGGTACGGCCATTACTCGCACTCAGATATGATTGATGCCAAAGTCAGTGTTATTAACTGGTATGTCACGTGCTCCCCATATGGGTAAGTGAGGAAACAAGGCCCCAGGGCACAAAGCACTAAAGCAAGGTCCCCAGGTCCGATGTGGGGACACACCTTGGGCTCTGTGTCTGACAGATGTGATAGCTACTCCAAACATCAGGGGCACCCTGTGTCATTCTGCTCCTCTCTCCCTCCCTCCCTTTTGTCCTCTCTTCCTTCATCCACAGCTTGGTGAGTGCTTATATCTGCCAGGAGCTCTGCCTGGTGCTGGGATTCCATGAAGACAGATGAGATAATCCCAGGAGGGGCCAGGCCAGCAGGGGCAGAAGCACCCTGAGGGCGGGTCTGGGCTCCACAGGCAGGGAGCTCCTCAAGGGGACCTGCAGCTATGCCATACTTAGTGTGGGACGTGGGGAGGGGCAATAAAATCACACATGAAGATAAAGCCGAGTCTCCAGTTCCAGGTAGGAGAGGAAAATCATGCAGAAAAGTAACCCACCATAATCAAAAGGAGGAGTCCGTCCTCTGGCCAGCCACATGTGGAGTCCAGAGGCAGAAAAGAAGCCACAGGCTCACTGCTGTGAGTCCCCACAGCTATCCCACCAAGAGGGCCCTACTACTAAGAGAGCCAAAGAAAGCCCTTTGGGGGTGACTCTCTACTGTCTTAGAGGGAAGCCAGGCTTTGAGGAGCCAGGACCTTTAAGAGGGTTCCAGGATGGCACGGGGCCCCACCTCTTTTCCTCCTGTCTTCTCCCCATGTGACGGGATATCTGAGAAGGGTACTTAGTATGGGGAACTATCCCTGAGAAGTACTGAAGTAGTTACAAAACTGTAACACCTAAAACAGCACAGACCTGGCTCAGTAATAGTCTGACAAATCAATGGAATGAAAGACAATCCAGAATTTGTTCCAGATTTATACAGCAATATTTACATAATAATAATGGCATTTTGAATCAGTGGGCATAGGTAGATTACTTAATACAATGTTGGGACAATGAGTCAGAAAAAAATTCAGGACCCCCCTCCTGACATAAAACACACCTCTTACAGATCAACCATTTAAACATGAAAATTAAATTATACAAACCATTAGGAAAATTACTCATATTGCTCAAAATCTTGGGGTGGGGATGGGGAAGATCTTTCTAATCATGAGCCCAAGAGTCATAAAAGCCAAGTTGTTTGACTATATAAAAATGAAACATTTCATAGAGAAAAAAAATTTGATGAACAAAATAAGATTGCAAACAACAAAATGGAAAGTAATTTATAATATTCATGGCAATGGTCAAACTCTCTTAACATATTATGTACTCTTCAAAATCAATAAGAAAAAGATGAAGAAGAAAAGCAGGTAGATAATATAAATAAGCAATATGAAGAAAATGAAATTAAAATGCCCAGTAAATACATGAAAAGATGCTCAACTTCACAATTACAGAAATATAAATTAAACATTTCTCACCCACAAGTCTGGCAAATGTCAAAAGTTTGAAAACACCCACTACCAGCCAGATTTTCTGGAAACTTCTATGTACAGTTGGTGGTATGGCACATTTCAATAACCTTTTTGTTAGGCAATTTTACAATATTCTACAAACTTTTCACTTGTGTATCATCAATCCTAGCAATCCCTTACTGAGACACTTACGTGTATGCACCATCCTGGTGACGTTGTTTGACAGAGCAGAAGAACTAGAAATAACTTACAAATGAATTTATAAGGAACTAGTGAAATACTATGGCATTTTGGAAAATAGAATATTATTCATGTAAGTAAAAAAGCAAGATTAATTCATTCATATGGAGAAGGACACATACTGACAATATACTATTTGTAAATTTAAAAAAACACAGATCAGGACAGGTAACACATTTTGCTGTGTACAATTCATATTATATGCATTCATTTGGGTAGAAATGAATGTAGCAATACACATAATGTAAAAAGATACATGCAAACAGATGGACACCTCCAGAGAAGGAAGGAAGATACAGACCTCTTCCAGGCAACTTTCCTTTTCTTCTTAAAATACTGGACGCCTCAAGTTTTTACAATGAGCATGAGCTCTTTTTTTTTCCTTTCTTTGTCTTTTTTTTAAACAACAATAATAACCTTTTTCCTTTTACTTTCAAGAACAATAAAGACCAAGAAATCTGCCTTTTTGACCTTTGAGGCCACTTAATCTCCCCTAGGTGCTTTTTCCTATCTAAAATAAGGGCAGTGTTACAACTGCTAACGTCTTTCAGACTTATGTTTCTAGGATTTAAGAAGATGCTTTTTTAAAAAGCACATCTGGCTGCTCAGCCCAAGTGTGCTACGGATGGGAAGCAGTGAAGCATTCATCAGTGGTCCATCTCCTCACTTCTCCCCATTTCCCGAGAGTTTCTCACACTGCCTGCCAGCCCTGGCTTCCCAGGCTTGTTTATAATGTCTATCTACCTGATTTATCTCTCCCTTTACTAATTCCCTGACCCGCTTCCTCATTCTCTTTCTGGTCAGAATCTGGCTATAGACTTCTGGGTTCTATCAGTTTTCCTCTTAAGGAACCAACCCCAGTTCATTAGCTGTATACAAAGTATAGTTACATTCAATCAATCATCCCACTTCATGCCTGTGATCGTGCATGGAATGTAAGTTATCTGCCTGCACCAGGAGACACTTAATAGGCGAGATTGCTTATCGCTGGCAGGAAGTGATCTGCCAGACGCCATCTATTCATTTTAATACTTCTCTCTCCTAGAGATTTCAGGATGGACGCATCACAGCGAGCAATTATATTTACACTTCCGCGTGGGACTTGTGGAGTGTATTGTTAAAGGTGCAGGAGGTCACTGCACAATTCAGACTACCTCTCAGGCGCAATTAACTAAGTAATGTACGCAATTCACCCTTTTTTTCTGACAAACACTGGCAGGCTGATGACTCACTTTGGGGTTAATTCCTCAAATGATTTTGGAAATATTGAATATGTAGACAACAATTTGAACACCTCACTAACCTTTTACTCTTGATATTTCACCTCTTATTCTTTTCAGAGAGGAGTATCTGCTTACATATGTTTTAAGGGTTCACTCTCAATTCTCTCAATTCAAGCTTTAACCTCCAATGGACCAGGTGAAAACATCCAGGGAATCAAAAAGCTTCCCCCAACCACACAGGGTAGAGGAACGGGTCTAACTATTTCCCACATATGAGAGGATGTTCAGGCATCTCACTTCTGCACTGTTCCAAATTGAACACCTGAACACATCAGTGTCAGAGCAGAGCTCTGGCTGCCTGTGTGTGCATGTACGTGTGTGATGAGAGATTCTAAGGACACCGGGAAAGCAGGGACTTTGTCTTACACAAATATTTTTAAATTAGCCTTGATTTATATTAGTTTGTGAATTTCTCTATATGCAAAATGCTATAAACCTTTAAAGCAAACACTGCTCTTTTCCTGGATGTGTGCTTGGTGAAAGGGGAAAACCAAACAAAAACAAAAAACAATGAAACGTGCCAACACACCAATGGGACTGTGTTTAGTTCAAAACTCCAGGCATGAAGCCCATATAGATCCAGGCTGGGCTTTATCTTTACACAACAGGGGAGATGATATAAAACACATTTACTTAGTCTTGCATCATGAGAGCCAAATGACTCCAAACTGAACTAATCCTGTTCCAGCCCAGGAGCAGTGTTTTGATCTACACACTACGTATGTCAAAATGGTGATGCTGTGACATGATACATTTTCATGACACCCCTTCAAGTGTGATCAGGCATGTACCCCAACACATAAATGCTCTGTATACATTTGCTTAAATAAATAATTCATGAAACTACAAATACTGATCCCTGAAGCAGCTTCCAACTCTTAAACACTAGAAGCATGCTCATCCTCATTTTAAACAGGGGGAGATGAAGTGCATGTTGCAATTCAGATGGAGGGGATGCCATTCCACAGGGACTTATTTCAAATTAGTAAGGAGTTAGCTACTGGGTTTCAGAGCAGCGGGCAGAATTTTATTTCAAGGGCAAAAAGCTAAGATTACATGCTGATATCATTGTTCCTTGTGTGGAACTAAGGCTGGGACAAGGATGCAGCGTGTGTTTTCTCTGTCTTATGCATGGATCAGAGTACTTACTGAGTGCCCCCTGCAACACGGCTTCCTAAACATAGTCATTAAGAACTCACCTCTAACCAGCAGCCCCTGTCTCCTGTGTCTAATGCAGTACAAAAAGGATTAATAAAGCACAGAGCTCAACTCCTGCAAGTCAGCATCTAGTGATTTTTTTAAAACTAATGGAGAATTTTACTGTGTGTCTAGTCATTCTAGATATACAGTGCTTCATATTTTCTAGGCAAATTGTCTTCACACCAGCCAGTGGCATTTATTTACCACCCAAAGCATATCAGTGTCACACATGACGTTTCAAAATTACCAGCCTTTTTCTAAACTCTCACAAGCAAGGCGGAAAAAAAAAACTGTTTCAGAAAAGTTTACGAGCAGGAAGAGCACAATTTTCACATAGAAATAATGCCCAAATATGGATCTGATCAAGTGCCTCTAAGAAGGAATCTGCTTTAAGGAATCCTGTCTAACAGGTAATTTTTTTTTCCCTTTTAGAAAATTTGTGAGTCAGAATCAGAAAGTCTGCCAGGCTGTAAAGAGAGCAGCTCTGGGCCATCACCACGGATGAGTGAGGGAATGATTGGATTCTGAAGCCGTGCTTTGATGACGGCATGTTGAAGGATATTCTTGGCTTATTTGTCATTTAATTTGGCAAGATATTCTAATGACAGAACTGGTGCCTGTAGAGAAAAAAAAGAAAGTTTCATTTCTAAACTGTTTTACTCATGGCAAGTGGCCCAGTGTGGTAGGAAGGGGTGGGCAGAAATTAATAGAGCAGGCTCAGAAGGCAAAGGGAAAAAGTCATCTGTCCATTTGTGCTCCTCCTCTCTCCCTTTTCTTATATTTATATTTTTAAAATGTTACAGTTGAAGTCTTTACACTTTCGAGGTGATATGGTAGCAGTCTTTATACTTGTGAGGTGGTATGACAGCACGCAGACCCCCTGAGCGCAGTCCACAGCCGGATGCCCCGGCGCTGTCCAGGGGCTTGTCCAATGCTCAGGCCCCACTGCAGACCGCCTGAATCAAGAACTCTGCGGGGACACTCAGCAAGGAGGAGCCAGTTAAAGCAGTGGTTCCTAGGCAGCGGCAATGGTAAGTGTCCACCAAACCATCATTTTCTTCCTAACTAGGATGCTTTTCCCAGCCACCTGGCATCTACGTGGGAATATGTAAAATTCTAGGCTCCATTTCCAGGCCTGGTCCCAGAAAGTAGCAGGATTCTCTATTCTCTCTTTCCTCTCAACCTGCATAGAAGCAAGGACTCCAAAGTAAATGAGTCACACAATGCAAAGAGCCCAGGTCCTTAATCACCACCTGGATGAGGCCACCTAGGAGGCCACAGCTCCTGCAGTGGCCATTGCATGAGTAAGACATTAACTTGTAACCTGTTACCTCCCTGGTATTTCAAAGTTGTTTCCTGTATCAGCTAGTAATAATGATCCTACCCATCCACCCCACCTTCCATTTTTGCAGCTAGTTTGTCTGACCTCCGCTATATCATATTCCATTTATATTACGGTTAGTTGTTTAACGTCCATCCCATGACATTAGAGCTTACATCACTTCATTATATTTTTTTTAATCTCCAGCAAATAATTCAATCCTGGAACAAAACAAATAATCAATAAATGTCTACAGAAGGGAGAGAAAGAAAGGGAAAATAGGAATCAAGTAAAGGAAGGAAAATCAGTTGTATGATGTTCAATAACTTTAAGTGCACTCTTTAACGTGGATTGTTTTGCAGCCAACACCTGCCCATTTGAATAGATCTACACTCCACCTTAATGGAAGGGCAATGAAATTGAGTAGAGGCACAGGGATTGAGTTAAGAGGTCAAATGCATTATTTAGTGGGTTTGGGGGTTCACTTTGGTGACTCCAAATGAATAATACCTGTCTCCCAAAAATAACAGTAAGGACCTGCACCTTTGCAAACTTTATCCTAATCCTCCTGACACCTCACAAGCTCATGGAAGGAGTGAAATGAAAGTCTACTATTCATTGAGTCTGTGTTCATTCCTCAGTCACAGGCCAGGAACCGTGCCAGGCTGCCTCTGGTTAGCTGTGCCCCTCACATCATGAGGTCATGAACCTTAGGATGCCTTACAGCACCTGCCCGTGAGAGGGGCCCAGCCATTGGCAGCAGCTCTGCTCTTCCCCAAGTGGAAGAAATGCTAGATTTAGATGGAAGAAGACAACCTGGTCCTATGGGAAACTGACCAGTGGCAACAGGAAGGCTGGGAGAAGCAGTGGGCTGGTGCCTTTGCTCTGAACCCTCTTCCATATACATTATCTCCTTCAATTCTCCTTCACAAAAATGGTTGTGACATTTTTAAAACATTCAAAAAACAGGTAAGAAAATGGAATGGAAGCTAAGTAAGCAATTAATTTGCCCAAGGTCACACACAACTGCAGAAGTGGAGAGACAGGATTTGAATTCCTATCCCCAGGGTTCTTTCTTTGAGTTAGGCTGACTCCCCACTTGGGGGTGGGGCAGGGCCAGGGCTGACAGACCAGCCAGAGCAGTCATGGAGGGCAAACACAACATGGAAAAATGCCAATTAATGAGAGGAATCAAAGCAGCTAATTTCTGCATTTTTGCCCTTGTTAAAAAAATAATGTGAGAATTGTAAAATGCAACTCGTACTTATCATCAACACTGTCTCCCTATGCCCCACGAACCCTCCCAGATGCTGTATTCACAGTGTCACATGAACTTATCCTTCCCGTCAACAGAATTAATTAAGAAGAAATTTGTATTTGTCGGGATGGGTTCACTGTGATAAAATATTTTGGTAATTTGTACCATATTCACAAACGGCATTAAAAATTCACTGATTATGTCAGCTCATAAACTGACTATGTCATCAAAATAAGGTTAATCAATTTGTTTAGTGATTTTCATGTTTCAAGGATGTAGCAACATTAGGGTAATATGCAAGATTCAACAACACTTAACATTTATTGGGTACAAAGAAGGTAGATTTCTGTGTCTGGTGTTAAGAATTCAAATACTCCATTAAACTTAGCAGAATCAGAAAAGGAACATTCTAACTCTGAAAAAAATCAAGAGTTATTTAAAGAGATAAAATAAGGAAACATACCTGAAAGCTCTGGGATAATCATTTGCAACAAAGTGTCTGCAACAAACTTCTGTAACTCAAGTTAAGTGAACTATGTCTATAAAATGTTCCCTGATAATAGAACGACAGGCAATCATATGTACATTGTGCATGGATATTATTTATAAAACACACGGGACAACCAAGTAAATACAGCCCTCTTCCTGCAAACTTTAAAATATCTATCCAGTAAATTACACCAGTTAATGTCTTTACTTGATCTCCAGCAAGTACTCCCCATGTCCCCTCCCCTACAGCCCACTGTTCCTGGGAACCAGTGCTGGTATTTTGTTGCTGTTATGTTATGTTATGTTTTGTTATGCTATGCTATGTCATGTCATGTCATGTCACATCATAACATTGTATCGTACAGCAGTGGAGTCGTGCTTGGCACTTTACATTAGGTCAATAGTGAAAATAAGAAACTGTAATGGGGCAGCATCTAGAGTAAGGCTCAGGTTGGAGACAGGGTGTAGAGACAAACCAGAGTTCTTCAGATCTGTCCATCCTATATTGGGATCATCCACAATGAAGCAAAAGATAGTAAGGAAGCTTCTCTGAAGTGAAATGTTCTACCCACAGTTTAAAACAGATTTCTTCTAGTTCAGCTCAGATCTGTAGAGCAAAACTCCTTAGACAAGAGGGAAGATACAGGTAAAAGTCTTAATAGGGAGGGAGCTCATGCTGGGTCTCCTCAATTCAAAACTGGTAACATCCTCACACAGCCACAGTCACTGAATCCCAGCCCTCCTACTCCAATCTGGCATCCGTAGCTACTACCCTTCCTTTCCCCCCACATTCATTCAAGAGAGAAAAAGAGCAATTCTGGAAAATCCATATCTTCATATGTTAAATTCCTCAGACTCTCAATCATCCTGTTTGAAAACCCATAAAAGATGTGACTAAATTGGCCAAACTGAGCAGTTTACGAAACCAAGAGGTTCTAAGAGAAGAAAAATCTGGGAAGCAAGCAACAGAAGAGCTGTCACGCCCAAGGTGTGCCTTGCTTCCTGCAAGGCCAGCCCTCTACTTGCACTCTGCCTCTCACGTCTGCTCTCTTGCGTATAATTATTCCATCTCTACCAGAATCTTCTCATCTGCATGCAATCAGGCTCTCGTTAGCATGTGTCTGAACACATCCACAAACACACAATTATTTTGACTTGATTTACCTCTCCAATTACCATCATCTTTTTTTTCTGCTCCCCTTCCCTGATACTCTTCTGAAATCCTACTGCCGAGATCACCAAGCCTTCATCTTATCCACTCCCATGGGTACTTCTCTCTTCTCATTTTCCAGAGCTCCTGGTTATGGCAGCATTCCACAAAGCTGGTCACTCCCTCCTTAGGACATTTCTCTTGTAGTTCTCATATCACACCTCCTGGTTTTCCCCCGTGTGACTGGCTGCTGATTCTGTAGGTGCTTTGTGGCCCCTCCTTTCTCCACTTTTAAATGGAGCTTCAAGGTTCCAAGCCTTGATCCTGCACTCTAGCTATGCCCTCTCCTTATTTTGGTGGCTTTTATACAATTTTAAGATTTTAACAATAAATGTAACTGATCTCTCCCAAATGTAAATCCCCAACTCTCATCTTTTTCCTGAGCTCCACAATCATAAATCCACTTAACAACTCTTTCTGATTCTAAATCTTGAACCTAGTATACCTAATATGGTCCCCTTGCTTACTTGTCCCCCACAACCCCACCACCTACGGCTTCTCTAGTCTTTTCTGTATTGGTAAAGGAATCATAACCATCAAGTGTTCAAGTGAAATCATCCTTGATTTCATCTATCCTCTCATCACAAATTCCAGCACCATGTCCTATAGTCCCCTCCAAAACTTCTATTTCCACATCTACACCTCTGTCTATTCACTGCCACAATCTTTGTCCACACTTTCACCATGTCTCCCAGTGGCAAGACCACTGAAGAGGTCATGTTAACCTCCCCACTTCACAGTACTCATAGGAGGAAAGTCAGGGTATTTTAGAAACATACACATGACCAAACCAGTCTTGCTTACAACCTCTAACCCTTCCCATTGCCCCCAGAGGCAATGCAAAGGCTTCCCCCTGGCCAGCAAGGCAGGGCACAAGCTGGTGCCTACCGACCCACCTGCCCTGCCCTATGACACTCTCACTCTTGTCATTATGCTCAGCCACAGTGATGTCTTTTGTCTTTCCTAAACATGCTAAGATGGTAATAGTCAAACAAGCTTCATCTGTGTTTCTTTTCTTGTTAGAATTCTGTACTTTCTTCCGGGCTCTCTGCCTGGCTGGCTCCTTCACATCCCTCAAGGCTCAGTCCACCTACGCCCAGCTCACAAGTCCATCCCTAACCACCCTACTCCAGCTACTTTCCACCACATCACCTGCTCCTTTTCTCCTCTGCCCGTATTGTCAAAGAATGTCCTTGTTTAATGTGTGCTCATCATTTGCTTTTCCCATTAAAATGAAAACAAAGACTTCATCTTGATACAGAATCCAACCATCTAGAATAATGCCTGGCCCAGCGTATGTGCTCAGTGCATGCTAGATAAATGAATAAATGAATAAATGAATGAACAAATAATGTGTGCTAGCTAAACTGATAGCAAGCATGTTTACTGTGAGCCATACATAATGGACAACACTATTTTGAGGTTTGGCTCAGTGATCTTATACAAAAGCAGTCAAGTACAGACAACAGGCTATGTACAACCAAAAATAATTGTATTGTTTTTCTGCCCATTGAGATACTTTTCTGAAGATCCCCTAGAAAATAACTTGAATCTATACCTTATGCCCATTATTATAACTCTAAGGTAGGGGGCTACCTCTGTAAATGGAATACTGGAAAGAAATAAATTATAATTTCTTTCTATAGTGAGACCCAGAACCAGATTACCGTGGTATCAAGTGAAAAGTATCCCCTTGCCTAGATTAATTTATAGTCAAAGAAATGGGAATGGACTTGATTCTCTCAGATGAGAAATTCTGTATCATATATAAAGGACTTGGTTATTTCATTCACCTCCACCCAAGAAAGCATCATTCACATCTCACACCCTCTCCCTGAAACATGCACCCTCCTAATACAGATCACTGTCAGCAGCCCATACATTATAGAGTTTCCTCCACACCAGCCCCATCCATGCACCCTCACATTTCATCCTCCTGCCATACCTGTCTCGTAGAATAAAAAAAATACACAGAATATTAAAAAAACATTAATAGCCAGAATACATTATTAATTCAATTAAACTATGAGTCCAATAATGATTCCTTTTCATTGTTTATTAAAAGGAATAATTAATTGCTGAGAGGGTATTAAAAAAACACACAAACTGCTGACTCTATTCCTGAGTGAAAATGCAGAGCTTCTGTTGAGGCAGGAATACTAGAGAAGATGTGCTGGATACAGTTATAGAAAGGCAGGAATATTCCCTCTGGCTTCTTTTCTTTATAGTTTCATAGCTGAAACTAAAGAGGTAAGAGAGTACATAGGTTGGACTTTTTCTTTGGACTAGGATAAGAATCTCCTTTGGGACTGAAAAAGAAATATGGCTTCATTATTTACTAGTCATATTCTTTTGGTCATGTCCTTTCCTTTAGCTTTTCTGGGCCTCATTTTCCTTATTTGTAAAGTACAAATAATAGTAGGATCTGTCCCAGAGATTATTAAGGGATGGATGTAAATACTTGAACACTATATGATACATGACCAGTGGCTGATGAGTCCTGGCATTAGTTCTGTGTAAGATCCACATACTCCTCGATTCCAGCTATTGATATATCACACAGGTAGGGTTTTTTTTCACAAGTAGTGACTGATCTTGAGAACCTGTTCCCTTCAGCCAGTGGTTTGATAACCCACCATTTACCTATTTCCAAGGCTTGATAAAAAGACACCCAAGGAAACAGTATTGTCTTAAAAGACACTCAAAACCAAAGATAAGAAACCACATTTTCCAGTGATACCTCAATTTTCTGACATTATACAAAGGAATTTGATGTGTCATAGAAATGAATGTTGAGATAAACTGAAGTTTAATTCTATATGCACCAAAATTATCATCTTAATTTTAACCAGCTTTGATGACAAATTGCTTAAAATATATGCCTCATTTCAATGCCTTCGGAGACTGAGTATGTTAAATGTCATTTAATATATTATTTTAAAATGCTGATGTCCCAAGTTCATCATCCTGAACACCAATTTTTATACTGATACTTTTAGGAGTTAATGAAATATTTACAAATCTGCTCTCCATATACATATACAGCCATAATTTCCTTGATTCTTTTCTTTTTAGCATTCCTGGTTATTGCAATACCTGAGCAAAATTACAATTCTGGTTTTTTAGTGCTGATTACGCATAAGAACAAAACATCAGTATTACTGATTGTGGGTGCCAGTATTTTATTTAAAAGTGATATTTGTCACTGTCGTCATCTGCACAGGCTTTGTTCTTTGCTCTCTACATGAGACAAGGTGCTCTCTACATGAGACAAGGCTTGAATCCATGACTGCAATCCCTCTGTCATTTTGGACTAAAACTCTACACGTAAGAAGACTACAGAAACAAGCCCTAATTAAAATATATTATTCTATGGAAGATGAAACCAGGTCCACAGAAAATGTATCTGGCCCTGGGAGTGGGAAGGCTGTAGAGGGAATTTGGTGAATTAGACCAGGGAATCTTACAGCCCTCACTTCCTCTCCTCACAAAATTCTCTAATTCTCTATCCTAGCCTTCTTCTGTTTTAATTACCTGTGGTCACAGTGTCAGTGTGTGCATGCGTGCACGCACACGCGCGCGCACACACACACACACACACACACACACACACACACAACATCTAATTCCAAAATAACCCTATTAGGAAAACATCAGGCATGGGCTTGGGCACAAAATGACTCTTAGAGAAAATACGCATAACTAATAAATCAGAAAAATCCAACTCAACCTCATAAATAAAGTAAAGAAAGGGAGTTAAAACAAAAACAGTTGCTCTGCATGAGAACTGAGGAAGGGAGGTGGGGAATGGTGCTTTCTAATTCAGAGCATCCATGTTTGATTCAATGTAATAATGTGGCTGAGTAATATTCCATTGTATATACAGACCACTTCTTTATGCACTCACCTATCAATAGGCATTTAGGTTGCTTCCATATTTTGATTATTATAAATAATGCAGCAATATTATTCAGATATAAAAAAGAATGACATCTTGCCATTTGCGATGACATGGGTAGACCTAGAGGGTATTATGCTAAATGTAATAAGTCAGATGGAGAAAGACAAGTACCATATGATTTCACTTACATGTGGAGTCTAAAGATAAATGAACAAAATAGAAATAGACTCACTGACACAGACAACAGACTGGTAGCTGTCATGGGGGAGAGGATCGGGGGACGAGTGAAATAGGTGAAGGTGGGAAAAATTAGTGAGAATGTCCGCTGTCCCATTCTGGAAGATGGTTGCGTGAGTTTAATACATGTCAAAATTCATTGATCTATACAATGAGATTTGTGCGTTTTATTATACGCACCTCAATATAAGTAAATTAATTAATTAATTATAAGAACACAAGCCCAACAACATAAGCACATTTCAGGATCACACCATGCTGTCCTGTACTATCCCACATGCCAACAAGCCAAGCAGTGCGAAAGTGCCTCTGTCCACCATGAGGCCACAGAACTAAGTTGTATAGGGATGAGGAGGATGTAAATATTTGCTAACAACAATAAAAACAAAGAAGTAACATGGCAAATAATTTCTGGGTACATCTGGGTCCATTATTTACCTTCTGGGAATGTAAATAATTCTTTATGTAAATATTTCAATTATGATAGTCCAACAAAACTACCAGACTTCTGTTATTTTTAAACAGCAAGGCACACAAGCACTGCAGTCACTAACACTCTTGAATTTACTGTCAGCTTAGACCAGTTACCCATCAAACATCTTGTAAGCATCTCTCAGGTTCTCCCACGTCCACCCTCATCCGGATTCTGCATCGGCAGGTATCACAGTCTCCACCTGTCAGCCTTACAAAGCATTCCCCAAATGCCAGCCCGTACCAGCAGCTCAAGTCCTGTGCCGGTGGTTTAACTGTTCTATAGACTTCTGATCTTTTAATAAAATGAGACCCAAATGCATTACTGGCTTTCAGGACCTCTCCTGTCGGACCCCACCCTCCCCCCACTTGTCTCTACCTATTATCTCCTCTGCTTCAGACACAATAGTCTCTTTCTATCCCTCCAACACGTGAAGCCTGTCCCCAGGCCTGGAGTGCTCTGTTCCCAGATCCTCCTCTCCATTTAGATCTCAGCTCAGATGTCACTTACCCTCAGAGAGACTGTCACTAACCCATTGGTCTCCAACAGCCACCCAGGCGGCCTGCAGCACAGCACTTCAATGTATCTGACATATATGTATAGGTCTGTTTGCTTGCTCACCATATCCCCTCAGGAAAACATAAGCTCCAAGAACATATTATGTCTCCCCTAGTCACTGCAGAATCCATGGCACATCATAGGCACGTAATAAATATTTCAATGAGGGAATGAATATTTACTCAGTGCCAGGTACTGCTAAATACTTTATACGGACTATTCTATCTGATCCTTAAAACATCCCTACAAGGTAGTCTCTATTAATTACTATTCTTATCCTGCCTGTGAGGTTAAGTAAATGTCCCAGCTGACAACAGAGTCCATTCTCTCACGCATCTTTCTGTATGCCCTGGACGTGACATGCGATATCCTCTGGGGAATAATGGTCCTGATGGATTGCCACGATATTATACAAAGCCTCATTCATTAGGAAAAGATCAAAGCTGGTTCCTTAGTGTTAGTGTGGGGTATATTTTATTATGTCCTCTTTTCTTTCAAATCTGTAATTCCACACAGAGCATACAGGGTAACTACTCAGCCATGCTTTAGGCAAAAGGCCTTCAGTAGTTTCTTCTCAGTCTCTGTACTTGAGGCCCTTGCTCGCAAAACAGGAATGATAACAGAGCTCCCACAGTTAAATGAGATAATATGTAAAGCACTTGGAAAAGGAAATGGCCAACAAAAATTAGTTAAGTAAATGTTGGCTAGAATTTTTATTCTTACTAAATATATTTCTGACTACTTAATTACCTAGTACATCCTCTTTCTCACCGAGCTAGATTGCATATATTACAATAACCCAAATTTATTGCCCATGGGACTTCTATATTAAGATAAATTCTTTCTCTCCCTCTGCTTTTGCTTGGGTATAGGTTAAAAATCCATGACAGAGAGTCTCCCAGGAAAACAGGGTACACTGAAGCATTAACTTAATAAAAAACCAGGTGATTAAACCTGGGAGACTTAACGCACAGTCCGGAGCCATTTGTCTTACACACAGGCAGAAACTAGAGTATGAGGAGAATCTGGCTACATAACATTAAATCACCATCTAGCAGCTAGAGTAGAAAACAGCAATTGTAGTATCTTTGACCTAGATAAATAAATGGCTTACTTAGGAAGAGGAAATCCACTGGGGGAGAAAAAGCTCCAGGACATGGAATTCCTAAGTAAAAGACCAAGCTGCTTGGAAAACAAGTCTCAGCTTTGACTTGGGCAACAGGACAGACATGAAAAGGCAAAGCCTCACAAAGTAGCCAAGCCACCGGAGGGCTGAGCAGGCCGCAAAGCCTGGAGCTTGCAGAGAGGGGCCTGCCCGGGATGTGGGGCTCCCCGCCGCTGGTCTCCGTGTGCTTGCTTCCCTGACAGTCCTGGGTCCAGAAGCCAACTGGCAGGGCCGGCCGCACTTGCAGGAGACACAGCGCGCCACTGCCAGCTTTTGGTGACAAAAGGAGTGTTTCTAGCAGGCGTGCTGACAGCTGTCCGAGTGCCACATTTATTTACAAAATGTTAGTTAAATTACTGACAGTTGGCGCTGTGGAGGAAAAGCTGAGAGAAAAGCTGACATTCCTTGATCTAGCGGGCGCTCCCAGCCCTGGTTCTGGCCCCCTCTCCTATTTATTAATTCCATTATTTGCTTGTTAGTTTATCTATTTATGACTTCTGGCTTATTCACCGGCCATTGCTTTTAAGAGGCTTTGAGCGCCTGGGCAGTTAAGCTGCTCCACACAATTTGCTTCCAAAGGCCCTTCGGCTAAAAGTCGCCTGAGGATCGGCTGTTCTTAGCGGCATCTTGTATCTGCACTGGCTCAGACTCCGCTCTCAGACTTCCAGAAAGCCTCCTGAGGGCAGGCTGTAAGCCCCTGGCCTGTTTTCTGCAGCCACTGATGATAAGTATGCGCTCATTAGCTTGTGAATGATCACCATAATCAGCAGCATCTCATTTTTCCTCTTCTGTTGATCAGAGACAGGTTTTCTGTGATGCAGTTGGACAAAGCGTTTCCATTTTTCATTCTTTCTGACAGGGTCAATTAAGATAGAGGAAGAAGAATTTGGGTGATAAATGAAGATCAACATTATGGCTACAAAGAGTTTCAGAGACTAAAACATATTTCTGATACAGCTGTACAGTCTCATTTCCTCAACATAGAGAAAAGCATATATATTGCCTTAAACTGTTGTCTTTAATTTTTTTCTAATGTATTTCCTCTTATGTCAAAATGCTACATGTTTTTGTTGATAATTTAAAATATACAGATAAGCAAATAGTATTTAATGAGGCCTCCTCCACCTCCTATTTGAAACTGTGGTCTCCATTCTCCTTTCCTACCTCTCCACACTCTCCTTCCCTTTCCTCCCTAGCATGCACCACCAATTAATATGTTCCACCTTTTGTATGTATTTTGTTCACTGTTAGCCTTACTCTACTGGAAAGTAAATTCCATGATGACAGATTGCAGCATAATGTATAAGCTACTTTATTCCACGGTGCCTAGAATAGTGTCTGGCACATGGTTGGTGCCCGTAAGTACTTGCTGAATACAACTGAACCCACCATAGCCAAGCAGAGCATGCACTAACCAGTCTGTGTTCTGACAGACCTTGGCTGCTCTAGGATCTGATTTGAAAGGGATCCAGATCTGGCTGAGTGGGAGGGACGAGCCAAGGACGTTCAGAACTCTATTGCCCTCTCTCCAGAAACGGGCCAGCTTCAGTCAGAGAGCCTTGCTGGACCAGCCCAATGTCCCAGCAGCCCTCACACACTCAGGCCCCTTGCCACCTGCTTCCCAACACTGCACAGTGCCCCTTCTGTGCTTCTCCCACATCCCAGATGACAAGTGACCTCCCAGACCAGCAGTGGCATATATTCCAATCTCTCTGAGGTCCTGGTGCTGAAGATTCCCCAACCTGGACAGACTGGAGGCGTGCCCAGGACAGGAACTGTGCTGGCATGTGTACAAGAAGCCCTCCGACATACCCATAGCAATGTGGATTCAAAAGGTAACCTCTTTTTACTTTTACTAGATTTTATGTTGACCTCTTTCTGATTTTAGAAAACTAAAACATTATTTTTAAAAATTTAATAATTATTGAAAACCAAGAAGCAAATCAAAGGCACTTATAATTCCACTATCCAGAAACTTTATGAGTGTTTTACTACATTGATAAAAGAGCCTTTCAGTATTTTATTATTTTTAGCAGGCATTTGCATGCACACACACACATATTCACAGGGCATGGAACCATTTTTGACTGATGAGTTGTAGACACATTAATTATCTGAAATGACTTAAAGTTCTGCCTTGATTCATATTCATCATGATATTAATCCCAAAAGGATAATAAATAAGATTCCTTTTTGTATAAAGGAGAAAAGAACAAACAAAACTAGAGAGCGTATTGATTAAGATACTTCTATATTTGGCAAAACTCTAAAGAAAAGGATATTAAAAAGTTCAGAGCAGTGGTCAGCTTCTCAGAGGTAACGAAAGGGTATAAGATAAGGAGGAGAGAGAGGAGGTTTTACAGGGAATGGGAAGTTCTGCCCTTAGAATGGGTGGAGGGCACATAGGTGATCGATTTGTTATGCTTTTACATGTAGATATGTTATGCACATGGTGATGTACAGGACAGTTCATAATAAAAAGGAAAATAACATACTTAGTTCCCAGTAGGCATCAAATATTGTGCTACTCAACATTTCATCAACCATTTTCTGAGTGCCACCAGGAGCCAGACCCACAGTGAGGGCCTCGCAGGTCCAAAATGAAAACACGGAAGGAAGGTCAATGTCAGGACAACACAAAGACCCATTATTCATCACTGCTTATCTGCACGGACCATAACCTTATCCCTGCTTGTCCCACCCATCCCCACTTTCTAGCAGAAAAGGATATTATGATCAAAATAAAGAATTATTAGAAAAGTAAAAAATGTATTTCTGACAGGAACTACCCATAAATATCTCCTTTAACAATAGGAGTATTTTAGTTAGTTACTATTGTTAATTCGTATTTTATCTGCAACTCAGCAATAATTACTGTGAAATAGAGACCAAAAAATACCGTTGGCATATACCCTGGGGCAAATCAACAACCCAGCACCAACTAAGGCAATGACAAGAAAGCAAAATAAACAAATTTTTCACTTCTTTAAAGTAATGGGAAAAAAAAAAAGTTTTAATTTTAATAGATTAAGAATAGTAGTTGACAGCCTCTCTGCTGAAGCTTTTATTACAAATCATTCTTTCAGGACATTTCATCAGTTTTAACCGTCGTTAAGACCAGGAGCCATAGGGGCCTGGCAATGTGGCTGAGCTTGTGCTCATAAATGAAAGTGGAAGTCCAGGTATGGGGAACTGTTTATTCCCCCAAGGAAGCCGGTGGACTTGTACCCCAGGGAAGTTTCATGATTCATCAAGGAAATCCTCACAGTGTAACTGACGCAAGAGGGTTCATGCTTTGTGATTCAATGTGAGCCTAACCAAAGACCGAGTGTCAGAGAAAGAACTTTTCGGCGTATGTCACTGAGTGCTTATCAGAGGAGATGGTTCAGATAATTGTGGGATCTCAGAGGAGGTTCACTTAGCCAGCTTTAGGATTCTGTCCTGCCAGTGATATCTGATTTTTCATTTTCAAGTACTTAAAATTGAGCAAGTGTAGGACATGAAAATTAATAATAAAATACAGAAAAATGAAAAAATGTTAATGTACAGAGCCAAAGTAAGCACACTCCTCCAGTGGCTTCCTTGATACTAAGAATAACATCCAAAGTGGTCACTGTGGCCAAGTGGCCTGCCTTGGCCCCCAAGCCTCCCAGCGCACCTCTGTCTGTGCAAGCCAAGGATATTCCCACCTCTACACATTTGCATTTGCTGGGTTTCTGCCTAGAACGCCCTCCCCCAAATGTGTACATGCTCACTCCCTCATTTCATCAGATCTTAGGCAAAGGCCCCACCCCAGAAAGACCTCCTCCAGCCAATGTGTCTAAAATTAGCACCTACTCTTCACTTCCTATTGTCTTGCCTGCTTGCTTGCTTCTTTAGCATGCAGATCACCACCTGATATTAGATAACCACTTCTCTGATCACTGTCTTCTCATGTTCCAGGGTCTAGAACAGTGTTTGGCACTTAGCACGTGCTGAATGACTAAAAACTATTTGTTGAAAAGATGATGAATGATTATAAACCACAAGCTATGAGAGCCTGGGTGAACAGAGATTTGTCGCTGTTGGAAAAGATCAAGGAAAATGCGAAGTTGGTGCTGTTTGCAGGGTTTCCAGTGAGATTGTGTCTGGGAGAGAGGAGAGAAAAAAATGAGGAGATGGGCATGGAAAGAGCAATCGGGACGAGTAAGCCACAAATGGTGTTTGAGAGCATTTGAAGGGTGCCTTTGCAGTGGGACAATACACAGATGAGAGGTGACAGAAGAGTGTGTCTGGAAATTCTGGCAAGAGACAGAACGTGGATGGGAGAGCCTATCTTCTAACATCTCCCATCCGGGATGAACAGTTCTATCTTCTCTTCTTGCTCATTCAGTGAATTATTAATAGAAAACAACACGTTTAATGCCTAATATATTCCAGGAACAATTATTGAGATTTTACATGTTATCTTATGCAATTATTATAAATAATTACAATTATTAAATGAGATGGCCATTGTAAAGCATTTATCATGTAATCATAGGTTCCCACTAAATACTGCTAGTGATGTGGCATTTTGTTGCTATTATTATTTAATTCTTACAACACTTTTGTCTGGTAGGTATTAAGGTGTTATTTAGCCCCATTTCACAGGTAAGAATATGAAGGCTCAGAGGTTAATAGTTTCACAAATCAAGTTAAATCTCAGCTCCAGAGTCCATCTTTTCCCTACAGAATCATTCTCAATTCATATGTTTTATGTAGACTAACATGACTTGAGTATATATGTTTAGGACCTGTATTTACGTATTATAAATAACCAAGCTGTAAAGAAATTCGCAGGTTAGGCATCTGACTACTGGAACCTGACAGTGTGTTAACCCACATGGGGCTTCCTTTAAGTCCCAGAATTTCATGTCTCTGTTACAGCTTCAAAAAAATCAATCCTTCTCTGGTTAAAATTCCCTACTACCAAACATTCCACCTTCATTCTTTCTTCCTTTCAGTTACTAGGGCAAATCATGTCATGAATAGGATTTTGAAGGCTCACTGACAGTTCAAGTTTTGAAGGAAAGTATGAACAGAGAGCACAACAGTCAAGTGCACTTGGCCTTCCAGCCAGAAGGCCAACAGTTTTTGACTAATATACCTTAGGTTAAAACAGAAGGCAGCAGGAGACCATTAGCTTTGGATAAAAATTCAAATATAGATAGCATCACATCCGGGCTAACTCCCCAGTCTCCCAATCAGTACACCCTGAAGGTCAGGACCATGTCTCCCAAAGACCAGAAGGGCCTGGCGACATGGCAGGCCTTAGTCTCTGATGACTCCTACCACCTGTTCTGAGCCGCCTGGCATCCCTACGGGTTCTTTGGAGCCCAGCACCAATTGCTGATTATATATTAATGGAAACAAGCCAAGCAACTATTTTTTCAATACCAAAGATAACCCTAAGGGCAGGGGAATGTCAAACTGAATGCTTAATAAAGTTGGTGCAAAATGCTCCGAGGGGCATTGCTAAATGTTCAGGCACAAATAGAGATGATCCAAGGAGTGGAAAAAAAAAAGGGTAAAATTCTCACCATCTTAGCACAGACAATGTCTGGGTTTGATTACTGAATAGAGATATGAAATATGTGTTAAATATTTCTTCTGAACAGCTCATTAGGCCTAATCCATCTCTGATTTCATTGAGTCCATTAATTCTAAATATGCGTCTGCTTATATATACACACATATACACAAGTGATCATGAAGTGCCAGCCTAATAATTTCACAATGTAATGCCCTGGAAATGGCAAGAGGTAAAACATCAAATTGGATGTTACACAGCCTTTAAATGTTTATAATTTTCAGATATGACAAATAAAAATGACAAAGAATGATGGACAAAAAAAAAGATGGCATTTCAGTTAGAAAACACAAGACCCCTTTGGCTGGATGCATGTGAGGCAGGCGCCAGGCCCCAAATATCCGCTGTCACCAAACCACACAGCTGTACCAGCCCAGTCGGTACCCACACGGAAACTATACACAATTAGTAAAACCAACACGGGCATTATATTTGTTCAGGTGGGTTTTGTATTTCTTTCTCTTCTCCTAAAATCCACACTGCTATCATCATTTACACAAGCTACACTAGGTCTCACAGACACTCAAGAACCCAAATCATCTTTCTTCATTCTTTAGCCCTTCTTCTGCTTGGAGACTGCGCCCTTTTGCCCTGCTTTTGTTTTAATAAGTCAAGAAACTTGCCGATGCCTCTGCCTAGAGTGTTTTTCATGCTCATTTCTGCAGGGCTCTCACCCAGTGCTGTCCCCCTGATCAAACAGCAAACACCCATCTCCCTGCACCCTGGGCTTCCCTGTCCTTTGCCTGTATTTTACTTTCTGGTATAATGCTCTCCACCAGGCAAAGTATGGTTTACTTACTTATTTTTTTTATTGACAACTGGTTCTTGCTAGGTACGGTTGCGCAGGTTGTGTGCTGCTCAAGGGTGCTGGGTGGACGGAGCTGTAGAAGTGCAGCTCTGTGTATCCAAGTAGGAGCCCTAGGGAATGCTTGTCAGAAGGGAGGAAGGGCACCTGTTTCTACCTGGTCTGCACAAGCTGTATGCTGGGAGAGGTCACTTTTTCAATGTATACAAGCTGCAGCTCGCATCTCCCTTCACTAGAAACTGTGCTGAGAAAGAGGCACTCAGTGCCTAGAATACTGCTGGGCACACACAAGATGCATAGTCAGTAGTGCTGAAGTGACGCTTGGAAGCTCATCCATTTATTCTCCAAGGGTACATTAGGCTTCTGTTACCTGTCAGGTGCTGTGTGTCAAACTGAGGCAACAATGAAAATAAGACAAGGTCCCTGACTCCTGAACCACAAAACCTTGGAACAGAGCCACCCTAAAATCTCGATGTCTCTGCATTGTCCTCAGTCCCTATAAATCTTCTACCAGGACTACTGTCTCTCCCTCTCCCCTTGGTCACACCTTCCTGTCCCCTTTGCACAAATTCACAAGTGACTTCCCCGCTACCTGGTTGCTCTTCGAAAATGTGGCCTCTGACAGGGGTTTTCTCTCCTTTCTCTTCAACATTTTTAAGAACAAGCCTGCAAATCATGCCATCTGTCTCTTTACTATGTGTCAATTAAAACACTGTTAGAATATCTCTAACACAAAAGGTTACACTAAATAAGAAACCTCCAGCTATTAATGAGCGATTTGTCGTCTAAAAGGTATTTTCCCTAATTATAGTACATCTCAAGTTGTATCCATTATGGACATGTGTTAATTTACTTCAAGGTACAACTTTTCTTTGTCACTGGTTTTCACATGCTTGTAGAGTAAAGGAGACATTTTACTTGGTTTGGAGATGTAAAGAGTCAAGCAAATGAAAATCAAACATTTGAGGCTTCAGTTTGAAAAGGCCGTGGTTCCCACTTTCAGACAAATGCAAAGCATCACCAAAAGGCTTGCTACGAGATTTTAATAAGTGCTTAAGCTTGGATTTAAAATACATATCTGTGTATTTCTATGCAGTTGAATCATCAATCATAATGTATCAATCATAATTGTTACATTCAATCAGAATCAGATAGGGCAATGCTTGCTACTGTAACAAATGAACTCCAAAATCTCAGAAGCCTATCACAATGAAGGTGTATTTCTCCTTCATGCAGTAATCTACCAATCAAGGCCCTGGGTCAGCTGGCAGGGCGGGAGGTGGAAGCCCTGTGCGTACAGGCATTCAACCACTTGGCTGATGGAGCGTCTGCCAAATAAGGCACAGGTTTCCAGGGTAATTCTGGACATTGACATCCAGATGGCTTAAGGAGAAACAGTATGAAGTATTTCACAGGGGAGCTTTTTATGGGCCACATGTATACCCACAGCTTTTGCTCACATTCCTTTGGACAGAACTCTGTCACATGGCCACACCTCAATTAAAGAGTGGCTGGGAAAAGCAGAGGAGCTCAGTGTCCAGGGAGGAGAAGAAACAACTTAGATATTTCTGAACAGCCAACAGTCTCTTCCTGAAAGGTAAAGAATGAGCAGAGCAGCAGTGATCATGTCCTTCCTCCTCACTGTGGACACGGGGAAACGCGGGACCCCCACACACGAACTGTCTCAGCAACAGCCCATGGTGAGCTGAGTAGAACAGAGCCAGGACTAAAACTCAGGTGGCCCCAGCCCTAAACTACTACTCATGTTCCCCAAACAGTGAAACTTGCTGAGACGTTTCAAAGTCATTCCACCACAAAGATATCGCTGCAGCTGCAGCACCAGCCCCAACATCAGCCAGGACTCGAGGGCCCCACTTCCTGCTCTGTGCATCTCAGATCATTAGATTCAGAGGACTACACAGCCCAAGCACATACACCCCATGCTCAGCACCTCCCTATCTGTGGGAAGCTCACTGAGGGCCAGGCATTACTCCGAACACTTCCTATTTCTCTCCTGCTTCAGCACTCCTATTGGTAGTGTCTTTAAACAATGACAAAACCAAAGCCCAGTGAGGTCAACCAATTTGCCAAAGGTCACACACTTGGACAACGGCAAAACCAAGCCTGGAACCTAGGGAGGGGTCTGGCTGCAGACCTTAGTCTGAATCATTGTGCTCTGCAGCCTTGAGGTAGAATTCCCTTAATAAAGAAAGCTTCAAATAACGTAACAGACATTGAAGAGTGTGTTCAGTTTCAGGTTCACAGCCTTATTTAGGCCCACCTGCCACTTCCTTCCCTTCCCCCAAGTCTATAGGCCTTTAGGTAGAAACTAACCCTACTTTCAAATGCTTATTAGAGTTTCTATAAAACCTCTGGTGAAAATGGACATTTAAAGGTCCTTTAGATTCTGCACATGTAGGTTTTTTAAAGTGTGTCACA
The DNA here is from genome assembly GCF_030020395.1 of Manis pentadactyla. NCBI lineage: Eukaryota > Metazoa > Chordata > Mammalia > Pholidota > Manidae > Manis > Manis pentadactyla. The sequence continues at coordinate 16,975,935 of NC_080031.1, read as the reverse complement.
GCACCCCAACAACGTCCTCCTGGACATCCCACTTCACTCACTGTCCCTGTAGACAAAACCAAGGCTGAGTCACACACACTCCCTGCGTGGGCTCAGTTTAAGAGCCCCCAAACCTATGCCAATACAGAGATAAACCCAAGTCTCCTCTTTCTAGTAAAAGATAAATAATTTTCACTCTTAACAGCTTACTATTATTCCTAATAATCTTCATTCACTCAACAAATATTCTTTAATATATCCCATGGTCCAGGCTGTAATTTAGCCACTATAAACAGGAGCAATAAAGTCAGTGGCCTTGTGCATATTACATTTTAGTGGAAGAGGCCATACATAAATAACAGATAAATAAAAGAATTTTCTAAGTGTCAAGAGCTATGAAGAAAAATTAAAGCTAGGCAGGGGCATGGTGATGTGGGGGCTGGGGGCATGGCTATTTCAAAGTCTTCTTTGAGGATGGCATATTTGAGCAGACACAGGAATGCCATGAAGGTCCTGCTGGGGTCCTGGCAGAGGACAGAGCATGTCCTCAGGTAAGAATGGACTTGGGGGGTCAAGGGAAGACACAGAAGTTCACTGAGCTGCCTCCCTTCAGGGGGGCAGGTATGACAGAAGGAGATGTCTGAAGGACAGACAGGCACCAAGTACCAGAGTCTTTTGCACCAATGAAATGTTTGCATTTCATTCTAGATATGACTAGACACAACTATAAGGTTTTGAACAGAGTGCTATGACTTCATTTATGCTCTTAAATGATAATTTAGACTATCGGGGGTGGGGGGGGGAATGGATTCTGGTAGAGCAGAAGTGGAAGCAGGAAGACCAAATGTGCGTCTGGAATAGTCCAGAAGAGAGCCGACGGCAGTTTTGATTTGAGAGGTAGTGTTTGAAACAGTGGAAAGTGGCCTGAGTCAGGACATACATTAAAAGTAGAGACAAACAGGATTTCTTGATGGATAAGATATAGCATGAGAGAGAAAGAAAAAGATGTATGTGTTGGGTTTCTGAGCAGCTGGATGAATGGTGCTGCCCACTCTTAAGATTTGGACAGACTGAGGGAACATCACGTTGGTAATGGCTGGAGACGGGACAGATGGGGCTGGGATCAAGAGCACTGGTGGAGACATAGAGATGACTGAATCATAAAGATGCTCTGCAGATTACCACTGGGATACACAGTCTGGAGGGCCAGAGTGAAAGGGATCCATCAGGACAGAAAGCAGAAGACGGCAGCAAGGAAGCGGCCATAGGTAAAACAGACTCATGGCAAATTCTAACAGTAGTGGGATTTTGAGAAAGATGGAAAAAGAAATGCACAGAAGCCCCAATGAGTAGCAAGAACATCTCTCTAACTTTCAAGCTTCATGGTAAGCAGGATATAGAAGAAAAACAGCCACTGTTGAGATGGTGGTGGGTGTGGAAATAACCCAGGAAATAGCTAAGAAAAGAAAATGATAGGAACATTCAGAGAAGAGACTGGGGACATAGAAACTTTTCTGGTGACAGATCACAAAGTCCAGAAAGCAGGAAGTTTTCTTGGAGGACTTGGGCGAAGTTTGCAGCTGGGTCAGATTATTGGATGTACAGAAGCATGAGGTCATAAGATTCTAGACAATGATTCGTGGCCTGGGTTGGGGGACGGGGAGGAAGTCTTTGAGTTCTGAGGCTGAGATAACTGATAAGTGAGATAAAACAGTGTTTGTCCTGATCATCTCTTGGGAAAAATAGAGTAATCAGTTGTAACTCTATTTCTACTCCAGATCATGGTCCTAGCTATTTGTAATGGAGAACCCGGGGGTCATGACTGGGACAGACACATTCATCCAGAGCTCTGGCGCCTCCTCTACGGGCTGCAAGGGCTTGTGTCCTGGGGGCTTATGGATCAGTCTACCCAGGCCTTCCAGGGGTCCTTTGTGATCATTATTTAAGAACACTTCCTTTATAATACCCAAGTGTACCGATTTCCTGAGTCTGTTGCAATAGAGCATTACAAAGTGGACAACTTAAAACAATAGCAATGGATTATCTCATAGCTCAGGGGGCCAAAAGTTCAAATCAAGATGCTGGCAGGGTTACCCAGGAAACTTGTAGAAGAGAAGCCTTTCTCGCCTTTTCCTCATTTCTGGTGATTCACTGGCAGTCTTCGGTATTCCTTGACTTGCAGCTTTGTAATTCCAATCTTTGTCTTGTTATCATATGACATTCTCCCCAGGAGTCCACTGTGTCTCCACAGGGCCATCTTCTTATAAGGACAGCATTTCACTTGGATTAGTGGCCCGCATACTCCAGTATGATCACATCTCAACTTAACCAATTACATCTGCAGTGACCCCATTTCCCAATGAGGTCACATTATGAGGTACTAGATGTTAAGGCTTCAACATACCTTTTTTTTCCTTTTCTGGGGAGAGGAGAGGCACAATTTAACCCCACAACATGATTACTTTTTCCAGTTTTCAGGTATATCAACGGCACTAAATTAAAAATAATTTGCATATATTCTCTTTCTTACTTTCTTCCTCATAGGCTCTGACCAGTTAAAATTATTTTGAATTGAGCTTCCTGCTGCATGAATTTGTCCAAAGATGGTTATTCTGAAAGCAATAGCATTTTTCCATTCATCTGTTACATTATAGGTAGTTTGAAAGTCAGAGAAGACCAAGAAATTATTTTCACACAAACACATTTTTCTTTGCCTCCATGGGGCCAACAAAGCTTTCTCTGAAGGTTGATTTCGGTTTTGTCATTTTCCATCAGTTTAGTGGTTGATGCTGTTTGCATTAAAAATTCTATTATTTAGAAAAATCCATAAGCAAGAGTTTAAGATTAATTCGTATGCTCATTTTATGAGACACATCTAACCCCCCCGCAAAAAGCTTTCTAAATCAAAACATCTCACACTGACAGGACAGCAAGTTGGCCAATATGCCCAAATAAACCGATGTGAATCAATGAGATCTGGCCAAAACTGATAATGGAAGATTGAGACTGCTATGTAAAATTTACGCTAATTTCAGTTCATTTCAGTATGCCCCATAGCATATGGCTGAAGTGAGAAGGAACTGTGTTGTGCTTCCATTGTTAAAATTCTGAGTTTCTGGTCTTGTTCCAGACTTGCACAGAAGAAAAATTACCAAATGCAGAGAAACTTCTTTCCCTATTTTCACCATCAGTGTGCAAGCCCTGAGCTGGCCTCCAAATGAGTAGGAGATGTGAATGATGGTAAAATTCACATCAGAGAACATTATAGCTGGTGGGGTTTAAAACCTCCAAGCAATGGTGGCCCTACCCCTATTTTGCCAGCTGACTCCAGCGGAATTATAATGGAAAAATCAGTCTTTCAAGGGAAAAAGTTCTACCAATCCTAAATCTATACATGAACTCCTGACTCCACGATCTGTTTCAGATAACCTGGCTCCACAGAACTTTCCATATGGCTTTTCTGGTAGGAAATTCATCTTCAGAACTATGAGCTGCGGTAAATTGCTATGCAACAATCTTGTTATGAAAAATAACGAAAGACCTTTCTTCTTACTCCCTGTCTGGAATAAAATAGTGCAGGAAAGAAGATTTTTAGGATCTAAACAGATGTGCAGAAGAAACACAAAAAAGTGCAATTATAGGTAGATGGAGAGGCATCTCTCTCTCCATAGATCTTTCAGAAGCATGGCACAGTGTATATATCAAAGTATAGCTACATAGGTGTTTAAGCTACAATGGTTTATAATGAAAATTGCTAAATGTGTGCATATTATATATACATGTGCATACACATGTGTGAATGCATATACATATGGAGAGAAAGTTATAATTATACACTGAGCTTTATGTGCATTATTTCATTTTAACCCAACATAAATGCCTCACTTTTAGGTAGGTAATAACTGTCCTCTTTATACAGAATGATTACAAAATTCTTCCCAAGATCACACAGAGAAAGTACTTAAGAGGGTGTTACTAGAATCCTGTCTCCCAGCCTGTTTGCATTTTAGCATACAGCCCTGCTGGAATATGAGTTAGTAAGATCTTGGAGATCTTTGTCTCCATTAGTTGTGCTCCCATTAAACATCCCTATTACTTCCTCCTTTGCCTTGGCTCATGTGTGCAATTTGGAATTTGTATCCTAAACCAAATCAATATTTAATCTCCTAAAAAATAGTTTTAGTTGACTACCTATATAATGTTACCAATATTATTTTTTTTATAATCAGTAATCCTCCACCACACAAAGTGTGAAACCATCAACATACTCCTGAGGAAGTGACCTCGAAAAGTAGAGGGCTGTTGTTGTTTTTTACCCATTAATGCAGACTTTGAACCTAAGAGAATAAATATGCTATTAATATTATATAAAATTTTTTTCAAGATTTCTGAGAAAAGACACCAATGGTCCTATTTTTAGTACAACAAAAAAAGGAATGTATAGGTCAAGATCCCACCTCTGAGGCCTCCCACTGCCAGGGCACCCAGGTATACTGACTGTGGGATCCTGCTTGAATAGTGTTTCCACCTAGATGTGTTTAATCTCCTATTCCAGAGAAATACATGGCAACATATGTGAAAGTCCTGGTAATTGAATCAAAAGTTGGTGGAAGAACCTGGGTTAAAGTCTTCCTCTGAGCAAACTATGGCAATTCTAGGATTCTCTGATGAGAAGGGACATCTAAAAATCAGCTGGGTAGTTCTGTGTCCCCATGCCACACCATCGTAAACACTTGCATATTCGATTCCTTAAATACTTCAAGGAAGGAGATGTGTATGCTCCAGACAAGAGGGGAAAACTACATTCACTTGGTTTCTGGGAAAAGTAGACCTTGCCAATGAAGCAAAGGGACAGGAAGAGAAAAACCCTCGGCACAAAAAGAAAGCCAGCCTACAAGTCAGGCAAAACTGGTTCAGAGGCCCAGGCCCAGACACCGTCTATGTGATCCGGGAAACGCCTCACTTTGCCTCTCAATGCTTTCCTGTCCTGATAGGTAAGCTAGAATAATTGGAACCACCTCACAGAGCAGCCACAAGGATTAATTAAGGCTCTGCTGGTACAGTGCTCAGCACAGGCCATGACGCAAAGTAAACAGAGCTGCCGCACATGGAATCGGAGGAAGAGAACATAAGCGCTAAGAATCCAGGCTTTAGTACTGGACAACACGAGCAGTTAGGAGAGAGCAAGGTGATCAGAGGCAGCTAATCACATGAGAAGCACCCACAGCCAGCATGATACTTTGGCTCTTAGTAGGAAGAACATGGGCTTCTCTCCGGCACAGGGCGCCTGGGCTCCCAGCCGGCTGATGAAGTGTGGGAGGGATGTCAGCTCCGGCTCACCCTTCAGGAAGGCTTCCTGTGCCAGACCTATTATCACTATCCTCATTATCTGTAAATCCAGGTGGTTCAACTCCCTGGTCTCTGTAATCCCTTCAAAAGCAAAAGAAAAGAGAAACATTTCTGCAGGGCATGTAGACTCGTAGGTGAGAGGTGTTGAGAACTGAGCCATCCCTCTGTGCCCTTCTCTAGGTTCCTGTGACAACCAGCGTACTCCTTTTCCTTCTGCCCCACAGTTGGTTGGGTCTTTAATTTTCCCATTTTCTTTTTTGGCCTCAAAAGGCTGAGTGCTCTTCCAAGAGCCTCTCTCCAGAACCCCGTCTGTCCCTGCTCTTTTGTGTACACAGTCCACCCACCAGATGCCTGGAGAGCCCCAGAGGTGAGCTCACAGTGGCCCATCCTGGGAGGAGATAGGGCCATAAGAACAGCACATGCCTCCTGAGTGGCATTGTTATTCTGGATGAGTTAACTCATCAACAATGGATTGATATTCACACCACGAGACAACGCCTGCCAGCAGACTCCAAAGAGAGGGAAAGGAGGATGGGCAGAGGGTGCTTTTCTGTGACCCTCCTCATTTTGCAAATGCTGATTTCCTGATGTCCATCTGGAGGTGAGTATGTCATCAGAAGGCAGTGTTTCTTCAAAGTTTAAGGACTGGGCTGGGAAGCAACTGGGCAGAAAGAAGGCAAGCTTCATGGGTGCCAATATGAAATAGTGGACAAATGGCACAGCCCACCTGTGTCCCGGACAAACGCCAGCTCCATTACTTATGCATATTTGTGGCCTCTTCAAGAGCAATCTCACACCACTGCATGACCCAGACAGAAATGACAGTGAGCCAGTCACACATCCAGGGCAAGAACAGCACAAGGCCATGCAGGGAAAGGACAGAGAAGGGCAAGGACAAGAAGAAATCCCAGATTCCCTTCATTCCTTCACGCAACAGATATTTATAGAGCACCTTCCATTAGCCAGACACTAGTTACATGGTGAATAAGACAGAAAAGGTGCCTATTCTCAAGGAACTTATATCTGGTGGGGAAGACACGTCATAAACACATCACTATTTGAATGAATGGGAAAACTGCAGATACAGATAGCTCAAAAGACAAAATACAGGATGATAGCCTAGCGTGAGACTGGCAGAAGAGGCAGGGGGTTGTTTAGATTTGGGCGTCAGGGAACGCTTTAGCGAGGGGCTTCCATTTGAACTGAGGCCAAAATGATACACAGCTGTCCATGGAGACATCTGGTCTAGTGGTATTCCCAACAGTGGGAACCACAACACAAAGGCTCTGTAGCAAGAATAAATTTTCTGTGTTCATGACACAGAAAGAAGGCCCAGATATCCACAGCAGAGCTAGTAAAGGGAAACGCAGGACAGTCACTCGGACTTTATTGGCAAAAGTCATGGGCCTGGGTGTGTGCTGGGGACCAGGGTGCAGACCCAAAGAAGGCATAGTTCTGCCATCGAGGGGCCATGGAGCAGCTGGAGAGACTGACAGAGAATCCATCTGCTTATAAAATGAAAAGCTAAGTGCCTCACACGAGATGAGTAAAGTGCCACCACTTCCCACATCTAGAAGGGGACTCCATGGGCTTTCCCGAGTATCACAACCACATCATTCTGTGCTGTTCCGTGGAACTGCCACATAAAAACCCACCTTCAATTTTACTCATTTCTTAGACCTTTTATTCTTAACTCATCCCAAATAAATATTGTGCAGTGGCAAAGCCTACAGTCTAGATACCTGACAAAAAAGTATAGTTCATCTTCTGCTACTCACTTAACCAAGATGATCCCAAGGAAATAATTCATTTTCCTACTTGCTGCCTTATTTAGGGCATCCATGAAAGCATGAAACACATTCATCAGAACTGCCAAGTGACAGGTTGACCTTCAGTGAAGGTCTCTAACTCACTGCATCCACTGGGCTGGGCGTCTCAGGCTCTCCTGGTCCTCCCTGACTCCACAACACACCCATCCGAGGGGCTGGGTCCTACCACACTCAGAGAGGGACACTCTTCTCCAACCAGATGCACATGCAACACACATTTGTCAATCCGGCCTCAACTGCTGACCACTGCTTTGTCCACAGCCCAGCCTTCTGGGTTTGGAGCCAAGGCCCTGGAGTATAGAGTCCAGACCTCATTCCTTATATACCCCAACCTGCAGCTCAGGGCCCTTCATGAAGGACTACTCAATAAATCTTGTGGATTGACCACAGTGGCATTTAAAATAAAATGATAGAGACACGTGGTAAGGAGATAAATTGAATAGAGGCTGGAGGACATTTTTGTTTTGTTTCCATTCATTTCATCTGTTCAGGATTCACTTGCAGGCATGAGCCTGGCTTTCTAAGAGCTAACTGCTCCCCAGTCCATGTGGAGCAAGAAGACAGAGAGCGAAACAACATTGCAAGATGGGATCTAAGCCAAAACAAGTAGGGGAGACATGAAGTCCCAGTGAGGAATTAGGAGAACACAGAATTCAATGAAGACAGTTCGGTGTACAAAGTCAAGGAGCCGTGTCCGGAGTCAGCATCCCAGCTCTGCACTTGCTACTTGTATGATGTCATGTGAATTCTCCTCCCTGGGCCTCAGTTTCCTCATCTACAAAATGGGGATAACTAGGTCCATTTCAGAGAGCTTTTTGTTAGGATTAAATGTTATTATGTACACAAAATATTTAATACAGCAACTGACCGGTAATTGATAGTATTATTCATTTTATTAACATTATTATTAAGAGTACTTCATAATCTGGCTTCAAAACTTTATCTGTGCTACCTTGAGCAAGAGATGTAAATTCTCCATACGTCAGTTTCCACATCTATAAAATTGTAGATAATAATAGTACCTATATCACAGGGTTTCTGTTAGGGTTAAGTGTTCATGTTATAAGATGATGCATGAGATATTATATAAACACTTAGAAAATTCCCTAATACATAGTAAGTGTGCAATAAACCTTGGTAAATATTATTACTACTGCACATTCTGTTTTATGTAACCTCCCTCTTTTTAAAAAATATGCATGCAGACTATGGACAGGAGGGCAGACAGGGTGAGAGCTTGCAAACGGTCTGCAGTTCTTCCCAGGCTGTCAACGCCACACTGGGTGAAAGGTTTCCCAATACCTTCTCAAGGATCAATAACGTTAACTGGACAAAATAAAACATTAAAAAAAGGTTTCCTCACATTAGAATCTGCTGCTGAAGCATTCCTTCTTGGGGACTGAAAGAGATCCTTAAAAAATGAAACTGGTGAGAACAAAGCAGAATAAAATGAAATTTGAGCAAATAATCCTCTGCTGGATGAGAAGAAAACTACAAGCATCAGCCTCCTGTCACCACAGCCAAGCGGATAGATGGGGTGGCTCTCCAGGGCAGGCAGAGGAGCTCAGCATCTCCCTAGCTGTGGTCCTCTGTAGCGTGGTCACATGCTGAACCAAAAAAAAAAAAGGAAGAAGGAAGTCAGGGAGGAAGGGAAGGAGGGAAGGAAAAGAAAGAAGAGGCCCAAATACACACACAAAAAGCAAAAAATAAAATAACCCAGAGCCCTGAGCCACTGGACTGTTGCAACCAGGAATCAGGTTAAATGCAAATTTAGCAATTTTTATGCAAATAAAATATATTCTGAAATTCCTATTTGCTTCTCTGCACACACAATTACAAAATGGAGAGCCTGTGTCTGAGAGTTCAAGGGCTTCTACTCCACAAAAGCACACCTGAACATGAGGGCCCATTCTTGTTCTAGAGCATTACAGCCTGAGAAGAATGAAGGTCATCCTACAGAGGCAGGAGCATCCTCTGTGAGGTTGTCTGGTACACCTGCTACCCGATTCACATCCTAAATCAGTCCTATGGCCGGTGGGTTGGCATCAGTCAAAGCCTAGCTCCTCTAATCCCTGCCCTATAGGGCTCCATCCACTGGGAGGGTCTTCTTCCTACATGTCAGGAAGACATTTAGTCCCAGGGGATGGCACAGAATGTCAAGGGATGTTCCAGGAGGGCCTTCTGATGCCATGAGTGGGTTGGGTGTCTGAAGGAAGCCCCACCATATCCCACTTACTCCATCTAGACCCAAACAAGACCAGAGTGTTCTGAGCATATGGGGAAATGCAAACAAATATTTGTGATATTTGTGTCTAAAGGAGACAGGGTCAGTGACACCAGAGTGAAAAAGAGGCAAAGAAGGAAAGACAAAGAAAGAGAAGCCAGCAAGTACGTGATAGTGCAATTTTCAAAGAAGCTGCTCCTAACCCAGGCCCATTCCCTGGCTCAGCATCTGCTGAATGCAGCCACTCTCTAGACAGTCCTGACTCTCATGAGCCTAGGGGACTGCCGTCTGGACACCAGATCCTGGCCTGTCCAACCCAGCCCCCTGCCTTGTTCCTGTAATATGGAATCACTGTGTGCCAGGACCCCTGTGCTATTTCTTTATCTTCAAATCTCTATGGAGCTGACCAGTTTCCACCTTGTCCTTGAAAACACTATCCCTTTCATTTCTAAAATGTTCTCTGGGAGAATGTCTCTGTTTTATCACTTGGGGCTCCTCCTTACAGCCAAGAATTAGGGACAAAGGAGGGATCCAGAGACCACGAAATTTCATCAATTACATTATGTCCAAGGTTCATTGTTGTTCCTCTGTTTAAGTAGTCTGAAATCATGGCATATTTGGAGCCCCCCAGAAATTCCTTTATAAAGCAGATACACATTTTTTTCGAGATGGGAGGCAGATGGAATGCTTAACCTCTGTTCAAAACAGTCCTTAAAGGGCTCAGTGGAAGAGGTGGGTTTCCTGAACCAATGAGTAACTAGGAGTTCACAGAGCCCATGGGGTTAGCTCCCCAAAGACAAAGGAACATGAGATGCTAGCAGACCTTTCCTGGGTCCTTAAGTCCCATACTTTCTTTGGTAATGTCGTCACAAGTCTGCCCTGTACACCCATTTGTCCCCTCCTTAACATTTTCTATCCCATGGGTGTTTCCTTAAGTACATAGCACAATCCAGTCTTAGAAGAACAGACACGGGGACAAAGTAGTGGAATCCAGCACCAAGGTTACCATTGCAAGAATCGTCCTGTGCAAAGGATAGGAACACTGCCATGCTGCCTTGAAGTCAGAACAACGGCCCGGTTTGAAGAACTTAGAGAGCATATTAAATTCAAGAGAGGGAGGGAACTCATTCTTCCCCTGAACCTTCTTAACTTCTACCTCATGCTGACTCTCTTATAAAATTCCAGAGAGTGAGATTGCCTATTCCCACCACGGGTTTTGCATTACCCTCTTGGGAGTGGTGCAGTTTGTAGACACTGGAAATGGAGTTAGCATTTTATTGGGCAGGGTGATCATCCTACCTTACACAAAATGTATCCAAGGTTCTTTTTCTCCTCCTCCACCCCAGAAGCCAATCAGCACCCAACTCCACACTGAAACCGAGTGCCTGTTCAGTAGATGAGTTTTGCACATACTGCTTTAGTGGGCAGTGCCAAGAGAGCACAGTTAACCAGAGTAAGTGATATTTTCCACAGACAAATCAGACTCATCCCCACGACTTCAATCTCAGAAAGCCATGTTCAGACAGGGAAAAGGATGCCCTTCTGCTCACCAGCTCAGGGCATGAAGGCAGCCCAGGAAAGCCCAGGCAGGCAAGAACAACTCAAACAGCAGCCCTACCGGAGACCAGGAGCCCGGGGGGTGACTCCCGACCACAGGCACAGAGTGATGGCATCCACACGAAGCCAGACCCATCCACTGGGACTCAATCACTTCAGAGATGACTGTTGGTGCTGAGCCCCAGCCAAGCCCGCAGTCACCAGCGACACCAGGTTTGGGCACAGACAGTGCCCAGGTCACTGTCCTCAATCTCAGCGACTCCAGGGCCCAGCCACCCCTCAAGCTTACCAGGTCCTGAGCCAAGGAGGCCGGTTGGGGGCAAACCGCTCATCTTCCCAACCTCTGAGCATTTCCCATTGACCATCACATGCCCGGACAGAACACCCAGTTCATCCGTGAACTGTGCAGCCCAGGGAACCGGCGAGCTCTCTGCCAGCCACTCCAGTGCACACACCTGCACCCCTGCCCCTCTCCCCCGACACCCCAAACACATCATTGCCAATTCAGAGAAGAATGGCAGCTCCCTACCTGAGGGTGGCGCTCTCCCCCTGCCGGACCGTCACGTTGTCCATAGCTTTGGGGAAGGTGGCATCTCCGCTGCGCACCGGCACTCCTGTGGGTACAAGGAACAGCAGCCTGAGAGACACGACCACGAGGCACTTCCAGGGCAGGAACAGGGACCCACAGACCCCCATCCTCGACAGCCACAACTTCCCAGAACTCCGGCAGCGGCTCGGCACACGCCCCCCAGGCGAGCACAGGAAGTGGGTGGGGTGAGGCAGCGAGAACAGGGACCGAGCGGTGAACTAGCGGCGACCGCGCGGCGCGGGGAGGAGAAGAGCGCGCAGACTCCTCCAAGTCTGGTATTCCTCCCCCAAATCCGGCCTCAGCGCTCCAGCTCCGGAGGGCCAGTGTCCACGAAGGACATCCGAAAGGGGCCTCCTCGGTGTGCTTCGACCGGAAAGGTGGCCAGGAAGGGGTAGCGCAAGGCAGGTGCAAAGGTGTGGGCACGTTTCAGGAGCCCCTTCTTCCCGTGAACAGTTCTGACATGGCACTTTGGAGTGGAGTAAGCACTTTGGTACCAGGAGGGGACAGAGGGTGGGCTAGATCCGGCAACCCAAAGGTGATCTGCAATTCCTCAGTTCCAACAGGGGGAAATCCAACACTTTCTTTGTAAGTTTCGGAGGAAGGATTGCCCGCAGAAAACAATCCGTAACAATGGCAGGGGTGGAAAGTAGAGCGCGGCGGGCAGCAGGGGGTATTGCAAGGAGGCGACGGCCGCGCCGACTTCGCGCGATCCGAACCCAGGGATCCTGCAGCGGCCGCCTCGGCCAACTTCCTCCGCGCCGAAGGCGCGCTGCGGCCGCTGCGGTCTCCGGGCTCCCGGAGGGGAAGTCGCCGCGGCGGCGGCGGGGCGGAGCGGCCGGGCGGGAGCGGACCGCAGCGCCCCTGGCTCGCTCCTCGAGGGCTCGCTCGCGGGCGAAGGCGCGGCGCAGCCAGCACCGGAGCCGCGCGGACGCCAAAGCTCAGCGGCCGCCCCCGGCCTCCGCGCCGCCGTCCTCCCGGGAGCAGCCCCGACGCGCGCGGGCCCCGGCCGCCGGGGTTGTCATGGCAGCAGCTCCATCACTGACCGCCACTTGCTCCTGTGCCGGCGCGGGCGGGCGGCGGGCTGCGCGCTCCTCCCGGCGGGCGGCGAGCGCCCACCTTAACCCCTGCCGCGCCGCGCCGGTGCAGGAGCTGAGCCGAGGAGTTGAACGATTCCCCTCTTGAAGAGCTGTCACTTCCAAATTAAGAAGGAAGGCAAAATCACCACGCAATGGTAATAAGCCCGAGACACCTTAATAAGAGTCACAAACTAATTAACTAGAAAAGGAAATCCCTGCAGCACACATATAGGCGCCTTTTTACATTATCAGATTAATTCTATTAGCATTTAGAGGAAATTCAGTGTTTGGAGTTATGTTTCAGAATAATCTCATTTGTATTCAATGGTCAAACCCGACCCCTTCGGTCCCCCCACAAAAGCTACTTTAAAACTCCAGAGATTCACCACCACCATTCTAAACAGAGATCTTCCACATATAAAACAAACACAAAATCATAGAAACCTCTTAGTGTGCGAAACTGGCAAATTCACATCAGAATTATGGCCAAGTTCAGACACTGACACTCTTTATTCTTGTTTTGTCCACACTAAAAGATGCCAGCCCTGCCTAAGCGCTCACTCAGATGAACAAGTGAGCCGCTTGCTTTGTTTAAACAGGGGACCCCCAACTTTCCTGGGCTTCACACTCTACAGCCGATTGCATCTTAAGAGGTGTGTTTTTCAAATGGTTGACACCCAGAGAAAAGCTGGATTGCCTGAATTCCTGTACTCTCTAGCTGCTGCGGGTTCCTCCAGTACCTACAGTTTTACTCCTCCCTCAGCTTGGGCTCTGATGCAGTGTAGAGCATTCCACTGCCTGGGGAATAATAATCCCCCTGCCCCTGAGCCGGGCAACGCCCAGAGCAGCCCAGCCCACACTGCACTGCTGATGCTAACATGCTCTCTACTCAGGGACATCGAGATCTGAGCTCCCACACTGACCCAAGTTCTCCCTGGGGACAGAGGTGGCAACAGTGGTATTGTTTTTTTTGCCTAGACTTTCTGTGAAACCCAATGAGGGAGCTATTTTATTTTTTAACAACTCTTAAATTGAAATGTTCTTCCCAAAAGCCAAAGAGACTGAATCATTGTCCTAGTGCCAGGCAAATCCTTGTGTTCTGCAAGAATCCGCTGTCACATACATGTAGATAAATTGCTGTCAGATATGACACAAGCATGTCTCCTATATAACCCCCTCACCCTGACTGCTTGAGATTGGTAGGGATGGAGGTAAATTTGCAGATGTGGAAGTAAAACCCCAGGGTAACAAGACCAAGCCGACTTACCATTCTCTTAATAGATGACCAGAAAGTGGCCCACCATGAAAACTGAGCATTTTTACACTGAAGAGCTCAGTTAATCCATCATTAGGCCCATTTTCCCCTCCTCTCCTCTGCTGAATTTTTCTAACATTAAATCTCAGGGAAACCCCTCTGCCACTTTGGGCCAGTGTGGACCATTTGCTAAACAGCACCAAAAAAATCAGTTGTCAACCTATGACTGCAACAAATGACTGTATCGGGGGGGAAAAAATGACAACTATAGGAACAGGAGAGGTACATTTTCAATTTTGAAAGAAAAAGAGGAAAATTAACCTATTTTAGCATCAGTCCCTTCTTCCAAGACCCTATCTTATCTCCATTTTACAATAAGAAATTATGGAAATGGGAAATTGAATGATTTCACCAAATTAAGATGTTATATGATAGCAGGCATAAGGCATGAAATTGTTTTGGCTGCTTTCTATCTGCTGAATTGGGGTTCTTCTTCCCCAAAAGCCAAGGAGTTACCTTCAATCAACCATCCATCTATTTTAACCACCCCTCATGTTCCCCACCAACCCTTTTCTGTAAACATACTCTCACCACCTCAAGTGGAAATGACTGCAAGAGGTAGGGAAGAGAGAGGGATTCAGTCTGAGCTTGGGAGTCATTTCCCTGTAGCCGTGAGAATGGCAGGGGCGAGTTCTTTCATGATAAATTCTAATCCTGGCTCTTGCATCTAATTCCCAGGTAGGTACAAACGAGCATTCGTTTCTGCATCTAGGAATGTGGATAATGACAACAACAGGCCTTCCCGAGGGGCCTACACACATGATTAACTCTACAGTAAAATACTTAGAAATCCATTTAAGGTGGAAGATGCTTCATTAATACATTTTAGCCTGCCATCACTTCATTATTACAGCTGGGCAGAAAAATAATTCTTTTTACAGGCTCTTTAAGATGTTCTGTTTATACCAGTCTGTGTGCCGTTGATCTAAGACAGTCAGACCATCTTTGTCTCTGTGGTGAACGGGGAATGCTGAGTGGCAAAACCCCAGGGGCAGCCAGCAGAAAACCTAGCAGAGCTCAGATAATGCTCATGGTGGAGAAAGAAAAGCCACTCATAACCTCATTCTTGCTTTATTGACCCAGGGATCTAAACTTTTTTCAAAAAGAGACATTTAGAAAGTTGTGGAAGGCCGAAGATGCCTGCCCAATTAACAAGGCAGAATCCATTTTATTCAAACTCATTATTGAAGTTGTTTGAATAGATGAAGATCAAAATCATATGTCAACTCCCTTCCCATCCCCTAATCTCTAAATATAACCAACACTTAGTGGCTTATCTTCTATCCTGTTTCTTGCTTCATAAAAACTGCTGGATTTATTTTATTTTTCCCAGCATATCTGAGTTAATGAAAAAGGAATGACAGTCAGAGCAATTTCATTATTTGTGTTCTCTGTAGAAACAACTTCCTTTCTGCCTCCTGGAAAGCAGATTCCTAACAAGCGCCCACCTCCTCCTTTCCCGTCTCCCTCTCCTTCCCTCTTGCATACACATATACTGTACACATAAATCAACTTGTCACAGCTTGTCTCTGTGCTGACAGCTGTAATTGCTTCAGGTTATAAAAATATCTATAGGACAATGCCTTTCAAGCTCACAGATGTGCGTGCATGTGCACATGTGCGTGTGCACACACACACACACACACACCCTAAGCAAAAGAAAACAATCATATTCCCTTTAATAACCCCTTGACTGCAAAGGAGGGGGTGCGGAGGAGCTAGCAGGGCAGGCTGGAATGCTGGGAGGCAGGTGAGGAACCGGGTAGATAAAGACTTCTGTAGCTCTAACATCTACACACTAAAGCAGGGCTGGAACAGGGAAGAATTCCCAGTGAAAGGGAAATCAGAGGTTGTTTTTGTTTCACTCTAGGTTACCTACAGCAAGCTGAGGGTAGTAGCTAAAGGGCCAAGAATATTCCACACACAAAAAAAAGACCAAAGGAAGAGCCCTAGCTTAGGAAATGCAGAATCTGCTTCCTGTTCTCTAAAAAGGCTAAAGGCCCCCCTCTCCTGGTGGAGATTCCAAACAGGAGCGCAGGCAAGAAGATGAGAAATGCAGGTTGCCACACAGATACTGGAAGGTCTTATCCCCAAAGGACCAGTGGATCTGAATAAAGAGATGGGTGGTAGGGGAGGGCTGGGTTCTGGGAAAATATGGACTATTTTTTCCTCTTACATGACTGTAATATCAAAATAAAATTGTTGCTCATGTGGGTTAGAGTCCAGCATGTTAGGATTTCAGCAGGAAGCACAAAAGAACAACTTGAAGGAGGAAGAAGCCTCCAGGGAGAAAAAAAGAGGTCACGGACAGAGAGAATTGAACTGGAGGACGGGAAGAAATGGCAAAGGTTAGGCTATCTATGGACTTTGAAAGCCACAAAACTTTATAAGAGAAACATACAGTGGAGAGACAATAGAGAGAATAATTGATAGGAAGACAGAACAGTAAGGAGGAGCTCAGTGAACAACCAGAATCAAAGCTCCAAAAAGCCAAAAGAGATCTCCAAAGGGGACCATCCCCAAAGCCAGGGGTCGTCAGGGCAGAATCTTAACTTATCTAGGTTTGTAGTCATAATTATAACAGCCTGGAGGCACAGAATCACAGAATGATTTTGTCAGATCTTGGAAAATACGTCATTAACCCACTCATTTCATAACTTGGGATTGGACCCAAAAGGGAAGAATCACTATCACAGGGACATAAAGTTAATAAGTGGTAAGTCAGGACTAGAACTCAGGGCTCCTGGCTCCTGTTCCAGAGTTCTTTGCACCATACCTCTCAGATAAGGACAGTGCTTGAGAACAAAATAATAAAACGCTTCCCTTGGCTGCTACATCTGTGGCAAGAGAGAACCACAGAAGAAGCGATACTATCACTGCCCAGTTTACCTCTTGGTATCCAATTATCCACTGAATTCAGTTTATTTTTTAAACATTAATAAGCAGACTTTGTGTTCCTCCTATGTAGCAGGAACTGTATTGGAAGTTAGAGAAAGATGAAAGACAGATTCCATCCTCAATTTGCTTATACTCTAGTGCTATTGGGTTCATCAGTGGTTTGGTATGTATTTACATTCATGAACACTGAACAGTGAACTCAACCCCGCTGTCCCTATAAGCCCCGGAGAACATTCTCATTGCTGAGATAAAAAGCTGGGATGTGTCTCCCCGTTGGGAACAGTTTTTCCCATTAGCTTGCCCAGAGTGCCAACGTGCCTGTGGTTTCCTAAACTTAATTTAAAGTGACTTTAGGAGGGGAGGGGATACTCTCAAGAATTTATAAGTACAGGCAAGAAATTCATCTACTCAACAAGTGTTACAGGACACATTAAGTGCCAGTTACACACTAGGTGGTGGATTTAAGGTGTGAATGAGAGGGACAAAAGCAAACCAACATGGGTCTTACCTTTGTAAAACACACTGTCTAGCAGGGGATAGAGATACTAAGGAATTTTCCAGAACAGTAGCTACAATGGGGACAAGCACATGAGGCGATAATCGAAGAATGCATATGGCAGAAAGTATGCATAGAATCTGGGAAACCAGGAAATGTTTCCCTAAGGAAATGACCTTAAACTGAGGCTTTAATAATGAGAAGGTGGTGAAGGGGCAGGTGGTGTGGGCAGGAATCTAGCTGCAGGCAGACAAGACCGGAAGCAGCATGAGCAGAAGCTGCTCATTTAAACTAAAGGGTTGGGGCACAACTGAAGTGCTCTGTTTAATTGAAAACCTCTCACTGTTCGGCATTCTGTGTTCATTCCTTGACTCATTCAGTATATATTTAACAATTAAGAATGACCACAGGCTTTAGAATGAGACCAGAGGCCAAACATTCATCTTATTACTAGCTGTGTGACCCTGTGAAGGAACCTGCCGTGTACAGCAGTGGTGACAATGGTGCTCCCCACACTGCTAGGGTGAGGATGAAGGGAGATGATAGATGTAGGGCCTGTTGTAGAGAAGGGCTGCCATTCTGGGGGCCTGGAATGGAGGCCTATAGCTGTGATCCCGCTGTTCAGAGGAGGCTTGGGCGTGAGATTCTTTCAGGGAACGCAGGAGCCGCCTGCGACGAAAGCCTGTGAGAGCCATCGGTGTACACCTCCTGAGAGGGTTTCAGCTCAGAGACAGAGCAGGAACTTCATGCTGAGATGTGGTCGGAAACAGGAAGCGGCTCAGCCTTCAAACCAGCGCAGGAAGACCTACTGGCTCCCACGCCAGGGTCCAAGCTCAGTGGTCTCTAAAACCACACAGGACATAGGCCTGTGGGAAACAGCCTGTGCTTGAGAAAGAGGATAAGGCCTTCTCTTTGTGGCAGCCTGGGAACTTTCAGCTGTTATGCTCCCACATACACCTAAAAGGGAGGAAGATAATCTGAGAAAAGACAAGACCCCTCCATCCCATCACTGTGTTGGCCATACCCTCTGACCTCCTTCCTTGCGGCTGTAAGCCCTTCTTTGCTCCTGTGTGGCCTGATGACTGGATCCAAAGACTTCTTGGGTCCAGATCTGAGGCTATTCATTAGATAAAAATATCCTGTGCCTGCCTCTACTCTCCTAATTTCTACTGTTAAACATCCCAGGGCAGTGCTTCCGGGTCAGCCTTGTAACCTCCAGGTCTACATGCACAGACACACATCAGTTCTAGAGTTTACAAGATGCAGCTCACCCGGAGGCAGGTAGTGGTTCCTCCCACAGAAAGAACCCTTGGAGTAGCAATCTCACCAGCCCCCAGCTTGAAACTTAAAACCCCAAATTCACTGTCAGAGGACCTTGGTTAGCCTCTACTTCTTCACACCTTTCTCCATAAGCAAATGCCTTTTACTCATGTCTCTCTTTAACCTTTTCTCTACATTTTCTTTAGACATTTTACCCTTTGCTCTCTAGCCAAGAGCAGCCACAAAAGTCAATGTTAATGAGACAAGAATTTTCTTGTACTATATGGGTTAAATTGTGTTTTTTATTGGAGTGATTTTGTAAATATCATTTTGTAAATCAGAAGAATGGGATTCAAGTCTTAATGCAGGCCATGATTTGTCATCTTAGATAAGTCACGTATTTAAAAAAATTTTTTTAGCTTTGTCGAAAATCATGTTCATGATATGTGGGTCTTTAAGAAGATCTAATGCCTAATGCATCCAAATGGGCTAATGAACTGAGAAAAATTATTTTTTAAAAAAAGTGATTCTAGATCATTTTAGCTGGTAATATGGCAGGTAAGTCCAGGGTCTAGGAGTCAAGGGTATAGCATTCCAGCCCCACACCTGCCCCTTCCTGGCTGTATGAAGTTGCCCGTGTTGCTTCCTTCCAAATGAAGAGTTTGCATTAAATGACTTCCAAGGACCCTTCTAGCTCTTAACAGTGTATGGTCTTCATGCTTCTCAGCACTCTCCACAGAAGCAGTTTATGCTTCATAGACACTTATCAGTTCCTCCTGTAGAGAAATACCTGTCCTCACCATGTCCTTCCACTCTCACACACCAAGGTATCCACTTCAAACTCAGAAAACTGTTTGACAAAGTAATTAATGAGCTGAACTGGATCTAAGGCAAGCTGATGCGAGAGCCAAGATGATTAAAAGTCTTCCGATAAAGGGTTTCTTTAAGGAAAAGAAAATCCCACACTGCAACCAGCAATGTTAATCTTCAATAAATATGCTGTTAATATTTAACTGGCATTTATTTAAACTTACAGTAACTGTCCTATTAAATCTAAATTAATTGCCCATTTGGGAATCTTCCCCTAAAGCCTAGCTGGGACATGGCTGTCTAGATCATAGTCTATGCTAGGCATCCAGCCATAAAGAGAATATTTAAGCCATCCATTTAAAACTAGACTATTAGAATATCATGGTTGGAAGGGCTGTAGAGGTCAACTGGACCAGTGAATTTGATACCCTGTGGCTTTTGACTTTGTGGGGCCTTATTTTACCCATCTTCAGTAAGCGCTAATTATTCTCCCCTTCACCTAACTCTTCTTTTAATTTGAATTTCTCTCTCTCTTTCCTTTCTGTTAGTGATTTTTTCTAATGCATCTTTTAGACTCATTCTGCTGTGTTTTTGTCTCAGTCTCTCCCTAGTTTCTTAGGATAAGCTATTTAGGATAGCAAATTCTGTAAGCTCACACATTATGTACATATGCCTAAATATCGTTTTATTTTATGTGTCACAAAGAACATTTTATAACAGCAGTTGTATATAAAAGACTAGGAGCTATGAAATAACCCTGAGTCACACAGCTTCAGAAGGGGCAGCGAGAGTGTAATTGGGTAGAACTGATCTTTGCTATCCCTGAAATCAATCAATATTTTTTATTATGAATGTAGTCCTAGCTGAACTTCTAGGATGTTATTTTGCTATGATTATAACAACCTTTCTACACACACACACACACACACACACACACACACACACACACACTCACTGATTTCATCAATTCAGTTTATTACTGAAACGTGGATTGAAGATAAACACCTAATCAGACTGGTTAAGTGTTCAAGCTGAGTTAACTTAACCTCAAGAAGTAGGAACTGGTTGAAATTAAAATAATTCACTGTAAGTTTTCTAAAGACGTATAAGTCCCTGATTTATATTTATAAATGTTCACCAATTGCCTTGCATTGCAGAGCCTGGAGGAGGTCGGAGTGATGGAGCGATGGTCGGGGATGGAAATGGGAGGGGGAACATAGGGGCAAGGATGATGAGAAAGTGGGCAAAGAGGAGCATATCCCACCCACACATTTTCCATAGGATTAAACATATTCTCAGCTGTTTGCTGTAGAAGGCTTGCATTCATACCACCTGTAGAAGTCATGCTTCTTTGTATTTCTAACTGAACTAATACACAAACCATCCTACTTCCTTTTTTTCCCTTTGCTTCATTTACTGTCAAGTTAGACTAACGACACTACAGCATCTTCAGTTGAAATAAATCCTCCATATTCAAAGCATTTCTATTTATTGAGTCTTAGAAGTTTAAGAAGTAATTGGTCACATTTCTGTATGCTTAGACATCTTCCTAGCTTTTACTGCCTCTGTCCATCTTTATGCATTGCATTAGGAGTTCGGGGTCCTTTACAACAAGGCAATGAAGGCTACAGTTAGAATATCACATTCCTCCTATCCTGGGAACTTTACCTAAACCTTTGGTACACTTTCTGCATCCAGTTTAACTAAAGGCTGCAAGTGGTGCTGAAGGCAGAGAGATGGTCAGAGAAACTTGTGAGCAGCTTGGGAGAATGGACTTAAATTCTCAGGTAGCTTTGAATTTAGAGGAGGGAGAATGCAAAAAATGTTGTGAGTGTACATATGAATAAGGGACAACACACAAAAATAATTTACCTAGGCTTTCACAACAGTTTTGACAAGGTGTCAGAATCAAAGATGTCTTTTTAAAAAAGTAGATTATGAAAAGAATACTTTTTTTTCAAAGGCAGAGAATTAGCTTAAAGCTAAGACACAAATCAAAGATAGATTGACATGTTTCTATATGGAGAAGTATTAATACTAGATTCCCCATGGAGTAGTTGCTGGGACAAACCAAATATAATATTTTTATCAATGATCTGTCAAAGGGATTTCATAGAGAGAGAATTCTCCAAGTTCTCAGAAGACATTAAGTTATCTTAAGTAATTAAATCTTCAGTTGACATGGATGAGCTGCAGTAATCCAGAGCTATGCCAGTGTGTAGAACATTGGGCAAATGCCATGTAACAGATTTCATCAAAAATCATCTAAAGTGTTGCTTCTAAGATACTGGACACTAGGTGGTGGTGGAAGGAACAGTGTTGAGGCGTGGACCCACCCAGCATGGATGCTGAGGCTAATGGCTTTAACTTTAAGTCCAAGCTCCAGAAATTGCCAGGTTGACCTTGGATAATTTTCTTACCTCTCAGAGCCTCAGTGTTCTCCTCTGTTAAATGTCAGTATCACCTGCCGCATTTATTTGCTGTGAGGGTTAAATGAGATAGTATATGGAGAGGACCCAGTGAAGCGGCTGGCGAGTATAGACTCCACAAACGGCAGCCAACAATGATCATTTTACAACCCAGGAAACAACACTGGACAAACTCACGGCCAGTGGTTCCCAAGCTATGGCCTTACGACAGCTTTTGGAGTATAATACTAAAGATTATTGTCTGCTGGTATCAAGATGTTGCAGGTTGCCGGAAAAGGAAATGTTGGGCCAAACATCTTATGAAAGATATTAGAGGGGTGTTGGAAAAAATAGAAACAAAGAAAAATGTTACCTTTACTCAAAATTAGTGTATGTAAATTATTCAAATATTACTTATAATAGTAGCTCACTTATTACTTATTACTGTAGCTCATAAATAACACAGGAACTTCAAAGCGCCCAATTTCTGAAGTCAGAAATCAGGAGTGGCTTTGAATCTCTTGCTCATCACTGCCCGCTCCCTCAGAATTCAATCCATCCTTCTCTTTCTGGGAGCTCTCACCCAAAAATCTCTTTCCTGTCCAGCCATCTTTCTCAACTGCAACTGCCTTCCCAGGACCCAAGCCATCATCCATCCTTATTTTCTTCTTTGGAACTAAAATTCCCTCTATATGGATTTCTTCATTCTACTCATGCCAGATCTGTTTCCAACTCTACACCAAAATTAAGTTTTCCTGAAAATCTGGAACCACCCTCTGATGCCATCTTTAGAGGCTCCAAATTTTTAATAGATTTGAATAAAGTCTCAAATCTCTTACGTGGTCTCTGTGTGGCCCTCGTGAAGTGGTCTCTGTCTAGTGCTAGTTTCTCTTCTCATTTCTCCCTTGGGGAGCTATGTCAGTCTTTATTTTAATTCATTATTATTTTAATCCTTCAACACTTCCTCTTTTTCAATTTGGGGTCTCTAAATGTACTGTGTTCCTGCCTGGAATGCTCCTGAGTAGTCCCCACATTTTTCTGCCTACATTCTATTCATCCTCGTAAGTTCTAACTTCCTCTCATAAAAACCTTACTGTCACTACTCCATCCGATTAGGGTAAGTGCCCGGTGCATCAGTACTTCTGACATTGGTAATACTTGCAATAGTTTAAATTCTTTTCTTCTGTTATATTCCTGAAGCCTAACACAATGCCTGGCACATAGTAAGTTTTTGCTAAATTTTTGTGGAGTTTAAATGAATAGTGTAGCTGGGAAAAAATCAAAAATTAAAATGGTTCTCTGGCAGGGACTTCTGAATAAAGGGACATTTAGAAGATGAAGTGGAAGGACAGAGTGTGCACACACTTAAAATTACCAATTTCTAGCTAGAAATATATAAAGAACCCCAAGAAATTGAAATATGGTGGTTTAAGGGTAAAAACAAGATGTCTGTATAAAAGGTTATACAGGCAAAAACAATATCTAAATAGGACAAAAGGAAGGTTGGATAAATTAATGGGTGACAGACCTGTACTGGTTTATTAGGTTAGGGGTGTCTGATGTATATCTCTAACCTTTGAAGTATGATTCTCATGCAAAATTGCCACTGTCCAAAACAGGTAACTAGGACATCTGAATTGATGTGACCTGGTGCGACCTTTCTAATGTCATGTTCCCATCTGCTCAGTAATTCTATTGTCTACATCACTAGAGATAATGGAATTATGCTTATCTTTCCCCCTGCATACCTTAAGCACACCCATTCTAGAATATTGATGTGCACTTGGTAAGAGTATTTGTGAAATTCTGTAAGAAAATGTGTGTGTAAAAAATGAACCCTGAGGTGGGGAGAAACCCTCTTTAGGCAGAAGTAGTTGGACTGCCTTCTGTTCTTATTCTCTACTCCCTTGGCTATTTCTTCCATAGTCCTGACTCCCAGTCTTAACAGTGGCTTGGGACTCCCACTCTACCCTGCACTCACTATGCCCTGATGTACTTTGGGCACTTTCCACACCTCCCTTGACTCTTTCCTTCCAAAGCTCAACTTCTAATAGCCAGAAGACCTGGATCAGGACACGTGTCTTTAAACTGAGTCACATGACATTTCTTCTCCACCCGTTGCTTCCCTGAGTCAGTCTCCTTTCCAGGGCATAATGGGGAGTAACAAGTATGTATTTTACATATAATTCTTCATTTTTCACTGTGGTGCAAAAGAATCATGACAGCCATAGTCCAAAACAATAGATAACACACAGGCCTGTGTTCTCAGCTTAGCTCCATAAGACATGCTTCACCGGAAGGAGTCTATCTCTAACTTGGTTTGTGAAGCTATATGACTCACTTTCATTTCATGAAGACACAGCTAACTAAATAACATGCACAGGGCCCCAGCAAGCCCAAGACCAGAAAGGCTCTGAAAATTTCCCCCAAATCAAGGTCTACATAAGTTAGTTGGAAAGATTATTTCTTATCACTCAGTTGGCATGAGAACACCCTTCTCACATTTATTCAACAAATATGTACTAGGGTAAGCGATGTGATTCAACAGGAACTGTTGTACCATCCGTCCAGCCTCCACGGCTATAGTCGGCTACAGGGACAAACATTACAAATAATTTTACAGATAATCAATGAATCACAAGTCAAATGCATATTACAAAGGGGAAGTGTAGGATTACAAGAGAACAGAAAATGAAAGGCAGTATCTCATTCATGATCACTCTGTCTCAGCACAGAAGGGAAAAAATACTCAATAATAAATCAATGTGAAAAGAATAATTGAATAAATAAACATGTGCAAACATCTAGAATCTAGCATCTCAGTACTTCTCCTTAAGGCCAACTGGTTGTACCTCTCACACACAAACATCTCTGCCAGACCTTTTTGTTTCTTCCAAGAGATAGTAGAGTTCTAAGGAACTGGGGTTGCTCTACTCATGTTTTTGTTATTTATCAAACCAAAATAGAAGAAGTCTACAAATCAGGTTACATAAGTAGTTCAGGGCAATCATTGCGCTCTTGGGAAAGCTAGCGCACCACACTCTCAGATGAAATTCACTCTAATCCCAACACCTAATTTATGACCTCCTAGTGCACTCTATCCAAGAATAACATTAATAACAATCAGACTATTAGCCTGGGTGCTTGGTTTGAACCTGAAAAATGTGAGAAACGATCTTATAAATTATTTTCCAAGGATATTATCTTTAAGCATTAGCAAGCACAACTGACTCTGAATTCTGGGAATTGAGCATAATTACATGGAAATTGACAGGACACAAATGCCAAGAATCCTGTTAACCTTTAATATCTTGAAAAAACTCTCCTTGTAATTATCTCTTTCCTTTGTCTTAAATGTTAACTGATGAATATTTAGAAGCATAAGCAAACAGAAGTGGATGGACTGTGAATCTTGATCTTTTGTTTGGAATCCTAGAGTTTTCCAAGCATTCCATAAAATACCAAGATGCTAAATGGAGCACTTGGAATCTGACTATTTCCAGAAGTTGTTTCCATGGTTGTATTTTCTCTGCTCTGGTTCTCTGCTTATCAGTCTCCGCACTGAGTAGCAGCTCCTTTGCATTCATAATTACAGTGAAAATGTAGGTCTGAGGCATTGGGTGTCTAATGCAATTCCTGACCTGTTCTATGTCTTTGGAAAAGTCATTGCACCTTTTTAGTGCTTCAGATTTCCTTTCTGTGAAGTGAGTAGAATGACATTTAAGGCGAACAGCAACAATATTTGCATAGTGCTTTAAACTTTACCGCAGACATTTACATGCCTTATCTCACTTGTGTAGGGTTGGTGTCTACATTTTTTACTCCTTTGTGGATTCCAAGTCTACCACAAAGCCCTCCCTGGCTTCGTTCTCCACTAATTTTAATTAAATCTTAACTCACCTCTTTGCCTCCAACCTTGCTTCTATCTAAACAAGTGCTTCCTCACAGGAGCTGGGTAGACTCCCTGTGGGTGGTAAAAAGTTGGGGGGAGATTAGTTGCCACCATTATCTCGGAGACACTCCTGCCACTTAGTGTGTGGTGCCCAGGGAGGCCAGACACAGCAGCAATACATATGGGATATTTAGCCACAGATGTCAAATGCCTGCCAGACATTTAGGGAGTGAAACCTTTTTTTTTTTTTTTTTAAATCTAAGCCTAAGATGTACTCCATTTGGTATAGAAACACAAAATATTTTGGCACGGTTTTAATGTTCACAAATCCTCCAGGAATGCAACCACCATAAATAAGGGAAGATTGTGCTTTGATTTGTTCATATCGTCACCAAGAAAGGTTCACTAGTTTAGAAAATCGCATGACCTGATGTTTCTTATCGTTTCTACAGCCTGTATCAGTCTGTACTTTAGCCATCACATTCATGAAGATTCTGTATTTAAACACTTTATTATATCCTATGGTGTACTTGTGCCGAGTTATTTTACACTTGTTTAATTATCGATCACTTTCAGTTTATTTCTCTGTAGATCCAGTTAGGACATTACATAGGTCATTGTTTAAAGTCAGTGTACAGGGAGCTTATCTTAGCTATCAACTTAATTTCACATAGTAATGGGTATTACAAAAGATTTCTCAAATGAAATTTGGATCAGAAAAGTAGATATAAACAATTCCATACATGGAAGATACAATTGTCTTTTTGAAGTATAGCTCAGTAATGTCTTTGCCTGTTTAAAATATTTCAGTGGTTCCCCTACCTAGGCCACATAGATCAAATCCTCAATTTTGGCAATTAAGGCCCTTAGAAATACCCTGAGTTGATGTTCTAAGCTTTCATCTCCACTGTGGCCCTGTGCTCACCCCCACCCACCATCCTCTTACTTTTCAACCTCTCTGCAGATCTAAGCTTTGCATTTGCTCACTTTCACTATGCCAGCCTTCCTTCTCTTCCATCCGCAGATTTCTAAATCCCATTCAAACTTCAAAGACCAGCTAAAATTCCATTTTCTTCATGAAATGATACTTTTATTGATGTCCCCTGCCTCTGTCCCCCACTGGTTAAAAATCAAACCCTGTTTAGGTATAAGCATGTATATACACATAAATAGTGAGTGTATTATACATATATCCTTGTATTGTAGTTGACCTTATATTTATCTGATTTCACCTATGAGGGCATAAGCTCTCTGAAGGTAGGTACCATTTCTCATTCATGTGTCTTTCCAAAGCTGAGCAAAGTACATGGCCCAGAGTGTGAGTTCAATAAACAGTCATTGAATTGAATGGCCTTCTCAGTAATTGAGAGCAATTGCCTAGGTACTATTATCTTTATTTCATGCATGAGGACACTGAGTTCTAAATGAGTCCTGAAAGGTGATTTTATGTGGCACATCAGATGAGGCACGCGGTCGAGGGGGAACATACGATTACCTCCAGCTCATGCAAGGCTCAGCTCTGCACCTAGAAAAACATCTATAGAAAGGCTGGCCTACATTTTTTGGCTGAAAGAAAATAAAGATTTTTATTTCTAGGTCAGCTTTCCAATGTAAGGGTTTGGGGATTTATATGACTCTATATGCCGTTGATCATGGTAAATCTATCTCTTAAAATCTTGTCACCAAATAGAGCTGCAGCTTTCCTCTTTTAAGACTGTGTTCCCAACAGAATTCAGCCAGAAATAAGGCACAAGTTTCCCAGAAACCTCCTCCAGCTCGCCCGGTGGTGGGTGGGTCAGGCTCCAGCTGCGCTCCCTGGCACCTCTCCAGCCTTGACAAGTCCCATCCATCACGGCTGAAGCCTGCCCTTCTCACACGCCGCTTGAGTTGGAATGCAAGTGGCCTTTTAACAGAACATTGTCTTAGGATTGTGTGAAGCAAGACTGACAGAGAAAGGAAGATTCATTCCTGACACCGATCATACTAATATCTGTCACCAAAATGACATTTTCCCTTTAATGATGAAAAATTCATCAGGAAAGAGGGAGGAGAGTGGACAACTTCCATGTGCTGCGCTGATCTGAGAGAGAGGAAACCTCTGCTGCTGGTTTGCAGTTTATGGGGATGAGAGGAAGGATGGCCAGTAGGTTACTGAACAAACAACTGGCACTTGATTTGGAAGAGAAGGGGGCAAGCAGATGGAAGCCTGTGGGTTAGATGGTGTCACTGAACATCTGACCAATTTCTCATCAGGCCTTCTGCCTGGTTTTACAGTAGAACTATGCCCACTTCCTTAAGGCCCAAGTAGGGGTCCAGTAGTAGTTTTGGGGGCTGCTGTACACAGATTTTACCATACCCAGTTTTTACCATATCCAGGTTTGCAGAGCTAGTAAACCTCATGGGAATGCAAAGCTGGAAGAGTCCCAAACCCTCACTCACATACTCTTTGTTTCATGGAAAGACGGCACAGAAGAACCCAGTCCACAACGCAGGGGCCCCGTGCATATCCAAGAGGGTCTAGTGTCCAGATGACCCATGGATGGAAGAAGGCACTGGAAAGCCAACACTTCACACCCCCAAGGCACAGAGAATAGGGATGGCCAAAAAACCAATTAGGCAAGCATATTGCTGGCAGTTAGAGAGAAACTGCACAATGGTGTCAGGTCTTCACAGAGTGAAAATAACCCTACAAATCCAGGATCTTTACCTACAAGGCCATTGTTTCAAAAGGCACGAGGTGCTGACATCTATATAGAATGCTGTTTTTTGTCCCCTCCTTTCTTTTCTACCACCAGAGCATGCCTCTCAGAGCAAAAGCTAAAAATGCCACCCATTCACTTCCTGTCTCTGGCAGCTAGGGATGATCATATCACACAGAAGACAGCTGGTTGTCCCTCTCTAGTCAAAGAGAAGTAGATGTATTCTTCCAGGTCGCCTTTGTCCCTGTTTTTGATCAGAGACAGGTGATGGTGTGAGGGGTGGAGAAATGCACCCCCCTACCATTCATGAGATGAAGACCCAACATCTCAAGCATGCCAGAGACAATTACTAGGTCCTGGTCCCAGAGGCTGTGGTCAAGCTTTTGGACACCCTACCTCCAGGCTTCTTTGATGTCATATGTTTCTAAGCCTCTTTTATTAAGGGTCCAAATGCTGGCAGCCAAAGTATCCCAAAGTATCATATCCCCATTTCTTCAGGAACAATGTGCTAACTTTCTGAGGCTGGTCCTTAAGCTGGTCTTGCTCTGTGTGCACAAGTCTTTTGTTGCCAACTTTCTTTAATCCACCAGTCTTATAAATACTGGCATACACAGGCTGGATAATACACCAAGAATCATCCTACAGCAGGATGCTTAAGTTTTTATGCTTTAGCAATTCTTTAAGATGTTAATTAACACCCACTCATTAGCTAACCTGCCAACAAAGCAACTCGGCAGCACTTTATGGAAAAGGAAACTGAGTCACTTATATCCCTGTATTTGCACGAGTGGGCTTCTGGCTCCCCCTCTCCTCCTCCAACACTCGCACTTTCAAATATATTTTAGACCAGCAGGGATGTGATTTCAGAAGGCTTTCACCTAAACAATCAAGCCCTCGAAGTACCTGGTGCACAAGTGCATACTTTTTAAGCCCTTAACCCTAATAGGAACCCCTACCAGTAACCAAGACCACATGTCTACATGCTCATTTTTGGGCAAATATGCTGTCTGTCTCTGACATTGTTGGCCTTCCTTGCCTCCCTGTGTCTTTTATGAAGAAGAATCCTCCTACACAGAGCTTGAAAGTGACTTCTAAGTGCCAAAAATGACCCTATAGCTCTGCCTTCAGGGAGAGGAAGGACACGCTGAGACTGTTTTCAGGGAAAGAACAGCAAGAGGCGGAAGCTTCCCATCTGGAAGCAGACGTGCTGACTCCGGGGACTCAGGCAGGTGGAGGCCCTGCTGTGGGCCACCTGCAGTCAGCTGCTCCAGCTTTCTGTGGACACCATCCGGAGGAAGACACTCTTGCTCCTTGAGCGGGTGCGTGGGTCTGAGTGCCACTGACAGTCCACGGCGAGGACCACATGCTCTCTTTTGGGCCTACCCACAATGTCATCTGTTCCTTGAATAACGGACAGATGCCACAGGACCTGTAAATTCCCTCTACTGCCTTAGTGCAGACATCCAAGGGGCAGGACATGGCAACCCTTCAAGACAGCAGTGCATCCAGATGCCCAGTGGAGGCACTGGAGGAATTTCCTATCTAGTAGAAAACACATGAGA
Source organism: Manis pentadactyla (assembly GCF_030020395.1). Lineage (NCBI taxonomy): Eukaryota > Metazoa > Chordata > Mammalia > Pholidota > Manidae > Manis > Manis pentadactyla. The sequence continues at coordinate 16,945,992 of NC_080031.1, read as the reverse complement.
GAAGATAGAAGAGGAAGCACTATATATCTGACTTAAGTTAGAAATGGGCCACGTTTCCTGACAGTAATGGAAATTATACACTCCCTGAGAGAAGCTGTACACATAATTTAAAATCACTTACATTAAACACTGAACACTTAGATAAAACATTTACGTTGATAAACATTGGTTTATCAAATGGTTGATGAACTTTTTTAAATGATGAAGGTTATCTCTCTCTGCACAGCTATGATGACCATAACAGATACCAAAATGTTGGATCTGCAAAAAAAATTATCTTTCGTCATGTAATGTGATTCTCTCCCAATCACCTTGTCCAGAAGAAGCATTGTCCCCATTTGACAGATGAGTAAACCCAGGCTCACATTTGTAAAGGAAGCTGACAAAACTCCAGTGGTAGAATGTGGAAGATCCAGGTTGACCTGGAAATCCAATCTTCCAACTCCATATCCAGGACTACTGTAACTTGACTGCAGCTTAATAAGTGCAAAAATCTAACTTCCCTCCCTGTGGAATCCTCCTCATAAATGGCTCGTAGGGAAGATAAAGTATACTTAGCATAATGGGAATCATTTGTGAATGACAAAAGGAAGACTACAATGCAAGAACAGACGGAACGAGAACAAGAACCATTGTCAAGAAGTAGGCCCAGTGAAAGGACGTGATGCAGAAAGAAAAGGAAGGCAGTCCAAACCGTCTGAGCAATGCAACAGGCCTGCCATTCATTCATCTCCCAGTGTGTCACTTCTGAGTGTCCGGAAAAGCAGCCTTTGTTGTCCCCAGAACAATGAGCGGTGTTTATAGACATCACAAGCTTGGGGAGCACAGATAAAGTCCCCATGAAGGACACCAGGGGGCAGCCTTGCCAGTGTCACTGGTGGACCAACAGGGCCCATCCGGAGGACCAGAGGCCTCTTATCTGGAGTGGTGTTTGTTCAGGATGGAATGGTGAGCCAGCCTCTTTGATCACTTGGCAGCATGTGGCCCCCCCCCGGAAAAACTCATCTCCTTGAAAGGGCCTCTTTCTTTGGAATCCAAGACACCGAAACTTTCCTCCATCCCCCAAGTGCGAGGTCACCATCCCAGCTCATGTCCCTGCCTCTACCTTCTCTCTGTCCATGGAACACTCACACCTCCAGACGCATATTTTGTATCTTCTTTAGCATGTAAAACATAGTGCCTGTGTCATAGTTGGGTCTAAATACATAGCATCTTCCCTGTGAGAGATAAACTCATTGCTGGGATAAACTCATCCGTCTTTTCATTAGATCAATTTACTTCTGAGCTAAAAAGACCCGTATAAGTCACCTGGGGAGGCTATGGAGGCCTGGAAATCTTTATAGTTGAGGCAAGTTCACATAGCCAGGCCACATTAGAACTGGAGTTCATTGGCTCAGTGAAGCACTTGCCTGGGATGAGGCCAGAATGAAAGATTGAATGAATGATTCTGTGAACTCCCTGAGATTTGCCATCCCACAGCCAGAAGTGTTCCATCCAGAATCCAGAGACATATACAAGCAATATGGAATCCTTGAGGCAACTTGATTGTAGAAATAACTGTTTCATTTATCACGTGTCTGTTCCCATCCAAAAGGGTTTCCGTGAGAGCCTCATTCAAGCTTCTTAAGCAATTTGGTGGTGATGTTTTTAATCAGCTGACCAGGGATGAAAGTTATTTAGATTATTATGCTTTAATACATTTTAAAATACGAGCAGAAAATCAATCTAGCACTAATAAAAGATGATTGAACGTTGCTAATATAAACCCAATACTGCAGCCTTGCTTTGCAAAAAATGAAAATGCTTTTGGATTTCTTGTATCCTTCCCTGGATACCATGCACATGGCTCAGCTCCCTCCACTGCTTCCCCTGCACTTTTATTACAGGCAGACCACCTTACGATCAGCACAGCAATGCCAATTAATTGCAGTAATGAGCAGGCTTCACATCTAAGGACACTCACAGCCTGATTCCTAGCTGCATTTATAGACTTGAAATGTGTTTAGGAAGTTCTGTTTCCAAGGGGTACACAGTGTGTCTTCACAATGAAGTGAGGGCTCTGAAGGTCAGCAGCACAGGGATGTGTGTTCACATCTGCATGTGTGTGCATGTGTGCACTATCTCAGAGTAGCCAGATGCCTTCCTTTAGATAGGACAGCAGGGTGCGGGAGGAGGGTCCTGGCACAGAGGTGAATGTCAGACGGACAAGCCTGCATGTCTGGGAAGGGAAGTTGGTGTGAGCCAGAGAAAGGAGACTTTGAGTACAGAGACCTGAGAAAGGTACTGCATGCATGCTTAAGTAGGATGTTTCTGAGGTGTAAGGAGGGCGTTCCTGCAGAGACACCCATCCTGGGTTTGGGAACAATGTGTCCCGCACAAGCATTGTGTCACAGTGTGCTTTTTTGCCTAGGGTACCCCTTCCTCCTCCTCCCCCATCCTCCACATTGAAGTCTTAGGGACATGCCTCTCTGTGTCCCGCCCCACTCCATTCTTTCCCTGTCTTTTCCATCTACGTAAAGGTGTCAGGCAGTAGGAAGAACAGCTGCTCTTTACTGGGAGAACTGACTTTGACGATTGTATTGTTCAGGACCATGCCCAAGTCCTGAAACAAATCCCAAAAGGAACTCTGTTTCCCCTTGAGGCCCTTCTAGTGTACTATTTTTTAAAGCCCACACACTGGGCCATCAAAGTCACATGCAATGTGACAAAGTGGGTAATTATGTTTCACTTAGCACACATCAAAGGAACAAATGGCCAGAGAGTGTGTACGGGTACACCTGTGCATGCGTGAGGCCAGCCCTGGGTGCAGACTGGGTGCAGCCACTGCCCAAGCTCCCCTGCTGGTCCCCTTCCCGTAAAAGGAAAAAAAACATAAGACTCATTTATAGCCGGGAGCTGAAGTGGAATGTGTCTGGTCTTTCTCTTAGGTTCCTTTGTTTGGCTTTCATGGAAACCTGTTTTTATGGCAAAACTCAGCATGCTTGCTACAGACAGATGTTTCTGATCTCTGTCCCTCCTATTAAGAATGTTCCTTCTGGGAGATGAACCACCATTTTTTTCTCCTCCACTAATGCAGAAGGTGGAAATAAATTATCACCACTCCTAAAATCCAGAGGTCCCCCTGGAAGCAGGTGACTCCAAACAGCCTTTGGCTGAAGCCCATTCACTACTCGGACCTTGCTGCTGCCACTCGATGGAGAGAGGCAGAACCAAAGGCAGAAATTTAGCCCACCGTCCCTGTCACAGATAAAAAAAAAAGAGGACTAAAGCTGGATTCTGCATCACTGATGCACAGCCCAGACTCCTCCTGTAACCCTGGACCACCCCCATCCATCCTTGCCTTCCTTCTTTTTCCCCCATAGGCTGAAAACTTTGTCACTTTAACAGTTAATTATATAAAATCCTGCTTCCTTTACCCCCTGTGGATGAACAATTGTTCTGCTATTTCTATAAAACGCCACAGGAAATATGAAAATAGGAGGCAGAATTTGGAACAAGGCTGTTCCTGAATGCCTGTGGTTAGTGGTGCAGAGATGGCTGTGTGGATTTTACTTCTGTGACAGGAAAATGGAGGGAGGGGAAGAGAGGGGATGGAGGGAGAACATGCAGGAAGCAGGCCCTGCAATGGAACCAGGTCAAGATGCTAAGATGTGACCTTTGACCTGAAGGGATGAACCTGGGGCTGACCCCAAAGGAGGACAAGCCCCATGTATGCCATGCTCACTGCTTAAGGCAGGCGAGCTAGACGGGCAGACGGGTCAAAGTGAGTCCTAAGTTGGAGGGTAATGAACAACACAAGTCCCTGATGTAGAAGATAACCTTCCCAAAACATGCTGGACTGTATCTATGGCCTCATTTATTTTTCATCAAATATTTTGCTGGTAAGCAGTGTTGAGGAGGCCTTGAAAGTACAGGCGCTGGAGCCAGAAGCCTAGGTTCCAGCTGTGGCTCTTTCACTTGCTCAAGGCATTCCTGGGGCAAGTTCTTTTACTCCTGCCTTGCTGTTCTCATCTGTAAAATCGGGCCAACGATAATAGCACCTCCTACATGTGAAGTGCCGGGAAGTGATGTTACAATGACCTAACAAGAAGCCATAATGAAGCAGATATTGAACTAGATGCTACGATGGTGCAGAGCAGCCTGTGCTCACATGCCAGTGGCTCCTAACTTAATGGAGGAACAGATACGTATGCAAAGCACCAAGAACTTATGGGAGCTAAGATAGTGACATCTAAGAAGCCTGAACTTCTGGAGATGAGGTACAAAGAAGTTGAGGAGCACTTGGCAGAAGAGATGGGTCCTGTAGGTTGTGGAGGAGAGGCCGGAAGTCACCAACTGGAAAAGAGGGAACAGATCATTTCTAGCAAAGAACAAGAAGAACAAAGAAAGGGAGGTTTAAAGATCTTGGCTTGTTTAAAAAAAGGTGAGAATTTGTTTGTGCCTGAGGAATGGTGGGAGGCGAAGCTGAAACGAAGGACCACACGCAGTTTGCTGGAGAGTTTGGGTTCCATTTTGTTGGAAATGGGGATTCAGTGGAGCTTTTGAAAAAGGGTAGAGGCATGACCCAGTTGGAACTATTCTACCTTCTATCATACTAATTTTAATTGTTTTACCATCACTATGAATTCTCTATATGATAAATGGAATTAATAACCCTTCCCTAAATATGAAAACTACAGTAGGACAACACATATGTCTTGAGCAGCTGTGTTTGACCATTTGATGGGTTGGAGACAGCAGTAGGAGACACTCTTAACAGACTGTTGCAATAGACAATGTAAGAGGCAACAGAGGGCTGTGTCTGCAAGGGTAGCATAGACTGTTAGAGTTTCCTTCTAGTGGCTTCTTCTTTACTGTAGAAAAATCTACATAGTAGAAGATATCTGAAGGTGGAAGACACTATTAGTTATCTACCTAATATGTGTTATCCTTCTCCTCCTCACTCAACTATTCCTGAGTTGGTTTAGGGCACCAAGGCACCTAACAAAAAACTACTGCTCCCAGCTGCCCTTGCACGCAAGGGGCAGCCACGTGAGGAGGACCTGGCCCGATAAGGAGTGGTCTGAAAGTGGAAACTTCCTAGAGATTTCTAGAACTGTTTTGTTTCCTGATTCTCACACCATTTTTTCCCCTAACTTCTTTTTCTTCTTCCTGCTTAGAAATCAAAATGACAATGGAATGAAGCAACCATCTTTCAACTATAAGGTCAAGAATCTGACCCTAAAGATTTCAGAGGAAAGATAAGTTGATTCTGGGATGCTGATGACATCATGGAGCTGCTTCTCATGGAGCTGGCCTAACTCTGGACTTCACACTCTGTAGTTAAGCCCATGAACTTGGGTTTCTGTGATCTGCAGTGGAATGTAGTCTCTTGATGCCAGGGGGCCCATGTGGATAAATGCTTCATTTAATGTACACTGCTGTTGAGGCACAGCTTTTTGACACATCATAAGCAAAATCAGTCTCTCTTTGGCACTTAGAAAATAGCTCCATGTCTCACCAGTATTCCCTGCATGTGAGCAACCTACAACTTAAGTGCTTCTCTGTTGTCAGGTGTTAATCATTTATCTCCTACTAGCCAATGAAGAAAAATATCCTCTACCCCAAAGGCTCAGCCACCATATGGCTAACCCCAGAGAGAAAGGTAAGTGTCAGTGATAAAGGATAAATGTTGGCTATGGAATATTTGCTAGATCAGTGGGGGCCAAGGTCGTGTCTTTCACATGGAAAAGAAAGGTGATTCCCTACATAACATCAGTAGCTTGGTTTCAGGCTAGTCAAAGGGGAGGCAGACCCCTGGGCTGGGATGGAAGCTTGTTGAGGACATAAAGGGAAGGCTTAGAAGGAGATAGCTGTGGTTTCAACCTCCAGTCAGAAAGTAGAGATGGGGAGAACTACAATGGCCCAGGGTCCACCCATCAGGGAGTTAATAATAAGCAGGAGGTAGATACACGGGCCCAGATACAAATAGAAAAATCAGGGGTCTTGGAGTTACATGGATGTGGAGTTTAGGTTTTAAGAGCTAGTTGACCTTGGGTGAGTGAAAGAAACACTCCAAACCTTAGGTTCCTAAACTGTAAAGTGGAAATCATTGTGACCACCACAGGTTTATCAAGAGGATTCAATGAGATAATGTACAGTAAAGAGCCTAACACTCTATAGGCACTTTATAAATGAGCACTCCTGGTATCATGGAGGAAGACCAGGAGCCACACCTCTTTGCTAGGAAAGTAGGAGAATAGCTGTTAGCTAAGGTTGCGGTCAGAGCTTTGTAGGAAAACCCCTCAGCATCTCTGACCTCTTTTTGCCCCTTTCACTTTGGGAGCAGGGGTCTCATGAGCATCTCCTGCACAGCCCCGAATGTGGGAAAGAGAGGAGGACATGCAAACAGCCACGCTGTAGAGAAATCCTGCCCCACAAAGTCGGCGAGAAATGGAACACAGTTCTCCCTACAAATGTTCATTCCTAGGACCCACACAGAAAGAATTATTTCAAATAAAATAGTTCAGCACGAACAAAAATAACTCAACCCAGGACTGAAGAATGTTCTGCTCCATCAGCCTGAAAAACAGAACCCAGGTCAAGAGCAGCAGAGAGGTTCCCTTAGCCTGGCCCTACCCACTGTACACCTGGCAGAAAGGCTAGTCAAAGGGGATGATGTCTCCAGAATCAGAGATGGCCCAAGACAGCTTCTGGTTTTCGTGGTGGGGACCATGAACACAGATAGATGGCAGCAACCGAGGGAGAGGAAGCTAGGCCAGGAGAGAGTGAACCTAAGAGGGTTCTGTCTTGGCTCTGTTGCACCCTGCTTGGGCCTGGCGTGCCCTCCTGCAAAGGCGAGTTGAAAACTTGCTGGCCAGTAGAGCCAGTATGGCAGAGAGATGTCTCCTGGAAAGTCCAGGGAGAATGAAGGAAAAGCAGAAAGCAAGGTGCTCGGCCTCTCCAGGGAGTCACCCCCTCCTAGGTCCTCGCCCCGCAGGAGAGAATGGACCCAGGTGTCTTCATGGTCTCATGCACTGTTTTTTCATCAACTCCATCTCTCTACCTTCAGTCCCTCTACATGCAGGCTTCCTTAATAGAAAGTTTGCCCACTCTCGTGCTGGAAATAAGGGGTCTCAGGCACATTGGGAACGGTGCCCCATCAGGGAACTTCTTGTATAAAATGTATCTAGTTGTTCCATAATTTAACTGCAGCTTCTGTACAAAAAGCTCTTCTGTTGTGCTGGTGGCTGATAATGCAATGAGACACCACCCCCTCTGTGAGCTAATGACGTTTGTGGGGAGATGACAGGTGGGTATGAAAATGGAATCGGATGGGGTGGGAGCAGGCTCTGGCTCCGTTCCTTGCTCTTTGCTGTTTCTGTTGCTTGGCTCCTGAGGAAGAGCGTGGGATGTTATCTATTAGTCTGTGCATCAGGATTTTCATCTAATTTCATAATGAAGATGTTGCTCCATCAGATACAGACGACATGTCAGCAGAAATGCAGAAGGCCATTTTTATGTGTCAGCTGGCTCTCTGCAGGGGCCCCCACCTGCCTGGAATAGTGTAAAAAGTACTGGTTTGAGAGAAAGCCTCTGCCACCGTAGACTGATCACCACGGATACACCAGCTCTCCCTTCTGCTTTCCTCATGAGTGACTCCTGTCAAGCTGCGAGCTCTATGAGGGCAGGGGCCCTTTCTGTCCATTTGCTGTTGTACACCCAGTGCCTAGAACGTGGTGAGTGCACAACATGGGGGAATGAATGAATCCATTCTGCCATGCTTCCCAGGCTATGTATACTACCCGTTTTTTTCTTTAATTGAGGTATGATTGATATAAAACATTTTAGTCCCAGGGGTCTGACATAATGGTTTGATATCAGTATGCACTGTGAATGATCACTTCCCTAAGTCTGGTCATCATCTGTTACTCACCTTTCTGCTGCCCAGGTTTTGAAGACCTGCTTAATCCTTAAAGCTGAGACCTCCTCAACCCTGGTGCCCTTCTGAGGACTAGTCCTTACATTATTATGAGGAATCACAGAGCTCTGACCCAACTACATGAATCTCAGCAGCAAGTCCACTCAGCCGTTACCTGGCTTGCAAATGTGGGCTCGTATTCTGAGCCCCTTCTGTGCCCCGGCTTCCTCCTCTGAATAGTAGAGACACTAAGAGGAGCTGCCTCACGGCTTGCTCTGAAGGTTGAGTGAGATAATAAATGTAAAGGATTAAGAACAGGATCTGGAGCTTGGAAGCACTCAATAATTATTAGCCATTATAAAGTTCTAAAAAGGACATTAATCTTCTTTCTATGTATTTGAGTGCTTTGTCTGAGGAACCTACTGGGGATATCATTCCTCCAGGACTTGTCAATCCATCTCTCAAGGGCATGATCTTACCACCAACTCAAGACAGGAGCACTCACCTTCTTCCTACATTTTCCCTTTTGCCAAGATTTCCCACACATTGCCTCTTCTTGAAGTCCCCTGGCATTTCATGTAGACCCCAATGTTAGCTAGACCCAGAGGTCTTTTATTTGTGGGAGGTGTTCACAGATGATAGTTTCTATAGCTATCTAAAGCTTGATGGGCACCATGGGGTGAGAGTTAAGAGTCTTGCATCCAGTGTCACAAATTTCAGCTCTTCCATTTTTCTACCTATGAGACCCTGGATGAATTAATAACTTCTAATGCCTCACTGTCTTTATCTGTAAAATAGGGACACTGATAGTATCTAGCTCATAGGATTGTCATAAAGATAAAATGAGTTGCTTCCCATAAAGGCCTTACAGTAGCTCCTGCATCATATTAAGTATTCAGTGCATTTAAAATATTATTTGTAGTTACCACATGCCACATACCCCCAGCACAAACAACATTGACCACTTAATTATGGGTCAGACTCCTCTCATTCTGTATCATCCAGTGGGTAGCAGGTCATTCCCATGTACAAAGATAAGGTGCTGCCCTTTCTCTTTTTTTGTTAAGAGAATGAAGTTTTACCTTGGAAATCATCACAGCTCAGCACCTCGGCAGGGACCTCCTTGGGACAGACACTCCTTGGCACTGGTTTGTCATCTGCACTCTAGGCCCCTCTGCTTTAATGCTTCTTTCAGACATTGAGTTTCTATCATAAGCCAAAGGGCGTGTGCACCTGCTGGGGGTCATAAAACCTGATTTTAGTGTGAAACCTAGAGAAACTCACTCCTCTCAACCTCATCTCAGCCATGATGGGAGCATACTTGGTGCCATTCTTATTCCCTCTCAGTTCTGAGACTCTATGAACGTGACCATAACTCGAAGGTGTCTAAGAATCTGATGAGGATCTGGACAGGATCTGATTCTGATGTCTCCAGAGGGAATGTGTCTGCCTGTGATTTCTCTTTGGATTTTTTGGTATTATGATGGGGAAGCCTACAAGCTTTCTATCTATCACCAGCTTTGTAAAGGAGACTGGAGATAGCATGACCTTTGAATATGAAATATTAATGCTTTGACTTTTCCTTTTTAATTATTTGAGATGCACTGTAATTGGCAAGGAAAGGTTATATGCCGACAGTAGGTCTCAAGCAGCAAACAAAGAAAGAGAAATCCTTGATTTTCTCATTTATGGTGACCTCTTGGTCTGCTCCCTAGATGTGAGGCTAAGGAGCAAAGGGTTCTCTCTTCCAAGTATGGCCATCTTTCTCATCCTCAGTAGGAATGTGTACCCAGGATTTGCCACACATTTTCTGTCCCAGGGAGCATGGTTTTGGGGCCTTTAATATGGCCTGACCCAATCATTCATGATTTTCTTGAGCTTTTCTGGTGCACCCTCTGTTTTTTTTAGAAGGAACAGAATGAAATAGAAACTTTAACTTTTTATCAGTTGCTTACTATATTGTATCAGGCCTAACATTTCTAACATGGCATGTGAGGCTCTAGGATTAGGCTAAGAACGGCCTGCTCAGCACTCGTCACATATAAGCAGGGAATATTTATTCCCTCTCTTCTATCCTGCAAACACATACTTCCTCATCTCAACTATAAATTTCCTTTCCCCTCACTCCCCAACTCAAGTGCAGTTCAGTGCACACCCCACCATGTTTGACACGCTCTAGGAATGAGAGGAGCAGTATAAAGCATGTGTGTCATGCCCTCACTTCTCCATCATGTTGTGATGGTTTGCACTGTGGGTCAACTGGCTAGGCCACAGCACCCAGATATTTGGGAAAACATTATTCTAGATGTTTCTGTAAAGATAGCTTTTAGATGAGGTGAACATTTGAGGTAAAGCAGATTGCCCTGCATAATGTGGATGGGTCCCATTCAATCAGTGGAAGGCTTTAATAGAAAAAGAATGATTCTTCCTGGAGAAGAGGGGCTTCTGCCAACAGACAACCTTCAGACATGAACAGAGGCACTAACTCTTCCCTGCTTTTATAGCCTGCTGGTCTGCCATACTTTGGATTTACTAGCCTCCACTATCATCTCTCTCCCTCCCTACACACACACACACACACACACAATTACTGATTCTGTTTTCCTAGAGAATTCTGATTCACATGTGATATGCAAGTGTAATGTAGTATAATGCTACCCTTTCTAATAGGCACTTTGTGGGAATGTGAAGCATTCCTGGATTTCACCCAATTTTCTAAATCCCAGCTTTGGCAAAGGGAAGAAAACTGTGTGAAATTTTTCTCGGCTAGTGAGGAGAAAGCATAACACATCATTGGCCATACCCTGCAGCCACCTGTCCTGTACAATGTGCCTCGTGTCCTGTGAGTAGCCATTCACAGTTCAGAGTCTTGTCTCTCTGAGGGTGCTCTCATCACCAGCATTGAATGGTACGTAAACAAGGTACTTAGTGACTGGAAAGAAGTGAATCATAGTTTGAAAATATGACAATCCTGAAGCCTTCTTGGTCTTCTCTGAAAGAATGTTGGGAAGAGTCTTCCTCTCCTCTAAAGTTCTTTAGTGTCCTTTTTTTCCCCATTTTTCTTAGTAGGGAAGGTAAATGGTGTCTCATACTCTAGTTGTTTCTACTTTATATTCAATTGCACCTTTAATACTATTACCTACCACTTTGACTACTCTATGTCAGAGACTGTGTGTGTGTGTGTGTGTGTAATGAGAACTCACAGTTAATTTTAGGTAGGTTTTATTATCTGCAAACTGAAATCAGCAAGATCAGGTAAATTAAATAGGATCATGTAGTTAATAAGTGACCAATCTAGGATTCATATCCAGTGTTTCTGGCTCCAAATCCACATACTTTCTATGAGTCCTCTGCCCCCTCAAACTCTTGAGAGTAAGGATTGTAAAAAATAAATTATATTCACCTCTGTGTTCATATTGTTTTGATTTGCATGGTAAGTGCTCAATGTGTATTAGTGAATGACAGGCAAATAACACACAATGGAGACCAGAATTCGTTTAGACAGCTGAGTGAGTGCCTTCATGTGAGATCAGAAAGCAGTGAAATCAGGGCTGAAAAATACAGGAAATCTGCATAGGAAACAGATCATTTGGTCACATACTGATTCTTTTCAGTAAGAAGTTTCCTGACAAAGTCCAGGGAGACTCAGGAAATTCAGCTCATGACTAATGGATGCCTGTTATGGTTGGACACTCCCTAGTTAAGAAGCAGCCTGGGAAAAATGCCACAATGAAGAGACTGTGATCATGGAATCCCATGGAGCAGTGCAGGAGTGAGGAATGCCAGATGGCTGCAGACCACCAATTTCCACCACTGATATAAGTGATCTTTGGATGCCAGGGAAAAAGACCTGGCTTAACCAGAGCCAGGATAAAAGAATGGAGAGCTGATTTCAGATGAAAATGGCTGGAACTAAAAAAGACATGTATAGGCGTTAGTAGACCAGTGATGTCTGGGTCTAAGCTAAGTAGCTCTAGTTGTATGTCCACTGTGTGCTCTGAGATTCATCACAATGTGTCAGCTTTCAGGGGTGTTGAGCTCTGGGGAGGTCAGTGAAGTCTAGACCCCTACTTCCCTGTAACAGGGGTAATAATATTACAACTAATATCTTTCCCAGATTGACGACAGCAGAAATGACCAGAAATTGAAAAAGAAGCTTCAGTTTAAGGATGCTCAGGGAGATGTCAACCAAATCACTCAATGTAATATAATTCAGTAAATACTTTTTAAGCATTTATCATGTGCCTAGCTTTATAGCAGGTGGTTACTGGTAGAATGGGTGGAGAGAAGAAATAAAAAATATATATGTTTTGTATCTATACCCACACTATGTCTATTTCTACCTACATATATACACATTCATACACACATATTCATGTATGTGTATGGATGTGTTTAATTTTGGTGCCTAATCTGGCGATCTACGTGCTTACTGGAAGGTGGAAGAGGGGTGTCAGCGTGCGGAGAGAGACATAGGGGAGTTATATGTTTACTATGTAACCGGCTTTGCTAATTAATTTACCTTAATCTCGCACCTGTTCTCTGAGGTAGGCATTGTTATTTTAGTGCTTCCAACTCACACAGGCTGAGTGGACATTTGTTCAATGCCATTCATCCAGCTTATGGCGGAGCTGAGATTCAAACCCAGGTGGGTCTCACATTCAAATCCCTATTTTTTCTTCTGTCCCACCTAATACGTTTATGGAGGGGATGACACACACATGAAATAATCATTTAATCAGTAATAACTCTTACTGGAATGTTCTTTCTGCTGCTCCTACTATCTTGTAAGCATCCAACGATATCACTCAGCTACCAACCAGATCTGGCTCAGGAGCGCTACATCTTTGCATATGGGGTAAGCGCCTCTCAGGCCAGGACACTATTTATCATGGCTTAAATATAAATACTCCCAGTTTTGGGGGCCAAAGGAAAAGAGTGAAATTTGGAATTGTCCTTTCAGCTGTTGCAAAGTATCAAACATGAGAAATCTGTTTCCTACACAGGCAGGATAGAAATTAAATGCCTGAGGCAAAGGAACCTGTGTGGTTGCCATCCTAGGAAAGCAGATAATAACCAGAAAGCTTTGGGTCAGCTCCCGTGACCCTTGAATCTGGCAGGAATTCTTCCTGATGCCTATTATCTTGCTCCTGTCCCTGGCATCTGGCAGTGGCCTCCAAAGTCAAGAGCCCTGAGCAGGAAGCTCTCTGTGAGGGGAGCTTTTCTGCTAATCCCCAGCCTAAACTTTCTCTTCCCCAGCTCCAGGCTATTGCTCCTTGTCCTAGCACCTGCTGAGAAAATAAATAATTCCCTTCCCTCATTTGCATTGTTACCTTGAAGGTATTTATAGCTTGTGATCATCTGCCCCCTGAGTCCTTTCCTTCTCTGGACTATAATTTAGCATTAGATCCAGGTCTGTTAGCCTGGAAACTGAGCATGCTCAAGAGTTCTGCAGCCGGAGCTGGTGTCAGAAAGGACTGGGGACTTGTTAAGGCTTCAGCAGTGGTTCAAAACGGACTGGGGAGGGGGGCAGAAAAGGTGCTCTCAGAACTGATGCTCTTGGTTCTCTTTTACTGAGAGCTTTATCATTTGTCTGTTGGGTAAGAAGAGATTTAGAGATTTGCCTAGATGTTTGTGTGCGTGCGTGCATGTGTGTGTATGTATGTGTGTATGTGCATAATGTGCGGTGGGGGAGGTTGGGGAAGCAGAGTGAAGGAGGGACATTTGCTTTTTTCCTCTCCGGCCCCCTATGGCTCTGTTCCTCTATTTTAATTCTTGCAGGTGACAAAGCCAAAAAGCGAACAAAAACCAAAATATAAACAAATCACAAACACTATGCACACAAACATAGAAATCCTAAAATAGCTCCTTGTAGATAACACAGATAATTCTTTCAGCTTCTCAAGAGTCTATGACCCCAGATCACTGAAACATTAAGAAGACTATATATGGAATCTAGAGAGAAGAAAGGAATTGGGGACAACTATTTAAAAGACTGCAGAAGAGCTGTAGCTTGAGCCAAGGATCTTTTTGGAAGGTATCCATCCATAAAGCTGCAGGTAGCCAGATTCATCTTTTTCTATGATGCAGAAGGTGAAAAATAAAATAAATATTTTTCAAATAAACATTTTCTTCAAAAAAATCAGATGGAGAGTATTTTAAATTTGAAGCCTCTGCAATAGTACAAAGTATTGTTAAATTAAGATACTGAGCTGACAGGTAGAAATAGTTCCCATTCCCACCTTGCTGCAACCTTCTATTTTGCTCTATGTTGCTGAATTAATCTCATTAAACTTATTTCAATTTAAGCAGAAAAATGTTGAAGAGTGGGGTTTGGAAGTGGGATGTGGCATCAAGACAGCTTCAAATGTAGACTTTTTCACGTTGTTTCATGAAAGGATTTTCCACACAGTGGAGAAACCTGGCAGACACGAACTTAACCAAGAAATCAAGTTTCCAGGAGTGGGACGTTGTGGTGGTCACTGAGCTCATGGGTGTGCTGTACTGAGAAAAGCACAGTGGCATTTTGGTGATATTCCCACCAAGAATGTACCACCTAGAGCAGGTCATAAGGGTGGGACAGGCCCCAGGTTCAGGGCCATCCTACAGACTGGAAGGTCTGGAAGCACTTGAAGTCCAGTAAAATAGGAAGGATGGAAGGCCCAGGAATTCCTCCAGATTGAAGAAGACTGAGTTATGACAACTGAATTTATTACATGTTCTTGGAAAAGATCCTCGGCCAGAAAGGAAAAAGAGACATTGTTACAACAGTTGGCAACATGCGAATGAGTTCTGTGGATTGGAAGGTTGTGCTGGCATCATACTGATTTCCTGATTGGGAGGGTTCTATGTTGGTAAGGAGCACAGAGTTCTTATTCGGGAGGGTAAACACTGGAGTATTTAGGGATGATGGGACCTCATATCAGGGAAAGATCTCTTTCTCTCTCTCTCCTTCTTTTAAGAGACTCTGGACCCAGAAGAAAGGAGCAGGTGCTCACCAGGGTAAGTCTATACCACCAAGCAAAATGGTCAAGTATGTCAACTTGGCTCTGTTCCCCATTCTGGCTGTGTCTTCTTGAGCCCTTTTCCTTCCCCATCTCTGGCCACTACCCCATATCTCCTCATAGGATGTTTCTTTCCATTGGCTATTGTGTTACCCCCAATTTCCCTGATAACAAGTTTTCTTACTGAGAACACCAGAATTTGAATAGGGAACACTTGGAAAGAAAATGCCCCCAAGGCTCAAAAGAATCAATCTGCAAACATAGAATTCCTGGCTCTGGTAGTAGATGATGAAGCCCTGACATGCGTCACACCACAGGTGTCGTAGGAATCTCACCCCTTGAGAAGAGGCTAGCCCTGCCCGAGAACTTGAGATCCCAAACCGCCTGGCAGGGAACTGAGTGTTCTGGCACCACTGCACCCCTTACTCAAAAGGATGCTATTCCCCTGTACTGCCAAATATAGTTTGATATAAAAGATGGAATCCCTTTAAGTAAAATTCCACAACAGAGCATTAGAAAGATGTCATAAAATATATACGAGTTATTAAATATTGTCATCAAGATGAGTCATAAATCAGAGGTTTTATGGTTTCTGATTATAAATTCCATTTATTCAGTAAGCATTTAAAGAAAGAAAAATGGAGACCCAATGGAGATTTAAGCATGCCTGGGATGAGTATATTTCATTACTTCTGTGTGGCTGCTGCCTTCCAGGAGAAACACAGAAGAGCTTTCTCAGGGCTGGGAGATTCGAGCTGCTGTCCCTCCGGGGCTCTGGGAGTGCAGGCTTCCATAAGCGAGAACATTCCAATAAGGTTTTTGCAAGTCAGGAATTCTGGCCAGATTCCTTCTGGAAGGGAGTGCTAAGATAACCTGTCATTTCAAAGCCCCAGACCAAGGGGAGAGAGAAGCAAGGTGAGGCAAAGCAAGAGGGTGAGAATCTGAGTGGGTCTTGGCAGGCAGCCCTGAACAAGTCAGAACCTTAACGGGCGACAAGAGTGTGTGAAGAGGGGCTGCTGTAGATCAGGGAGCAGGACACAATGTCAATACAGCAAGCACCGGTTCAGTAAAATTATACCGTGTGTTCATATAGCACTTTAGAGTTTACATGTTATTTTATTAAATCTTACAGTAACCCTCTGGCATAGCCATAGTTATTTTCATTCTCAAGAAAGAGAAAATGAGGGTGGCCCACTTGTGTAACCAGGTCTTCCCAGCTCCTGCTGATGCTGCATTTAAAGGTGGTTTAGAGCGCTTTAGAGGTGGTTCTAGTCTAGGGAGAGAAGATGGCAGCGAACAGTCTCCAGGCATTCTCCATGGCAGGATTTGACCTGCTTTTGGAATGCCTCATATGTTATTCTTCTAGCAGATTTCTCTAATTATGTTTTGCTTGGGCTAAGATTAAAATTAATTGGTCTTTTCTTGATCACACATCGGGTGAGTAATAGGGCCAGGCACCTGAGGACAAGCTGGAGACTCCAGATTGGTTGTGACTAAACCGCAAGTTGGACCATCTAACTGCAGTGTGTGGTGAGGGGTGCATACCTGAGTGGGCCTCTGAATGTACGCCCAGCAGCTGGGTTATCAGTGGGATCTTTATCAGAAGCTGTATGTGACAGTATTTAGCCTTACGGGGCACAGCTGTTGACTCAACATGCATGCACACACGTGTGTACACAGGCCTTCACGCAGATGGGGGAGCATAACTGTGTGCACTTCTACAGCACTCACACTGTTTATTAGATTCTGAAGTGTTGACTTTTGCAGAAAAACCTGATAAATCACTTTGGAGAGGGAGAAAAGAAAAAAAGATAATAGAGGGGGGAAAAAAATCTACTTTCTCCCCCCTTCAAATGCCACAAGAAAATGTCAAGGAAATTGCTTTACTGGAAATAACAGAGAAGTTCAAAACAAAATTATCAAGTGTCACTCCCTTGCCCTGACTCTCCCTTGCACACAGGGTTCTCTTCCCCTGCCTGTCAACTGCCTTACTGTCTCTGCCATCGTTTACCACACTTCTCAGTCCTCCAAAGGAGGATGAACTGAAAAATAGCTCTTGGAAAACCTTTCATTAAAGGGAATAATAGACAATAAACAAAGGGACGAAGGAATGAATGGGTAAGAGATCTTTCTCTGCCAGCTGGCCAGAGCCACCTCTGGGACAATGCCCGTTGGAACCCACAGAAGAGAGGCTCCTTATCACTTTCAATGTCAACATCAAAAGCCTTTATTAGTAATTAATGTGCAAGCTTTGTACAGGTCCCTGTAAATAAGGAAGTATATAGGGACACTTCTGCCTTCTTATAACTTACAGTCCATCACATATTTCACAGTCCTACAAAAAGCTTCTCTAATTTACTTTCTGTTCTACTTCTATCATAATAACAACAGCAGTGCCTGGCAAAGGGACATGGAACAAGAGAGCTTTTTCATTATATAGATTCATTCATTCATTCAGCATTCCAAAATCAATTCAGAGCCTATAGTATTATATGCCATGTCTGAGGATGGTAGGAAAACAGAGCAATGGACAAGCCACAGGTCCTGGCCTTGAGGAACTCACAAACCACCATAAGCTGGGATATTCAATGGTTCTTCTTTTAAAGTGTAGGAAAATGATCTTTACATAAAGTGTTTCCAGGAAGTCCAATATATGAGACCAATAAACCAGAGCTTTCGGTTAAGAGGGGAGAGTACATGATGAACTAAAAACTTTTAAAGGAAGTATCAATTTATATGTGGAGAACTCAGGTTCAGGGAGGTTTTTCCAAGTCACAGTTACCAGGGGGAGAATCCAGGAGGTGGCACTGATTCTGTAGGAGTTCAAATCCCTGCTCCGGCCATTTCTCCAGTTGCTGCCCCAGTGGGACCTAAAATACAAAGAGGCACCAGGAAGGGGAACCCAGCCCTTGTTTCACTGAGTTTATCCTTTGCAGTGTCAGCTAATATCAAAGTCTTTAGTAACAATTCACAACTAAGTTTCTCATTTCTGCAGCCCTATCCTGATCTAAAGAGTCCAAGGGGGATTGAAGATAAGTATCTTGTATCTTCCCCTGGATCAGAAGGAGAACTTTTTCAGTAAGAAAAGGCCTTAATCAATCCTTTGGTGGACTTTGATAAGCCAAACCAAGAAGACCCTCCTTATTCCTTACATGTATATGAAATAGTTTAGAATATTACCATAAAATGTAAGCAGTGTTAGAAGGAATGGAGAAAGACTTATCCAACAAATGGATTTTGCACTAAACCCGTTGGTACACCTGGGCGGAGAATGCACAAGAACCAGCTCAATAGTAAAGACTTAGCTATCATGCCCAAATCAGGGCCTGTACAATTTAAATGTTGCAATTAAGAAACTTGACCAATTAAACATATGGGACTCTAGAATTAGAGTTTTTTCATATGCTACTTAGTAATGTTTCTTTATTGGGGAATATCTTACTATTACTTTGCTATTATTTTGTTTTTTTTGTTTTTAATAATGGCAACTGGTAAACAAAGCATCATGATGAAAACAGTTCATCTTGAAAGAACTCACTTAAAATCAGGATGAAAACCTGATTACATGCAGTATGCCACATGCCATAGTTTCCTGGCTATCATTCTTTTGCTTACTGGATTGATTGATACCACTGTGTACAGGAGGAGGTGACTGACCACTTTTCCCCAAACTACATAAACTGTGACAGTCTAGGTAAGACTGGGAAGATCTTTATCTCTATTTTCTTCTCACAGTAAAGGAACCAACACCTCATGGTTCCAGATATTCTGCCACTGGTTTTAAGTGCTAACACTGCCCATTTTAAACCTGGTCCTATCCCAGGAATATGATGGCATAATTCATTAATAAAATCCTAAGGGTACCAATTTTCAACAGCCCTACTATATTTCAAGAATATAAATCACCAGATTGGATATATTCTTAAATGCTACAACCCTCTCATAATTATTATATGCATCATCCCCCCACCTTCCAACTACATCTGCACACAGATACATAGGTATACCTCCTCTCTTAGGCTGCTTTCAAATACACCGAAATGTGACGGAGAAAGCCAGAAAATGATATTTGGTAGCACAAATGGGGTGGCTGTTGTGAAAGGAGACCTGCTGAACATAGATCTTGGCTGAATAAACCAATAGGCGAGGCAGCCACTGGCCCTTTTGGGAATCAAAACGAATGAAACAAGGTTGAAAGACACTGAGAAATTGACAAAGCTGGGCATTGCTAAGCATGTCATATCTATTTCTCCTGGTGCATAATCCTTCTGAAACTTTCCACCCAAAAGCTAGATGTTGCTGAGCCCCATGGAAATTTAAGGAAGGCCTTCTTCAAGGTTCATTAAGGGCTGGCCCGAGCACCTGAGCCCTGCTTCCTCACCTGTGAGCCGTTTGTGCCAGGTCTGTCTGAATCTACTTGACTCTTACTACGTGGTGTCTGGGATGTGGAGAAACTGTGCCCAGTGGAGAATAATTTGGTAATGGACATCCTGGGTACACTAAAACACAATCTAGTAGTGTGGAAGAATGGGCGAAGCTTGTGTAAGTACCAAGGGAGTTCTGTATGTGTGCACAGCATGTCTTCAGGAAGAACCTTGAAATCCCTTAAAGACACTGGCAGTTTTCCCCAGCTGCAGCACTGAAATTGGCTGAACCTCTTCATTCTTAATTGGGAGAAACTGCAGAAGCTGCAGGGAAACAAAAGGAAGAAGACAAGGGACCTCATGAGAGAGGAAGGAGCTCGGGGACCAACAGTTGCAAATGCAGAGAGGAAAGGAGAATGGCTCCCTCTGAGAGTGGGGGCCAGGTGTCAGACAGGTGCAGCAGAGGGTGGATGGGCTCAGGGGGAGGGAGGGGCCAACAGCTGACGGGTGCAACACTGTCACCCTGTCGGTCCTTGGATTAATTGGAAGAAAACAAGCCCATAAATGCAAAGTATTCATATTGATAAACATTTATGTAACTTTGTCAAAATCAGTTAATAAACACATAAGAGGCAACAATGTATAAACAGTATTTCAGAGCTAATAGCTATAGCTTTATCATCAAGTATAAAATCTCATTATAATAATATTCAGTCCTGCTGTGTCTGCCTATCTATGGCACCTCCACTTTCTCAGAAGTCACTCATTGCCTCAGTAGCTTCATTTATTTACTTGTGATTTATAATCCACCTACTTAGAAAACACGTCTGAGACAGCTTGAGATTTTAAAATATATATAAAGCAGAAGAGCTAAAAATGAAAACAGGAACACAAACCAGTAAAAAATGAACAAGGAAAGAAATGTATCAGGCACCACCGGGCTGGGCAACTGAGAGCCACTGAATGCTAAATTTAGCTCTAAGCTGCCAAGACCAAGAGGGACAACGTATGTTGGTTTCAGTGTTCTCACTGATTAAAACAGAAGCAAGCCAGCTCACATGATCACACAAAGTCTTTCTTGGTACTGTTTAGCATGTGCAGTGACAGATAATAAGCTGACAGTATCTTTGGCTACAGTTTTATAAAATATACAACAATGCTTTCAAACAGGTTTTCTTACATCTGCTCCCTATGGATGGCAGCTTGCAGATTTTGAATTTAGGCTAGGTCAAGTCCTTAAATGAGCCCAATCATAGCACCTTCTACAGCGCCTAGCACAGTGGTTCTGAAGCAGGGATATTTTTAAAACACAGACCTTAGTCTCAAATAATATGATTCAGAAAGATTCCATTGGAAAACTCAAAGGGATCTTTAAAAAAAAATACATATTGAGCATTTACGCACAGGGCATTTCTGATGCTCATTCCTGGTTGAGAAACTCTACACTCGACTGAAAGAGTTTCATTTCAATCATTTTCTCCCAGAGAACTGACTTCTAAATTCTGTAAGTTGGTATCTTTCTATCAGTACTTTCTCACCTTAAAAGTTCAAGGGAAATAGAATGCCTTGAACCTTGGAAATGGATATGTATCTTATGCCCCAGTGGGAAGGAGAGAGATCTTGCTCATAGCTACAAAGGAGCATTGTTTAAAGAGGAGCCCTACTTGACTCACAGCCTGGTTTCCCACCAGGGACTAAGCTCCAGAGAAATGACCAGCTAGGACTGGTGCATCCATCAAGCAAAACAAGGACTTCCAAACTTTCTACCAAAGGAAAGAAACTGGCATTCAGAGCACAACTAATAGTCACAGGGTGCCATTGTCAGTCATTCCGCACCTAGATCTTCAGTTACTGTGCAGATTTTTTTTATTAGCATGATTATCCCATTTTGCTAATAAAGAAACAAGGGCTCAGAGAAGTTAATACAACCTTCTCAAGATCACACAATGAATGCTAAAAACCAGGGTTCAATTCTGCTCATTCTAAACCCAAAGCCCATCCACACTATCGTGATTTCACTGTGGAAACATTTCTTCTTAGATGGGATTTCACCTCCATCAGAGTACAGTAAAATGTATTAGTTAAAAGCAAAGGTTCTGTAGTCAGAATTCCCAGGCTCATAGCTTAGCTTCACCCCTTGAGAGCTGGGGGCATTAGTCAAGTTACTTAAACTTTGCATGCTTCAGTTTTTTCATCTTAAGATAGGTATTCACTCTGCAGAGTTGCCATATGAATTAAATGAGATGACTTCTGCATAGCCCGTAGTCAGTGCTCATTAAATGCCAGCTGATTTAAAGTGGTAGCAAGGATGAAGTTATTTAGGGTCCAGGGGAGGCGTGTGAGAGCCATCCAGCAAGACTCCCATGATAGGAATTGTCAGAGCTGGATGGGCCAAGGTGTCGCCTTCAGGCTTACTCTCATCCCAACAGGAATCCCAGCTCTTTTGTACGAGGAACGACAGAGACTGAGAGAAGGGATGTGACAGCAGCCGCTGACTGGAGATCCACAATTAAGTCTTCCAAATTATCGCTAAAGGTTCCTTCTGTTTCTAAAAGTCTATAATCTTACTAAGAATAAAATAAAATGAGAGCATAAATTTTTAGATATAGCAGTTGGAAGGCTGAAAGCTGGCATCAACTAAGCCATCTGAAATAATTTTAAATTTTATTTGGTTCAAAAGACGAGCAAGGAAAGGACAGGCCAATTTCTTGGGGAAGTTAGTGAATGTTAACAGATGTTGGAAATGGCAGAACTTCTCAACTCCCAGTTTGCTTTTATATCCATGCCAAAGGAGAAGAGAAGAATCTGCAAGCTACGAGGGGTAGAAAGAATATGCTTAGAATTACACAATGAGTGATAGACCTGGAAAGGACTTTTCTTCCTCTGAAACAAGGTTTTCCAATGAGCTGTAGAACAGGAGAGGCAATGATAGGTCTGTGCAGGAGCCAAAAAGTACATCTTTCCTCTTCCAATTGCCCCTGATGGGCGAGGGCCCAGAAGGTAGGCTTGTCTGCCACAGGGTTGAGGGCAATGGAAAAACTGAATAACAAATCCACTGATTCCCCACTAATATTAGCACTAAAGGTTGAGGTTTGAGGGTGACTGGTTGCTCATGGTAATGAGATGAGTAAGAAGAAGAGGCAGGGTCCTCTGGTTTCCCATTTCCAAGCTGGGGGAAAAAACCATGATAAATTGGCTTGATTTGAAGCTTGGCTTACAAAAAAGCATGTAAGGGCAAATGTTCATGTTCATTTATCCATAAGTTTTGTTAAGTTCCTGTGCACAATAGTGTGGGAATAAGAGGTGAGTCACCGTCAGGGTAGCGGTAATATATGCAAGAAGCCTCAGTATGTAAAAGGGGTGAATTACAGAAGAGAGGTCCAGGAGAAAGGCCCCGAGGGTTCAGAGCAGGAAATGAATAGTTCAGCCTCATGTTGTCAGGGCGGCTTCATGGAACAGGCAGCATATGGTTGGGAGATTTGAGAAGCCTGGGGCATTTGGAAATGAAATAGAAGGACACATTTCAAATATCCAGTAACAAATGGGGAGAGACACGGAGCTCAGGGTGTATGCAAGAAATAGGAAGGATCTCAGTGGGTTCTGGAATGAACAGAGAAAAAGAGGCCATGCTGGGAAGGTGTGTTCTTCTGCACTGGGAGCCAGGCTGGACCCCGGACCGAGTCCACAGCTGGCAGTGGAGACTCTGAGTGCCTGGACCTACACGATGCAGTCAGAGCCATGTGTGGGGAAGGTTAAACTCCTGGCAGAAGGCAAGATGGACGGAGTAGAAGGACGGTGGGTAGAGACCCTGGGTAGGAGAGGATTAGAGGAGCCCTGATGGGAGGCAGTGAAGGACTGTCACCGAGGGGGGGAAATAAGAGAGGCAAGAGATGCTTTGATAAAACTTAGCCAGAAAAAGAATGGTAGGGAGGGAAGCACCAGGGCACTAAGTCCCTCTTCTTCATCTGTAAATCAGAAGGGGTGCCTTAGACCCTAACATACACCCAAACCATAAAGTCCTAATTCTAGTAGGGTGCGAGAGGGCCGCGAGCCCATAATCACAGACCCATCTGAAAGGAGTATTCTTTAGTTGTAACTTGGAATTCAATCAACGAGTCAAAGCAACACCTGATTTTTAGAGAAGAAAGAGGTTTGTAGGTATGGTCAGGGTTTCCTCCATCTCCACGCAGATGGGGTGTGATCTTCCCTTAACTCCTGCTTTCAACACAATTACATGTGAGGTCTGCCGAAAAACCCAAAGCCTCGCCTCTTCGAAACTTGTACCTACAGCACCATCTGCTGGTGTGGGATCCTGTGGCCTGTGGTCATGTGTAAACTCCTCACTCTGTGCCCTCAGCACCCCATCCCTTGCATCACCCACACAGACACACACACACACACACACACACACATACCCATATGCACATACAGGCCCACAGAGAAGCACACAGGCACACACAGACACGGTCAGATGCACAAAGATGCACATACAGACACACAGATGCACACACGGACACATACACAGGTGCTCACACGGGCACATACACATATACATATAGACACACACACACACACACAGGGGCTCTGGTTCTCTTTGCTGCCCCTGCTACAAATGCACACACTCCCTTTGCTTCCCCCCACTCCATATTTTCCAGAGCTATACTCTCTGGTAGGCCCTAGAGTTTAGATTGAACCACACTCTTTCCCCAGCCCTGCCTCAAAGTGGAAATGACAGACTGGTAGGGCTGCAATATTTGAGAGGACAAACAGTTGGACATCTGAAAAGTTAATTTGCTGGTTAATTTACTTGCAGATTGCTAATTAATCCTGCAATTTCCTTCTCCCCTCTGCTCCCTAGTAGAGACCCGAAAGGAAAGAGCCTGGCCCTTCTTCCCGCCCATCTGTGTCCCTCTCTCCATCTTGGCGGCAGGAGTGTCCTGTTCTCATTCCAGAAGAATCGGCAGACAACCTGGTTTCTCCAAAAGCATTTCCTATTAACCTACTTTTCTGGAAGATATCAGTTTGCCTAAAGAATCCCAAGTTCAAGTGGATTTTATTTTTAAACCAGAAAAATCATGACACTGTAATGAAAATAACCACTTTTTTTTTTTTAACCTTTTAAGAAAAATGCCATCCCCTGCCACATCTCTTAATGGCTGACTCCTGGTGGTAGCCTAAATCATGAATCCTCCAACCTGTTTAAAATGTAAGGGAGGTTATTTAAAAAGTAATTCGAGGGTGTTTCTGACTGCAAATGCAAATTTCTTTGTCAGCGGACTCTGGCGCCATGGAGCGCTCAGGTATTTTTAGTCCATACGGATTTGTAGGGGGGAAACATGCACGCACACACTCGGTTAATGCAAGGTGAGTTCTCGTTTTGAATAGTCATTCCTGTGGGATTTGAAGACCTGGAGGGAAGAGCCAAACTATCCTTGCACACTAATCGGTCCAGGTCCCTGTTACCCAGCTCCATGGTTGATGCCAGGCTCCTGGGCCCCCGGTGTTCCTACTGAGAAATGGGTCCTACCCATCACAACTGAGTGGCCCAGCTGTTCCAAAGCACTGGCCAGCAACTGCTGGTGATACTGAGGAGTGCCCTTAACAGATATTGGTGCTTTTGTTTTAATATTTTGCTCATGTACATTTGGAACAAGACTGAATAGAAAAAGAAGGATGAAAAGACAACAGTGTGTGTGTGTGGGGGTGTGGTATGTGTGTGTTTCCCAGCTTCAAGTGACGAACAGGAGGAAACTATTAGGCTGGCTAATCAAAGTATAGGGATTATTTTTGGAACAGCTTTGGTGGTAACCAACCATTTAGTCCATATAAAAAACAATGTACTTAGGATTTTTCTGGACACTCCCAACTTCAAATAGCTATCTGTAGTATACTCACAAGTACCTTTTAACTCAGTGAACCATGTATTCCAAATTTCTGTTCCCTGTGACATAGGAAAACATGTCACTTTGAGCTTTGGAGTCTCACAGACACTGGCTTGAATACTGGCTTTTGCCATTTGCTAGCTGTGCAACCTTGAGTAAGCTAATTAATCTTTCTTAGCCTCAGCATTCTTACATGAAAACAGAGACACTACTACTGGCCTTCCAGGGTACGTGTACATCACAGTAGAAGATAAAGGAAGCTTGTGCCTGTCTGTCTTGCTGCTCATCTAGCAAAAGCCAGACATTTAGGAGCGAGAGACTCAGAGCCCAGTGCCCCCCACCACCCCAGCACAGAACTGTGTTCCAGGTGGTGGGTCCTGAGCAGGGAGTGCCCTCAAGAGATGGACCAGCTTCCCTATTTCCTGTCTCCCCAGTGCAGCCAGTGCAGCCAGTGCTGGGATCACACGACCTTGGGTTGTCAGAGCCCAGAAACCTTAGCACGAGACAGAACTGAGACGGAAGCACAGAAATTAGCTAGAGGCAGATGTCAGCCGAACATTAGGAGAGGCAGTCTGACTATGAAAGCTGCCCAACAAAAGACCTGGAGGTAACAAGCTCCCGGTCACCAGGTGTGTTCAAACAAAGGCAGGTAATCCTGGTCAGAGATGACATGTTGGGAGACTTTGATGCAGAGAAGGTCCGACTATATCAAAATCAAAATCAAATGTTCTCCCAATGCTGTCTTTGTTTCTGTGAAAAAGACAGTATAACTACTCCTATTTCCCCTTGAAACCTAACACTCTGGAAGTCCCTGGTCCCTGCTGGAGGCAAAGAAATAATAGGAAACCTCCAGTGTTTCATAGACATGCACCGGGACCATTAAGCAATCGTTTAGAACAAGAGGGAGAGGGAGGCTGAGAGACAGGCTTAAAATGATAATTAGCTTTTATTATAGTCTTAATTGAAACTGGTTTGACCACAGAGAGGATCTCTTGGGTCAGTCCTGCCCTTTCCGCTTTCTGGCAGCATTAGAGTGACGCCCTCACGTGACCAAACCCAAGTGACCGGAAGCCCAGCACTGGGCAGAGGGCTAATTGATGTCCTCTGTCTTTCTTTGGATTGCTTTTCTCTCTCCCTCCTTTTCCTCCCCAACTATTGACACATCAAGAAGGATACATGACATTCTACAGAGTCCTTCTGTTTCCAGTATCCAGGGTCATTTTTTACTCCCTGACCTACCTCCCAATTGACTTCTACTTGCTTCTGCTTCCTCTTTCTTCTGCACCCCTCGGACTTCCCCGGCTGGTACAGCATCACACACTGGGGCACCCCATGCATTTTATGCCTATCCCATTCCCCTAGAGACCCCAAATTCTTCAGGGTCACTCTCAAAGGCTACACTAATTTTTCTGAGGTTAGATTGTGTTAGATCATATTGGTATAACCAGCTGTGACTGTTAAATAAGAATGTAGCAACATGCTTCCTAAATTTTACCAGTTCCACAAGCTCTGGCCAGCCCTCCCAGATCATGTGGTAACCTGAATTCATGTTCATGGACAGCAGAAAGGCAGATAGGCTGTGGGTCTTCACAGCTATGGCTTGCATAGTTCTTTAAGAAATAGGGAAAGAGAAAACCCATTGCTCATGCCATCATGATCTCCAGCCCTTGGTTTTTCATACTGATTTCTATTTCTGCGGCTCCAAGTCTAGATTGCTGAGAGCCAGTGATGCTGATGAGTGGCTGTGTGATGTCAATCATTTCCAGGGCTTTCTTGGGAACACTGAATAATAGGTCATGATGGAATCAACAGGATCCC
This sequence comes from Manis pentadactyla, assembly GCF_030020395.1. Lineage (NCBI taxonomy): Eukaryota > Metazoa > Chordata > Mammalia > Pholidota > Manidae > Manis > Manis pentadactyla. The sequence goes on along the minus strand of NC_080031.1, from coordinate 16,919,024 downwards.
AAGAGCATCTACTAATGCTAGGTTTGAAATAAAGGACAAGAGTGTCCAGCCATCAGGAAATGAAAATGGAAACATCAGGAGCATGTGAATGAAATCCTTCTCAGGTGCAGGCTTTGAGGAGTCCAGGTATAGCAAAGGGATTCCTATCCATGCCCTTCTTTCCTCACTGTCTAATCTGCTACCTTCAACCAACATAATGATGACTTCCATCTTCAGAACACCACTCACGCGACAGACATGATTTTACAAATGGAGGAAGCCAGTAGAGTTGAGAAGAAAGAACACTGCTTCGGAGTGCAGAGGCCCTGGATGGAGTGTGGTGTGTTCTCACACTGACACCTGGAGGAGGAGGGATGCCTCCTCAGTTTCCTCATTTTGGAAGCGAAAAACTCCATGTGAAGACCTCGATGTACTTCCCAGCTCTGAAATTCTAAAATCCTCTATGGATATTTGTGAGATATATAGGTTTCCTTTCTCCTCCCTGAAGGGCTTGAGAGGGTGTCTCTATTTATTTTAGTTAATTTGGATAGATTTATACTTACACCTAAAGACAGAGACTCAATAACTCATATTTTGAGATTTGGAACTATCTTGCCCTTAAACAGAAAACCTGTGTGCAGCTTCACGCAAGCGGAATAGTCCTAACTTTGGATGTGCAGAGAACAAGAAAATGCTCAAAAACTCCAGTATGACCAAAAACCTGAATGTCAGGACAGATTTTGAAACCAGATACTTAACTATGGAAACTTCTTTTAAATATAAATTTATCCTCATTAAAAAAAAATTTAAAACCTTCACACATAATGAGGTGACACAATGAGGTGTAGTTCAGAATGTAGGCTTGCATCCATTCCCAAGATCAGTTCTGTCTGTGACACATCAATTGATACATTGTGTGAACAAATCAATGAATGAATGAATACTAGGAACATAAACCCCCTGGACAGAAGGCTGCCTCTGGGTTGTTCTGCTCTGTTGAAGACTCTCTCAGGGACAAGGAAGTTACTATCTTGTCTAGTGTTTTGTCTTTTTTTCTAAACTGGGGAGGAGAGTCAGTTAAAAAGTATTTCGTTAAGTCAGACCCAAATTTGACTGTGTTTCCTGTACCCTTGGCCCCAGTTAGGCCAGACGCACCTATTTCCTCCTCTACACTCTTCTCTGCTTGACAGCTACCGTGTCTCTCCACACTATCGGAATCTGAGAATCCCCAGAAGGATTGATAACCAGCTTTGCACTCCACATGCCCTGCCCACAAAGTTCCTTATGGATTTGCCTTCAGAATTGTATTTGATTCTACTGGTATTAAACTGAGCCTGTAGCCCTGCAGCCCATGCCAAATGCAGCCAATGGGGAGAAAGGTGAGCCCACTGTCTCATCTGGGGTTCAAGAACTGGCTCCATATATGCAGATGGAGCACCCCAGAGCTGACCATACTCTTAGTCATTCAGGAAGTGGGAATGTCTCTGGACGAGGCGTGGAGACAGGACCACCTAGCCTTCCCCCACCTCCAGCGCCACCTGTGGCAATGCTCTGTGCCAGACCAGCAGCACCGCGAGCGGCTGAGTGGCCTGCACCACCACTTTCTGCATTCTAAGACATATTCATTAGTGAAATATCAGAAACCTCAGGGGCAGCATGTGCTTCTAATTCATTTTCCAATTGTATAATGAGCCAGAAGTGAAATTTTTAGGGTGAATTTAATTGACCTTTACAGCAACATCAGGCAGATTGGCCTAAATGCTATTAAAGCAAAATGTAACCCAGTGAGACTTCCTGGAAGGTTATCAGAAAATCTATCAAGTTGCTTTTTCTAAATTTTCATCGAGAAAGGAAAAGATAGAGGACATAGAAGGATGAACAGATAGAGAGACAGAAGGAATAAGATTTAAAGCAGGAGTGAGATGGGAAGAGAAGAGTGGAAGGAGAGAAGTGCCAGGAGAGGGAGGGGCAAGCCCTCAGGGCCGGTGGGATTATGGCTTAATTTAGAAAGGCTCTTTGAAAATGTGCAATTAAGCTACAGGTCACATTGGTCTGAAGTGTTCCCGACACTGGGGCTTAAGACAGTGTATGTTTCTCTCTTTATTAATATTTTGTGTTTTGCTGTTGAGGCCCCAAGTGACAGTACACAGGAAGGCTCACGTGGCAGCTGACAGGGGTCTTCTTTCAGACCCCACTGTTCCCTTTGCCAAGACATGCTCAGTTCTCAGGAACAATTAACCCATGCGGAAGCCAGAAAGCCAGGTGAAGGGCTGAAGAAATCCTCAGATAATAAGATCACCCCTTTTGGGAAGGAGCAACAACCAGTGGACAGAGCACAAAAGCACATGGCACACTGGGCTCAGTCCTAGGTGGTGTCAGATCTGAGGGAGGTGGCCAGTGTGTTAGGTGAGGCCCACTTGTGAGCATCAGAATCAGCATCGGCCACCTTACAACTGGCATTGCCATGGCCGCCTGCACCCAGGCCTGTCTCTCAGACACAGTCGCTAAAGTGTGGGGAGAGAAGTGTGTGTCCAAGAAAGGTGAGAATCGAGGAAAGGATTCAGCCCCATCAATACATCCTGCGAGGAAAAGTGGGTAAGAACTCAGGAGGCGGCCAGGTGGGTATCCTGGAAGCTGGAACAGGAATCCATGCCTAATGAAGAACTGGAGTGTGTGAAAGAGGGAAGCTAGGGTGAACCAAAAGACAGGGAAAAGGCAGGTTTCCCTGGAGTTCATAGCAGGTCATCAGTACCAAGATGAATGAGATAAACCACAGGGCTGGGTAGGGCTTGCTCAAAAAGCTCACGGGGCTGAGCCAACAAGCGGCACACAGTACTGCTAGCTAAGGAAGGGAATGGCCCTCTGTGCAGAAAGGAGTTAACACAGCAGGCCTGAGGTCACTGTCCTTAGAAAGGCCTGCTTGCAAGGTTGGCCATTAACAGGCATCAGAGAGCTTGGGTTTCTGGAGGGTTCCCAGCGTTTTCTAACCGGTAAGCATGGTTCTCTGTGCCTAGACTGTTTGTGCAGATGATGTGGATTATTCTGGACACTTGCTTTCCTTCTGGGAGTCTGGAATTTTGGTACATGCTAGGTGGAGGGTGCCTACATGACCAGCTCTCACTTAGGCCCCAGGGAGCTGAGTCTTTCATGGGCTTCCCAAGCAGAAACACGCACATGTTCTTGGGGGAACAGCGAGCTCTGTGTGACCCCTCATGGGAAGAAGAGCACAAGGAAGCCTCCTATGGATTCCTCCCTGTGTCTCTGTCCCTTTGACTTTTCTGTGTATCCTCACTACGTGTCTGTAATAAACCTTACTTATGAGTACAATTATATGCTAAATCCCGTGCGTCTTCCTAGGGAATCTCCAAACATGAGGTGGTCTGGGGAACCAGTGACATATTCTCTATTGTTGAAAACTCTCCAGCTGGTTCTTGCCCTATTCTCAACCCTGAATCTCACATCCGCTCCTGAGATTTCTTTTGGATACTGATGGAGACTATAGACGTGAGCAATGGCCCAATATAGATGCATCACCCCCGGCAGTGACTAAGCATGCTCAGCGTTCAGAGGACTCTAATAGATTTTGCAGTTACTCATATATAAGAAACACATGTTTCTTCTTACCCAGGAACCTGCAGAGAAAGAGGGAGTAGGGAGGAAGTGCGAAAGGAGGGAAAAATTGCCTTTGCTAATGAGAACAACCTTTACTAGTCTCAGAAAGATAGTGAAAAAAGTAAAGGAGGGGGGATATTTAAAATGGAAATGCAAAATGTCTCAGAGTCTATCTTTACCACCGTGATCAACATTGTCCTCTTCAATACTGTCAGTTGAGCACCTGCAGTGCACCAAGTATGTGCAAAGCCCTTTACATCTATGGATTCCAGCTAAAATTCATAATGGGTGCAATAGATAATATTGATATATTTCCCAGTTTTTAAATGATGACACTGAAATAATTTGCTAAGTCACAGAATTGGGTAAGTGATAGAAACTGGATTCCCGTGTGTTCTTCAGAAAGACAAGGTAAGTCTCACCTTCTCACTCAATATTCTTAGACTTGGGAAATACGATGTAAAAGGAGGAAAATAAAACAAAATATGATCACTAGGAGGACTTTTTGAGAGACAAGAGGCGGTCTTACCTCTAATTGTCCCTTATCACACCTGAATTCCTGGTGGCACATGTAGGGAAAGCCATCCAAGATACCAAGAATGTTGTCTATTAGCTCCACATTGTCAGTCCTCTACACCATTTTAAAGAAACAAGAGCTTTCTTGAAACCTTATTTTTCAAATGTTTTATCTTTTCTACTGGTTTGGATTATAGATTTACAGAGCATTTTCAAAGATAGCACAAAATATTTACTAAATTGTAACCACTGTGGAAACATTTTTGTATCCCTTGATTATTACATATGGTACCAGGCAAGCATCTTAACATGTCTGTCAGATGGATGGATGGATTAATGGATGTACAATGGGTGGATTTTTGGATAGATGGATGCATGGATAGATGCATAGATGAATAAATGATAGATAGACTTATCGTCAGATGTATGGATGTATGGATGGATACATGGATGCTGAAGGTAAAAACAGACTTTGGGAAATTGAAATAATTTCCTAGGAAAGGAAGTGAGGCAAACATAATCTTATGTTCCTAATTTTCTGGACTAAGAATTAATTAGTTTAGAGGAACAAATTTGCTCTCTACTGTCTCATTTCCTTTTACACTTAACACACCTGAGGTGCCCCCCCACCACATGGAAGCAAGGGTGGAGAGACAGTGGGCAAAGGAAATTGTCTGGATTTTTGCCAATTTCATCTGATTTGGGAATATGCAAAGAAGACTTAGGCCCCATAGACTGATAATCCTCCATCCTCTAGGCCCAAGGATTCCAATGTGAGCTCCCAACTGCTGGGACTCAACTTCCTCTGAAGCCTACTTGAGCAAAGTCAGCCAGCCAAGATGTCACTTTAGGTGAGAAAGATGCCTTTGCAACTTGCAATTTTTGGGGACTTTTTTGGGACTTTTGTCACTTAACTTGGTGTCCTATTTTTATGCTCATGTAGCCACCAGGGCGCAGGAGCCTCCTTGTTTCCAGGAGCTGTGACCATTTATGCATTTGTTCATTTATTCCACAAATACTTAACTCCTTATATAGGCCAGGTTCTTTCGTAGGTAAGAGAGATACAATGATGACTCAAACAGGGCTCCTATCTGCTTGTAACCCAGTGGGGGAGAGAGACAAATAACTCAGTAATTGCAAAACAGTGTTTCTAAAGATATGTGTGTATGAGAGAGTGAGAAAGGCTGGGGAGGGAAGAGGAAGGGAAGAAAGGGGAAGAGAAAGAGAGAGATCTGCTCGTTCTTCAATGTTCACAAAAACCTCAGCATAATAACTGACAGATGGGTTGCCAGCAAAGAAAAATCAAAAACTGTACCTGATAGAAAAGAGTATGTAGGCAGGTGGGGATTAATATTCCAGGCAAATGTAATCACAAGTACAAAAATCACAAACAGTTTGCACAGCACAGGCCCTCTAGGGCTCAGGGTGGTAAACACAAGCTGGGAAGGAAGGTGAGGGGTAGGAAGGGGGAAAGAGACAGAGGAGGGAGAAAGCAACAATGACGGAAGATGCAGTCGGACAAGGCAGGGCCTTTGAAGCCATGTGAAGCAGTTGGGGCGCTTTCCTGCAGACGATGGGATGGCACTGGAATAATGTGATCAGACTTCTAGTTCGAAAAGGTCATCTAATAGGAAGGGGGTGGGTAAGCCCAGGAGATAAGGAAACTGACTAGCAGACAGTAACATGGACTAGACAAGAGCTAACAGGCCAGGATGAAGGTGTTAGCAATGGCAACGGAGATGTATGCACCTGAAATGCCATTTAGTTAGGACAGGGAGAAGGAGAAACCCCGACTGTTGTTCAGATTTCTCAGGTTTTCCCGCCTACTTGCCTGATGGCACTTAGACAAAGAGCATAGGGACTTACTGCCCAGTGGGACTAAGACAAGGCTCCTACCCACAGCAAAGGCAGGCAAAGACAGCGGACAGCAAAGAGCCATCCATTTCCACTGCCAGTGCGGCAGAGACTAAGCACCACAGGGTAGGAGAGCATCGTGGATGCTCTGTGTCAAGCTGGGAAGATGGGCAGGACCCAGATGACCCGTAGGAAGGGGTGGCCCCAGATACAGGGGAGAAAGATGTAGCAGAGGGAAGCAAGGAATATTAGGAGTAGAAAAAAGAAAATGGCTCAGCAGCCTGACTTTAAAAAAGGATGTATAGATGGAAATTTTGGAAGGTAAAGATGGACAAAGAACGGACGAAGACATTGAAATGACAAAGGGAAAGAGTTTGAACTTCCACATCCAGGCTGATGTCTCTCTTGGTCTGTTCTGCAGAAGGCCTGTGTCCCAGGAGATGTTTATAATCACTTTGTGAAGTGAGAGGATTGTGGTTATTAAGTTAAGTTTGGAAAGTGCTGAGTTAAATTAAGTTAAATGGGTCCCACTACTAATGGACTTGTAGATACTTTAATATTTAAGACAAAAAGAGGGAAGAAGATCTAAGGCTATAGAGAAACACACAAAAAGGAAAAAGCACAGGACTGGAAATGTGTATCTCAGTTTTATGGTTGCTTAGATGTGTGACCCTTAGCAAGCCACTAAAAATCTATTTGGGCTTTACCATGCTTGTCTGTAAAATGGGCTCTCATATCTGGAGATGCCCCCAGTGTATTAGAGCCTCTAAAGATGGACATGCTTATTTTCAAAGTTTCAAATATATATACCTATATATTTATTTATATCTATCTATCTATGTATCTCTGTCTCTTTTATCTATCTATACATTTATCTGCAAAAGGCAGCTAAATCTAAATAAAATGTGCTTTTTATTTAGGCTGCAATCACATAAACAGCATGAAAATACTGGATAGTCCCCATATGGGATAGTAAGGTTTCTGAGTGAAAGGAGTCTGGTTTTGTTCATCATTTAATTTCTGGAATCCCGTATAGCACTGAGGACACAGACCTCATTAAATATTTGTTCAGTTTATGAATGAATGCTGATCAGTCCCTTCAAATGGCAAAAAAAAAAAAAAATATATATATATATATACACATATATGTATATATATGTATATACACACTTTTACGTAAAGGAGAAAATTAGCTGTTGCTAAATACAAATTTAGGGAGACATTCTTGAAAATGGTATCATGGGAATTTTAAAAATGAGTATTATTTCTGGAAGAATCTGAAGACTATTGGTATTGATAATCTCAAAATGTCTCTTAATTTAAAAAGTGCATGTGATTTTTTTGAGGCCTAAGAAAACTCATTATAGTTGATGTTTCTGAGAACATTGCTACAGTCTCAGAGATGGAGAGTCTGCAGTAGCAGTGAGGTGTGGAGAAAAATCAGCATTGCAGGCTGCTAAGAATGACAAAGAAACTGAGATCATAGATACAGGATCCTTACTTTATCCACTGATGCCAGCACCATGCACCCAGAGGGACATAGTCACTATGCTTTGACTGTCCCCAAGCTAGCAGATCCTTCTTTCATTCACTCAAAAAACATTAATTGGGCAGCCACCACCTGTCAGGATGGGGATCTGGCAGTGAATACCATTTTATACAGAATTCGATTAAACAATATTTCATGAGCATCTATTATACATCAGGCACTAACCTAGCTACTAAGGATACAGTCTGCATCCCCAAACAGGTCTAATTCATTGAGGGAGGTGAGAGTCTCAAATCTGTGTGGAGCACAGTGATCTCCCAGGGCTGTGTTGGGGAGCAAGAATTTTCCTTTAACCTGAAAGTTTCTTCCAGCTGATCTACAAATCAAATTGATGTGAGACAGATTAATAAGAGAAAAAAAATTTAGTTGCATATATTTGGGGAATATATAGACATGAGATTCCAAAGAGTCAGGGACAATAAGGTATACAGTTATCCTGAACTTAGGAGAAGGGGTAGGGTCTGGGACTTCAAAGGGAAGGAAGGCAATTCACAGGAAGAGGGAAAGGAGTAAATGTTTGGTAAACAAATGTTTGCCGGGCCACACGGAAACCATGGGACATAGGAATTTTAACTGACTTTGCCATTTTCCTCCCTGTCTCCCACTCCTAGTTCATATTTTCATGTAGTTATTTATGGTGGTAGCATTCCTCCTGGAGCAGGTCCTCCATCTAATTCTTTTTACACAGTTAGTGGGGGAAAGGTCAAAGTTTCCTCTTGAGTCTTTTGGTCCTTGCTTATTTTCAGTTTAAGATCATCTACATGTCAATGTGGCATCTTTTAAGGCTCCAGATGGCTCGCCGTTGGCCCCTATAGTGGTAAATAAGAAAGAAGTGATCAGAAGAGAGACCCCACCACATTTAGTATTGGGAATTTTGACCATCCTTAAGAAAGACAGTTAAGTAGTGTTGTTGGGATGAAAGTTAAAAGGCGTGAACTTAAGGAGTAATGGAAGGCGAGAAAATGGACCAGCAATGTATAGAGCTTACAGACTTGGCAACAATAAGAAAAAAGGAAAAGGTTGGTAGTTTGAAGAATGACAGGGTAAAAGAAAGCTGTGTTTTCCTTTCATCTATTTGTGTTATTTTGCTCATTTTTTGTCAGGATGAGGAGGATCTGAGCTTGTCGGTAGGGAGCGGGAAGTAAATGTGAACATTGCCTGTAACCAGTTACACAGAAAGATGTTCAGGCCTCTATTGCTTCTGAAGTTGGTATGGAGAGGCCACAGTTACTTTCCTTCAGATTAATATCTCGACATTATGGATGTATCCAAAATAACCTAGTTTCCCTTGACAACTCATTACATCCACTTTCTTTTAACCTCTTCAGATTGTCAGCCTGCACTGTGTCTTGGAGTAACAAGTTTCATGCACTTGCTGCCTGCTGGGTAAAGAAATACTTCATTTTAATTGCTCTAAATTTACCGTTTCTAAGCTGCGCATGATGCCTTTTCATTTTAATGATCTACAATTGCCAGCTCATCTGTGTGCCCTGGCCGGTGCGGTGCTGGCTGAGTCTCAGTCCCATTCCTGGGCCCCTCTCCCTGACCATGGGCATCCCGTTGGTCTCCAGTGCCCACTTTTCCACTCTCACTCTCCTGTGTATTCTCTCCGTGGCAGCTGTCCTCCCTTCCAGGAACAGAAGTCATGTCAGCATGCTGCTTCACACACACTACAGAAACCGTAAGTCCTACTTTACCTGTGGCACCCATTAGCTTTCAAAGGCAATCCCATTTGGACAATCAGTTAGATGTTCACCCTACTGAAAATCCTCCAGTGTCTTCCTATTGCTATTAAAATAAAATCCAGCTCCCCAGATTCTGGCCAGACCTTTCTCCCCTCTGTCTCCCTGTGCTCTTCTCTCCCCCACTCACTGTGCTCCAGCCCACCTGCCCCTCTCTAACCTCCCCCTTCTACTGAGCCTGCTCTGATGTCAAGCCTTGAGCAACTGATGTTCCCTCTGTGTGGAATGCAGTTCCTTCTTTTTTTGGGGTACTGACTTCCGCTCTTCCTTCAGATCTCAACTCAAATGCCACATCCTCAGAAAGGCCCTCCCTGATCACACCACCACTAGCAATCCTTCCCCGACCTACCAGTCATTTCCCTACTTTAAGGGCCTCTAAGTGCTCATGAGTGACAGACATAATCTGTTTTCTTAAATTTGCTATTTCTTGCTATACCTTTTCATTCAAATGGTAGCTCTCCAAGGTTGTAGTATGTATGGTTTATTTCTGTGTGCCCACCACCTCTCATATTGAGGCACCATTACTACGAAGACAGATAAGTTAGAGACTCTCTCCATTCCTATGAAGGGAATCCTCCCAGCCTTTATGCATGGGAACATTCTAGAAAACACATATCTTACTCTAAGGTGATTTCAGCTGTATGATTCTTTTATTATCACTAATGCTTTCATTGTGAGCCTAAGAAAGAGTTATTACAACGTGTCACAATGTGTCTTGGTTGCTCTCCTAACTTGTTACATGCATCTGCCCCAGACCCTCCCATTGTATAATTTCCATTACTGGCCCTCCTATATAATTACAGGGAAAAAGACATACTATGTATTCAATATTGGAGTGTATAAATCATTCATATATTGTGTATAAATCAATCATCACAGAAACAAGAGTTTATGATGACAGCTTTCAACCTGCTTCAGAGTATCTTTGAAGAAGGCAAAGGGTTATTACACTTATTAATGGATAAAAAAGTAAAGTTCAGATGGCCAAAGTACTTATTCAAGACCACTGACTTCCTAGGCTGCGATGACGGGGCCAGGCTCTCTGACTCCTACCTTGGTTCTTGGGGCTGCCTTTATATATAGGCAATGCAGACACTTCTCCAAATATTTGTTCCAAATATAGCAGAGCAAATACTGTAGAGACTTTATACAAAGCATTGCAGAACTCTGTAAAAATATGATCTAGGAAGGGGTGTTTTTCAGGCAGCCACACAGGGCTTGGCACTTGGCTCTCTCATGCACCTTTCCCTTCCAAGGGAAACGTCCTTGGGCTACAGGGTGTGGCTTCTCAGCCTACTGTTGTTACTTAAATTATACTTGCTTACTTAATTTATTTCCATAGTAATTGTTATGAATTCAGGGAACATACTACCAAGATTGGCACCTGGCTATAGTCAATCAAATCAGTTAGTCACCTATGTGATTCTGAGAACCCCTGAAGACAGAAAAATAGTGATAGGTCAGGAGTCAGAACCAATTTAGGACAGTGGCTTTCAAACTTTAGCATGCATCAGAATCATCCGGAGTGCAGAGTGCTGTGACACCTGAGTCTGGGCCCAAGAATTTGGATTTCTAGCAAGTTCCCAGGTGACACTGAGGTCTCTTGGGTTACATGAGCATGAGTGAATGGGGAGGGGCTGGGCACTTCGAGGACACTGGTTGAGAACCTGAGATGGTAGCAGTAAGGTGACCAACTATCCTGGTTTGCCTGAGACTGAGGGATTTCCTGGGAGATGAAATTTTCAGGGCCAAACTTGCTGACGTCTTTGAGCGGTGCAGGGTAAACCTGGATGAGTCAGTCCCCATAAGTGGGAGGATATTATAGATGGGCCTTCAGGAAGGGACTTGAGGGACAAGTTAACCAGTGTGTATTAAAGGCAAGAGGGTGGCATAAAGGAAAGGTCTATTTATGTGCTTTCCTAATGCGGAATGAATACTCCTAAGGGGCATCTAGTTTTGAATATACAGTAGGTGCTCTAAAGTGTTTGCAGATAGATTGTCTGCATGAATATCTAATGAATGAATGAGTCAATGAATGGGTGAGGAGATGGATATTGGATGGATGGATTTTTGGCTGGATGGATGGATGCAGGGATGGAAGTAAACCATATCTCTCCCCAGGTATAGTCCAAGGTAAGCTGGTCTACTCCAGCAATCAAACCAAAGCAAAGATCCTGGGGTGTGAGGGTTAGTATCCAAGTAGGGAGAGAAGCTCTGCTCCTGACTCAGCAGGTGCTGTCTTCGAACATGATTCCATGAGCCTCTTTAGGGGAGGGCAGGGCAGTGGCAGAGCTCTCCATCTGCCATACTAGCTCTTTCCTCAAACCTTGTTCATGCCTCTGCTCCCTAGAGAACCTTCCAAAACCTAGAGAAAGGAGCGGTTCAAAGCGAAATGAAAAAAAAGGAAATTATTAAAATGGGTCTTATTGAAAGGTAAGGTTTTCTATTTTAGAAAAATTAAGGAGTGTGGAAGCCTCTCTTGTATTCAATGTTTGGAATGTTCAGAAAGTAAATACTGTCAGTGAGCAAGCAGGAGAATAAGGTGACAGGGAGAGCTGTTCTGAGCCCCATTAGATATTAATTTCCCATAGATCATCTGTCCGTCCTCTCCTTGTTTGAAGTTCCCAAGGCTGGAGGCTTCAAAGCACACACTGACTGCCATTTGCACACAGCTCATGGCTCCGTGGGGAGACGCCTCAGCAGGTTATAACGCTCCGTCCCTGCAGGAGCCTACCTCACACTCCCTCTCTGTGCGCCGCTGCCTTTCTCTCCATTCCAGAACATCAGGGACAGTTCTATCAGCCAGTCTAGCAGCTAGTAATAAAGGCAACTCATTCCCAACGTGGTGAGCATCCCAGGCCCTGGCTGCAGAAAGGCAAATGGACTTAGGACATGAAATGCCAAACCTCCCTCAGAACTCCCACCCTAAGGAGAACTTGCCCTCCTTTTGGACTTCTTTCTCCCTTTTCTTCTCTGTCCCTCTGCATGTATTTCCCTTTTATTTTACCCAAGTTTCGAGTAATGTATGGCCCATTCTGATATCCATCATTTGACAGAGTTATTTTCAATGATCAATTATGGCTGTTCTATGCAGGAATTCCTCCAGTTGTTCATCCTCAAGGATGGTAGCAGGGAGATCATTGCCTGGTAGGAGAAGAATGTGCCCTAATGGTCCTACATTAGACACTAGCGCAAGGAAAAGGGGCACAAAAGGGAAGCTTCCCAGAAGTGGGAAAGCTTCTCCTCAGCACCCCCGCCCCCAGCAGTCATGCCCTTCCAGAGCATGGAAGGTTACAGACCCGCTGGGATTCGAATGGAGTTTTTAACTCAGCAAGAGAGTTTGGAGATACAAGCAACCCTAGTGATAATCATAGGAAACACCAGCCCTCTCTCTTGAATATGGGAACACCATTCTTTAGATGTGCTAAAGCATAAAAACAATATTGAATAGAAATATTAGCCAAACAATAAAAATAACAAAACTGTTTTTTCCTTTAGAAAGAAGACTGACCTGTGAACAGGGCATCATCTAATCACTTACGGGTCCAATTTTATGTCTGTGACAAGTGCTGGACTGTACATCCTCCAAGCTCCCTTGTTACCCAATATTTAACATATTTACGATTCTAAAGACCCTATTGCTGTATGGAACTATAGGGGCCAAGGGAGGCTGCCCCTGAAGTGCAGTTTATTTCCAGCTGAAAACAATCAAGGCCCAAAAGACTCAGGAAGGATCTTTTTCCTTCCTCCTACCCCACCCACTAGCTACATAAAAAGAATTTAGATGGAGGGACTGCTCTAGGAAGACGGTGTTACCATAGATACCTACAGTGTAATATGAAGTAGGAGTCGTAGACTTGGAGAAATTTAGCAAAGTCTGTTTATTAAAATTTCTCCCTATTTCCTATTATTTCCGTGTGGCCCATCAAACACTTGTTTACCAAACATTTGCTCCTTTTCCTCTGTGAATTGCCTTCCTTCCCTTTGAAGCCCCAGACCCCTCACCCCTTCTCCTTAGTTCAGGATAACTGTATACCTCATTGCCCTTGACTCGTTGGAATCTCATGTCTATATATTCCCCAAATGTATGTAATTAAACTTTGAGGATTTTTTTTTCTGTTGTTAATCTGTCTCACGTCAGTTTGATTTGTGGACCAGCTAGAAGAAACTTGCAGGGTACAGGAAGACTCTTCCTCCCCAACAGATCCCAAGATTTAGAGCATTGGGATCTCTGCTATATAGTTTTTACTTTCATTTAATAATTTATATAGATCCCTTGACTCCAGTAATTATACACAAATGGAACTCAAAACGTTCTCGTTTAGACTTGGCAAAACAACCACTTACCATAGTAAACTTGTTCCCCCTTAGATTAAAGCAGGTGAATAACTCAGTTTAGATGTGGACACATGCTCACCCACTGAGAGGACCAAGACAGCGGAGGTATGGATGACAGACTGCAAAGCAGGGGGCAGGGAGGACATCTCTGCCAGAACTTTGCTCCATAGATATATCTGTTGAAAGAAGTCTGAGAAACAATCTGCTGCCTATTCTTCTAATCAAAAGATCCTGTGGGTCAGCCCACACCGGAATCAAAGATGGTGCCGTTTGTTTATAGTAATTCCCTGCCAGGTCATTCATCGACTAAGCAAACCTAGCGAAATCCGATGTCTCAGCCTGACCCGCTGACCTCCCTTTTAGCATTGATTGCTGCTGCTCAACTCATTAGGCCATTCTGTTCAGCAGCCATGACCTACCCAAAGGAATTTCAGTTAATCCCTTGTTTCTGGTTTCTTTCTTGGTTTTCTTTAAGGGAATTGCAAGCAATGACCTCATACTTGGAAGGACAAGCCAAACTACCATGTCAGGGAAAAGAAACCTACTCTGGCCAGCCACCCTCCCTGCTCAGAGACTCCCTAGTAGAAACGCATCCTCTGCAGGGTCAAGGACAAAAGGGTGACTTGCTAGTATACACTTAGACTTGCTAAACTCAGAGCCAGGTGAGGTAGGAAAGGCAAGGAAACAGTGCTAGCTTTATTTTTCTTCTGGTTACCATGGACTAATGCCCTAGTGGAGTGGCTAGAATACATATTTAATCTATTGAAGGAACTAAGTGAATATATGTCTATTATTAATTGTGCCACAGTCCTTCACTTCCAACAATTTGATTGCTAATCCAAATACCCTAAGCTGAATGTGCAAGTGCATTTTACCTGTCAGCTGAGCTATTCAAGTGTTTACATTTTCACTAATGTTAGCAAGCCATTAAAGCTAATCCTGGGCATTAGCTTTCTGTTAATGGTCACTGGAACCTGCACTTAGCATCCCCAGTGTAGACCACATGCCTCTAGATGGGAGGTCTTAACTGCCATCAAAGATAATTTGTAGGTCATTTATATTGTCTCTGAAATTCTATGTATTATTTTTTGTCAGTGGGGATTTTCAGGAAAGGTTCCTGGTCTAGAAAGTATCCAAACAACTACTTGACCCAAAACATACTAGGACAATAGCTGTAAATTACAGCCTTGCCTGGAAAGAGGATCTGGGTCTCTGTCTCTCTCTAAATTCTTAATTTGTCTTACTGGGCTTTGTTTGAAACATGCCCCTGGTAAACCAAAATAACGAAGTTTAAGAACCTAACTATATTGAGTTCATTTAGTTTCAGATAATTATTATTATTAGGAGGATTGATCATATTATATACCTCTTTTATAGATGAGAAAACTTAAGTTCTGTAAGCAGTAAGATAGCTTGTATAAGAAAAGCCAGCTATTTGGCAAGGACTTACTTAAGACACCCTTTCAGGACACATTGATTAGTTAATATAATAAGCTAATGACTCAAGTAACACTCCTCAATTTATGAAGAAAAAAAAGCATTGTGAGAACTTCCCAGTGCTCTGTGATGTAATTAAAATCAGAGGCACAAAAGGAGAAGATCTGGGGTCTAGTTCTGGATCTGATTTTCCTGGAAGTGTAATTTGAGGTCGATCTGCTGCCTTCTAGAGCCAGCCTGAGAACCAAGGGTGATAACTGATAGGCAAACTCTTTGTAGAATGTAAAGACTGCTTAAATGTTAGTTATTAATGGCATTTTGGAAATGAGCGTGCACATTGATGGCATTATCAGAGGTGAAAGGGAAGCGGATCTCTCCAAGAAGTCTTGACGGGGAGGCTGATATAAAGCATAAATGTTTCATGGGATGCAAGTGTTCTCTGTAATAACATCCATCATGACCTTCCCCACAGCCTTGCTGGCAGCTGAAGGCTACATTACTATTGATATTATCACATCATCAGGAAAGTGACTTTCATGTAGATAAAAGGGAATCCAAATGGCCACAGTTTAACTTTATTAGAGGGGAAGGAAATGAATCAACTATTTAATAAGACTAATCAAGAAAACTTCAACTTGAGAGTTACAGCTACTTGGAGGCTTCCATGTTTTTATCTACAGTTATTTAATTATTTGTTTAGCTGAAATCCAAGAGGAAAGATAAAAGTCAGGCCTGCATGGAGGAAAGGGAATTTGGGTAAGATCAAGAAAAAGATATTTTCAAGATATCTTGTATTTTCATATCAACTTTAGATCTCAAGTTCAAAACCCCTAAACACAATTCCATTCAATGGCATATCTATATGATACTCAGAAAACTCCATTTGAAAAGGAAAAAAAATAAAGAAAAAGTGTTTCTTTCATTCATTATACATTTTCCTAATCTGTAAAGGATGTTCCTTCTGTGTTGCAGCCAAACACAGAATGGTCCCAATGACCTTTTACCCCCACCTCTGATATTTATGTCCTTAGGTTGATACCGTCCCCTTCAGTGTTGGCTACACCTAATAACTTACTTCTAACAAACAGAATACATCCACAGTGTTTAGATGTCATCATTCTCTAACATTAGCTTATAAAAGATGGTGACTTCCATCCTGTCCACCTACTCTCTCTCTCTCTCTTGTTTGGTCCTTTGGATGAAGTGAGCTGCCCTGCTGGGAGCCGCCATATGGAAAGGCCCAGTTGGCACGAATCTGAGGGCAGCTTCTTGCCAGCAGTCCAGGAGGAAATGAATCCTACCAACAACTCAACAACTATGTGAGTGAGCTTGAACATGGATCTACCCCAGTAGAGACTGAAGATGACTCCAGCCCTAGCAGACACTTTGATCTCAGCCTAGTGATAGAGCCAGAGCCAGAGGACCCCGCTAGGCTGTGCCCAGAGCAATTGTGAGAAAATAACTGTCTGTTGTTTCAAGCCTCCACATTTTGGGGTCATTTGCTGTGCAAAATAGAAAACCAATTCACCCTATACCAGGCACTACACTGAGTGCTCAATAAAGTTGTGTAGGCTCATAAGATTGAGATTCTTAATGATTTTTCTTAACGGACATTCTGTCCTAAAATGATGGCAAAGCTTCTATAACACACAGATCTGCCAATCCCTATTTCCTTGCCCAGGCTGCACCTAGGCTGTCCATCATGCACAGAGGAACATGCACCCACTACCATGGAGAAAAGCTGCAATGCCTGCCTCCTACCTTTTTCTCTCCAGTTCCATTGTACACCGCTCTATAGTCACACTCTGAGTTTTAGCAATATGGAACTGCCCGTACTCCCAGGTACAAGACCTTTTTCAAAGCTATGCCTTTGCTCTGAACCTTCTATCCTGTTGGTTTTCCTGCACCCCTCTTCTAACTACCATCTCTACATATACAAAGCCTCGTAGCCTTAGGATTCTGATAGGGCACTAGCTTCTCCAAGAAGCTTTCCCCGATCCTTAGAGTTTGGGTTAGGTGGCAATTCTTTGGGTTTGCATACAAACTTGGTGTCATTACATGCATTACATCAATAGCTTCATGCCCTTGTGTCTGTGTCTATGCTTCAGCTTTGAGCTTCTTGAGACTAGGACTATGTCATATTCATCATGAAGGTTTCTCACATATCAAAGTACATGTGTGATAGAACATGCCCTGGGTGGATAAATGAAGGGATGAATGGCACCTCCCTAAACATAGTTAGAGTATATTAAATACAATCCCAAACAAAAACATTGAGGTAACCCTAAAGCTCACTGTAGGTAATAGGGTGAGACTATTACCACAAAACAGGCAGAACAAATTGCAACATGATTGGCAGCGAGGCAATTCACAGATGAGGTGGTCCACTCTGCCACCCAGAGAACTGTGCACACTACAGAATATCTGTTCGGCCATGTGGGAGAACTGATCATTCAAGAATTCCTGCTCAGGCATGCTTACTCTCTGAGTGGCTAGCTTGTCAGAGATAAGAAACCTCAGTCATTGTATTTCTGTGTCTTTAAGATGGGAGAACTCTTATGAATGAGGATCAGCAATGACCATACTGGATTCCTAATATACATAGTTGTCTTCTAGATAGAAAGTACTAACTGGGTCCTGGCTTGTGTCCAACATCCTGAGTGATAAGACAACTAAGTAGCATATTTTTAGAACTAGAAGCAACCTGAAAGATGAGGTCTAGACCACTCTGCTCAGTTTACAGAAATAACTGTTTAAGTGCACATATGACTATACATGGTAACCTCTCTATGGGAAGCCACCACAGGCAGGACACAGGGCTGCCGCCGTTGGTGGAAGGATGCAGTAGTTCAGAGAACAGCAAAATGCTTACCTAAAAGCAAAGAATAATAGTAGTGAGAATAGGAAAATAAGCTGAGTGAAAAGACAATACAAATTAAAATTGTTCAAAATAATTTTCCATCTCATCAACAGGACTGAAATACAGTTAGCAGCAACCACCTGCCCCTGGCTCTTGACAGATAACACAGAGAGCTGGTTCTAAAGCAGCGGGACCTGCTGATATGCATGTATTTGCCCTGTAACAGAACTTCAGCATGACTCCCGGCCCTTTATTTTGGTTTTGATCTCAGGCATTTTCCCGGAGCCAGGCTCTGAAGCATGAACAGGGGATTCATTCTTGAGCCAAGAAATGGTTGGTTAACTCTGGACTGATGTCTGACTTGATCTTACTGCAGCAGCAAGTGAGAAGAAGAGGAGAGACTATTGCAGGATTTCCAGTAAGTGAGAAGCAAAAAGGACTACTCCATTCTTAAAGGGATTGCATTATCCATACATGCTGGGCCTGTCCTAAAACAAGCCCAACCTTCCTGATTCCTCCTTCCAGGTTTGCTGACAGTGTTCTTTGTGAAAGCAAGCCCTACTCCTGCTCAGGAGAAATGTGCAGAGTCCTATTCCTATACCTCCTCTCTCATTGTACATTATTAGTATTATTAGCAAAAAGTTATATAATTAAAGTAATTTGAATATACAAATATAGCTCACAATAACTCAGTATGGTGAACCTTATTGTTATTCCTACTTTATAGAAAAGAAAGCCAAGGTCAGAACACTGGTGATGTAACTACAATCCGTATGACCAATTGGAAGATGAAGATTTGAAATTATACCTATGATCACAGAACCAGAAACCTTAACCATCACTTCATGATTTTTACTTTTATTGCTTTTGTGCCAGAATCTCAGGATTTTCCCAATGCAGTTTTTGCTGAACTGTTTCCTTCCCAGTTGGTCCAACTCTGGCCCCATGCCTTGCCCATCCTTGTCCCATTTTCTCCCTTGTTATTTTGAACTTTTCCCCCAAATAATTCGTTTCTGCCACTCAGCCCTACACCACTGACTTTGTGTACGTGAGGGCTACTGCCGATCCTTCTCCCTGTCAGTGTTCAGCATCCTTCCTTGTCCCAGGGACTGTGCCTGACTTGTATGGACATTCATGGAGAGCTGCCCCCACCAGATTAGACATAACTACAGAATACAAGTTATTTTCAAGTACACATGGAATATCGACCATAGATGACTATTTAGACCTCAGAGTAAGTCAGAACTTACCTACATATATAAGTATAAATGTAAATATATATGTACATACGAATGCTGAACTCATGAATCAAATAATAAAAATAAAAGCTCAAAATATTTAGAACTAAATTAGAATGGAATATTAAATGTCAAAATGTATAAGATACAGCTAAAACTGCATGATATTAACGGGAGATGTAAAAATATAAAAGACTGAAAATGAATGAGATAAATTTATAATATGCTTAGAAAAGAATAGAATAAACCCAATGAATATATAGAATAAAGAAGATACTAAAATAAAAAGAAGAAAGAAATGAAATAGAAAACAAATAAAAATATTAGAGGACTGAGAAAGTGTAAAAGTAGTTCTCTGAAAAGACCAGCAAAACTCTTAAGCCTCTGGTAAAATAGGTTAAGAAAAAACAAGAGAAAAGGCACAAATACATAACATCAGGGATACAACAAACTAGTATACATTTTTAAATTAATAAGAACATTTACAGTAAATTTAAAATAAAAATAAACTGACTGAAAACATGGGAAATCAAATTAGACATGTGATATTTAAAATGAAATGTACCAACAAGTTAAAAAACCTAATAACTGCCATTAGGCACAGAACAGCTTACAGATAAGTTCTAACAAAACTACAAGATACAGACAGTTCAAAATTTAAATAAGCTGTTTTAGAGAGTATAAAAAAAGGAAATACTCCTCAGATGACTTGTTGAGATAGAATAATCTCAATACCAAAAGCAGAAGATAGTACCAGGAAAATAAATTATAGGTCACTCTCTCCTATAAAGATACAAAGTCCAGAGATGACTTCTTTTAAATGACCAGACAGTTTTATCCTAGGAATGCAAATTTGGTGTAATTTTAGACAATATATTAATATACTAGGGTATATGAATGAATTTGCCTCTGATGTTTGAAGGATGATGTCTAACAAGGCTTTTCAAACTTTAATGGGCACAGAACTCATCTGTATCAGGGATTGTGTCAAATGCACATTCCGAACTTGGCAGGCCTGGGGCAGGCCTGATGATACATTCCTAACAAGCTCCCCAAGAGTGCTGCCGCTGATCTGTAGATGACATCTGTAGGCAACCAGCAGTGTAGATGGCTGGTTTTGAAGGAGTGAGTTTCCATTTTAGTCAGAAACATCTGCTTACCTCAGTTCTAGAATATGAGCATCACCATACCCAATCCCTATTTACTTTCATCTCAAGTATTTTCCTTGAGTCAGGCTCTGTGTTACAACTAGATCTTTTCAGTGAACTTCTGGAATAGTTTGGTCCACTTTGAGGGAAAAATACTTTATTTCAATAAATGTAGAGCAACTGTTTAATAAAACGTGATACACTCATGATAGAAGTACAGTGAAAACTATGAGTATAAGGCACTTCCTTAACTTGAAAAAGGTAATTTACCAAAAATGTATGGCCAACGTCACATTTAATAGCAAAGCTATTCACAGCAGTCACTGTAAGACAAGAAGCAAAGTAAGGATCCCTTTGGCTCAAGGCTTTAGCTCAACAGTGAGCTGGAGTTCAGAGTCAGTGCAGAGAGACAACACAAAGACCTACAGATAATAAGAAATAGAGAGGAAAACAATGGACCTACCTTGTAATGAAACCTACTGATGTAATTATCTATGTAGAAAATCCAAGTAAATCAGAAGATTAATTAGAATTAATATGAGTTTAGAAAAGTTACTGAATGTAGCATCAATATAGAAATATTAATGATCTTTTTAAACACAAACTGCACACAAATTAAAAAATTAATTAGAGGTAACACTATTTATAATGGCAACAAAAATAGGGTTTGTAGGAATGACTGTACAAACATGAGTAAGAGATTTACAGCAAAAATTATAAGTTTTATTAAAAAACAAAAAATGAGACCTAAATAAATTACATGTTCGTGGATGAAAAACTCAATGTCATAAATATGTCAATTCACACCAGATTATTCTATAAATTTAATTTAATGCAACTCTAGTCAAAAGTCCCAAGAGAATTTTGCATGGTACTAGACATTAATTTTAGAAGGATGAACAAAGGGTGGGGAATAACGAAGATGAATTTGAAAAGCAAGATGGAAAGTCTCATTCTGCAAGCAAGATATATTTCAAGCTACAGTAATTAAGACATTGTGGATGGGGCCAAGAATAGACAAATGGATGAGTGAAACAGGATAAAAAACAACCAAACAGACCACACTATATAGAAGCTGGAATTAGGGAAGAAATAGCATTAAGGATTCTTGAGAAATCGTGTTACTGGGACCCCTTTCTCAACCATACATAAAAACCAAAGGCGGGCAGATAAAACATCTAAATACAAATAGCAAATGTTTGTCGTTTTTAGAGCAAAACATAAGAGAGCAGTTTAATGTTCTTCTGGTAGAAAACTATTTTTTTATGCAAACACACATGCACATACATTACGAAAAATATAATTTTCGTTAATTGAAAGGAAATAAAAAACAAAAATCTTCTCTACCTCCAAAAAAATCGTAAAGTGCAATGCATATCACAGCTGAAAGAAAAAGATTGCATAAAACTATCAAAGAATTAGCATCCAAAGTATGAAAAATAAAAAATAACTTCTAACCAAGAAAGAAAAAAAAGAACTGAATAGTTAAAATGGGCAGCTCAATAAGGGGAAAACCAAATGGCCAATAAGTATTTTAAAATATGCTCAACAACACTAGTAATCAGGAAAATACAAATTAAAACAACAATAAGACATTTTACACCTAGAAAATTGCCTGTTTTCATGTACCCTAGTGAGATTGTAAACTGGTAAAACCATTTTACAGCAATTTGGCACTATCTAGAAATTTTGAAGGTGCTCTTACTGTACACCAAGTAATTATTTCTCACATATACAAGAAGCCACGTACAAAAATGTTTGTTGCAGCAGGGTTTGTGATAATTAGAAAAAACCCAATTATCTGGCAACAATAGAAGTATCAGTATATTCATATAATGGAAGAGTACACAGCAATTAAAATGAGTGAATATGTATCATATTTTGTAATTTACATGTAAATTATATATTATATATTATGTTTATGTATTTAAATTATGTATTATATTAAAGATATATTACTATACTTAATGTTTAATATTTATATTAAAATTATATATATATCAATTATGTGAACTTATATTTATATATTAAATATAGGCATGATTTTTATATATATCTATAAAATCAATAAGAACAAATCAAATCTTGGAAAAGCTAATTTGCATAAATAAGGTAAAGAGCTGGAAGGATATAAACAGACAGATCATTTGCTAAAGTTTAAAATCATAGAGACATGATATTTTATTTACACATACAAATGCAACGTGATTAGAAAAAAATCCCACTAAATTCGTAATTATGGAAACCACTGGGGAGGGAAGAAAAGAGTGAGGAGAGGATGGAATGAAGTTGAATAAATGGGGGAATTCAGTTTGACTGTAATGTTTTCTTTCTCTAACAAAAGGGTCTGAAGTAAATTTGGCAAAAATGTTGAGAAAATGAGTAGTTAGTATATGTTTTTGTTTTATTATTCATCACGTTTTTCTGTATATTTAGAATATCCATATTATAAATGTTGATAACCATTTTAGCAGTGTCTGCACACACATGCAAATGTCCCTACTCAATGGCTGATCAGCCAATTGCAATTCTTTCACAGTATCTTTTTAAAAAAGGTCAGTTCTCTGAATGTTTTTCCCTCTGAATGAGCACACTCAGCAGATGACACTGTTCATCTTTAGGCCACCTCCAGGTGTCAGCAAATTTGTGGACACTATTTTATGACAGGCTCCTGACTCTCTCTGTATCCTACTTACTGTGCCACATTTTCTTAACACTGTAAATCATGCAGCGTGACACAGAAACCACAGCTTGCAAAACTGCACTGTACCTCGCAAAACAGATAAACTCTATGAAACGACGACGTGCAATACAAACAGACTCAACTCAGGCTGTTTTAATAGCAGCTCTTTCAGATCATTCTTTTCCAAAATAAGACCATAAAATAGACCAGCTGATTTAACAGTAACTTCTCATGGACTCATATGTTGCAAAGAAAGGACCGCTGACTGTTCCAGCAGCTCAACTGGCTTACAAAATCTGACCAATCCCTGCTCAGTTCCTGCTCACTGACTTCTGCCCTAAAACCACCCTATAGCTAACCCCAGAGCCCAGAGCCTGTAAAAAAATGTCCTTTCCCAACTTCCTACCCTTGTGAACTTCTCATAAGGTGTTGCTCTCCCTCGCTCAGCAAATTCAGTTAACCCAGTTGTGTATGATTGGCAGGCTTCCCCGGCCACCTCTGAATGGGGCTTCAACAACAGGATGGGACAAATGTGGTTTGTCAGTGCCCTTTCCATTGTGGCCCTTACCTTGCTGGTCATTCAGCTTCTCTTGACACTTTTCTCCTACTTCATGCACCTGCTCTGGCCTTATGGAACCATTCCCAGTTTTCTAGGGCAGTATTTCATCCCTCGGGTCTTTGTCACTTCTGTTCCTCCAGGTGTAATGCTCTTCCCTCCTCCTCTTCCCACCCTGACCTCACTCCTTTACTCCACCCAGGTGGCTCTTGTGGCAACTTTTCTCTGGTCCCTCTAGCTGAGGTGTAAACCCCCAGCTGAATATCTCTAATACCTCATGCTTCCCTATCCTATAGCATTTAGCACACCTATATTTCCCTGTCTGTCTTTCCCACTAGATCAGCAGTCTCTTCCTTGACTGTAGATAAGAAACACTGGGGAATTTTATAAATGCTGACTTATTGCAAAGGGGTAGCAGGGCTGTATGGATTTTTAAAAGCACCCAGGTGATTCTATTGCACAGCGAATGTTGGAAATCACTGCACTGGCTGGCGAGCTATCTGAGTGCAGAAATTCTCTTATTTGCCATTGTAGCATTAACACCTGGCACTGTGCTGGACATGATAAATCTTTATTGAGTAAATGGAAGATAACTATGGATGACTACATTCTGGTTCTGATGTGAAATACCTTACCAGCTTGCTGTGTCACTATATTTGGCAACAGCACTTGGCAGTAACTCCCAAAACAATGAATATAACTCAATTATAGAATTATCACAATTTGTTACAGCTATCGATTTCATATTTCAGTCTCTCTTGCTGCAGGACTGTGAGTTCTTTGAAGGGAGGGACAATATCCTAT
Source organism: Manis pentadactyla (assembly GCF_030020395.1). Lineage (NCBI taxonomy): Eukaryota > Metazoa > Chordata > Mammalia > Pholidota > Manidae > Manis > Manis pentadactyla. The sequence continues at coordinate 16,894,708 of NC_080031.1, read as the reverse complement.
TTATTTTTATATCTCCAGAGCCAGGAACAGTTCATGACCTATAAAATGTCTCAAAAGCTTGTACTCAACTTACTTAATTTGACCATAAATTGAATGATCTCAGTTTAAATCAATCACCAGAAGCCCCTAAAGGGCCTTGTATGGCGGGACATCCACACCAGGCACTAGTTCATGCACTGCCTTCTCCCACAATGATCATTTCACATCTTCTCCTTCTTCAAGTGCCAATGTGCCATCATCCTCAGATTCACCTCATGACCTCACTTCATACATCACTGAGCAAATTACAACTGTTCAGAGAGCATGTCTGTAAGACTCCTCACCCTAACCTCCACCCGCCCGTGTTACTACCCTCGGCTGCCCCCAGGGAGCCCCATCTCCCACTCCACGTAATGGCTCAAATCCATCGTTCATCTCTGTTTCACACTAGCCCCTACCAGTCGTCTCTTTTGCACCTCCTGGATCATTTCCATCAACATGCAAACATGCTTTTGTGGATTCCATTCATAAAAAGCCTTTTCTAATTGACCTTACTTCTATTATTTCTTTGCTCCCATCTGTAGGAAAAAAACTCCCCGAGAAGTTGTCTATTTCATTGTTTCCTATTCATCTCTTGAGAGTGTCTCTTAAATTCTCTTCAATCAAGATTTTGCTCTCAGTGCTCATCTGAGAAAGTTCTCAAGGTTGCCCCTGAGCTCCCTGACTGCAAATCTCAGACTTCATCAAACCAGACCTGTCAGAGCCCTGAATCACTCCACCCCCCGCGACAGACCTTCTTCACATCATGTCCACATTCTTGTTTTCCTCCCACCTCACTGGTTGTTCCTTAGAGTCTCTGTGTCCTCAATTCCTCCCCTACTCCTTCATATTGGAGTTCTCAAGGGCTCAGTCACTTCTCAGTCACTTCCTTGGGGAATCTCATTTGGTCTCAGGGCTTTAAATAACATGTGTAGGCCAACGCCTTCCAAATTTCTATCTCCAGTACAAATCTGTACTACAGAAGTAAGTATGCAATGACCTGTTTTTCAGTCCCACCTGTGTCACATAGACACACTACACTCAGCATTTGCAAATAGAACGCCTGACCTGACCTCCCAAACATGACCCACTCACAGCCTTCACCATCTCGCTGGTGGCAAGTCCATCCTCCAGCCACCCAGCCAAATGCCTTGCAGTTATACTTGCCCCCTCCCTTTCTCTCACACACCAAATTCAGTCCATCAGGAGATCATGTTTGTTTACTTGGATGTATCTCCACAAACTGATCACTTCTCGATGACTGCACAGCTGCCACGGTGGCCTGGGCCACCACTAACCTTCCATGGGGTGCTACAATCCTTTCCCTATTATTCTCCCTATGTCTACCTTCGCCCATGCCCATCCAAACCTGGTCTCAGCATTGCAATAAAAAAAAATAATGATTCTTTTCACATATGAGTTCTGTGCAAAATCTTGTAGTGGCTGTTAATTTCTCTCACAGAAAAAGCCTATATCCTTACAGAGGCCTATCAGCCTCTCCTTTCCCAGCTTCTCGATATCCCTGGACTTTCTCTTAGCTTCGGCCCCTGCCCACCTTGCTACTCACTGGCCATGCCTGGCATGCTCCTTAGGGCTTTGGCACTAGCTGATTTGTCACCTGGACTTTTCTTTTCCCTGATGGCTACATGATTCATTTCCTCATTCCCTTCAAATATTTGCTCTAGTGTCATCTTATAAATGATACCTATCCTGAATACTCTATTAAAACTGCAACGTGCCCCAGCCCTTGAAACTCCCAATCATTAGCCCTTTCCTTGTTTTTGTTTTCTATCTCAGCACTCATCACTTTAAGACATATGATGGGATGTACCTACTTATTACCATTTATTGCCTGTCCACACCCCACCTTCAGAATCTAAACTCATAAAGGAAAGGGGTATTTGTTTTATTCATGGACATATAAAAAACACCTAGAAGTATCTATAGGAGGTGTTCAGTAGATATTTGTTGAATGAATGAATCATGTATTTTCTTTAATTCTGGAGAAATCTTTATAAACTTGAGCCCCTCTTTTTTACCCACCTAGTTCCAATATCTTCTATTAGATCAATTAGAATGTATAGTTTGTACTGAGGTATGTATGTATGTGTGTACACACACTCACTTAAACTTTCTTTCACCCGCTGTGTATTTTCTCACTGACCGTTTTCCTATTAACCTTTGTTCCTGGCATTGAACTAGGCACTTTCTCTACACTATCTCCAATACTCACAGCGTCATTGAAGGGTGGATATAGTTATTGCCACTTTAGATATGCAGAACATGAAGTTCAGAGGAACTTATTGATTTGCAACACAATTAATAAGTCACAGAATCAGAGTTTGAATGTAGTGTTTTCCAGTCTCTATTCTTCTACCTTCTGCTATCCCCATAAGCATGCAGAACACAAAACTAAATTTTACTCTTTCCCACCTATAGTGTTTCCCATCGGCACTTAATATATGCTAGGACACTCCTTCAGGAGCTGTCACATGCTAAATGTGTATGTTCCCAGCACAGAGCTCGGAGCCTGCCTTCCCGGGCTGGGGGGTGGCCACTGAGCATGCCCACAGCTTGCCCTGCCCTCTGCAGCCACAAGGCTGGAGCCAGGCCATTCTTTCCACTACTTGATGTAAAAATAAATAAATAACGGGGGAAAAAAATCCAATCTCCGTTTGGAGGCACTAAATCCCCTCTCCTTTCCAGATGGCTGGGAGATTTCTCCCAGGTGGTAAATATATTATTAAGAACTCATTTCACCGTGAAATTGACTATTCAAAACACAGACAGAAGTTAATATATTAGGACAACCTGTCTGAAAACTCGCGTTAGAGAAAATTTATTTTTGTTTAATATAAAACCTGGTATTATACACGACCTCTTTCTAGCTCAGGCAGTTAAAGTCATTCCAGTTAGAACATGTGTTCCAATGTCAGGAGCACCACCACCAAGAGTCATATCTCCCTGAGTAGGGCAGGTGATTACCCCACCTACCCAGGCGCCTTCTCTTACGGCCCTTAATGATTCTGGTCTCATGTGACATCGCACCTAGCCTTTGGGTGCACAGTAACTTTTTCCACCTAGCAGCTGGGCCAGTTTAAAAATCATTATCTGGGCTTGTGCTAGGTTGGCCTGCAAACTAGTGATTAAAGCTCATCCTGGGCAAATGTGGAAGAATTAGCATTACTTAGAGTGATCTGTTTCGTCATTAGGAAAACAGGATCAATCAGGAAACAGCAAAAGAGCTCTCTGCAAGGATTCAGTTGATGTGAATCTCCTAAATATGAACTCATTCATGCATTGTTGTTTCACTCTTTAATAGGGAGGCTGATTTCCTAGATTACAAAGACAATTACTAGACAGGCTGCATCTGTCCCTGAACACCTACATTTTAATGAGAATGGTGTTCTAGGATTTGCACAGTTTGTTAGAAAACCCAATTTACAGACCATTAACTACTTAATTGAAGGGGTGAGGGTCAGAGGATGCATGACAGAGGAAGTACCTTTCCAAATGATCTTGAAGAAGGGGTGAATGTCACAGAATCCTGCGTGGAAATGCATATCTATGAAGGGACCTATACCTAACCTGGTCTTGACACCAACATGGCTCAAAAAATAACTAGTCCTTCCCTACCAGAGATTTTTCATCTTAATATGTGTCCTTTTTCTGTATCTTGACTTTTTTGTTTTGAGTTTTGTCACTAAACTATAATTCGAAGACAAAATGCAAAGTATTTCACACCTTATATGTAAGGGATACCTGGCTTCCCCTAGGTCTCCCAAGAGACTTTCTTTTCATTTTAAAAAGGATCCCTTCAACACTGACAGACTTACTATGAATCACACATGAATTGGTTATACATCACCAGGAGCAAAATCAAACTGACAACTAAATAATGTCTATTAAAGAATTTCTTAACTTAGTCCTTGATTTTGATTCAACTAATTACTCTCTTAAATAAGAATTCATTCAAACAACTGCCTAGACTTCTTAAAACAAAAACAAATAAACAAACAAAAAACACCAAAGCAGCTCCAGAGTAATTGGTGAACCAGTAATGAATAATCCCCTGAGGAATGAAGTCATTTTTCACATATTTAAAGTAAAAAAGGAAACCTTATTGGGTAACTGACTTCTGCAGTAACTCAATAAAAGTTCAGCTCCTCCTGAAATGGAGAGAACTGTCCAGGGGACATCCTGTTTATTGGAAAACCATTTTAAATAAGTTTAAATTTCCTGGTTCAGATCATTTGCATACTAGTATACGAGTATAGATGCTAAAAAACAAAAACAAAACAAAACAACAAACAAAAAACCTTATTAATATAATCTAGTTACATTAATAAATACATTAACTAATCCCCTCATCCATGCATCAAGCATTTGTTATCTACTCACTGGGTTCCAGGCACTGTGCTGCACCATGTCATATAAAAATGAGAATTCCCTTGACAGTAACTTTCAGTCATTCATTATTTAGGTACAAAAAGATTTAAGGGACATTTACAAAGATGGAAAAACAAGAATTCTGTCCTGAAGAAGCTCTCACACTAGATTATGGAATTAGAATTTCAGGAGAAATCTTGTAAAATAGAGGAAGAATCAAGAAATGGAAGAGTAAATAGCCCAATTATATTTAAGAAAACATTTTATTAATATATGAGATATATATAGAAAAGTGAACACATCATAAGTTTACAGTATGATCAACAAACAGCTCACAGTGCACAGCGAACACAACTGCATTATCACCACCAGCTGAAGAAACAGAATATTACCTACACACAGAAACACCTCTCCTGACCCCTCCCCACCTCTGGTCTCCAAAGGTAACACTATCCTGACCTGTTTACAGGTTAGTTTTACCTGTTTTCACATTCAATATAAACAGAATTACTTGTTTTGAATTCTTCTGTGTGTGCCTTCAACATTGTATTTGTAAAATTCATCCATGTTATGTATAGTTTGCCAGCCTTAGTGTTCTGTAATATTCCACTGGATGAATATATCCCAATTCATATAACTCTTTGACTGTTTATATATGAGTTGCTCCTAGGTTGAAGCTAAAGAAAATAGTGCAGCTATGAACATTTTTGTAAGATATCTTGGGGCATGTATATATCTGTGCCCCGGCAATCCATGCTGGGAAGAATAACATGAGGTTCTGTAGTTAATAGTTCTAAACAAATTTTCAATATCTTTGTACCAATTTAGAGTCCCAGCAGCAATGTATGAGAGGTCTAGTTGTCCTATACCCTCATTAGCATTTGGTATTGTCAGTCTTTTAAATTTTAGCCATCCTGATGGGTACACAGTGATATATCATTGTGGTTTTAATTTACATTTCCCTAAAGTTCTTTTATAAATTGTTGGTTATTTTATGAAGTGCCTGTTTAAATCTTTTGGCCATTTCTATTGGATGTCTGTATTCATATTTTTTATTTTAGGCATTGTTTATACATTCTAGATATAAGTCTTATCAGTTATATGTACTGTGAATATCCTAATTGCTCAGACCAGGGAGCTTAAAACCAATCCCCAGCAACACTTCACACGGCATATGCCAAAGCCTCCAAGGCACACATACACACAAGCATTTGGCAGTTTCCATTTCCCATTTTGCATGGTTAGGGTGGGAAGTGTGCATTAAACTTTGCACTTGGACCTTCAAAACAAATGCTTGACATCTGGGTCCAAAGAGATATGGAACATCTAATCAAAAAGCAAAGAACAGGTATCTCCCACCCCTTAAAACTTCTTCTTCTTCTAATATGTTTAATCTCCAGATTAGTAAACTCCTTGAGGATGGAGATTTTTGCAGATCTTGTTTACTGCTCTATTGCTGAGAGCATAGTCAGAGCACAAAAGATGTTCACTGATTGAATCAACAGCTAGGGTCACAGCGGCAGCATCCTCTCTCAGAGGATTTCAGCTACCCAGTGTGCACCAGTAATGAACACTAACCCCACCTAACTGGTTAGATATTAAAGAAACAAATATAGTGTCATATATCCAATGGGAGCTAAGATGATTTAAATTATGGGCTACAGAGCAAAAAGGCCTAAGTTGGATCCTGGCTCCAGTACTAAGTAGCTGGGTGACCTGTGTTAAATTGCATAGTCTCTCTGTGCTTCTGATTCTTCCTGTGTAAAGAACATGTAATAATATTACCTATCTGACTGTGTTGCTGTGCAGATGATGTAACTTAATGCAGGTGAACTACTTCAAGGAAGCTTGGCCCGTGGTCAGAGCATACTAAGTAGTGGTGGTGACTATGCTGGTAATACTGGTGATGATGAAGGTCATAGTAGATACTTTGTGTGGTCAGACCTCATCTGTATTACTCAAAGCTACAATCTCAAGCAGGGCCTATTACGTGTTAAGGACCCAATAAAAGTTGTTGACTGGATGAACGATGAATAAGTAATTAGAGGCAGAAACTCTGAAATTGCAAACAAACCTGTGCCCTATAGGTCATAATTAAGGACATAGGTGTGGAAGAGAATGGACAGTGAGAGAATGTAGAGTGGGAAGGCAGGAAGCCTTACGTCTGAGCCTTAAAGAATGTCAACCTTGAAAAAAAATGGTTGCTAAAGGAGCATTAGTATGGTGGGCTTTGAGCTCCCACTCTGAGTAGCACAAAGGCAGAGAAATAAAGTGAGATGAAACAGCAGTTAGTGAACAAAGACAAGACAGAGGAGATGGCAATGGGAACCCAAAGACCCAGTGTTCTCTCTGCCTGCTCCATGCCCGTGCTAAGTAAGCTTTCTAGACTGGATATATCCCAAGCAGAAAGGGATTAAACGACAGCGTGGGGAAGGGAACAAGAGGAACTTTAAAACTGCCGAGGAAAAATCTTGGAAATAATTGGATGAAGATTTCTGTCATTGATGAGAACAGGGTCTGGAAACAGAAATGAAGCAATTACAGGAAGAAGAAGGAAGCTACCTTTTCTTCCAATTAGGAGCATGAGTGTGGAATCAGATGGGGTCCAAATGGTTATACCTGAGATTCCCGGAGCCAGGCCCCAGCATAGTGAGATGAGGCCGGTTGTAGACGACAGAATGAGCAGAAAATGAAGATGGCACCAAAGGGGAAAGGCTGGGTGTAGGAAGAAAGAAAGAATCCAAAGGGGAAGAAAAAATCCCAAGAGAACAAGAAGGAAATGCTAATGTCGGTCTCATTAAGACAAATGCCATACAACAGAAGCTACGCTATATGTTTAAAGTAGTTTATCCTTTGGAGAGCATGTAGTAGTTTTCAAGGAGCGTGCTTATATTATTTATGTATGTGTGTGTGTGTGTGTGTGTGTGTGTGTGTGTGTTTATAAGCACACATACATACAGGCATATACTTCCCACACTTAATCCCAAAGGCAACCCTGAGAAGGAGTTACTATTATTTTTCTCACTTTATAGCCAGGGAAGAGGGGGTCTAGAAAGTCTTAGTAGCTCATCTGAGACACAGAATTACTAAGTGTCGGATCCAGAACCCCAATACCAGATCCTGCTCTGGATCTCCCTGTACTGGACCGCCTCATATCCAAGCCGAGAGGATGAAGTCAAGATTCATTTTCATAGGCCATTGGGTTTTATTGCAAAAAAAAATTGCCCTATGTTGGGATTAAATATAAAGCTCATAGTAAATTCTTTACTGATCTTGAGTTTATAAAATCATGATTCTTTTTTACCATCAAAGAGCAAATACGCAGGTCAAATCCTCCTCAGGGCATCCATGTGTTTTTCCTTAGAAGTCAGGCTTCTTTGTAATGATTTCTTTGCCAAATATCACATGCTCAGTCCCCTGGCTGTATAGTCTGAATTTAGTCTCTCCGACTCTGACATTGAGTTAGCAGGTGAAAAAAATTGCTCTGAACTGATGAGTGGAGAGAAGCAGCATTGGGTATACAGATGACCTCTGTTTCATTTCCTCCTCTAACATCAAGAATTTGACATGAGTGTTTATGCTTGTGTTCGAGTTTGTGTGGCTTGTTTTGATGGGTGATTTGGGAGTTGGAGTAGATTTTGGGACAAATGTTTTCCCTTCTTTCATCCGTCTGTGTGCAGAAGAGTCTTCCTTGTAATACTGGCTTGTCATATATCTATGTACTAGGAAATCAGACCTCTCTGCTCTCTGCCTTCAGCATGTTGATTAATTTCGGGATCCTTTATGTTCCATGAATTTTAAGGAACTCCTACAAATCCTGAGACCATCTGAACACAGGGCTGCTCTGAGAGTAATCAAGTGAAATTCATTCTCTTTAATTCAGAGTGAGAGTATCAACGACCTAGCTTTTCCTGAAAAGCTGTAGTGTGAATACTATTCCAGAATGCTCCCCTCTGCAGTTCAAGGTGTGTCTTCCCCAGGGAAACTTATTTGCCATACAAGCTGTGAGGTCTCCTGATAAATCTACACATTTGCATGTCAGTGAGAAGATTTTAAAAGTGGCCCCATCCCTGTAAAAATCATTCTGAGTGCTGACATCAGGAAGCCTTGGTGAAGTCAGCAGAAGTCAGGGCCATCTGTTAGAGTCCCCACAAGGTCCACCCTGGGCCCAGTGTGCAGGGATGCCACCAGCTGAGGCTCAGGGCTCTGTGTGGACCTGGGCACATTGTCTGATCTTATGCCAGACTTTGCTCATCAGTAAAATGGGAAGCTGGGGCTCACTTATGGTCACATGGGGCCTTCAAAGGAGATCACATTGGTTAATATGCTTTGTAAACAGCAAACCATAACAATTTCAGACATTTATTAATTTTTTATAGATATGGGCATGACAAGGAGACCTCCAAAATCTTGGAAGCTACTATTTCCAATTAGGAAAATGAGTCCCAAATAGGAAAATGTTTCCTCTGAGGTGACAGAGGATCAGTGCTTGGGGAGTTCTCATTGTTAGCATGTAGATTTAGTAAACAAGAGTGCACAGCCTCTAGATTCAGGAGGCTGCATAATCTTGAGCTTTGAATATCATTGTGTGTGTGTGTGTGTGTGTGTGTGTGTGTGTGTGTGTGTGTGTGTCTAGACAGAGTCATACAGGGGGAGAGCCAGAGACAGAGAGATAGATTATGGTAGGATGGTTGTCATGAGGCTAAAATGAACTCTTACACCAGCTGTAATTTTCTATATTTAATTGCATTGAATAAGTAGTTCAAGAATAAAAGTGGGCTTTAACTATTCTAATACCTTGAAAGGTTTAATAGGCAAACGGGTAGCATTAGAAGTACAGGGGGAAGAAAGAAATGGGGAATAAAAGTGGAATGAACTGATTTGATATGGAGAGATGATATGAGACTTGTGGGAAGAAAAGACATTTGATGATCAGAATGAGATCATAGTAACAGTCGTGAGGTGGCGGTTTTGGTGGTGATGGTGGTGATGGTGGTGGTGGCTGGGGCCGTGATGGTGATTGTGGGGATGGCGGTGGCTGAGATGGCAATGGTAATGGTGATGGCGGTAATAGTGGTGAAAATGGTGGTAATGATGGTCATAAGCATGCAAACAATAAGAACAGCTGAGATTTAATGAGCACTTGCCATCAAGGCTATAATAAGTACTTTGCAAATACTGTCATTTAGACCTACAAACAGCCCTGTGAGGTAAATACTTTTATTCCCTTCATCTTACAGATGATGAAAACAAGGCACAGAGAGCTTAGTAGCTTTTTAAGATCATATACGTTGAGCTAGAAATTTGAACCCAGGCAATTGGCCTCCAGAGCCTAACCATTTTGCAGTTCGGTCAAGAAAAGGCAAAAAAGTAATCAAACACTGAGATAAATTTATTCCAATGGAAAACTGGATTATGAGCCAATGCCTGAAATGGGGGATCTAGAAAGTCTTATCACCTGATGATCTTAGAGGTGCGTTAAAATGCATATGAGTGCAATCTCACCAAAGAAAAGGGATCGACTTAGAAGTTAGGGAGGTCGCTGTCAATAAAATTCAATCATTTTGTAAGAAGGGGACAAGTCAAATTGAAAATGACACCAGGTATCTGTATTGTACCTACCTGTACATCACTTGAACTTCAAGATAACCATTCAAAGTGAAAAGAGATTTTTGTTTTCACTCTTAGCTGACCTACTCAGTTTGGGTTATGCTGTGTAATTGCTGTAGAGGAATGTGACAAAAGGGAAATGGTGTGGTTCTAAGGTTTCAGAATTTGAAGAAAGCACAGGCCGTTGAAAATGGGTACATAAGGACAAAATGACAGGCAGGTTGTTTTCAACAGCTTTGGGATACCTAGGAGAAGAGAGGCAGAAATTCTGAACCCACCTGACTACCTCACTCCTCCTCTCTTTCTTTACCTTTTAAATCTTTACTCCACAATACAGTCAGAGTGATCCTCTGTCATTCCATGGTGTACAACCCTCAATGGCTCCCTGCTGCCCTTTCCCACCTCTGCCAGGAATGCTTGGCCCCCAACTCTTTGCAAGACCAGGTTCACCTGATTCCTAAAAATCTCCAGATGTATTGACCCAAAATCTATATATAAGGGTGTCTCTCCTTTTATTTTCTATTTAGACATCTATCTTACCTTTTACCTTTATAGCCCATTCCTAACATATAATTACATTTGTGTCTGTTGGCCTTCTTTGCTATTTATTTTCTGTCTTAACCAAGTAGACATTAGGAACCATGAAGACAGAAACTAATGTACATCAAAAGCCTAATACAAAGTAGGAATTCAAAAATGTTTGTTGAATAAGTAAAGGAAATAATGCATGCACACGTGAATTAATGAGTGAATGCATTCTCTGTGAACACTACTATCTCCAGTCATGAACCAGGGAGGCAGTGACTCTCAAACTTCATCTGCACATGAGCTACTTGAAATGCCACTATTTCATGCTGTATAAGTGCAAAAATTGCACACCTGGGTTTGTAGTCACACTACTCCTAAGGAGGCAGAGACTGTAGGTTCTGGACTCATATCACACAGCTCTAGATAACCAACACTTTGACTATTTGGGACTGTGTACAACCTCCTACATCTTCCCCAAAGGAACTAGTGGGACTGTACCACTAACCATCCTAGTTCTTGTCACTTCTTACCTCTGTTAATATAAACATGAGAAGATCTACTTCCTCCCATTCCTTCGATCGCTGGATTTTGCTCCTCTATCTCTACTCTTCTTTTATTCACCAAGGTTTCTGCTGCGCCTTCTACAATGTTCCTTCCATACAGTTTTTAAGATTTTATGACTAATTCCTTAAAAGATGCCTAAACTGTCTAAACCTGGACATCTATTGAGGACACTGCCCTCAGTGCAAATTTAGCTTTATATTCTCTCAAGCTGACACCTGCTACAGAGTCTGCAGGTGTGGATGTGTCCTTCCTGACTACCAGTGCCCCTTCCATACAGTTACACACCCTCACAGTAAAGGTACTTCTTTAAGACTCATGCCATTTGTTGATTCCACCTCCATCTCTCCTTGTTGCTGTCTTAATTAACCTGCTTGTCACTTCCCTTATGCATCAAAGTCTTTGAAACCTGCATAATTTATCCCAAACCCTGATTTCTCAGTTCTCGACCTGTTAATACTCAGTGACCCTTTTCCCTACTCTTCCTCAAGGATCTACTCCCATAAAGATCACAGCATTTGTCACAACCCATAACTGATCTTCTTTTAAAAGTATCAATGTAAGTTTTTATTCCCTAGTCACAATATCTTAGTATCCAAGTTTCTTCTTCAGTGACTTCCACTGACAACATTCTTCAAATCTATTGATAGCTCAATATTGTACTGAGATACTGTATGGAAATTTCTATGTTGTTCCCCAACATCAACATCATTCCCAAAATTGTTCATGGACATTCTTGTCAATCGTAGTCTTGCAAAAATATCTCAAACTACCTTGCCCTTCTATTTCTTTGCTCTTTCCTTTCTTTGCTCTTTCCTTTCTTCTTGAACTGGGTAGAAATCTAAACATATTAATCCATATTTGTATCTGAGTAGCCAAGCATGGCTGGAGGATGTTACACAGTAGAGAAGATTGATCCCCATTACATCACTAACTTCTAGTGAATCCTCACTGATGCTTCAAAAATCCTCCTCTTACTCTGTCCTACTTGTATTCCAACTCTCTTCCATCCTCTACTTCCTGATATTTTACTTAAGTGGTAAGATGGGATGAAGTGCTAAGTGGATCTTGTGCAGTTTATTGGAATTTATCAACCACTGCCTACCCCATATTCTTAGTTCAGAGAAATGGCTGTTGTGGTGCCCATCACCTCCTGAAGGTTTGACTAGAGGTTTTTGCTCTGTAATACCTCTGTTCTCCTCTAATATAGAAGGCTAGAAAGGATGATTTTTTGAGAAACACTATTTGTGAGGGACAAAGAAAGGGAAGGAGAATGCCTCTTGACTTTTTCTCCTTTCTCAAGTGGAAAGAGACTGCTGCAAACATTTCTCATGAAGTCCATAGCTGTCTGTAAGCATAACGTAAGCCCAACAGTTGTCACCCAGTTGATGGTCTGTTGAGGGGCAAGGCCTACCCACATGACTTGTATTATAGATGTGGGAAGATGACACTAAGAAGAATATATAAACACAGAAGGAGATCACAGACTATTCCCTCAAGTTCCCATTAGTGGTATTAAATAACTTCTCACATATCTGTTTGCCGTCTGTATGTCTTCTTTGGAAAAATGTCTACTCAGATGCTCTGCCCATATTTTAATCATTTTTGTTTTTTGCTATTAAGGTGCATGAGTTCTTTATATATTTTATATATTAATTCTTAATCAGATGTATGATTTTCAAATGTTTTCTTCCATTACATTAGTTACCTTTTCATTTTGCTGTTTCTTCAGCTGTGCAGAAGCTTTTTAGTCTGATGTATCATTGTGGTTTTGATTTGCATTTCCCTGGTGATCATTGATGTCAAATACCCTTTAATGTATGTGTTGGCTATCTATATGTCTTCCGTGGAAAAGATATCTATTAAGCTCTCTGTCCATTTTTAAAGCAGATTCTCTGTTATTTTTATTTGTTTGCTATTGAGTTGTATAAATTCCTTTTTGGCTATTAACCCTTGTTGGGTATATAATTTGCAAATATTTTATCTCATTATGTAAGTTGCCTTTTCATTTTGTTGATGGTGTCTTCCTCTATGTAGTAGCTTTTTAGTTTGATAGAGTCCCACTTATTTTTGTTTTTGTTGCTTGTGCTTTAGATGTCATATTCAAAAAATTATTGCCAAGACTGATGTCAAGATTTTCCCCTATGTCTTCTTCCAAAAGTTACATTGTTTCAGGTCTTACATTTAATACCTTAATCAATTTTGAGCTAATTTTTTTTAGGGATATAAGATAGGGGTCCAATTTCATTCTTTTGATGTGACTCTCCAATTATCCCACTTCCATCTATGGAAGAGATTGCAGTTTCTCCTTTGAGTATTCTAGGTCCCCTTGTCAAATATTAGTTGACTATATATGCTTGGGTTTATTTCTGGGCTCTTGATTCTGTTCCTTTGGCTTATGTCTATTTTTATGCCAGTACCATACTATTTTTTAACTGTAACTTTGTAGTATAGTTTGAAATTGGGAATTATGATGCTTTCAGCTTTCTTCTTTCCCAGGAGTGCTTTGATCAGTCAGGGTCATTTGTGATGCATAGAAATTTTATGGTTCTTTTTTCTATTTCTGTGAACATGCCATTGGAATTTTGATAAGGATGATATTGATGTTGACACTCTAGATAGTTTCGGGTAGCACGTATATTTTATAGTATTAGCTTTTGGATCTATGAACATGAGATCTTTCTATTTTTCATCTTCTTCAATTTCCTTCATTAAGGTGTAGTAGTTTTTAGTGTACAGTTATTTCACTTCCTTAGTTACATTTATTTCTGAGTGTTTTATTATTTTTTGATGGTATTGTGAATGAGATTATTTTCTTTATTCTTTTCCAAGTAGTTTGTTTTAGTGTATTTAGAAATGCAACTGATTTATGTATGTTAATTATGTATCTTACAACTTTACTGAATGATTTATGAGTTCTAACAGGTTTCTGGTGCAGTCCTTAGGATATTTTATATACAAGAACTTATCATCTGTATACAATTTTATTTCTTCCTTTCTGATTGGATAACTTTTATTTATTTTTCTTACCAAATTGCTCTAAGTAGTATCTCCAGTATGTTGAATTGGAATGGTTAGAGTGAGCATCCTTGTCTTGTTCCTAATCTTAAAGGAAAAGCTTTCAACTTTTCACCATTCAGTATGATGTTAGTTGTGGGCTTGTCATATGTGGGCTTTATTATGTTAAGAAATGTTCCTTCTATACCCAATCTATTAAGTGTTTTTTTTAATTCACAAAAGAATGTTATAGTTTTTCAAATACTTTTCCAGCATCTGTTTTTTAATATTTATCATATGAGTTTTATCTTTCATTCTATTAATATGGTATATCACATTTATTGATTTGCAAATGTTGAACCATCTTTACCTCCCAGGGATAAATTCCACCTGATAGTGGTTATGATCCTTTGAATGTGCTGTTTAATTTGGTTTGCTAGTATTTTGTTGAAATTTTATTAATTTATATTCATCAGCATATTGGTCTGTATACTTATTTTCTTGTAGTGTCCTTAACTGGCTTTGGTATGCTACCCTTGTAAAATGAGTTTGGGAGGGTTTCCTCATCTTCAAATTTTTGTAAGAGTTTGATGGACTGGTATTAATTTTTCTTTAAATTTTTGGTAGGATTCATCAGTGACACCATGTGATTCTAGGCTTATCTTTGTTGGGTTATTTTTGATTACTGATTCAATCTCCTTGCTCTATTTAGATTTCCTGTTTCTTCATGATTCAGTCTCAGTAAGTTGTATGTTAGAGGGATTTATCCATTTTTTCTAGGTTACCCAGTTTTTGGTGTATAATTGTTCATAGTAGTGTCTTAAGATATTCTGTATTTCTTTGATATCATGTAAAATGTTTCCTTTCTGATTTTTGTTTTTGGAGTCTGCTCTTTTTTGTCTTACTCTAACTAAAGATTGGCCAATTTTGTTTATCTTAAAAAAAACAGTACTTTTACTATCTTTCTATTGTTTTTCTTGTCTTTATTTCATTTATTTCTGCTTTGGTATTTGTTATTTCCTGCCCCTTGATGTCTTTAGGTCAAGTTTGTTTTACTTTTTCTTGTTCCTTGACTTATAAAATTAGATTATTTATTTGAGATTATTCTTTTTTATTAATACAGGCATTTATCACTAAAAACTCCCTCTTAGAACTGCTTATGTAGTCTCCAGTGGCTTTTGGTATGTTGTATTTTCACTTAGTTTTGTTTCAATGTTTTAAAAATTTATTCCTTAACCCATTGCTTGATCAAGAGTGCATTGTTTAATTTCTACCTATTTGTGAATTTTCCACCTTTCTTCCTGTTATTGATTTCTAGCTTAATGTCACTGTAGCTGTAAGAGATATTTGATATAATTTCAATATTATCAGTCTAAGTTTGCTAAGACATGTTTTGTGACCTGTCATATGCTCTGTCTTGGAGAATGTTCCATGTGCACTTGAGGAGAATGTGCTTTCTGCTACTATTAGAATGTTTGGAATATGCCTGTTAGGTCCATTTGGTCTAAAGTCATTCAAGTCTAGTATTTCCTTGTTGATGTTCTGTTTGGATGATCTATTCATTGTTGAAAGTAGGGTATTAAAGTCCCCTGATATTATTGTATTGTCTTTTTCTCCTTTCAGGTCTGTTAGTGTGTTTTGGTGCTCAGATGTTGTTTGCATATATGTTTATTATTGTTATATTTTCCTAATGATTTAAAGCATTCATTATTATATAATTAACTTCTTTGTCTCCTGTAACCATTTTTGGTTAAGGTCTATTTTGTCTGATATAAGTATAGTTACATCTGCTCTCTTTTGTTTCCATTTGCAAGGAATATCTTTCTCCAAACCTTCACTTTGAGTCTATGTGTGTCCTTAAGGTTGAAGTGAGTCAGAGATTGTCCTTTTACATTTGCTTCTTTCCTAGCATGAACATCATCTCTCCAGGGAAGGCTGAAGTGTTTAAGGAGTACAGAGACCATATCTATAGTCTGGTCTACATTTCAAAACATTCAAACCATCTCATTTGCCTCAATTATCAGCATTTTATATTGTTAACCAGTCCTCCTCCTTGAAATACTTTCTTCCTTTGACTTTTTGACTGTTTTCCTCCTGCCTCTCTTGCACCTCCTTTTCTGCAGGCTTATGGGCTTTCAAAGTTGGAGTTTATCAATGCATATTCCCAGTCTCTGTCCATTAGGGAGTCTACCTCTCCTTAAGATATTTTATTCATATTTATAATTTAACTTATGAACTAACATATGAAACAATCATTCCTAAATTTGTATCTCCTGCCCAGACCTCTTTTCTGAGCTCCAGGATATTACAGTAACATACTCAACATCTCCTCTAGGTTATTTAAAAGGTACTTCCTATTCTACATAGCCAAGACTAAATTCAAGATTTCTCTTTTGCTAAATCTGGTTTTATGTCACTAAAAGATACTAACCTTCCATCCAGTTGTCATTCTCTTATCACCCATATCCATCACTTGGTTCTATATATTTTATTTTTTAAGTATCTCCCTAATATACTAATTTCTCTCTAATTTTTATCTTCTTCTTCCTGGTATACACTAGTCCCTAATCTTTCACCCAGATGACTATAATAGTCTCCAAAGTATCTGTCCACAACCAACCTCTGTGATGGAACCTACAGTGATGAGCCAGGGACATTTTTTGAAATGCAAATTGGACCATCATCTTAAAATGTTAGGATAAAGGACCAAGTCCCTAACATGACCTCAAGGAAGTCAGAGGCAGCACCAGTCTAGCTTTCTGTCTCATCCCATAGCATTATAGGTGGCATTGTGTCCTCCTGGTGTCCTAAACCTCCATACCTTAGAATTTAATCTCATTTTGAAATAGGTTATCCGCTGTTGTGATTAGTTAAATTAGGGTGAGGTCGTAGTGGAGTACAGAGCGCCCATAATCCAGTATGACTGGTGTCTTTATAAAAAGGGAAGATTTAGACAGACCCATTTGGAGAAATGCCACGTGTAGATTAAGGCAGATGGTAGTTTAATGCTCCTACAGCCAAGGACACCAACGATGGCCAGCGAATCACCATAATCTAGGTGAGATCACGGCACAGACACTCTCTCAAAGCCCTTGGATAGAAGAAACCCTGATGATGCTGGGGTCTCAGACTTTGAGCTTCCAGAATTGTGAGACAAATTTCTGTTGCTCCAAGCCACCCAGTTTGTGGTAGTTTATTACAGCTGCCCTATTAAACTAATCTGAATACCATGGTCCTTCTCACTCTCAGATATAGGCATACTGGCTTCCCTTCTGTAACTCACATCCTTCCTATAACAGAAGTTTACACATGCCCCTCCTTCTGTCTGGAACACTTTCTCTCTTTGTTGGCTCCTACTGATCCGTCAGTCCCGTGACCAGATGAGGAGAGTAATTCTGGAGGAAGACCACAGCCTAAAAAAGGCATATTTATTATTCAACTTGTTTCAGTTTATAATTGTGTATAATTCATGCCACTCATTGACAAGCCTATCTGTCACAATGTAGGCAAGCAAAAATTATTTGCTATTTGAATGAATGAATGGATGCTTACAGAAATACATATTTGGGTTGATTTAAATGCAAACCCAGGTAGGATTAATTGCTCACTACTCTTCTCTGCTTCTAGTGATTTCTGCTTTCTGCAACTACGGCATTTGCCACATTACCTTCTATTCATTTATCTTATGTCTGTGTCACATACTGTCATCCCCTCGAGACTATGCTTTAAACTTTGAACCTTATGTTCCCAAAACCACCACTAATCTGAAACCTAGTGGGCACTCTCCAAATATTTGTGGAACTGAATTGTGTAGAAATTGTAGGGTACAGTGGATTATAATGCGCTAAACAAATATAACATAAATATCACCAATGTTTCCCTACACTAAGGAGTTTTTAAAATTTGCTGCTCCTGGTAAATAAAGTTATGCCCAGAAGTTCTTCTGTTCAGATTTAAGCTTATGTGGAAGGAAATTAAATGTCTTTCCCTCAGATTCATTTATAACTCACTCTTCAGCTGATGTGCTCCACAATGCCTTTTGAGAATTCTTTTCAATTCTCTTTATCCTCTTATCCTCCCTTAGATGTTTGTAACCCAGGGGAAAACAAAGCACTTAACTGCAACTAATACTGTAATCATAGATGGCTTTGAATTGCACAAAGAACTAACAGACACTCGAAAGTCTTCCACTTACTCTCCTGTCTTTCTGACTTAAACTTTTGTATTTGGACATCGTAAATGTAAACATAGGCCAAAGGAATAACCTCTGACATTTGGGGTTAGCCACGGAAATCCACTGAGTTCCAGCTGAAATATAAGCACAGTGAATTCTCTAACTCACAGTTTGCTTTTGTTTTTGTTTTTTTCATTTTAAGCAATGTGCTTCAGGGTGATCTGAAGAAGATATAGAAATCTCATAAATACATAAATATGATAGGAAAATGCCCTTTTCAATGAAGCAATGATAACAATAATGATGACTGCTATTTATATATTTACTTTTATCCAAGTTCTCCAAAGCACTTCAAAAGACTGCATTCTATTATGTTAAGGTCAAGCAAGAAGTATGATCTATAGCCAACAGACAACAGAACCAGATACTTATTAATTAGGACTCTTGTCACAGGATAGCCCAGTGGTTCATAGCAAATTCAACAAAGATGTAATCTGAATCTTCTATGGGCCAGAATAGCTAAAATCTGTTTATAGCATAGTTTCTTCCACTTCAAACTTCATACCCAACTAATGCTTTTGGCTGTTTAATTTTCCTCTGAAGGATAAAACCAAGAGATTTAGATGAGTTTAAAGAAACTGTGAGTGACAGCAGGGTGAGAATCTATTTGGATTCTGCTCCGCCTCCACTGGCCACATTTTCTTGTATCCAATGTTGGAGAAGAAAACAACCCTCTAAGAGTCATTGAGGGATTTCTGTGGTCTTGGATGACCTGTGATTTCACCATTAGTATAACTGGCCTCTGAAGTAATGTAATTTTCTTTCTCATTCTTACCACTAACTTTGAGGGCCTCTAGGAAAGTCAGACCCCTATTGGATTAAACACCTAGCTCACTTGCCTCCTGACTTTTAGCATTAAAAAAAGAAAATAAAATAAAAAGCTACTGCTCTCTGCCCAAATGGATATTGCCTTTCAGTCTGTTCACAGAGCAAGGTATTTTCTTGTATATGTAGCTTTCCTTTTAAACCTGACTTTTTTCGGAAGCAAATCAGTCCCTGGATGCTGAAAATCCACCTCTATCCCCACCTTAGTTTCCGTAATTCCCCCTTTCCCATCCGCCCTGCCCTACGGAGTATGAGCTCATTAAGCCAGTGTCAAGACAATGAGCCCTTCACTCACATGTAGGAACGCATCTGAGCCCCACACAAAAGTAGCACGTCACAATGACTCCAGGAAAAATGACTCATTGGAGAGATTCCTACTTTCCTTCTCTTTATCAGTTACTCATTCAAGATATTGAAACCAGCTGTTAAGAGGAGCTGGTATTTGCTTTGCAAGGAAGAAAAGCTCCCTTTGTGTGCACATTCTTATTCTTCCTACTGATTTGAACGTTAATAGTATTTGACAGGTTGGTAATTTGTTTTTTTTTTAACCATAATTCATTTAGTGTCGTTCTGCTTTATTATTGTACATTTTATACACTGGTGCACAGAAAACATTGTTTTTTTTTAAACATTTCTATTCCTTCCAGTAATCATTCATTCAAAAGGTCTGCATGAAAGCATCTGGGGGTGGGGGCTGAATTGTGGAGGTGCCAGGAGGCCAAGAGAATGAGGAAGAAAACAGTAGAAGAGGGTAAGAAGGAAGAGCATCAGGAGGGCAGGAGCTGGAGACAGAAACAAAGACAGAAGGGATAATTAAGTGGCATGACAACTGCAGGAGAAAACAATGAGAATTGTGAAGAATCAACAAGATGAAAATACCACAGCTTTGTGCTCTATAGCATGCAATGAATTCTAACCCCACTTTCCCTCCCACCTCTAAAGGGATCTGAGAGGTGTCTTGCCATTCTTGAGTTTTTATTGAGGAAGGAGGGAACTCCTCCTCTACTTCCCTAAAGTACAATTGCACAAAGGTAAGGAAGAGGGTCAAGATAGAAGCCCCACATATGCACATTAGAGACTTACCTACACAGAAAATGCTTCTGCTGGTATCCCCGGAGTCAGAGTTGAGTAGACCTAGGAAGGCTCTCTGAAGTCCACCTCCTCCCATGAGGATCAGAATTCAAGGCCAACAGAATGCTCAGTCTGTCCCAGTCTTGGGAATTGGAGTCTGAAGGGAGGAGACAGGAGCCAAGCTCCTCCCTCCAAGGAGGGCATTCAGGGCTTTCCTCCAGCAGGGCATTCAGGCTGCCCTCCGCCAGATGTGCAGAGCACAACGCACGTTCAAAGCCACGTCTGACATTTCCTGGGCCATCCTAAGTGCCAAGCATTGTGCTTTTTGCTTTGCTTTGCTTCCCTAATCCTCTCAACTTCTCTGTAAGGTTTGTGTGATTACTCTAATTTTACAGGTGAAGAAACAGACCCTGAGAAGTTCAGTGTTTGTGATTGCAAAATTAGCAAGGGTGAGACTTCAAATTTAAGACAGACTTACTGCAAAACCCACGACCCTCCCAGTGTGCCCAGCTGACTTGCTGGAGCTTACATGGAAACAGAGGAGATGCTGTCAATTTGCTTGGAGCTCTGGGCAATAGAGAGCATCCTTCACAGAGCAGGCACCATCCTGCCTGAGCCTCAAGAAAGAGCATTCTGTGACTAAGGATCCTACCTACCAATGGCTTTAGGACAAAAATCAAAATGACCAAGGAAAACAGGAGCAAGGGATGAGTTTCCAGTTCCATTGGGAGGTTAGTGATGCTTCTGTTCAGCTAAGACATCATAGATGGTGGGAGGGCAAGAATAGAAACTTGGGGGAAGTGCTTTTTCTTTTCCCAGTGCTATTGTCTTGCTGGCAAAACAAAGGGAGAAATCATTTCTCTGTGCTCACATGTAAAATGGAGTTAACGATCCCTACTTTTCATTTTATTACACTTTGAGGAGAAAATGCCTTTGGAGACACCTTGGCATTACCCACTAGGGTTGAATATGTGCAGCCTTATAACCTGGCAATCCCACATCTAGACTTATGCCTACAGAAAAGCTTGTGTCTGTGTACAAGGAGATGAGAACCCAGATATGGCCTCAACGTTTGTAACAGCAAAATGTACTGAAGCAACTAAATGTTCTCCAACAAACAAATAGGTAAGTACATCACCGTGAGTTATCATCCAGTGAAATGTAGTACTTAAAGGCAAAAATTAGGGAACTTTAGCTCATGTATCAAATGGAAGAATGTCACATATGCATTTTTGAGACTGTCAAATACACATAGTATGATAACATTTGTATAAGTTTAAGCCTTGTCAACGCTATTTTGCATTGCTTAGCAACATACACATAAGTGTGTATAAATATCAGTGAATACCTGGGAAAGATAGGTATCAATTTTGGAATAGTATTGAACTCTGTGGGGAGAGAGAGAGGTGCGTGGAGCAGAGAAGTGTTCTCAGGAGACCTCACTTGTACGGGTGATGTATTTTCTGTTAATCTCGGTGGTAGATACATTTCTCTCTCTTCTTTGTGTATGTGTAAGATATTTTATAAGAATATTTTTAACGTTCTTAATATTCATATAAATATTCTTATGAAATATTTTAATTGAGAAATATCTGAAAACAAGCACGGAAACTCCTAAACACCAACAAGCCGCATTCACTGGGATGCATAATTCCAACCCTGGAGAACTGAGACACAGAGCAGCCCCAGGGGCCACGTTTCTGAAGCTGCTGCCCCTTGGAGTCTCCCACGGTCCTCTTCTCAGCAGACCACTGTGCTGCCTGGAGAAGCAGGAGGGTTTCCAGATGCAGACAGAGATGCAATGGGGGACGTCGGAGCAGACAGAAGCCAGAAGAGGGAGAGCTCGGACCCAGCCAATCTGAGAGGAGGGGCCCTTGTTAATCTCACCAGGCTGTTGTGGTTGAAAGGACCCACTTTGCTCCCAAGCAGACGCTTATGTTATTATTTCTCTCAGCGGGTTTCAAGATGCCTGTGATTTTCTGTTAGTTAATAAGGAAAGTGAGAGATGCAACAATTGCTTTTGCTTGGCTGGCTTGTAAAGGCTTTGTCACTCAAAAACGGAACAAAGGCCCTAATAACACCTTGTGCCGCAAAGGCAAGTGTCAGGGAACAGACCAAAATCAATTATCTGGGTGAATTTCAGAGACAGGAGGAGCAGCACACAGGCACACAGCAGCCTGCACACGGCATAATCCCATTAGCAGGGTGCCGCCGCTCTCTCGGGAGGGCAGAGCCACACAGGAAAATTAGAATCAAAAGTAAATAATGGGAAACAAGTCCCCGGTGCTTTCTGTCATGTCCCTGAGCACGAATGTGGTCCCGGCGGATGGTCGCAGGGCTCCCAGGGGCTCCGGCTTGGCCAAGGGGTCCAGATGCAAACCGTCTTGGGCTTGCTGGCTGACCCTGCTTGTTAGTGATGTTTAATAACTGAGTAAAGGATTTGGAAAGTTCCCGTGGTGTCCTGGGAGCCTAGCAGAATCTTCTGACACAGGATATGGACTGCTCTGGAGATGTCCTATATACATCTCTCTTGCTAAATTAATATTGAAGGAAAATGTGGGGC
Organism: Manis pentadactyla; assembly: GCF_030020395.1. Classification (NCBI taxonomy): domain Eukaryota; kingdom Metazoa; phylum Chordata; class Mammalia; order Pholidota; family Manidae; genus Manis; species Manis pentadactyla. The sequence goes on along the minus strand of NC_080031.1, from coordinate 16,871,912 downwards.
AAAATAACTGACTGACTGAATGAATGACCCTGGCAGTAGAATGTGAGGGTGAATGGTCCGTTTGAGTTTTCCTTAAAAATGATACTTAAGCATCATCTGGGGCATCTTTTTAAAATCCAGTGGTCCAGACCTGGCTCCAAATCCAGTTATACTAAAATTTTTTGGGGTGGAATGAAGTCTTCAGTGGTTTTACATCCCCCTCCAGATGACTCTAAATGTGCAGCCAAGGTGGAGAACCTTAGGTCTTCTTCAGCTGGGCTGATAGGTTTTTGTCATGAACTTATGCAATAGAAAGAGTAGGCAGAAGGCAATTAGGACAAATGGGGTCTTATCTCACCTCCACTAATAACGAGCTTTGTAACTTTTGCCACGTAACCTAAACTCTCCAAATCTCAGGGTCCTCATCTATTAAGAAAGTGGGGGGGGGTTCTGATAACTAGATGGCTTTGCAGCCTCTTTGGGATTGACAGCTCTATGATCTTGAAACTCCATGACCCAGAACTCATGTAGAATAACCAGCACAAATGTTTACTGAGCACCTTTTCTGCCTGCTAATCTCTGTGGAGAGATCAAAGATGTGCATCTAATAAGAGGCAGAGATAGGATCTCATAATTCCTTTTATACTCTGCATAGATGGTAGATAGACACACAGACAATTGGTTAAGTGTAGATAAGCAGTGTAGATAAGTGCTACAGCGACAGAGTTTGACTCTATTAGTATTTTTCAGCAGTATCTCCAGTTACTAGCCATGACAGACACAGAAGGTCTTCAATAACTACTAGTTGAATGAATGAATGAATGAGTGAATGAACGAATGAGTGGCACCTCTAATAAGTAAGTCAAAGGGTGGCTTGTCTTCAGAAATCGAGGATCTCTACCTCACTAGATGTTAAATAATAACCCTCCCTGCAACTTTCCAGGACGCAGACTGCTGCACTGAATTGCCCTTGATAGTTTCTAATATCCCAGCCCAGCTCCACAGTCCATGGATTCTATCAATATGCAAATGTATGGTTTTTGAGCCAAAAGGGATGTGGTATCTCCTCCAGGAAGGACACATTTGCACCTGGTGAGATTTTAGTCTATGAGACCTAGAGAGAGATCTTTCTTACTCCTTCAAAATTGTCTTCTATTTTATTTAAATGTGTTTTACCCATTTACTAAAGTCAGTAGGAGAGAGTGTGGCTCGAAATCAGGCAGATTTCAGGTAGCAGAAGCCCCTCTGCAGAAATACCCGCAGGATAGTAGAAAGCCATTCGAAATTAATTCCCTGGAAATCATGGTGAAAGGTGCACTGCAGCGTGAAGGTGGGTTCTGAAGCAAAGAGGGAAATTTCAGGTCATTGTCCCTCTCAGACTCCTTCTGTTGATGGCTGTGGGGTGCGAAAAACTGCTAATGAACGAGTGTAAGCAAGTGCAGAGTGCCATCGTGAACACCCTAGCTCCTCAGCCTATCATTTTCTGTGCTGCTGGAAATGGAAAATCTCTTTATAAGAAAGCACAATCAAGAAGATTTACCTTATTTGCAAACACAGTAAGTGGTATAATTCAAACCCAGCAATAGCAGCCAACTGTGAGGTGGGGAAAATTTCTTCTCAGCCCCTGTGAGATGGGGACAATTTCCAGCAGTCACTGAGTATAAATGAATGATATAAAGAGGACTGAGTAGTGACTCTCAAGTCACTGGGTGCAAGGACAGGTGACTACTGATAATTAGAATGAGGTGGCCAACACCTGGCACTAGACAATGAGTGAACTCAGGAAAGTAGGGCCAGAAGGGTAGAAGGAAATGGGATAGAGCAGGTATCAGTGCAGAAGCTCAGCACCTGCTCCCAGGACAACCTTTGGAAAGACCCACATGCGTGCTGCACACTAATGCTGAGCATTCCCAGGCCATTCTGATTGGCTCCCCTACCACTCTACATCACTGGTTAAGAGATGACAGAGCAACAGCCAATTTAGCATGGCACCTTTGCTGAGAGAGCTGCTACTGAGCTGCCCAATGAGAGACAAGCACAGTTGGAGGTCAGGCTGAGGCCAGTTATCCTATTCTTAATAAAACAAACGACTGAGAAACAGTTTTAGGGTCAAGTGCTTATTTTTTAAAAACAGCAACATCTGCTAAATTCTCACTCTCTCAAAATCCCTAAAGATGACTTTATTTTTAAAGCAGATATGTTCTATGTGAAATAATTCTTGGTCTTAAATGTCGTGTATATACCCCGAGGGCTTATTGCTTGGAGTGAAGTAGTAATGAATCAGATACATTATTCATACATGAGTACAAAGACTGGAGTCTTTCAGGGAAATTCACACAGGTATAGAAGATGCAGAACACTATGGATGTGAATGCAAAGGAAGTTGAGTAATTTGGGGAAAGATCTACCTTAACAGAGTGAAATGAAAACCTGAAACAACAGATCTAGCAGAACCAAAATTAGGTAATAGATCCTCGTGTGCTCCTGGGTTTCAAAATGCCCACACAGCCTTCAGCCTGAATAAAAACATTTGGAAATAGACACTGTGCCATAGGAAAAAAAAAGAAAGCTGTTAAAAATCTTAGGGAGGATTAGGTAAAATATTTGGAAATTCCAGACACTCAAACCCACTCCGAGTACATGAAACTAGGCAGCACAAATTCAACGTTTATCCAACTAATGCTTACTTAGTGCCTCTGGTGTTTAGGCCATGCTAAGAATATACTCTTGACTTAGAAACTTAACTCTAAGCTTTCAAGCTAAAAGGCGCCTCAGATGACCTGATTTAGGTCTGCCTAGGGCTCCTAGACACAGATGTATACTACGCTTCCCCTCTAAAATCCCTTATGTGTTAAGGCAGAAACTTAGCCAGGCCTAATTCTAAGCCACCTCAGTCAATACAGAGTGGCATGATTTGCGGTTAAGTCTCTGGAACTCAGGTTCTTTACCTGTCAATGATGAGTTGCATTAAATTATCTATAAAATCCTTTTCCAGTTTTCAAAGCCAGTGAAATTATTTTCCCAACCCAGAAGTCAATTGCTTTTGTCTTTAATCCATATCAACAAAGCTTGTGAAGTATGGGGTATCCACGAAGGGACATACCCCAAATTGTATAAAAATGTCAACCGTCCCTTTTCAGGACTAATAAGAAACTGTCATGCTAGGTAATCGTGGGTGCAACTGCCTACCATCTGGGGAGTGTCAGGGGCTGAGGGATAGACACTGTACCCCAGGCCACGCCACATGACAAGGCAGGTAGAAGAGCAGTTGATCTGGGATCAGTGCATCTGAGATGCATTCGTGATGAGTGGCTGAGCCTCAGATGTTTCCCTCTCTGGATGCACTGGGTGTGGTCCAAAACAAATCCTCTTCTGCTTCCGTGTCTCTGGGTTTCGGCTTGGTTGTTATATAATCAACAAATGCAGAATTTTCCAGCCACTCATGAAGGCACTTCACATTTAGAAATAGGAAAGCTTTCTGAATTGTAAATAAAGAAGAAGAAAAGAGAATATAATTCAGTGGGGTTTTTTAAATGTTGAAATGGAAACAACTGCCTTTTTGCCAGATTTCTCCCCCACCCTAACTCCTGGCTTCCCTGTGCACAACCCCCAAAACAGCCTGCAACTCAGAGGTCCAGGGATCCTGCAGCCCAGCCCAGCCCACGTGCTGGAATCTGCTCCTGCCACCCGAAAGGAAGCAAGATTAAAGGCAGCTGCTTAATCCTCCTGCAAAGCTTCTTAAGCGTTTCTATCAGGGTCAGCTCAGTCGGTGCTTACTCAACCTGCCTCTGGAAAATATCCCAATTTAGGCCTTTCTGCTGACTGTCAAGTTGAGAGAAATGAGAGACTGGATCCTGATCAGGAGAGGGGCTCAGGGAAGGCAGAAATGGAGGGCAGACAGATGGTGGAGAGAGCACCAAGCCATCCCCTTTCCTGTGCAGAGAGGATCTCATTCCCACTCCCCGGGCAATTTGGGCTTCATCCCTGATTCGTTTTGTGTGGCTCCCCTCAAAAGCATTCAAAAGTATCCAAAAGGATACCTAAAAATTCTATCTGTATTACCTTAAACACCTACTGTGTTCCAGTTACTATACTGCAAGATGGCAGTGAACAGGACAGGTAATGAATGCCCTTCTCACCGGGCACAGCCTAGCAAGGGAGACAGCTGGTGTGACAAGCAGCAGAGTGCAGTGCGTGCTGTAGTCGAGGGCTGCGGGAAGCTATGGGAGCGCTAAGTAGGGCCCATAGAGAGGAACATATTTGGGTTGAAAGCTTCCAGAAGGAAGTAATATTTTTTTCTAAACCAACAGCTAAATTGTGCATAGCCAGTGTCAGCAGAAAGATGGGGGCAGGGGGACAAGGGAGAAACAATAGGTGACAAAGAGGGCATTGGAGGTGAAGGGTCATTAAGGTTAAGAAGACCCTTGTCAGCCAGTCAAAGGAGTTCAATCTTGACCTCCCCTGAGGATGATAGGAAGTCATGGGCCTGTTTTCAACTGGCGAGCAACAAGATTCTTTTTGCATTTGAACAGAACTCCAGGTTGCTGAGTAGAAATGAGCCTGCAGAAGGGTTCAAATGAAAGAGGACCATCAGAAGCCCTCCCCTGTAGTGTGTTAGTACAGGTGGCAGTGAGGCTAAGGAGAAGTGGTTGGTTTGGAGAGATGTTTGGGGAGTTGAATTATCAGGGCTCACCTGGTGACCATGTGGATGTGAGAGGTGAGGAAGAGAAAAGAATTGAGACTAATGTCCAGGGTGCTAGACTGGGTCCCAGGGTAGCGCAGCTGCAGAATGAAGGGTGGCTGTGGAAACAGTGCAGAGCAGCCTGCACAGCTAGGAGACATGCATGTACAGTGCAGAGCAGGGGCTGGAATGTGCAGTGGTCTTCAGCGGGGGACCCTCTCTCTTCCCCATTCCATGTTGGAGGATTTATTTTTATTTTTGTTTTTTTGTTTGTTTTTGTTACATGTTCTATTCACTGGATTAAGAATGGAGCCAAGTTTAGGAGACTGCCTTTTAGGATTCAAGCCACTGATAGATTTTCTTTTTTTTTGAAGTGAGGATTGGAGGAGTGAAAATGTATCGCCATCCGAAAGGCATGAAAGAGTTCCAGAACCTTTGTTTTCACATGACAGCACGTATGTGTGATGAGAACATATGTGTGTGGACTCACAGTCTGGCCTAACAGAGAACCAGCTGGGGGAGGCACCTAGCAGCAGGGAGCTGAAGGGGGAGAGCCAGGTGTGAGCGTTCGCAGCAGCTTTGTTAATGATCTGGAAGAGGAAGTAAACTGCACATGCACCAAGTTTTCAGCTGTGCAACAAAAAAGGAAATACCAGGGAAAAGAGCAAAATAATTGGAGTAAAACCCAAGGGGCGCAGAGAATAGGGATTATGTGTACCTACTTTTGTGCTGGTGATTGATTGCAATGAGACCACATCCTTTCGGAAGAGAGATGAGAAGAGGGTTCTATTAAAATTTCCGGGAGGTACATTAGCTCCATAAAATTACGTGTTGTGGTTCATTCAGTGTTCCATTAGGCATTAAATGACAGATAATAATAATATTAATCACACATGGCTAACATTTGTTTAACTCTGATTGTGTGCTTGACACCCGGCTAAGCAAATTACCTCTTTATATTCTATGAACTCTGTGAAGTAGGCACTATTACAGATAAGGAGAATGAAGGTTAGAATTTAAGTGACTCGTCCAAGATCTCACAACTATTAGGCAGCAAGGATGAAATTAGAACCTCAGTTTCTGTGAGTCCAGAGATTCTGATTAAGCACCACCTTACACTACCAACAGCATCACGGAAGTAGTGCTGCAACCAAGTCTTTTGAAGAAGTAATGATTTTTGTGGGAAGCTGAACAAATAAAAAATTATAACATTGTTTTTATTTTATTGGTGAACTTCAATGGAGCTTTATGTAAGTTATTTGCAACAAAACGCCCTGTCTTCCTCATTTACAATATTTGTGAAGAGAAAACTTCAACAAAGTCTTTAATTATAAAGCTCAAATTTCCCTTCTGCTTAGCATCTCAGATTCCAGGTAAGGCCACAGATCCCCCTACTCTTCAGAGCTCCAGTCCATTCCTTATAATAAGTCAGTGTATGAGGTGCTGGCAATTGTTCTACATAGATGTGTGTGTTTTCCTCACTAGCTTATGAAAACTCTTATTATTCATGTAGGTGTCTGATACCTAGCAAAATGCCTTAAACTTAGTAGGTTCTCAATAAATAAGTTTTGAAAGAATGAATGGTTGGATGATAAATGGATGCCATTACTTCACATAAAATTAATTTGCTGTCATGATAACAATCATCTGTTTATTGAAGAAGTACATAAAATACATTAAATTGAATTGACAAATACGTTTGGTAAGTCCTTAGTTCTAAATATTATGTGCTTAATTACAAGCAATGAGAATCCCCAAAGGCACGATGATGGTAATTTTTGTTGTTGACAATATATCTTCCTTACCACACAACTGACAATCTTATCGAGAAATAAAACCTAGCTTTTTAGAGGGATATACATAGATGAGGTAAACCTAAAACATCATCACGTGCCCAAGGGACTCTTTGCATGCCATAGTCCATGCCTTTTAAACAGGTGTAGGTTGGGCACTTCAGAATATTGAGTTTCTTTAGCCTCACCTCCTGACTGTCCCTTCTCAAGAGCTTTTCTTTTGCATCACACTAATTGCAGGTCCTTGAATTGTCCAAACACTTTTTTGCTTGGGACACATGTGCACCACTTTTTCCTTGGTAAAATCTCCCCTCTCCACTTTGCTTTGCTACCTTCAGTTGTGGTGGTTCCCATGCTAATTCCTCTAAGACCTCCCCACTTATCTGACAGCCACCACAGTCCCTTTCTTCCCTGGAGATATTCCTATGCATCCCCCTAGTTTCTGCCTGGCATTTACAACAGCTATCGTGAAGGACTCTCGTGACATTTTTACCTCTCCACACATTTAACCTAGTGCCATTCACTGCTGTGTCTGACCTCGCACAAAGCCTGGTGTAGGTTGTGTGGAGGAGGAAACAGGAACGGAGGGGTGGAGAATGGTGGGAAGGAAGGAAAGGCAGGCAGGCGGACTCTAATGCTATTGTGTCATTTTTCTAATGCTGAGGGATGAATATGAAGTGCTCTTCAACCAACCAATTTAAGTCCAGGAGTCTGTCCTCACGGCTGAATGTTTAGCTGGAGTTGATCCAAACATCATTGTTTGTTGAAAGGATAAACCAATTCCCCATACTCTCCTGTGTGATCAACATTAGCACTCACATGATAATGACTGCCTTATTAGAAGAGAAAGAAAGGGGAGAATAAAAAAGAAACATATTCATGCAGAGAGAGGCTAATGCTCTTCCTGGTATAGGACAGAGAAAACCGAGAGAGGGCAAGAATTTGGGGGAGGCAAATAGAGTTTTAAAGTCAGCATTCCACTCTTGCACATTGTTACTCTGCAAGCACTTTGAGCTTGTTAGTCTGGAGATAGATAAATGCCATGGAGTGTCTCGGTTTGCTAACCACCACCATACAACCTTATTTCATGCCAGCATCACCACCTACTGTAAACATGATCCAAGGTTGGTATGAAGACTTTTTAGAAAACCTTATAAAAGTACAGATTTTCTCAGAGCTAAAAGATGAAAAATAATTATCTCCTTAATGTCCATTGCAAATCCCAGACGTTGCCACAGCTGTATTTTAATATTCCAATACTAGTACTAGGACAAGAGTGAATCTTGCTGTGTACCTCTTATCTTCCCCCCGCATACCAGAGCTGTCAATGCCACTGGCAATTTTACATGTAAATGAGCCCATCCATCACTCCTTACTTTGCAGCAACTCACTTCTAAGCCTGCCATAGAGTCACACCATTAAATCTCCCTGCCTTACAATATACATCATGACATATTTGACATCAATCAGCTGTGTCAGCCTGCTCACTGTAAACCATAAACCTGCTCTGCATCCCTCCTCTGCACGGGGTGATTAAACCTGCTTGGGGTAGCTTCCTGATTACAGTGATAAATGGGGATTCATTTCCCACTCACTCCTCTTGCACCTGCTTCTCACCTCTGCCCCACGCTCCTCACGCCTGCCTGTTGGGGGAGGTAGTGGTCAGTGGAAAATGTGCACTAAAATGTAAATTTGTACATTTGGGTTCAAATTCTGACTTTGGCAACCACTGCGTGGCTCTGGGTTATGACTACTAGTTTAAATGATAAGAAAGCTGCATCGTCCGCCATGCTGTGAGGATGCAAGAGATGAGTACTTAGATTTCTTCTGAGGACAGCCTTCCTGCCCAGAAGAGACCCACCAGGAGAGTGATTCTTAGCTTCCGGTGGTGAATGCTATCCACGTGCCCACCAAACCCCTATACACAATGGGTGATTTCTGCCAGGGTTCCTCTAACCATGTCCTATTCCTACGCAAGAAATCATATGGGAATTCATGTGGGTGAAAATGACATTACTATAGGTATAACCTTGAATCTGTTCTAATTGATTGCTTTAAATACTTCATTTGCAAACTTCAGTACTTTATCATTGGAAGCAATAAATGACTTGTGGCATGCTGGGATGTTGCATCATACTCTGCAGCTGACTGCAACACACCAGGTTGTCATGACACTCCAGTTGAAATACACTAGACGAGCTGATACTCGGGGTTTTTTTTTACAGCAAGAAAATCCAACAGAATTTTAGAAATATGAAGAGATACTCCGCTGAACTGACTAGGCAATCCATCTGAGCACTCCAAAAGTCCTTTTGCCCTTCCTTCTGTTGAGTCTGAGACAACAACTACTTTGCCTTCTTCCTGGCACATGGGCCAAGCCATCTGCTGACCAGTGGAGGCAGCCTCGACCATGTGTGCACTCCAGAATATCTCCTAGGCTACAAATCAGAAGGTTCTTTGGACCTAACAAAACACACAATGATAAACTTTCTTGTCCACATTTATCCCATTCCAGCCATAGACCTAGCACCTCCCCACTTGTCCCTCATTCTGATTTCTGTCAGTCTGCTGCTTGGGTCCCCTTTTTCTAATTACCTCCTTCATCTACTAAGTCCATGGTCCAAACCCAGGACTGCTATCCTATCTGGAAGTGGCAGAGTGGAGGGTTGGCTCTCGTTTACAGCCACAAATCAGATCCAGTGCTACAATGCTTTCAGGATGCCCACAAAAAGTTAGGACATATTTGGAGTGGGTGACAGGGGAATGGAAAGAAATATAAGTGAATATGACAGGGATGGAGAAAAGGAATAATTCTGCTTTGGAGATTCAGTTGGTCTCATGAACTAAAAGGAGGGGGTGAGAGAATGGGAGGGAGGAGAGAAGAAGAAAGCATAGGAGGGGAAGGAATAGAACAAAAGCAGAAAGTGAGCTTCTTGCTTTCATTCTTGGGACATCCAGAGTAATGAACCCTCTTTCTAGAGAAGATGAATGGGCAGCTGTAGAGATTATGAGTGAGGTTTTATTGCAGATCAATAAATCTGTGTCACAGATCCCCATCTGGAGGGAGTTTTAATTTAAAGGAAAGAGTGATGAGCTCCCAACGACAATAAATCAAAAAGTTGTGTGTTCACGTATGCATTAACCTTCTATCAAAACATACATCGACGTCAAAGCAGGAGTTTGGAAACAAATCTGGGAGGTGATTTGGAAGGACAGCCAACTGGAGCCCCATAGCTCACCTACCTTGGGACACAGAGAATTTATTGTCTCACTTGGCTCCCTGGCCCCCACATCTTTGACAAAAATTTGGGGGGAAGCCAGGATTTATATTAGAGTTGTTAACAGGAATTGCTTGTTGTAACCAGACTACAGCTGCCTCAGATCAAAATCAGGGACAGTGCTCCAAAAAGGAGAAAGAAGATTTCACAGCAATGAAACTGAGACAGCAGCTGACAGAAAGGGGTGGGGGCATATGTAGGAAATTCTGAAGCCAGTGTTCAAGCACAATCTGAAGTTCCGGGTGCAACATAGGGCGCTGCCCCGTTGGTGCCCATTGTGTGCATCTTCTCCCTCTCCACGTTTCCCGTCTTTCACTGACATCCTCCACGAGGCCATAGCAGTAAATGGCTGCTTCAGAGCATAGCCATGAACTAATGATAGTCATCCCCTGGGACAGGTGACTGGATGCCTAGCAGCAGCACTACATCTTGAAAAGTGAATCAGATGCAGACAGTATTAATCAGCTACCACAACAGCCCAAGAAGAGCATTGTAGGAAGGAAGTCTACTTATTTGCTAACCAATGGCATCACTGTTTCATGGTGATCTAAATGACTGTACTATTTACTCTTTCAAAGACTTTTATGGAAATCAAGGAAGAAATTAAGAGCTTATGCATTGACTGTCTGTCCACCAAATCAATTAGTATCTCTTTCTGCAAACATGTTATAGATGTAGAATTATACATGTGTATATGTGTAAACACTAAAACAAACATATCCATTTATCATATACATGTGCACTAAGTCCTTTATTTTCTAGCACTTAAGAAGTGTTAGACATCTTTATTCACATGAGCAATGCTAAGTAGAAGCAATGAATCTTATATTATTGATGAGAAAATTGAGACTCAAAAGGATCAAGAAGCTAGGATTTCTGTCCATCTCTGTCTGACCTCATTGGCCAGATCTTTTCTTCTGTTCCTCCAGCTTCTTGTGCATGTGTATATGTGTGCACACACACGTGTGTGTGCACGTGCATACTATCAACCTTCTTCCATTTCCAATCTAGTTCTTAATATGCTCCCTCCTGTCTGGGCTGCTTCACAGTGATGTTGTAATACAAGCTTTGCATATGCTGTTTATCAGAGCTGCAAATACCTTCTTCATGATCCAATTCATACTTGGACACTCATTTCATGATTCTGGCATCTTCCCTTATTAACACCAACTCCATTCAACAGAGCTGACTTCTTCTGTTTTTTCCACATTGTGTATGTCTCTATCAGATACTTCTTTCTCTTTATTGAACTTACTGTTTTTGCAGGTGTGATTTCTCTGTGTGCATATTCATAGGGACTGTGTCTTCGTCACAATTACTTAGCAGAGTGTATGATCTATAGTAGGTGCTGAAGTGTTTCCCGAAGGTGACTAGGGGAATATTTACACTAACGAGGTTTTAATGAAGAAAAATGAATATTTATCAAACAAATGGATACATTTGACAACAGAAGTGCAAAGAGAACTCCTGGCCATGGGGACATATAACTGGACTGCCGGTCCCTGATTATCATTAGGAATCTGTGCATATTTATTTGGTGGAACTTTTCCACCTACTGCCTTCATACAAATCCATTCATAAACACAGAAAGCTTCTGAGGTCAGCTCAAAAATCCCAGTCCAAAGACAGGTAAAGTGAGTCCTAGAGAGCCTGGCTTGGCTCTCATGACCTGTGAGTAGCTGAGCAGCCAAACAGAATCCTAGAATTTTGAGTAATTACAGTGCAACCTCAGCTCACTGATCTAAGTCAGATTTGGGGAATGATGTGCAAAGTGTTAATCTCTGGTGAATATATTGAAAGCAATAGTTTTAAAAGAGATTGTGATACAATTGCATCAAAAAGAATAAAATACCTAGGAATGAACCTAACCAAGGATATGAAAGACCTATACTCTGAAAACTACAAGATACTCATGAGAGAAATTAAAGAAGTTACCAATAAATAGAAACCCCTTCCATGCTCATGGATAGGAAGAATTAATATTGTCAAAATGGCCATCCTGCCTAAAGCAATCTATAGATTCAATGCAATTCCTATCAAAATACCAACAGCATTCTTCAACAAACTAGAGAAAATCATCCTAAAATTCATATGAAACCACAAAAGACCTCGAATAGTCAAAGCAATCCTGAGAAGGAAGAATAAAGCAGGGGGAATTATACTTCCCCACTTCAAGCTCTACTACAAAGCTACAGTAATCAAGACAATTTGGTACTGGTACAAGAAACAGACCCACAGACCAATGGAACAGACTAGAGAGCCCTGATATAAACCCAACCATATATGGTCAATTAATATATGATAAAGGAGCCATGGACATACAATGGGGAAATGACAGCCTCTTCAACAGCTGGTGTTGGCAAAACTGGACAGCTACATGCAAGATAATGAAACTGGATTATTGTTTAACACCATACACAAAAGTAAACTCAAAATGGATTAAAGACTTGAATGTAAGTCATGAAACCATAAAACTCTTAGAAAACAACATAGGCAAACATCTCCTGAATATAAGCATGAGCAACTTCTTCCTGAATCCATCTCCTCGAGAAAAGGAAACAAAAGCAAAAATGAACTCATGGGACTCCATCAAACTAAAAAGTTTTTGTATGGCAAAGGACATCATCAACAAAACAAAAAGGCATCCTACGGTATGGGAGAATATATTTGTAAATGACATATCTGACAAGGGGTTAACATCCAAAATATATAAAGAACTTACACACCTCAGCACCCAAAAAGCAAATAACCCTATTAACAAATGGGCAGAGGATATGAAGAGACAGATCTCCAAAGACGAAATTCACATGGCCAACAGACACATGAAAAGATTCTCCACATCATTAATCATCAGGGAAATGCAAATTAAAGCAACAATGACATATCACCTCACACCAGTAAGGATGGCCTGCATCAAAAAGACTAAGAACAACAAATGCTGGTGAGGATGCGGAGAAAGGGGAACCCTCCTACACTGCTGGTGGGAATGTAAGAGTTCAACCATTGTGGAAAGCAATATGTTAAAAATAGAAATACCTTTTGACCCACTAGTATAGAATAGAATCCCACTCCTTGGAATATACCCAAAGAATACAACTTCTCAGATTCAAAAAGACATATGCACCCCTATGTTTATAGCAACACTTTTTACAATAGCCAAGATATGGAAGCAACCTAAGTGTCCATGAGTAGATGATTGGATAAAGAAGATGTGGTACATATATACAATGGAATACTATTCAGCCATAAGAAAGAAAGAAATCCTACCATTTGCAACAACATGGATGGAGCTGGAGGATATTATGCTCAGTGAAATAAGCCAGGCGGAGAAAGACAAGTGCCAAATGATTTCCCTCATTTGTGGAGTATAACAATGAAGCAAAACTGAAGGAACAAAATGGCAGCAGACTCAGAGACTCCGAGAATGAACTAGTGGTTACCAAAGGGGAGGGGTGTGGGAAGGCGGGTGGGGAGGGAGGGAGAAGGGGACTGACGGGTATTATGTTTAGTACACATGGTGTGGGGGATCATGGGGAGAACAGTGTATCACAGAGAAGGGACACAGTGGATCTCTGGCATCTTGCTGCACTGATGGACAGTGACTGCATTGGGGTGGGGTGGGGACTTGATAATATGGGTAAATGTAGTAACCACATTGTTTTTTCATGTGAAACCTTCATAAGAGTGTATATCTTAATAAAAAATGCCTTAATAAAAAATTTAAAATAAATAAAATAAAATAAAAGAGATTGTGATATCATTAATAACCTTCTGTATATCAATGTATACTATCTGGAGATGTCAGCTATAATCCTTATGTAAATAACTTCATATATGATCATACCAGAAGGACATAAAGGGAGAAAATGCAAAGCTGAAAAAAACAGTGATAACAATAGCAGAAGCAGTAACAAATGCTTATTAAATGGCTAAGATGTGTCAGATGCTTTTCTGGGCACTGGGTATACAGCAGTAGGTGAAACTAAGTGGCCCCTCTGAGGAGACTCCCATTCCATGTTAGTTTCTTAATACCAACAACCCCCACAAGTATTTCAGAACTTTCTGTGAGCAAGCACCCATTTGAGCACTTTATAATTCCAATCTCGTGCATGGGAAATTTGCAGATTGAAAAACAGCACAGGTAATTTAAGGAACTTGTGTAAGGATGAGACGGAGACAGCCAGTCTGAATCCAGAGCCTGAGGTGCCAGTTCTTTCCCATTACATTTCTCCTCACTGTTTTTTGCTTTCAATTCTTAGCATGATTTTCCTATTGCAGAGAGCACTTCGTGGATTTTGAAGTAGGCTTCGGACTGCTGCCCTTACCACCTGTCCCACTCCTCTAGTCATCCTGCAGCCCAAATGGCTTCCCAAAACATACAGCGCCCATCATCGACTGCCTCCAAAACCTCCCCATCACATATGAAATGAAGTCCCATTTCCTCAGCATGACGCTCATGTCCTCCAGTGAGCTGGTCAGATTTACATCTCCATAAATTCCATACCCCTACAATGGCTCCTTCAAGTCACACCCATGAGGACAGCAGCTCCATCTTCTCCCTCTTTGTGCTCCTGGACTTTTCTTTTGCCAGACTGTTCCCTTCTTTCCTTAGCTTATGGCTGTTCTGTATTTCTTTCAAACATCAGCTTAAATATAATTTCTCCTATGAATACCACTCCACAGCCCTCAACTTTGGCCATATTATAGAATCCAATTTATTACTCCATTCACTGTGAGCCCACAGCACTTTCTCTACATCTCTATTACAGTATTTAGTTCCTAATAACTACTCAGTAGCAATTTATGTGTTTTTCTTCTCCATCAAAGTTTGTGAACTTAAAAGCAGACACTGAGACACTGTGTAATTCATCTTGTAATCCCTGCAGTGCTTAGCACCATGCCTGGAACATAATATGAGCATAATAAATATTAGCTGAATTGAGTTAGTTCATTCTGTTGTCAAAGAGTTTATCACATCTGGGAAATGGCTGATGTGGTGTGACGTGTGTGAAGAACTTTAGACCAAGAAATGTGAAATCTGGAATCTACTCCTTCTTTTGCCAGTAGTTTGCTGTGTGACATTGAACTAATTCCTTGTCCTTTCTGAATCTCATCTTATCTAGAATAAGAGGGTATCACTAGATAATAGGAATTCTACTATGTAACACTATAAAAACCCTTAAAAATCTTGCTCATGTTCTTCACGTATTCAATAAATATTCATTGAGCTCTTTTTTTCTATTCTGTCTACTCTTTTAGGCTTTAAGGCTGTGGAAACAAAGACAAACTCTAATATCAGAACCACATATGTGATTCTCACATAAATCTTTTGATTTAAGCAAGGTGTTTATTATTGACCTTGCTTTCTTTATCAAAAGGAAAAAGTTTGGAGACCTTTATACTTAATGATGAGTAGACATTCTTAAGATTCTGAGGCACAGTAGTTGAAGATATATAAACAATTCTTCATAATTTTCTTCATAGTTGAGAACAAAGTTCTTCAAAGATTTCTCACTTAGATTTATAGAAAAGCTCAATTACTACATGAATTTGCCAGGTAATCTTATTTATCTCATTGGCCACCTTTAAAAAGAATGTTACCAAGTCAATGCTATTTCATTTTGTTCACGCTTATAAAGATATAAGATGCAGTCCTCACAAAGATTCAGCAACATTTCTGTTAAAGACACTAAATTGAGATGGTGGATGTCTAATCTATTTTTCCCATAGAAATGTTGTCATGTAGGTTACATTCTTCATGAAAAGTGTGATGGCCAACATTTTATAAGCATGACCATAAACATCGTATTTGATTTTCTGAAAATTATAAAAACATATTCTTTTTGAAGCATAAATCTCTCTAAATTAGTTTGCTCCATCAGATTCAACAAATATTCTAAACAATTAAATTATATAAGGGTCTGTAATCATCACTGCTGAGGAAAGGAATGTGAATAATATATCATTCTTCCACTGGGAGCTTTGTTCTATTATTGGCAATAAGAAAATGACATGCATGTCTGTGCTAGAAGTCATAAAGTGATAAGTACCTCAAAGAGGGAAGAACATGAATTAACATTTATTGATCATTTGCCTTGTTCCAGGTATTACTGTAGGATCTTTCATAAGTATAGTTGTCCTTGAAATGGGTGTTGTAGTATTACAGTAGTGAGGAGAAAACTTTTAAAAAATTAGGAAATAAAGTTTTGTGTTTGAATCCAAATCCTAATGTAAGTTTGATAACTACAAAACATGCTCTTTCCACATTTTGGAGCTCACACACATACACATTCATGTATATATCTGATAAAAAGACATCAGAGAAGGCTTCTTGGGGGAGAAGTTATTTACACTGAGCTTGGTTCAGGATACCTCGAATTTTGATAAGTAAATAGTAGAGGATGGATTCCAGCTGGAAGGAAAGACCAGGGCAAAAATAGAGAAAGGTAATTGTAGTTGCACTTACATAATAACAAACATTCCAGGTTAGTTAGAAGGTGAGGGTGGGTCGTGATCCCATTTCTATTCTTTATAGGGTGTTGAGTAACAAATAAGATGGTCAAGGTGGCCCTGGCCTTATCGAAGCAGAGACTATAATATAGAGACACACAAAGCACTGAGGGAATAGAGCGAAGGGAATGGCTTATACAGACAAGTTAGGTGTAAGAAGACTTTGCAGAGAACACAGCCCCTGCACTGAGCTTTGAAAGAGCATACAGAGTTTGTCAAGGTGAAGGAAATGGGGCAAGGTTGGGTGGGATGCAGGAGGGCATGGTAATCCTGGCAGAGAGAGAAATGGGACCAAAGTCATCCACCAGTGTGGCACAGCCAGGACACTGCTAGCTGTCCTGCATGGTGTGGATGCCTGGTGCATGAAAGAGGGAAAAGGCCAGTGCTGGAGGCAGAAGGGCAGACATATGGGAAGCACTGGGTGTCAAGCTTCTGAGTTTGGCCTAATTCCCCTCACCCATGCCTGAAAAAAGACTCTGGACTTAACTCCCCTGGCACAGGAGGTGTCACTAATGGTTTTTGATAAGGGACCGCCAGGGCCAGAGCTGTGCTTTGGGAAGATTAATACAGCAGAGGCATGATGGGTAGAGACAGAAGGGAGAGAGGGTAATTAATTGGTTGTTCTGATAGATCAAGTGAAAAGTAATGAAATAATAGACCGGGATGGAGGGGGCGCAGAGCAAAAGGAGAGGTGGGAAATTGTAAAGTTAGAACCAACAGATCAACAGATTTTATGTAGGGGCAAGGGAGAGAGAGCTGGCGACATCCCCCAAACAATTATAAATGCAGGATTAGATTTCAAGAAAGGAGTCAAGGCTGGAGACAGATTTAAGCATCATTCCCACAGAGGTGATAATTGGACAGTGGGTGGTGATGAGAACCGCAAGGAAGAGAGAAAAGAAAGAAGAAAAGAGCCACAGACTAGACCCAAGAGAATCCTTCGCTTGGGAGGCAGAGAAAGGTAGAGGGGCCGAGCAAAAGGGAGGCTAGCAAGCCAGTCTACAGAGCAGTAGACGGCCTGAGTGAAGTGCTGCAGAAGGGAGTCGGATGGATTGAAATGCTGCCAACTTATCTGACAATTAGTAAGTCAATGATACACTTCAGGCGTTGGAAAAAAGTGTGATGAGAAAACAGGTGACCGAGACGGGAGCAACACGGCACCGACAGTGAACGCCGAGTGCACGATGTTCTCTCACAAATTCTGTCAGTGAAAGGAAAGAAAATACCCACAAAATTTCGCTCACCCACCAGTCATAGGAAGGAAAGCTGTTTAGATTTGCTTATTCGCTCGTTGGCAGCTCTGTGAAGTGTCTGGACACTCAGCATGTGTGGTGAATCTAGTGTCAGAATTCAGGGCCCATGGTGGTGATGGGCACCAGCCCTGACGCCCCCCCGCCCGGGGCCGCCTCTGCTCACCTGCCCCCCGCGTGTGGGCCCCATTCGACTCTGTCCTGAGGGGCAGTCCCTTGCAATTCTCAACAGTGGCAAAGGATATTGCACAACAGAATGGATAAGCCTCAATCGATAATCCGGTGAGCAATTTTATCAAGCAGAGGAAGATAACACCTTGATTTGCTTTTCCCTTTCTTTCTGCAGCTGCTCTAGCTATTAGTTAGCCACGTGAAGGGCAGGAAGGAAGGCTCACCCGGTGCTCTCCCTGCGTGGGAAACCGACCACTCTTTTCTGCACCCCCAACACATACCAACAACAAACAGTCGATCAACAGACGGAGAGCAAAGCTGCGGATGCCCCCGGAGAGACAGCTTGGCAGCGCACCCTCATGACCCGTCCCCCCACCCCATGCTTTACCCAGAGTTATCCTCATGGTGATGCCAGGGCACTCCAGTGGCATCGAGGCTCCAGGGTGCTCATGTGCACTAGCGGCATGTACTTCCTACCTGAAGGTACCCTGCACTCAGTGGGTGCAGACATGAGGGCTCTTTCAGGGGATTTAAGAATTCTGAGAGAGAATAAACTGCAGCAGATAAAACCCCAAGTAGCCGAAATGCTGTTTTCATGCAAATAGCCCTCAGCAAAATTGAAAAGAGGCAGGGCTGGGAAGGAGCGAAAGGAACAAGAAGAGGAATGCAAGAGAAAGGCTGAATTAATTCTAAATGGGAGATTTTCCTGAGAGGCATTATTCACTCTTAAAGAAAATGAATAGGCTTTCTTCCCACATTTATTAAATTTCTATGATTCTTTAATTTAGGAGTCTTATTTTCAGTGGAAAGGGGAAACTTCTGGTGCATTTCACAAAGAGATGTTCTCTAGTAACTATTGTAATTCTCCAAATGATTTCTTGAGGACAGGGGAAGATGAGCGGAAACTTCTGCAAGGGAGAAAGAGGTATAGCAGGAAGTCTGTGTGGGCCGGGCTGGACAAGGCGCATGGACTGCGTCAGGAATGATGTGCCTGGCGCAAACTCACACAGAGGCAGTAAGAGAACGTGTAAAGGCATCCAAGCGTGTGATGAAAAGAGCACTGAGTTTGCAGGAAGGAGGCCTTGGACTGTGCCACCATTAATTGGCTATGTCATTTAACCTGGGTTTCCTCATTGATGATATTGCCTTATAAATAGTTTGCCTCCCTTCTGTTCTATGAAAATAAAATATGACAAAAACATGAAAATGTGCAAGGAAAAAAATGGTTAGGATAGTTTTACATACACATAAGATGTTCATAAGCTTGAAAGAGGAATTGGTCTCATTAAGCACATTTGAAAAAATGAAATGACACTGTCCTGTGCAAAACGGCAGTAGTGTCACTCTGCACCTACTAAAAGGAATACAATGTCTGGGCATGCTGAGGCTTCAGTGGGGAAATCAGCCACCCTGAGGCTATATCACAGGAATAAACAAGAGGGGAGGGTGGCAATGCGCTCAGCTGCTGGCCTATTGCCGGGCTCAGGGAGCTCCTGGACATCTTTGCTGGTCTCTTTGCCCACCTGATGTGAAAACTCTTCACACACAATTGAGCCAAGTGAACTGCCTTACATTCATACAGACAAATACATTCTGCACATGTCTGCTGTGTTCCGACTTAAAATCTCAAGTCAGAAAAAGTCATTGCTCTGTTTTGTTCTCCTCGGCTTGTAAAAGTAGTTGATGTGGGTCACAGTGGGTTTGATTTGATGCAGAGGTGACTCGTTGCTTGTTGTGTAAAAGTGCTAATCTTCTGCCAGCCACTTTTGAATTCTTTAATTCCTCTGACACATTAATTCTAACCCCCTTGTAAAATGCCCCAACATCCCTGAGAATCCCAGAACAGAAATTACAGCAATTTCCTATAACTGGAATCAAATCGAAGGTTGGACAGCACGGGCCACGTCCTGCCATTAATGCAAACATCCATGTGAAAGATTATGGTGGGCAGCTGTGATTCCATTAAAGGGTGCAATTTCAACTCCATTTCCTTGATAAACAGACACAAGCTCGCCCCTAAATTGGACTTGATAGACTTGATTAGGGTAGAGTTTTTGGAGGTTGTGGTTTCTGCAGGAAAATTGCTATTTGATGTGCAAGGCCAAATTGCACTTGAAATCTCCTTCCATCCATAGAGGGGGGAGAAGGAAGAGGATGGAACACCTAGCCAATTGCTATCATCCAAGCAGCAGGGGAGTCAAGCTGTTGTATTCAAAATATCTGTTAGGTATGCAGCCAGTGTGTGATGCAGAAAGCATGCCATGCTCAGGGGAACCAATGATTAAAAGCAGCAAAACCAAATGTTATTTAAACAAAGCAAAATGTACCCATCCAATATGTTTAGCCCACATGAATCTTTTGCAGGGAGAAAGACAGATATGTAGCCTTCTTTGGGAACACCTGTCGTTCCGTGTTTCAGAATCCCCTCTGTGAGCCTAGGGACCAGGCAAGGATAGCAGTTGAAGCTTATAGCTTTAAAGCACATTCTCCAGGCACAAACACAGAATGATGGACTGAGTATCAGTCAAACCTCCTAGGCTGTTTGCCTTGTCTTCAGCAAAGGGGAAACACCACTTCTTTACATCGGCACCACCAGATGAGACAATGGGGTTGCAGTTACTTCTATAAATTACTCTTCCGAAATTCCAAAATTCACAAACCCTTAGTATTGGTAAATCTGTTTGCTTCTTCAGTATAAACTCCTTCACTACCAGACATTCTGCCTGGCCTGGTGCTAAATGAATAGGGACTGAGATTCACTGAGGGTCTAAAATGTGTCAACAGCCACATTAGGTGCTCCACGTGCATCAGACCCACTGAATCCACTAATAATCTTGGGAGGGCGTCACTGTTTCCCCATGTTCAAATAAAGGTAACAAGCCTCATGAAACTTTAAAAAATGGCCAAGGACTTGTATGTGGTAAGAGATAGACTAGAATGTAAACTAAAATCACCTGAAGCCAAAGTCCAAATTAATTCCATCATGTGGTATGGCTGCTGTCGTTGATGTGTGGTCACCGAGAACTCCAGGGCAGAGGAGGAGGAACCAAACCAGTCGGACTGGGACGGTTCTGTCCTCCCCAGAAGGCTCAGAGCCTGGAGGGCAGAGTCAGTATAAAGACTGAGAGAGGATGAAAGTGATACATGACTTAAACTCCTGAAATTCAGCATTATATAAAGCAATCACCAAATCAGACTCCATTAAAGAATAAAATAGACCGGCAAGTGCCAGTCTTGGGAGCTTCTGTTGGAGCCATGTGGGGAAATAGGCAAAGAGCTCTCAGAGACACAGGGGCTCCATGGTTCTGCAGCCATGAGCCAAAATTCTCTGTACTGTCTCCTTTGGGAATTTAACAACGGTAGAAATTCATTACACCTCATCGTCTTTAATATGTTTCTAGGTTTTAATGAAACCACTTATAGTACCCCCAAAACATAAGAATTTTAGAATTCAGGTCTCATCTACGTGAATTTATATTTTTACAAAAATGCTATGATTTTATCTGCCACATATCAGCACGTCCAACCCAGTGTACTAGAATCTATTCCAACCTTAATTTTGGAACTTTTCTGCGCTGCTCCCCATCCTTCCGAACCTTTACTCATCCACCTATTCAAAGTTTTCAAAAGCAACTTTCTGTGTGGATCAGATACTTTATTAAGGATATTAATGGAACCAACTCATGCTTGATTCTCTCTTCCTGCCCCACTCCTATCTTCACAGGTGCCCTCCCATGCCCGCCTTAGAGAAGGAGTCACACACCACTTGGAATGGCTGCTTTGATCAGCTGTCATGAGATTCAGGCTCCAGGACCTGCCTCCCCACTTCTGGCACATACAGAAACCAAATCTCTACTGAACCAGGATGTATCAGGCTGGACTCCAAACTGGAGCCCTCCTGGTCTCCCTGCTGTCTGCAAGAGCCTTTAATTACCACTCCTCTTCTCCAGCCCAGACTTCCTAACGAATCCTCCCCTATGCATGGACTGTACATTCCCTGACCCTGTAGAACAAATAAATAAAATCTTTTGGATCTGATTTGTGCACCTGAAGAGCTCTTTTTTGATGCAAGAGGCAAGGATGCCCACAGGCCAGATCAGATGATTCCTGATAATGGCTGCTGGAGCTGCCTAGGGCTCTGTGCAGAGTATAACACCCCAGCTTGACTGTGCATGAGCACTGGGGCAGTTTGAAGCACGCTGTCCATTCAGAGCCATACAGGATGTTAGGACTGGTGTCAGATTGGATTTGGGGAATGGACTGGAGTGTATGCAGCCTTATTTGTTGTGCAAGATGAATATTTTTAGTCAATTATAAAGGGTATGAAGTGTTGGCAATTTTTCTCTCTGCTCTTTTTATTGTTTCACAATTTTAATCAATGTTAATTGAATAAATATTTGTGCTGGTTAATTACAGGACAGTGCTGTTGATTAATACAGACATGAACTCTGCTCTCATGGAACTTACTGGTCTAGTAGGAGAGAGATCATTGAGCAGTTAGAGGTTCACTGGGTGTCACCATCTGCTCTGGGCAAGCACCTGAACGACCTAAGGCAGGTGCAAGCACAGACGGCCATTTTCCACCTGCAGGGAAGGAGATTGTGGATATCCTAAATAATCCATAATAATGTTGCTGAATCCCCAAAGTCAGAGATGATCTAGCTACACCATGTCTGACATTCACACATACTGGAAATGGACAAAGACCATGTGTTGCTTTTATGGATATAGGTCAGCAGGCCTCAAACTCTGAGAGGAA
This sequence comes from Manis pentadactyla, assembly GCF_030020395.1. NCBI lineage: Eukaryota > Metazoa > Chordata > Mammalia > Pholidota > Manidae > Manis > Manis pentadactyla. Next base: position 16,849,491 of record NC_080031.1, on the reverse strand, counting down.
AGAACAAAGGAAGTTGACTGCCTCTCCTTTTCAAAGTGAGGAAACCTTGAAGTCAGCACCAATCAGAGTACCTAGCACACAGTAAGTGCTCACTAAATATTTGTTGAGAAAATCAACTGAAAGATTGCTATCTGCTCTAAAGTAATCAGGCTTTGGACTCCTTGTCCTGCTGACTTGATTTACCTTGTCCTTCTTCTGGTGGATGCCAGACTGTGGGAGGACAAATGCGATGGAGCATCTGGAGGAGGTCCCTGCCCTGCCCACTCTTAGATGCATTCTCTAGCAGGAGAGAAGGAAATTGACCACTGAGGCAGCCCTCTGACACTCCACAATAGCAATGGCAACTAGGAAGATGGAGAGCCCAGCATCCAGGGGGTTCCACAGACGACAGCTTGTACATCATGCATCATCAAGATGAGGACCACAAGGACCAGCTTACAGCAGATCTTCAGTTAATTTATTTTACCCTGTTGCCCATTATTACTACCCTTTTCTTGTTTCGGTCTTGTATCAATATGCTTGGCTAATTTTTTTCTGCCCAGCTGCCAACCTTGGGCAGAAGAACATCTGGTGTATCCCCAAAGGGCATAAGCTCATTAAGAAAGGCAAATTGATTTTTTTAAAATTTCATAAATCAGCAGTCAAATGAAAAATGTCATTTTAAATTACATACACAACTGAGTTGAATGCGTGGCTGCTCCTTGTGCACAATTGGAATTATTTATGACCGCCTAATACTTTTTGGGGGGGCACTGTAATTTTAATTATGTGATACAAGGTGAGATGATTATTTATGGGTGCTGACATGAAATTGCCAATAATTACTTAATATCTATTGGAAATTATTCAACAGTTTTTAATTAGTGATACATCTAAAGTGATTGTTATTTTCTCAAATATAAAAATCTATCCATGAGAAAAGACACTTGGGACTTACATTAGTAATTCGTCTAAAATGCATTATTGATTTATTCACATTACCATACTGTGTTATTACTTTTCAATATTTGAAGGATTCTTGCGTACATCAGCAAAAGAACAAAAAAAAACAAGCAACGACGACCAGAGAGGGCCTTCAACTAGAGGAAAAGGCATATATTTGAACAGATCCCACTTGCGTCTTATTCTCTCTTAGATTCTATCTGGGATAAACACATTATGTTGCCATAGGCATACACAAATGCTATTTGTCCAAGGCATTTCTTCATTTCAGTCAGAAAGCCCATGAGGGCAAGAACCAAGGCTTTTCCTAAGGCTTCCTGCAAGTTCTCCCTGGTTGGGTCACAGCCAGAGCAAATGTTCTCTACAGAGGTGTGGACGCAGATGTGGGACAGAGATAGTCACTCATCTGTACAAAATGCCTTTCACTGCTTTCCTGATGTTTTTTTGTTCACCCTTAGAACCATAGAGGAAAGAAAAAATAAAAGGAAAATACAATCTCACTAGCTTCTAATAAATGGTCTTAAGTCACTTACTTGGTGTAAAGATTACTCAAGAACACCATTACTTGCTAAACACATTATTCAGAATCGTTTTTATGTTAAAAAGCATTTAATTAGAATTACATTATTAGAGCCTGCTAAGTACTTCCTTTAGTTATTCATTAAACAATGAAGTACTTTATTAAGAGGAAACAAAAGAAAGAAAGATATTTCTATTTAATCATTTGCTAAATATTTTCGATGACTTGCTAACAATCACTTCCAACTATTTTTAAGTGTAATAAATTCAACTCCTACACTGACTTATTAACACCACACTCTCTAGGAGGAAGGGAGACAGGGATTCATCCTTCCCATAAGGAACAATTTAGACAGTGGGCCATCCATTCCAGGGGAACCAGGTATTACCATGACTTCCCCCGGGGCTTTACCCAGCTCCAGCCCTGCCTCTCAGCTCATCCATCCATGCTGAGGTCATTCCACATTACTTATAAGCCCCTCTGTCTCCCAGCTCCAAAAGCATCCTCTGCATTCCGCCTCATGTGCTAAGGCTGAGATTCTAGCTAACTACTTCCCTCCTATGCCAGCTGGCTTTGTGTTCAGTTCTCCAGCATGGGACATAGAGAAGGGATGGAAGGCAATGCCCCCTCCCAGTGGTCGAACTATGTGCTCTGCATGGTGCTTCTTGAGATGCAGTGGATGGCATCCCCTCTGAGGAACACTGGCCCTGGCTCTACAGGACCTACTAATTCCAGTTTCTGACAATTACAGCTTCTTCTCCTAATTCTCCCAGCCCCAGGGGAGCCTCAGTCTTTCCTTTTGTCCTTTTAAAATGGTTACATCTCCACACACAAATGCTGATTCACAGCCTTTGCTCCTGACTCCTGACTCCTCTCCACCTGAGACACCTATCCCCTTCCTCATGGAAAGTTCTCATCAGACTTCATGATGCAGCCCAGAAATGCCCTAGCCCAGAATGTCACACCTCCACTCAAGGCTGCACATCCCCCCTCTGCATTCCCAGGGTACCATACATTCTTGTGACGGGGTCCATCACTCAATTGCCCAGATACTGTAATGGCCCTCGGTCCCTAGTCAGTCCCCTCACTACGGCAGTGTCTCAGCATGGGTCAGTGCCTCCCCACACCTCACACCACACCCAGTGCAGGGAGGAAATAACACAGACACCTCCTGTGAGCCCTGGGCTGATGTGTATCAGCAACATGCCGACTTCAATGTAAATTCCTAGAGAACCTTGTGCATCTACCCTTCTGGAACCAGGATTCTCATCCAGAAAATATGGACTGAAAAGGTCCTTGCTATATTCTGACAGAGCAATGTTGTGCTATGAGAAAGAATCATAGAAAATGAGGGTAACAGACAGCTAGAGGTGACCTGGTGTCATTTTTTCAAGATACATTACACATTGGATCTTATACCGATAGTCTATCTGAGGACAGTCCTGGAACACCATTATTCCTTTCTGAAGTGATGCTAAGCAGATAGCTAATAACAATAATATCTATCACCAAGTACACCCAGGACGCCAGAGCATTGCACTAGCTCTTTACATTCCAACTATGACCCTGTGTAGGGAAGAAATCATTATCCTATCTTGCAAATGAAGGAAACATTACCATGTCTCCATCCACACACTGTGAGTGAGGAGGGTTGGAAATGACACTCAAGGTGTGGGAACAGGGTGAGGCCATTGAACAAAGTTTAAGGGGTTGACATGAAACTCAATCATCATGTACCTATGTTGATGTGGCAGTCTTAAAGATCAACATGTAGACATAAACTGGTAATAAATAAGATATGAAACTTTTAAGTAAAGACACATATTGCTGGTTCCTCCCTTGGCCTCTGACAGTCTCCAATACGGAGCACTGGTAACTGCCTCTGCTGTGTGTGTGAGATCACACATCACGTGACATTTGGACCTGAAGTGCAAATTCGAGTCCCCCTAACTCCAAACCTTAATTGTCCACACTTACTTTAGGGCCAGGGCAATCATAATATATAACTATAGAGGACATTGCCTACTGCTGCTTTCTGAAGTGAGCTTTTTATTTAAAGCAGCACCATCAGGGTATGTTCTGTGAAAGAACATGCGTGTGTTTCACGTGTCATATAGAAAGCTCTCTATTCTATACAGTCTATCTATGGTTTTAGATGCCATGCATTCCAGGGATTAAAGGTGCACTTTTCACTATGTATGTATTATTTATTCATTCATTCATTCAAGTAACAGTCCCTGAGTACCTATTTTGTATTCAGTCTATTGCCGTTATTTATTCAAGTACTTGTGGAATTCAATGAAATTCTGTCTTCCTTAGGGTAACTCCCAAGGAAGAAAGTAATAAACTATAGATGAAAAATAAAGGCAGAATACTTATATTATCGTATTAATTTATACCAGAAACTAGAGAACATGAGAACATCATTGACTTCCTTAGCTAACGGCTACTGAGAATATATTGCCTACATTCCACAGCTCTGAGGATCACTGAGTAGAAGGATTATCCCTTTTCCTCTGTTGCTTTATTTTAAAGTAGGTAAAGTAGGCCATAAGGAAAGGATCACCCTGATGCTAGACTGACTTATGCCCACATTTCAGTATGACTGCCCACAGGGTAGATGCAAAGATGCATTGCCAGAGGCAACTCCCAGAGAGGCTGCCTCCCAACTGAGAGATGTAAAAGAGCCCCTGCACCCTAAAGTTGGCATCAGATGGTCAGCATGGCATTCAGCAGGCTGTGCATGCCCTGACGCTTCACACCCTACCATCCCCCTTCTTTCCTTCCTGAAATCAGCATACACTCCCTGGGGAGTTCAGTGGTCTGAGGTGATTACACCTAGCAAATATTTGTAGATGGTTATCCTGTCTGTCCCACAGCCACAGCCCAGACAAATGATAAATATCAAGGCCTTTAATCTTATCTCACAAGCCAATCCCTCCAGCCCTCTAATCATTCTTGTTGCTCTATGGGGAGAGCCCTCCCATTTGTCTACCTCTCTCTGATACAGAAATGACGGGAAGCAGAGCCAACACACGGCTGGAAACTAGAACTTGACCGCAGCTCATGTTCTGATGCACAGACCAACGCCGAAGTCTCAGAACTTTGCATCTCTGCTTCAAGAATCTTCTGCCAGCATCTCTTTCTAACATACCAATTCCAATTAAAAAAAAAAAGTGGAAGCAGGAAATGTTATGGTAACATATACATAATGTAATTTAATCTAGTCTAAATGACATGTCTGCTTTTGGTTCCAAAAGCCAGCACTGTTGCCGAACAGCGGTGCTATACAGGTGCAAAACAGACTGGCCCGGTTGGCAACACAGGTGCTTTGGCTTTGGTAAATTGCTTAATGTCTTTGCTATTCGTGTTTTTTATCTGTAAAATAGAGATAATGCTTCCTAAGTCCTAGAGTTGCATGAGGTTAAAGGTGATAACATGGCAAAGTGTTGGGTATAGTATCCATTATTCCTTTATTCAGTCATTAACCAATAATAATTAAGTCCCTAGTGTGTGCCAGGTATTAAGTGCTGGGGTTAGGGTATAAGAAAGACAGAGATAGTCATTCATTTCATGAAGTCCAGCAAGTTCTTAACATAGTGATTATCACAATTTTATCATTAATAATAATAAGAAGAATGAAGTAATACCTGCTCATAGTACTAACGTTACCATTACTGTTAGTAGGAAAACTATTTTGCATATAGAGCAGAGGCTCCACAGGAACCCCTCAGACCACATTCCTAGGTAACTCACCATGTTTTGCTATGTTTGTGAGGGAGATGGAAAATGGAAATACTGAAAAGTCCTTCTAAACAGGTTGGCAGTTCTCACTGAGAGGTCCCAGGGCCTGTGTTTTATTAGGACTCGCCACTCAACTTCCATGTGTGTATTTGTCTAACTACTCTGGAGAGTCCGGTCCAGGCTATTCCATTTTACAGTAGAGATAACTGTTAGTAAGATAAATTAAGCAATTTAACTAAAGTAAATACAAATCATTCCACTAGTATGTACCTATTAAGCAGTATGTGATGAGATTTGCAGAAAACAAATCATTTTTATAGCCTAATTTTTATTCTTACTTATCAAATCAGTTGCCTTGATGTTTACTCTTTTCAACATGAAAACAAAATGAAAGCAATACCAATTAGAAGAGCAAGGGCCACACACGGTTTTTTAGGAGGAGCTATGTGAAGACAGCGTGTCCATTTGTTACAGACATCTTATCTGCATCCGGTATTGTCTCAGCTGGCATAAGGAGCAGCAAAGAGGAAAGATGGCTGAAGGTGATCATCAGATGGAGGGGAATTTGTGCAGAGGTGGTGACAGCCCTACATGGAAGTGGAGAACATGAACTCTGATGGTGGAGGGTAGAGACTAGTTTATCATGGGATTCAACCAGACAAAGTGTAGAGTTGGACCTTGGGCTTGAAACGATACCAACTTAAGTCCAGCCAGATTGCTGGTGTTCCACCACCAAGAATAAGCCAAGGCCTGGAGGATCAGAAATCCATGAAATCAGACTATGATCAGGGGAAATTACAGTAGAAGAAGAGAAATGCAGACCAGGACCTGAACTTACACAAGAACATAAACTAGCTGCACTAACCCCATGGCATTCTCATTTGTTGATTTCTTTTTTGTTGTTTGGCCAGGATGCTGAATATGGTTAGACCCTTTCTCCTGTATTAAAATATAATTTTTACAAAAAGCATTTGAATGTTATTTAAAACAGAAAAGATCAAGGTAAGGGGATTAGTCATGCCGCAAATGCAGGCAGTAAGATCCCTTTTCTTCCCATAACAACAATTACTAGATACTAATAATAAATAGCTTATCAGGTGCCAAACACATACATTAACTTGAAGGCTTATGACAAACACCCTGATGAGACAGATATTGGTGTTTCTATTTTAAGATGAGCAACCTGAGACTCAGTGAGATTCAGTAACTTTCCTCAAATTGCACAACCAATTAAGCTTGGACCTCCACTTCACCCTCTGTCTCCAAAGCCAACTTTGGCAATGTTTCCCCTTCTAAGAGTCTCTTCACTTAACTCTTGACTCACGCAGTTACTGATGCATCCATTTATTCACACACCCAAAAATGTTAATCAAGCACAGCAAACATTCTGTGCTAAATGCTAAATGTAGAATGGTAAGTCGTGTGTTCTTGGAAAAGTCATCTACGTTGTTGGAAATCAGGTAATGGTTAACTTTAAAGGGGTGGGTATTTACTGCAATGGAACTGGAGAGGCTTCTCTGATGTCAGTTGCTTGCTCTATTCTTGATCTCCCTGGTAGTTACAGTAGATGTGCTCAGTTTAGAAAATTTATAAAGTTGTACACTTACCATATGTGGATTTTTCTTTATGTACATATCTATGTGTGTATATGCACAGACGCACAAAGGACACTTAATAATAGTCTAAACACACACACAAGCAAAAAAGACACTGTCCTTAGAGAAACAATACAGTACTAAGTAAGAAAATAACTCTTCCTTAGGCAGAATATCTGAAAATACTCTATTCACATTGATGTTGGGCATTGCTTATTTTTTTTTATATACTTTGTTACGACTTTGCTGTACTGCTATATACTTAGCTTAAGTAGGTAGGATGAAACTAGCCTTGACTTCCTCTTGTTGGTTAAAATGTTTGTGCAAAAATGATTGGATTCAAACAGAGAAACTCCTGGTTTTGTTTTTGTTCTTTAACAAACTTACAAATTTAGGCTTTGCACTAAACACCTTGAACTTCTTTTCTCATGGTGACATGACATCAGCAAACAAGGTGATTTCAAGGGTCAAACGTGTTTGGTCAACCTTAAGTGCTACTGCTAGTTAGTAGCTGTTGTTGTTGTTTGCTTTCTGGGTTTCATAGACATGGCTTCAAAGGTATTTCTGAATGATTAAAGCAAGCCTGGTAAAGTAGTGGCCTTAATGCTCTTTTCTCCTTATTCCCAACTTTCATCTGTTTCTTTTGAGCCTCATCTGGGGCCAAAGGTCAGGCTCATGCAAGCAACTCTGATGGAATTGCTATGAAGAGAGTTTCTGTAGTGCTTGCTCCCCTGTAAGTTAGGAAAAAACTCGAAATTACCATGAGGGAGTCTTTATATAGACCAGAAAGTAGTGGACATTGGAATAAGCCTACCACACAACAATCTGTGATATGCTAGGCGGAAAATCAACATCTCAACGTCTGCCTGGTTTGAATGACTTGGTTCTCCCAGGTTCTAAGGAAACTTGGAAAGAGCTGAACAGATACATGGACTGAATCCTGCTTACTCCTGAGGCCAAGAGGGTAGGAGGAAGTGAGTGGGTGGAGAACTTCACTATTTCCATACCACTGATCCCCAGCAGGCCAGACCAGTTCACGTTCCACCACCTACTTAGTAATTTCTCAACATGAACTTAATCCCAATTAATTGACAAAGAAAGATAGTCTGTTCAAGGGGGACCAATAGTTAGAAAATAAGAATCTGTCAAAACAGAGAAGGTGCATGCTTAGCAAAGTGCTGGTGATGATAAAGTGAATTAAAGAAAGAAAGAGAGAAATAGAGATTTAACTATAGCACACAATTATTTCAGCAGGAAAAAATATGCATAATTTCTTAACTAAAGAATTCTGTGATTGAACGCAAAGAAAAAATGCCACTGTGGAAATTCAAGTTACCTGGAATATCAGGTGTAAAGTATATTTTAAAATACATATTAAAAGGATGAAGACATGATAATCGTAAGGATGGACACAGGAGACTAATACAAAAACAAAAAATTGCTTAATATAGGGGAAAACAACTAAGAAGAGAAAACAAGATCTGAACAAATAATAGGAGAAATTTGGAGGGACTGAGGATAGACTGGAATCTGAACATTGAATGGGTTTACTCTATTCTGGGCTGGTTGATGAGAAAAAATACATGCCTCAGCATATTACAATAAAATTCTAGAAGTCCATATAAATGTGTAATTTTACAAACTCCCACATAGAAAGAACAAGTGGCTTACAAAGGAAAAAGAATCAGACTGGCATTGAACTCATCAGCAACCCTAGAAGATAGAAGACAATGACATAACACAATGGATGACTGAGTGAACTACTGCAGTATTAGAATCCTATGCTCAGTCAGATATCATTCACTTGTAGGAGCAAAAGAAGGATATTGAGACTGGGCAATGATTCAGTTACTGCTTCATGCATAGAGCCCATATGAAGAAAATATTCGAGAACTCAGAGTAAACAAGGGATGTGGCATGATAGAGGCTGCAGGGCAGGGAAGATAAGAAAAGGGGCGACAGAGATAAGAAATGAACACCTCTCTGTATTTTGCCAAAATGGACAAAGAAAGATTCCGTGAGAACATATTTAAGCCACTCTTGAAAAGGAAGGCATGTATTCAAAAGGAAATGAAATATTATTGAGAGCACCACATCAGTATCAAGAACTTCCAGCTGTGGGGAAAATGGGAGAAGCAAGCTAAACAATATGAAAGACTTGATGAAGATTTGAGATAAGGAGGAAGGAGGAATAGGAAGAAAAGTTTTCCAAACATAATATCTAACTGAGGAGGATTAGGAGAAAAATAGAATATTTTTGTAGATGACAGTCAATATTAGAGGAAAGATTATATTTTATATATTTTTTCAATTAGTAGGGAAAAACATGATGGGTCAGCCGAAAGACTACAACCCCTAATAATGGAGAGTGGAACTTTGAAAAATACAAAAGGGGGAGCCATAGAATGAAGAGGGATTAAAATGTAATTGATATCAATCTATATACTCTATACAACATGCAGTCACTTGTGTAAGAAAAATTATCCATAATGCAAAAAACTTGATAAAAGCAGTTATAACAAGAAACAATAATGTGACTGTATCAAAGTTGGCATGTTTAGTAGATAAAAAACAATGATAAGAAGATGGAAGAATTAAAGAATATAGCCTATAAAGTTGACCTCAGATGTCATCTTACATTCTTATGTGCTGTATCTAGATAGTATCAATTTATGTATGTGTAAAGCATAGTTTAAAAAATTAATCTTGCACAAGACTATGAGGAAACATCAAGAAATTGTCAAAATTAAAGGTTTTATAGGCAACATCCTTTGATCAAAATGCCTTGGATTAAAAATAAATAATAAAAGTATAATACAAAACCTTTACTTTGAAAATAGAAAATATATCCCTGATGACCTTTAGGTCAGAAAGGGAATTGAAAGTTATCAGAGAAGCAAATTAAATTAAAAATCCTCACATCAAGTCCATGGAGCAACAGGAAAACTAGTGTATTCTTACTTATCTTTATTATTAATGAAGAAAATGAAAAATGGATGAATACTCACCTTAAGAAATTAGAGCAAGAACAACTAAGCAAACAAATTAAGGAAGAAGGGATTGACATAGATGCAATCAAGAATTAATTGAAAACAAATACAAAAGAAAAGGAAAAGAATTTCAAAAGCCAGTTCATTGAAAAGTCCTTTGTGAGGCCTGATTAAGAAGAAAACAGATAAAACAAACACAGATACATAAAGAGTGATAAAGAGAAAGAAAAGAGAAAACACAGTCACTCTGTACTAATGAAAACATTATGAGAGTACATGAAATTTGAAGGCAGCAAAGACAAAATGGATGATATTCTAGCAAAATATAAATTTAAGAAAATTCACCTCAGAAGTAGAAACTCAAACAAATCAAATTGAACTCTTGCCATTTTAAATAGGAATCAGAACCAGATGAACTCACGGTTGAGTTTTAAATAACCTTTAAATTCCAATGATGTTGGAAATATTCCAGGCCATTAAAAAAAGAAAAGTTCCAAATTTGTTCTATAAATCCAGTATTACATTAAAGCAAAACCTAGTGAAAATAGTACAAATCAATTTCTCTCTTGCATATAGACACAAATATCTAATTAAAATATTAATAATAGAATTGAGCAATTAATTTATAATAGAGGATGGCTTTATCCCAGGAGTGGGAGAACTCTTAGTAAAACTGGAATAGAATCAAGAGATTAGAAATTAGAATTGCTTGTGAGCTATTTCAACTCAAGATCTTGAAAAAATAATCTGTCTGTCTTAACAAGTATAGTTTCTATAATTAATCAGAGATTTGGTTGTAGCTATCAAAGACAATAGCAAATACAGATTCAGTAATTATTCTGCATAGAATGGCATCTAATTGGATATTTACAGAAATATGGAGTTTATAACAATTCCATAACATTTGAAAAGCACAGGAAAATAAGAGTTGAGTCTATTTGCAGTATTCATTAATTTGGTCTCTAACTCCGCAGACAGGAATTGTCTATGGGCCAGCAGACTGTCCTCTATATGCCTCTTCAGACTTGAGACTAAACTCTCTTGCTAACCAGTGTTGATGGTGGAAATAGGCTTCTTCAGGTTAAATCTTTAATTTAAATGTTGTCAATTGGAGCTGAACCTTAATGTCTTTTGTAATTCTCCTTTCATATTTAAATAACATGATAAATCTCAAGGACCATTCATGTCTTTGTATCCTGCAAGCTCTTTAAAAGTATTTTTTGTTTATTTGTTTATTTATTTAAAATTCCTTACAGTGTCTATTACAATTTTTTGATCGCCTTGGTATCTTGGGAGGTGGTTAATAATCATCTAGGGCATTAAATAATGCTAAATTAAATTGCTGAAAATGAACAAGTGGGACTATATCAAGCTGAAAAGCTTTTATACAGCAAAGGACACCATCAACAGAACAAAAAGGCATCCTACAGTATGGGAGAATATATTTATAAATGACAGATCCAATAAAGGGTTGACATCCAAAATATATAAAGAGCTCATGTACCTCAACAAACAAAAAGCAAATAATCCAATTAAAAAATGGGCAGAGGAGCTGAACAGACAGTTCTCCAAAGAAATTCAGATGGCCAACAGACACATGAAAAGATGCTCCACATCGCTTGTCATCAGAGAAATGCAAATTAAAACCACAATGAGATATCACCTCATACCAGTAAGGATCACCACCATCCAAAAGACAAACAGCAAATGTTGGCGAGGTTGTGGAGAAAGGGGAACCCTCCTACACTGCTGGTGGGAATGTAAACTAGTTCAACCATTGTGAAAAGCAGTATGGAGGTTCCTCAAAAAACTCAGAACAGAAATACCATTTGACCCAAGAATTCCACTCTTAGGAATTTACCCTAAGGATGCAGCAGCCCAGTTTGAAAAAGACAGATGCACCCCAATGTTTATCACAGCACTATTTACAATAGCCAAGAAATGGAAGCAACCAAAGTGTCCATCAGTAAATAAATGGATAAAGAAGATGTGGTACATATACACAATGGAATATTATTCAGTCATAAGAAGAAAACAAATCCTACAATTTGCAACAAAATGGATGGAGCTAGAGGGTATTATGCTCAGTGAAATAAGCTAGGCGGAGAAAGACAAGTACTAAATGATTTCACTCATCTGTGGAGTATAAGAACAAAGGAAAACTGAAGGAACAAAACAGCAACAGAATCACAGAACCGAAGAATGGACTAACAGTTACCAAAGGGAAAAGGACTGGGGAGGATGGGTGGAAAGGGAGGAATAAGGGCAGGGAAAAAGAAAGGGGGCATTACGATTAGCATGTATAATGTGGGAGGGGTGGCACAGGGAGGGCTGTGCAACACAGAGAAGACAAGTAGTGATTCTACAGCATCTTTCTATGCTGATGGACAGTGACTATAATGGGGTTTGTGGGGGGGACTTGGTTAAGGGGGGAGCCTAGTAAACATAATGTTCTTCATGTAATTGTAGATTAATGATACCAAAATAAAAATAATAAAAAAATAAAAATTGCTGTCTTCTTTCAGTGCTGTTTGACATAAGTAATGGATAATCTCAAGAAAAAATCTTAACCTGAGCATTTCAGCATCCCTATTACCAAACGTACCAAACACTACATTTGCCAGGCATTTGTGATCACAAATATGTTAGAACATACAGAACCCCAATGCACAGGTAAAATTTTCAACTCACCTTGCAGCTTACTCATCTTGGCAAATGCATCAAGATGTAGTCTGTCTAAAAGCTACATATTCCACAGTGTTAACACAAGTTCCTTTGTTGGATAAGGGGGTCAGTTATTAAGACTTGTCTTAACTATTTCAAGCGAAAGTCATTTTCCCAGGTTGTGTAAAACTGAGGTCTCAACCAAACACATGCTTAAGTCCTTTAAAAGACAGAAAGCTCTTTCCTGAAGAAAATACTGGCTCTACCTGGAAGAAGCCCTGCTGTCCCCACCTGTTTGGAAGTGAGATAGCCTTCTGTCTGGCTTCTCAACTTTCACAACAGAGCGACATCTTCCTTCCCATCTGGAATGGGGAGCATATGGCCACCACAGCACCATAGAATGCCTGCACTACAGGTACTTGTTAGAGGATTCACTCATAAATTGTCTGAATCCCAGCATAAGCCAAAGGCTCTCCTAATATATCTGATATTTGGGAAAGATTGCTTATTGAGCATATGAACTATTTTTTTCTCTTATTCCCTCCCAGTGCTACTCCCAGCATAGTAAGTTAGAGTATCAGAAGGCAATGTCTTAACTTTGGGTCCCAAACTGACCATCTTTAGCACATCTCCAGCTTAGCACTACCTCCTCTGCCCTCTAGGACACAAGGACAGTGACTTTGAGCAGGGTTTCTGACTTTTAAAAAATTCTCTTGAAAATACCATTTGCCTCATTACCAAAAGTTCATTGTTCCCATAATAAATTCTGTCTTCAGTTTTACTACAGGAACACATTTTCTATCAGAAAATCGACATGCTTTCTTTCAGTGAAAAAGGATAATTAAGTAATACTACATAACTCCTTTGTTGGGCTTAGTTGCCAAAGGCTCGATTACAAAATTAACTTTTCTGGTTTCTGGAAGAATCAACTCTCTCTTTTCTGAGACTATTTCTGGGCTGTTTTCATCTCTTTCCTATTTTATACTATGTATCACTTGTTAAAATTCATATGATCTTGATTTTTGCTTTGGATTTGGCTTTAGTTTCACCACAATTCAGGTACTATAATTCTGTGTATGGTAGGTTTGACTGGACCCAACCTGCCACTGGCCACAATCTAATGTAATAAGGACTATACAGGTCAGCTTCAGCAAGACTAAGGAAGAAAATTGTCAATTTTGACTCAAATGCAAAGATTGATCATCTCCTGCAGTTTTTTCATTTGTTTGATTTGTTTTTAATGATGAATCCAGTGTGACTTTGGTAAAAGAAAATGTACATATGTAAGCCTTCTGTAAGGAAGATTTAAAGGACTCGTTTTTTATAGATAGTAATTAAATTTTGGAATTGCCTAGGCGACTTGAAAAGAATATTTACAACAAGGTCTACTGCAAGAGCAATAAAAGTGGATAAAAATAATCTTTTAATTAGTTTATTTTTGATGAAAATATTAATATATGAATTTGGAAAATAAAGAAAGACCAAAAAGAGAAATTTAAACCATTTGTAAACATACTCCTACCAGCTTTACTGAGGTATATTTTGCATGAGATAAAATGCAACTATTTAAAATGTTCAGTTCAATGATTTTTGACAATCATATACATTCATGTAAATACCACCACAATCAAACTTTAGAACATCTCCACAAACTTCCAAAACTGGCTCATGTTCCTTTCAGTGTATTTGTACTGTATTTTCCATCCTTTTTCTACCCTCCCCCCAACCTTGATGGCAAGCAACTCAGCTCTACTTTTCTCTGACTATAGCTTAGTTTCGCCTTCCCTAGAACTTCATGCAGTATGCTCTCCTTTGTGTCTAGCAACTTTGGCTCAGTGCAGTGTTTTTGGATTCACTCCCAAAAAGTTCTATACACAAAGGAGAACATACTATATGAAGCTTTAGAGAGGCCAAAATCAAGTTATAGTCAGAGAAAAGTAGAATTCCCACTTGTGGCTATAATACAAATTTTGTATCCACTCACTTTTTAAGGACATTTAGGTTATTACTGGTTTTTGGCTCTTATGAGTGAAGCAACTATGAGCATTTATATGCACGTTTTTGTGTGGACATGTCTTTGTTTATCTTACATAAATGTTTATGGGTTGATAAGTTATATATTTAACCTCTGCTTAATTTTATAAGAAACTACTAAATTGTTTCCAAAGGAATTGTACAATTTTACATTCCTACCAGGAATACATGAGAGTTCCATTTGTTCTCACATCCTCATTAACACTTTATTTTTCAGTCTTTTTAATCACATCCATTCTAGAAGGTGGGAAGGGGTACTTATTGCGGTTTTAATTTGCATTTGCTTGGTGACTAGCTTGATGTTGAATATATTTTCATGTGATTATTGACATTTCATAAATCTTCTTTTGTGAAGGAATTGTTTAAACTTTTTGCCCATTTAAAAAATACATTACACTATTTGACCTCTTACTATTAAGTTGAAAGATTGGTTTATAGATTACAGATTAAGTTATTTGTTAGATACATGCATTATTAATATTGTCTTCTAATTTGTGGCGTGCCTTACCATTTTTTTACACTTACAAAGAGTAAAGATTTCAATTTGATGAAGTTCTGTTTATTAATTTTTCTCTTTTAGTTTGTGCTTTTTGTGGTAGATATAAAGAATACTCACCGACTCCAAGGTCACAAAGATATCCTTCTATTTTTTTTTTTCTAGAAATTCTAGTTTTTGTTCTTACATTTAGATCTACAATCCATTTTGAATTGTTTTATGCATAACATGAGGTAAATACAGATGTTTATTATTTTCCATATAGATATCCAGTATTTTTAGTACTGTACATTAAAAAGACATTCTTTCCCCTGCTTAATTTCCATAGCACTGTTGTTGAAAGTCAACTAAACATATTTGTATGGCTATTCTAATCAATTTGTCAATGTCAATCAAAAATAATGCTGAGATTTGTATTGGAATTTTGTTTAACGCATAAGTAATTAGAGAAGTATTGACATTTAAAAAATACTGTTTTCCAATCCATTGGTATGGTATATCTTCTCCATTTTCATTTATATTTTCTTCAATATTCCTCAGTACTGTTGTGTACTTTCAAGTGAACTTTTTTTCTTACATATTTTTAAAAATTCACACCTAAATATTTCATGTTTTTAAAATCTATGGTAAATGGGATTTTTTTAGGATAGACTTTTCAAATTCATTACTAGTGTAGAAATAAACTTGTTTTCTATACATTGATCCTATATCATACAACCTTGCTACATTCATATGCTCAAGGTGAAGGGATGCAAAAAATTATTCCAAACAAATTGAGACCAAAAGAAGGCAAAAGTACCTATACTTACATCATACAAAATATACTTTAGGCCAAAATTTACAAACCTTTAGCTAGACTAATGAAGCATGAGAGCATGAGAGAGATAGAGAGAAAGAAGAATCAATTAAATAAAACTATAAGTGAAAGAAGAGATATAACAATGGATACCACAGAAATACAAAGAATTGTAAGAGATTACAATGAACAATTTGTATACCAACTAATTGGACAAATTATAAGAAATGGGTAAATTCCTAGAAATGTAAAACCTACCAAGTCTGAATCATAAGGAAATAGAAAATATTTACAATATAATTATAAGTAAAGTAATTGAATAAGTAGTAAAATACCTCCCAAAAAAGAAATGCTCAGAATCAGATGGCTTCATGGCTAAATTCTATGAATATTTAAGGGATTAATACCAACTCTTCTCAAAATTTTCTCAAAAAATTGAAGAGGGGGAAACATTCCCAAACTTATTTTATGAGGTTAGCATTACTGAAATACCAAAACCAAATACAGATACTATAAGAAGAGAAAACTAAAGGCCAATATCCCTGATGAATACAGATGAAAAAATTCTGAACAATATGCTAGCAAATGAAATTCAATTGTACATTAAAGAGATAATGCACCATAATCAACCGGAATTTATACCTACGATGCAAGTATGGTTCAACATTTACAAGTCAATAAAAATGATACACCACAGAAATAGAAGGACAAAAATCATCTGATAATCTCAATATAAACTGAAAAACTATTTGACATATTCAATACCTTGCCATGATAAAAACTCTCAACAAATTTGGTATAGAAAGTACATATCTTAACATAATAAAAGCCATATATGACAAATTCAGAGATAACATCTTAATGTTGAAAAGTTGAAAGCTTCCCTTCTAAAATATGGAACAAGACAGGTATCTACTCTCACCACTTATATTCAAAATTATATAGAGAGTCCTATCCAGAGCAATTAGGCTAGAAAAAGAAGTAAAAGTCTTCCAGATTGGAAAGGACAAAATAAAATTTTCTCCACTTGCTGATGAACATGATGTTGCATATAGAAAATCTTCAAGATTGCAACAAAAAACAAAAAATTTCCACAAAGTTATTTATTAGGTTTGACCTAATAAAAAATTTGTTTATGATAAATAAATCCAGTAAAGTTTTGGGATACAAAATCAACATACAGGAACCAGTTCCATTTCTATACAATAAAAATGAACTTAGTTTCAAATTTCAACTATGTTTACTTCAAAGAAATGAAGAAAAAAATCCCATTTACAATAGGAACAAAAATTATAAAATTTCTAGAAATAAATTTAACCAGGGGAGTTAATGATGTGTATAGAGGAAGTTGTAAGACATTGAAAAAATAATCTGAGGACAAAATAAATGGAGACATCCTATGTTCATGGATCAAAAGAGTTAATATTATTAAATGGCCATAATACCCAAAGCCATAAATTCCTATCAAAATTACAATGTCATTTGTCACAGAAATAATAAAAGCAAT
This sequence comes from Manis pentadactyla, assembly GCF_030020395.1. Classification (NCBI taxonomy): domain Eukaryota; kingdom Metazoa; phylum Chordata; class Mammalia; order Pholidota; family Manidae; genus Manis; species Manis pentadactyla. Next base: position 16,832,203 of record NC_080031.1, on the reverse strand, counting down.
CTTAAACTTGTATAGAATCACAGAAGATGCACAGTAAAGGAAACCATCAGCAAAATAAAAAGTAACCTACTGAATGGGAGAATATATTCACAAAATCAGTATCCAATAAGGGACTGCTATCCAAAATAAGGAACTCATACAACTCAGTGTCAAAAAACCACAAATAATCTAATTAAAAAATGGTCAGAGGACTTGAATAGACACTTTTCCAAAGAAGTCATAACAGATGGTCAACAGACACATGAAAAGATGCTCAACATTATTAATCATCCAGAGAATACAATTCAAAACCACAACGAGATATCACCTCACACCAGTCAGAATGGCCACTATCAAAAAAACAAGAAATAAGTGTTGCAGAGGATGTGGTGGAAAGGAAACCCTCACATGCTGTTGGGGGGAATGTAAACTGGTGTAGCCACTATTGAAAACATTATGGAGCTTCCTCAAAAAAATTAGAAATGTCCTATGATACAGTAACTTCATTTCTGAGTTGAAAACAAAAACTCTAATTCTTAAGGATATGTGTACCCCTGTATTTATTGCAGCATTATTCACATCTGCCAAGATATGGAAGCAACCTAAATGTCCATTAGTAGATGAATGGATAAAAAAAGGTGTGATATATATACAAAGGAATATTTCTCAGCCACAAAAAGAATGAAATATTGCCATTTGTGGCAACATAGATGTACCTGGAGGTTATTACACTAAGTGCAGTAAATCAGACAAAGACAAATACCATATGATTTCACTTATATGTGGAATTCAAACTACAAAACAAATGAATGAACGAACTAGCAAACAAAAACCAAGAAACAGATGACTTATAAATAGAGAGAAAAAACTCATGGCTACCAGAGAAGAGAGGGGTGAGGAGATAGGCAAAGTAGGTGAAGGAGATAAAGAGGTACAAACTTCCAGTTATAAAATAAATGAGTCACAAGGATAGAAGATACAGCATTTAGAATATGTTCAATAATACTGTAATAACTTTGGTATGGTGACAGATACAACTACACTTATCACAGTGAGTATTTTATAATGTATAGAGATATCAAATCACTGTGTTGTACAAGTGAAACTATTATAATACTATGTCAAATATACTTCAAAAATAAATAAATAAAATAAAACACAGGTTAAAAAATTTAATCACGGGAGAGGGGCGGAAGATGGCGGCGTGAGTAGAGCAGCGGAAATCTCCTCCCAAAACAACATATATCTATGAAAATATAACAAAGACAACCCTTCCTAGAATAAAGACCAGAGGACACAGGACAATATCCAGACCACATCCGCACCTGAGAGAACCCAGCGCCTTGCAAAGGGGGTAAGATACAAGCCCCGGCCCCGCGGGAGCCGAGCGCCCATCCCCCCAGCTCCCGGCGGGAGAAGAGCAGGCAGAGCGGGAGGGAGACGGAGCCCAGGACTGCCGAGCACCCAGCCCCAGCCATCCAGGACAGAGTGCAGGGCGCTCGATACTAGGAAAACAGGGCAGCAAGAACAGTGAGCAGGCACTGGAGGCTGGGCGACAGAGGACATAAAAGTGCGCGACCATTTTTTTTTTTGCTTTTTTGCTGTTTTGTTTTGGCGAGCGCTTTTTGGAAGTCTTAAAGGGATAGGGACCCCAATACTAGGAAACAGGGCAGAAAGACCGGTGAGCAGAGGCCTGAGGCTGGCACCGGAGGAAAAAGAAAAACGAATGACCACCTTTTTTTTTTTTTTTTTAATGAAAAACTTTTTTTTTAATTCAAAAATTTGTTTTTCTTTCTTTTTTTTGGTGGGCGTTGTTTTGTTTTGGCGGGTGCTTTTTGGAAGTCTTAAAGGGGCAGGGCGGGTCACTTAATCCAGAGGGAGGGAATCCGGGATCTCTGGGCACCCTAACCCCTGGGCTGCAGGGAGCAGGGAGGCCCCTTACGGAGATAAATAGCCTCCCAGCAGCTCCTGCTCCAACGCGACTCCACCATTTTGGAGTAGCTGCCCGAGCCAGGCCACGCCCACAGCAACAGCGGAGATTAACTCCATAGCAGCCGGGCAGGAAGCAGAAACCCTGTCTGCGCGCAGCTGCGCAGCACAAGCCACTAGAGGCCGCTGTTCTCCCAGGAGAGGAGGGCCACAAACCAACAAGAAAGGAAGTCCTTCCAGCCGTCACTCGTCCCAGTTCTGCAGACTATTCCTATCACCATGAAAAGGCAAAGCTACAGGCAGACAAAGATCACAGAGACAACACCAGAGAAGGAGACAGACCTAACCAGTCTCCCTGAAAAAGAATTCAAAATAAGAATCATAAACATGCTGACAGAGATGCAGAGAAATACGCAAGAGAAATGGGATGAAGTCCGGAAGGAGATCACAGATGCCAGAAAGGAGATCGCAGAAATGAAACAAACTGGAAGGGTTTATAAGCAGAATGGATAGAATGCAAGAGGCCATTGATGGAATTGAAATCAGAGAACAGGAACGCATAGAAGCTGACAGAGAGAGAGAGACAAAAGGATCTCCAGGAATGAAACAATATTAAGAGAACTGTGTGACCAATCCAAAAGGAACAATATCCGTATTATAGGGGTCCCAGAAGAAGAAGAGAGAGGAAAAGAGATGGAAAGTATCTTAGAAGAAATAATTGCTGAAAACTTCCCCACACTGGGGGAGGAAGTAATCGAACAGACCACGGAAATACACAGAACCCCTAACAGAAAGGATCCAAGAAGGGCAACACCAAGACACATAATAATTAAAATGGCAAAGATCAAGGACAAGGAAAGAGTGTTAAAGGCAGCTAGAGAGAAAAAGGTCACCTATAAAGGGAAACCCATCAGGCTAACGTCAGATTTCTCAACAGAAACCCTACAGGCCAGAAGAGAATGGCATGATATATTTAATACAATGAAACAGAAGGGCCTTGAACCAAGGATACTGTATCCAGCACGACTATCATTCAAATATGACGGTGGGATTAAACAATTCCCAGACAAACAAAAGCTGAGGGAATTTGCTTTCCACAAACCACCTCTACAGAACATCTTACAGGGACTGCTCTAGATGGGAGCACTCCTAGAAAGAGCACAGCACAAAACACCCAACATATGAAGAATCGAGGAGGAGGAACAAGAAGGGAGAAAAGAAAAGAATCTCCAGACAGTGTATATAACAGCTCAATAAGTGAGCTAAGTTAGGCAGTAAGATACTAAAGAGGCTAACCTTGAACCTTTGGTAACCACGAATTTAAAGCCTGCAATGGCAATAAGTACATATCTTTCAATAGTCACCCTAAATGTTAATGGGTTGAATGCACCAATCAAAAGACACAGAGTAACAGAATGGATAAAAAAGCAAGACCCATCTATATGCTGCTTACAAGAAACTCACCTCAAACCCAAAGACATGTACAGACTAAAAGTCAAGGGATGGAAAAACATATTTCAAGCAAACAACAGTGAGAAGAAAGCAGGGGTTGCAGTACTAATATCAGACAAAATAGACTTCAAAACAAAGAAAGTAACAAGAGATAAAGAAGGACACTACATAATGATAAAGGGCTCAGTCAAACAAGAGGATATAACCATTCAAAATATATATGCACCCAACACAGGAGCACCAGCATATGTGAAACAAATACTAACAGAACTAAAGGGGGATATAGACTGCAATGCATTCATTCTAGGAGACTTCAACACACCACTCACCCCAAAGGATAGATCCACTGGGCAGAAAATAAGTAAGGACACGGAAGCACTGAACAACACAGTAGAGCAGATGGACCTAATAGACATCTCTAGAACTCTACATCCAAAAGCAGCGGGCTATACATTCTTCTCAAGTGCACATGGAACATTCTCCAGAATAGACCACATACTAGGCCACAAAAAGAGCCTCAGAAAATTCCAAAAGATTGAAATCCTACCAACCAACTTTTCAGACCACAAAGGCATAAAACTAGAAATAAACTGTACAAAGAAAGCAAAGAGGCTCACAAACACATGGAGGCTTAACAACACGCTCCTAAATAATCAATGGATCAATGACCAAATCAAAATGGAGATCCAGCAATATATGGAAACAAATGACAACAACAACACTAAGCCCCAACTTCTGTGGGACACAGCAAAAGCAGTCTTAAGAGGAAAGTATATAGCAATCCAAGCATATTTAAAAAAGGAAGAGCAATCCCAAATGAATGGTCTAATGTCACAATTATCGAAATTGGAAAAAGAAGAACAGATGAGGCCTAAGGTCAGCAGAAGGAGGGACATAATAAAGATCAGAGAAGAAATAAATAAAATTGAGAAGAATAAAACAATAGCAAAAATCAATGAAACCAAGAGCTGGTTCTTCGAGAAAATAAACAAAATAGATAAGCCTCTAGCCAGACTTATTAAGAAGAAAAGAGAGTCAACACAAATCAACAGTATCAGAAACGAGAAAGGAAAAATCACGACGGACCCCACAGAAATACAAAGAATTATTAGAGAATACTATGAAAACCTATATGCTAACAAGCTGGGAAACCTAGGAGAAATGGACAACTTCCTAGAAAAATATAACCTTCCAAGATTGACCCAGGAAGAAACAGAAAATCTAAACAGACCAATTACCAGCAACGAAATTGAAGAGGTAATCCAAAAACTACCCAAGAACAAAACCCCCGGGCCAGATGGATTTACCTCGGAATTTTATCAGACATACAGGGAAGACATAATACCCATTCTCCTTAAAGTTTTCCAAAAAATAGAGGAGGAGGGGATACTCCCAAACTCATTCTATGAAGCTAACATCACCCTAATACCAAAACCAGGCAAAGACCCCACCAAAAAAGAAAACTACAGACCAATATCCCTGATGAACGTAGATGCAAAAATACTCAACAAAATATTAGCAAACCGAATTCAAAAATACATCAAAACCATCGTACACCATGACCAAGTGGGATTCATCCCAGGGATGCAAGGATTGTACAACATTCGAAAGTCCATCAACATCATCCACCACATCAACAAAAAGAAAGACAAAAACCACATGATCATCTCCATAGATGCTGAAAAAGCATTTGACAAAGTTCAACATCCATTCATGTTAAAAACTCTCAGCAAAATGGGAATAGAGGGCAAGTACCTCAACATAATAAAGGCCATCTATGATAAACCCACAGCCAACATTATATTGAAAAGCGAGAAGCTGAAAGCATTTCCGCTGAGATCGGGAACTAGACAGGGATGCCCACTCTCTCCACTGTTATTTAACATAGTACTGGAGGTCCTAGCCACGGCAATCAGACAAAATAAAGAAATACAAGGAATCCAGATTGGTAAAGAAGAAGTTAAACTGTCACTATTTGCAGATGACATGATACTGTACATAAAAAACCCTAAAGACTCCACCCCAAAACTACTAGAACTGATATCGGAATACAGCAAAGTTGCAGGATACAAAATCAACACACAGAAATCTGTGGCTTTCCTATACACTAACAATGAACCAACAGAAAGAGAAATCAGGAAAACAACTCCATTCACAATTGCATCAAAAAAAATAAAATACCTAGGAATAAACCTAACCAAAGAAGTGAAAGACTTATACTCTGAAAACTACAAGTCACTCTTAAGAGAAATTAAAGGGGACACTAACAGATGGAAACTCATCCCATGCTCGTGGCTAGGAAGAATTAATATCGTTAAAATGGCCATCCTGCCCAAAGCAATATACAGATTTGATGCAATCCCTATGAAACTACCAGCAACATTCTTCAATGAACTGGAACAAATAATTCAAAAATTCATATGGAAACACCAAAGACCCCGAATAGCCAAAGCAATCCTGAGAAAGAAGAATAAAGTAGGGGGGATCTCACTCCCCAACTTCAAGCTCTACTATAAAGCCATAGTAATCAAGACAATTTGGTACTGGCACAAGAGCAGAGCCACAGACCAATGGAACAGACTAGAGAATCCAGACATTAACCCAGACATATATGGTCAATTAATATTTGATAAAGGAGCCATGGACATACAATGGCGAAATGACAGTCTCTTCAACAGGTGGTGCTGGCAAAACTGGACAGCTACATGTAGGAGAATGAAACTGGACCATTGTCTAACCCCATATACAAAAGTAAACTCAAAATGGATCAAAGACCTGAATGTAAGCCATGAAACCATTAAACTCTTGGAAGAAAACATAGGCGAAAACCTCTTAGATATAAACATGAGTGACCTCTTGAACATATCTCCCCGGGCAAGGAAAACAACAGCAAAAATGAGTAAGTGGGACTATATTAAGCTGAAAAGCTTCTGTACAGCAAAAGACACCATCAATAGAGCAAGAAGGATCCCTACAGTATGGGAGAATATATTTGAAAATGACACATCCGATAAAGGCTTGACGTCCAGAATATATAAGGAGCTCACACGCCTCAACAAACAAAAAACAAATAACCCAATTAAAAAATGGGCAGAGGAACTGAACAGACAGTTCTCCAAAAAAGAAATACAGATGGCCAACAGACACATGAAAAGATGCTCCACATCGCTAATTATCAGAGAAATGCAAATTAAAACTACAATGAGGTATCACCTCACACCAGTAAGGATGGCTGCCATCCAAAAGACAAACAACAACAAATGTTGGCGAGGCTGTGGAGAAAGGGGAACCCTCCTACACTGCTGGTGGGAATGTAAGTTAGTTCAACCATTGTGGAAAGCAGTATGGAGGTACATCAAAATGCTCAAAACAGACGTACCATTTGACCCAGGAATTCCACTCCTAGGAATTTACCCTAAGAACGCAGCAATCAAGTTTGAGAAAGACAGATGCACCCCTATGTTTATTGCAGCACTATTTACAATAGCCAAGAATTGGAAGCAACCTAAATGTCCATCAATAGATGAATGGATAAAGAAGATGTGGTACATATACACAATGGAATACTACTCAGCCATAAGAAAATGGCAAATCCAATCATTTGCAGCAACATGGATGGAGCTGGAGGGTATTATGCTCAGTGAAACAAGCCAAGCGGAGAAAGAGAAATACCAAATGATTTCACTTATCTGTGGAATATAAGAACAAATGAAAAACTGAAGGAACAAAACAGCACCAGAATTACAGAACTCAAGAATGGACTAACAGGTACCAAAGGGAAAGGGACTGGGGAGGATGGGTGGGTAGGGAGGGATAAGGGGGGGAGAAGTAGGGGGGTATTAAGATTAACATGCATGGGGGGGTAGGAGAAAAGGGAGGGCTGTACAACACAGAGAAGGCAAGTAGTGATTCTACAACATTTTGCTATGCTGATGGACAGTGACTGTAAAGGGGTTTATAGGGGAGACCTGGTATAGGGGAGAGCCTAGTAAACATAATATTCGTCATGTAAGTGTAGATTAGTGATACCAAAAACAAAGCAAAAAAAAAAAAAAAAAGGGCAGTTCCTGTGTGGTAACCTCCAACGAGTTCTACACAAGGGTTTAAAGGGCATATAAAAGTGTAGGCAAAGGGTCTGTTTGTGTTTATACAGAGGATCAAAGCCTAATTGGGCTACCCCGAAAATGAACTAAGATACGATATGAAAGAGAACTTCCAACATCAGCACTCTCTGGAAGACTCATGCCAGAAGATGATCATCAAAAAACCCCCAACAAAGATCCACGCACTGCTACAGCTGTAGATGCACCCATCCCACCAGTTCCTGGACTTGCCATGGGAATGAAGGAGATATCTAAGCTGGCCTGTGCATACAGTAAAACAACAAATTTGACTGGATCTATACTGTTGGAACTCAACCAAGAATTTGGAGAAGTGCAAATTGTAGTGCTCCAAAGTCTTACAACTACAGACTATTTACTGTTAAAAGAACATATGGCATGTGAACAGTCCCCAGGAACGGGTTGTTTTAATTTGTCTGATTTCTCTCAGACTGTTCAAGTTCAGTTGGACAATATCCACCATATCATAGATAAGTTTTCACAAATGCCTAAGGTGCCTAACTGGTTTTCTTGGTTTCACTGGAGATGGCTGGTAATTACAGATATGCTTTGGTTATGTAGCTATACTCCTATTATGTTAATGTGTGCGTGCAATTTAAGTAGTAGCTTAAAACCTATACATGCTGAAGTTACTCTACAAGAAGATATGTCAAAGAAATAATCAATCTTCCCATGTTTTCTTCCGCCTGCTACTTCTATAGCTTTTCTTCTTCCTTCCTAATTACAACCCTTAAATAGAATTCGTGCCTCATATCAAATTTACCGAGTATCACAATTCTTCCAAGTGGTAAAGATACCTCAAGATAAATGCTGGGCATAGAAGCCACAGGGCATAAATATGCAAAGAAGTGAAAAGCTAACCATTTCAAACAATAAGGCTTCTCTCTCACTTACCAACTTTACATTTCCCTGTATAGCCCCGGAAGATGACTGGTTAGCCAGAGACGGGTAAGATTCCTCAAGGGAGGAGCAACCTAAGACAGGCACAGTCGCAGGGGGGCCATCAGGTGAGAAATTGGGGATCAACAGAGGTGAGGCTTAGAACCTCACCCCCCCTGTTCTGAGAGAAATCTTCTGCATACGTGGATGTTTTATTGCCCTGGTCTAGCTTGGATGAACACATAGTCTACAGGCACACACCTGATCATCTACATTTGCTCTCTTACAACACTAAACTATGTTTTCTACCTTTATCTTGTATCTACCTACCACTTCAGCATTTTATTAAAAATAATAATAATAAAGAGAGAAATGTGGTATCCACATATAAATCAAGTATAAAAACCAAATGAGTATTCATATTTGAACTGACTGTTTAGAGTTCATAATGCATGAGCAAAACCGAAAGTTTCTGTGATGACTGCCCTTGTACTGTTCACTATGTAACTTATTCATTATGTAAGAATTTGTTCTCCATGTAAGAACTTGTTTGTTATGCCTCAGAAGATTGGAGACTAACGAAAATTAGGCTTGGGGTGGATTAATGATTGTGCATTGAGCATTGACTCCCCTATACAGAATTTTATTTTCGTTAACAACCATTTGATAAATAAATATGAGAGATGCCCTCACAAAAAAAAAAAAAAAAAAGGACTTCCAATTTTAAAATAAATAAGTAACTGGGATGTAATGTATAGCATAAGGAATATAGTCAAGATATTGTAACAGCTTGGTAGGGTGATAGCTGGAACCTAGAATTATGTATATAAATGTTCTACCACTGTGTTGTACACTTGAAACTCATGTAATGTAATACTGTGCGTCAACTACCCTTCAATAAAAAATAATTATTTAAAAAAAAAAAAAATTTAATCACAAAGGTGTTTAAATATCTAAAGCAATCCTGAGAAAGAAGCATAAAGCTGGAGGCACCATGCTCCCTGTGATTTCAAACTACACTACAAAGCTATAACAATCAAAACAGTATGATGTTAGTATAATAATAGACACAGGTGAATGGAACAGAATTAAAAGCCCACTGATAAATTTACAGTCAGCTAGTAGTTTACAAGAGAGTCAACAATACTCAAAGGACAAAAGATAGTCTAATAGATAGTGCTGGGAAAACTGGATATGCACATACAAAATAATGAAATTCAATTTCTATCTTACACCACTCCCAAAATTTATCTCAGAATGGATTAAAGGCTAAAATAGAAGGCCTTGAAACAGTAAAACTGTTGGAAGAATTCATAGGGAATAATTTTGACATTAGTCTTGGCAATGATGTGTTTGGATATGATACCTAAAGCACAAGCAGCAAAAGCAAAAATAAACAATGGGACTGTATTAAACTAAAAAGTTTCTGTAGAGCTAAAGAAACAATCAACACAATGAAAATGCAACCTATATAACAGGAGAAATATTTACAAACACTATAGTGACAAGGAGTTAACACACATCACATATAAAGAACTCATACAACTGAATAGCAAAAAAAAACAAAAACAAAAAACATTAAAAATATGGGCAGAGCCTTTGAATTGACATTTTCCAAAGAACACAGACAGATGACCAGAAGGCACATTAAAAGGTGCTTAATGCTACTAATCATCAGGGAAATGCAAATCAAAACCACAATGAGAAATCACTTCACACCTGTTAGAACTACTATTAACAAAAAGCAAAAGAGAGCAAATGCTGGAGAGGATGTGGAGAAAAGGGAACCAGGGACACTGTGGGTGGGAATGTAACTGGGTTCGGCCACTAAGGAAAATAGTATAGAGGCTCCTCAAAAACTTAAAAATAGAATTTTTATTGTGATCCAGCAATCCTATTTCTTAGTATATGTTTGAAGGAGATGAAATCATTATCTTGAAGAGATATCTTTACTTTCATGTTTCTTGCAGCATTATTCCCAGTTGCCATGGGAACCTTGACAACCTAAATGTCAATCAATGAATAAATGGATAAAGAAGATGTGGTATACATACACAGTGGTATATTATTTAGCCATGAGAATGAAGCAAATTCTGCCATTTGCAACATGGGTAGACCTTGAGGGCATTATGCTAAGTGAAATAAGTCAAAAGAGAAAGACAAATACTGTATCATCTAATTTATATATGGAATCTAAAATCATTGAAGTCTTAGAGACAGAGAATAGAATGGTGGTTGCTAGGGGCTGAGGGGTGGAGGCAATGGTGAGTTGTTGGTCCTAGGATACAAACATTCAGTTATAAGATGAGTAAGTTTTGGGATGTAATGTACAGCATAGTGATTATAGTTAACAATACTGTAATGTATGCTTGAAAGTTGCTGTGAGAGTAGTGGTCTTACCATAACAACAACAGCAAAAATAATAATAATAATAATTATGTGAGGTGGAAGATGTATGAATTAACTTCATTGTGGCAAATATTTTGCAATATAGACATGATTCAAATCATCTCATTGTATACCTTAAACTTATACAATGTTGTATGTCCTACATCTCAGTATATCTGGAAAAAAATCATTCCTAAATATTTCCTGTTTTTTTATGCAATTGCAAATGGGGTTTTTTTAACTGAGTTTTTAAATTAATTGCTAATATACTGAAATAAACTTGATTTCTGTACATTGATCCTGTATTATACAACCTTGCTAATTTCACTTATTAGTACTAGTATTTTTATAGATTCCTTCAGATTTTCTAAGGTACAATCATGTCAAATGTGAATGCTGACAAATTTAACATCTTTGTTTCTGAGCTGTATAAACTGTATTCCTTTTTTAACTACATTGTATTATAATACATTATATTATCACTCTATGTAGGACCTCCAGCTCAAAAAAGTAGTGAGAACAGACATTCTTTCATTGTTCTCAATATCATGTGGAAAGCATTCATTCATTTCCCACTAAGAATGATGATAGCTACAGTTTCTGTAGATGCCCGTTGTCAGATTGAGAAAGTTGCCTTCTTGGCTTTGTTTGCTGTGAGGTTTTATCAGAAATAAATGTCTAATTTTGTCAAATGCTTTTCTGCAACAATTGAGCTTCCTCTCCTTTAGTTTGTTATATATAGTGATTTATTTCAAATGTTAAACCAACCTTAAATTCCTAGGATAAATTCCATTAGTCATAATTAGTTATCATTTTCTTATATTCCTAGATTCAATTTGCTAATATGTACTCAAGGATTTTTGTGTCTATGCTTATATGTCTTTTATTTTTTAACCTTGTGAGTTCTTTAGTTCTAATATCAGTATAATGCTGGCCTCAAAATTGACTAAGAAGTCTTTCTTACTTCTCTGTTTCCTGAAATAATTTCTTAGGTTTGTTATTATTTATTTCTTCCTTAACTATTTTACATAATTGACCAGTGAAGCCATGTAGATCTTGAGTTTTCTTTGCAGGAACATCTAAAATTTTCTTTGTGGGAGCATTCAATTTCTTTGCTATATACAAAAAGAGCTATTCAGATTTTCTATTTATTCTTGTGAAATTTTTGACAATTTATGTTTTTCAAGGATTTTTTTTCCATTTCATCCAAGTTGTCCAATGTATTGTTATATACTTTTAAATTATATCCTTATTATCCATTTGCTGTCAGTAGGAGCTTCTGTAAATCCATTTCACCTCTTGGGGGTAATTACTGTCTTCTCTGTAGTTTATTGATCAGTCCTCTTGGGGCATATCAATTTTATGGATCTTTTAAAAGGACAAACTTTGGTTCCATTTACTTTCTGTATTGTGTTCCTTCTGTTGTCTTCACTGAATGCCACACATGTTCAGTAAGTTTTCTTCACTCTAGCTGGTCAGAACATGAAAATCTCACAGTGTTTCTTGAGGTCTAGGAATTAGCCAACTTAGAAAGTCCCTAATAGTTCTTTCCTGGCTGTGTGCATGTCATTCTGCATGTGTCCCTTGACATTCACCAGTAAAACCCTTAGATCAAGTCCCACAGCCCTTTCTCCATGCACCACCCCCCAGCCATCCCAGGCTCCTCAACCTCCCTGAACACTGAGCTCTGTCTATTCAACTATCAAGACTGACATGCTTCCAGAAAGCACTTCGAGGCTGAAGGCCAAGTGAATCCTAGGGTTCACTTCTGTTTTCACTTTTTTAGGGATCAAGTCTTCACTGACTATTGTCCAATGACTGAAAAACATTGATTAATAGATTACATGCCATTTTCTAGTTTTTCACAGCAGGAGGAAATTCTGATGCCAATTAATCTTCTATTGCCAGAAGTAAAATTCTGGAAGCCTCACTATTATTATTTGTTTTTTTAAGGAAATATTTTATTAATTAATTAAACAGAATCTTTTTCAGCACTTGCCAAGCATCTAACAATTATAAATTAGTATATAAAGTATGTAAATTGGATTCATATATCCCTATATTATTATTTTTTCATTTATTTCTCTTGATTTTCAATAAATGTTTTCTTTCAGTAAAGTGTTCATATAGTTTAGGAAATGATTTTACATTGTATATATGTTGTTCTCAATTGTTACAGTATGTTCTAATACGACACAAATTCTCCTTAGGTAAGATATATTTTTTAAATTCCTTCATCTCTTTGTCCTGAAAGTTTTAATTTTGAAAATAAAAATCCTCCAATATGTTTTCTGCATCACTGATTAAATTTTAGATTGCTATTTCTATCCTATACTCCCTCTCTCAAATTTTAGTTTCCTTAAATATTTCTTGATATAATAGAACTCTCTTTTTAGCTCAAACTGCTGTTCCATCATCTTCTTTTTTATTTCTTTTTCCAAAGAACTACTGATTTCTTTTTTTGCCTGTATGGAAATTTTGTACACAATAATCTTTAAAGTTGTCTTCTGTTTTTTTGTAGTATAACTTTTTAAACATTTTGTTTCCTCCCTTGCATCTTGGTGTAATGATATTCATCTTATATGTACAACAAAGACTACCAAATCTTTTCACAAGTCTTATGGTTATGACTTCATTCTTCATATTTATCCATGAATGAGAAGATGTAGAAAATTAATGGGCAGATGGCTTTTCCACCACGCCGGCATCCCTGCCCACCTGAGAGAAGTCAGGATCTTCCATCAGAATCTAAAGGATTACTGGATGTGCTTAGCCAATTTAAACCTTTTAATATTGGATATATGGCTGTGTTTTTGTAAGTATTATCTTAATAAGACGGAAGAGGGAAAATCAACATTTCCACACGGTAAATGTAAAGTCTAAAGTCTTAAAAGTTTTAGAAGAGAACATTGTAAGGGAATTCTCAGCTTGGAATCACTCACTCTCAGAAGTACAGACACAGCCAACAAATCCCTGACATGCAAAGTAATGGCTCAGACTTTCTTGGTGACCTCAGACTCATATATTTACTTCCTGCTAAATATCTTTACCTCAGTCCCACAAGCATCTTAAAATCAGTGTATCCAAAATAACACTCATCATTTCTCCTGTATTTACTACACTTGAAAAGGATCACTCCGTCCAATAGTCATATTAACCAGGCTTCTGAGGTTCATTTTAAACAACTCAGTATCTCTCAACTCATCTTGTCTGTTGTTCAAATTCTAGATGTTTTGCCTCCTTAAAATTTGTCTTATTTATCCTCTCCTCTCTGTGCCCACCATTCCTGTTTTGTACTCTTGCCTGGACTATTAGAATAATGCTCTAACTGGTTTTCTTTCTGTCTCATACTCCTCAAATGAGTCCTTCCAACTTCTTCCAATGTTTTTCCTAAAAGACATCTGACTGTATTATTATTCACTTTAAAAGATTTCCACATCTTACCTTGTATCTAAAGGATAGCATCCAGTGTCAGCAGCACCAAGATGCCCTAAAACAAGAGAGTGTCTGTGACTCACCTGCAGATGTGGTTCAGCACAGATGCTGATTTGGTAGATGCAAGTGGGGCCTGGGGGTCTGCATTTTAAACAAGTTCCCAGGTAATGCCCATGCTGCCTGCCCCTTGGACCACACTTTGAGTAGCATATTTCTCAGATATGTCTTCCTGTTGAGCCTTCTCTCTGGGCTCTTTATTTCTGCCTCCTCCATTGCAGCCCAGTCCTTTTTGCCTCCTTGGCTTAAAATGCTGAGGAAAGATCTCTGTGTGGTTTGTCACATAGCATCTCTGTTCAGAATGTTCTTCTCTCCCATTTTCACCTGAAGAACGAATATTCCTCCTTAACACTGAAATATTCCTCTTTAACACTTTGCATTTTATGATAGATTCTTTCCTTGATCTCCCCTACCCCATAGGTAGACATATTTACTTGTGTCCTGGCTGTGCCTGTATGACCTACCCTCAGAGCACATGTAATCCATTCTTAACAGAGTTTGTTGACATACCTATTTTCTTTACCAGTCTACAACACTTTAAGGCCAGAGACTGTGTCATATCCAAACTTTGTCACACCCCTAGTACCTAGCACACCATCTGCCATATTTCAGCTACCTAATCAAATATCTATAATAGGATACAGATGAATCAGGTGAACATCAATTTGAGAATTTTTTGTGTATAGTATTAGTTTTCTACTGCTGCATAAAAAATTATTGCAGACTTAGCAGATAAAAACAACAAAAATGTATTATCTCAAAGTTTTCATAGGTCAGACATCCATGAGTCCTCTGGAATCTGCCTGGGATGAAATCACGCTGTTGACCAGGGCTGTGAACTTATCTGAGGCCCTGAGTTTTCTCTTCTGAGCTTTACTGGCTTGTGCTGCAGACTGAGGTATCCATGCTTTTTTGTTTGTTAGCCACAAGAGGCTGACTGGGTGTTTGGCACCCAGTCCTCATAAGCCATTCATACCAGTGTTGTCTGCTTTCTTCCAAGCCATCAGGAATATGTCTCTGACTTTGTGCCCCTCTCCAGTCTGCTGTGAGGGAAAGTTATATAACACAGTGTAGTTGCATTTGCCATATAGCATAACCCAACCAAGGGAATGAGGAGAGACGATCTTATCATGTTCACAGGGCCTGCCATCACTCAAAGACAGAGGAGAGGATTACACAGACATATATACCAGAGGGCAAGACCTGGGGCACCATCTTTGTATGCTCCCTACCACAGTAGTTAACTGGAAGGCTTGAGGTGCTCATGATGCGTTTGGGAAAATAGGAAAGGGAGTCCATTGAAGAGGAAGACTGATAAAATGAGACTTAAATATATATATATTTAAGACTTTAATATATATGTTAAATATATATATTTTAACATATGATCTTCACCATCATGATATGGTAGAGCTGGATTTTTAAAAAAATTATGAGGTTAAATTCTTCATTTTATAAAGGAATATAAAATTTGAGGACCTTGTAATTTGTAGTAGAAGGGGTGTTCCTGACTACTACTAAAATGATCTTTCTTCTATGTTATAATTGCCTTCTATCCCAAGTCACTTAAAAAAAAAATCCCTCAGCCTTTGAATAGTTAAGTGTGTGAAAAGGGAATTTACTGTGAAATTAAGTCTGATCAGTGTCTCTTAAATTTCTTGATCAATTTCATCACCTCTAAATAGAATCTTAAACATCACATTTAAAAGAATATAGTTGATGGCTCTTGAAGTATGGCTGGCAGCTTCTCTTTGTGCAAGCCTAAGGATGCATGGGGCCAGTTGCATTAACTTCAGTTTAACCTTCTGGAAAGCCAGTTACCAGCAAGCATTGTAGGCTTTGGCTCCCTGCAGAGGGTGTCTGTTGCTTTTCTACAAATCCATCTGGAGCCTGGAATTTGAATGACAGGTGCTTAATGTTACTGAACATGCCAGGTTTACCAATTCAATCCTGCACTGAATGGGATTAAACTTCTGAGTTGTGACAGGTGATGTAATGACAGTATTATCAGTTTTTAAATTTTTTAACACTTGCTAACACATGGCTTATTCCCCTAGGATAGTTCTCTCTTCCTGTGAAATCCACCAGTGATCTGTGTATCATAATTCAGTGTATTCCTCTATCACCATGTAAGCATAATTGGGTCAAATATTTTTACTCATCGGTTAAAAATTCCCATAGGCAATTATCAACTCCTTTTATGATTAATATAAAAACTATGGTGTTTCTATTAGTGAAAATGCGTGATAGAACATTGATAGTCATGCACTGTAGATAAACTTTGTCATTATACTAATAGAAAGTAAAATTCCTGAAGCAGCCAGGAACTTGGTATTACCTGTAGTATCTAAGCATGCCAATTGGCCAGGAAATTAGAGAGAACAACAGCATTATTAACAGAATTTTTGGAGCCATTTTTGCAAAAATGGGAATAAAGACTTTTTTTGTTTTTTAATATCATAATTTCAAGCAAGAACAAAGATCATGAGAGCACACTGTGCAGAGGAGACATCTATTTCAGATTCCTCCTAGGAATGGTACGCATGAGAGAAGACTGATGTTGCACGCGTCAGTGCATACTAACACCAGGATTGCATATGGGAAAGCATTTACTCATAAAAATATTGGGTTTGGAAATACATGGCTTATGTATTTCCAAACCAGAAGAGCCCTTGTATCATAAAGATGAACTGGAATCATATTGTTCACGAAAAGAACTTCATTTGTGGGGTGTGTGTGTGTGTGTGTGTGTGTTCTCCATGGAGCCTAGTGTTTCTCCCTGACATTAACTCGTCCCTAACTCAGATCTGCCAAAAGAGGGCACCCTACTTCTAGAGGGTATTGGTGAAAATGTAATGTTTAATATGTCTTATAATATGTAATGTGATATACATAAGAATATAAGTACATGTGCTTATGTGTCTATATTGCATTAATGCATATATCAGTGTTACTGAATATTTATTCTCCCTCTTTAGAACATGATTATTCCTTCCAAAACTTTTTTTCCATGTATGCAGAAGGAGCTTCCTACCACCAAAACTCTGTGATTTGACCTTAAATAGTGTGTTGATCGTTATTGGGAAGTGTCTGTCTACACAGAGACCACATTTATCAGTCTCCTCACACTGTGATGCAGCCATTTATTGAGTTCTAAAAAAATTGGAACCTGAGCATAAGTAATCTGCACCAGTTTCAAGGCTGTCCACAAAGTGCCCACTGCTCCCACCTCTGCTGGCTGGAGGCTGAGGACATAGGAGCCCGAGGCCACAGTGGAGTCATAGGACAGAAAGAACCTGCACCGCCCCCATCGCCATGTGGAGGAAGCTAGCCTTCCCCATGATCCAGGAACACCTGCTCTGGAATTTATATGAAGGAAAAATAACTTTCATTTTTCTATGTCATTAAAATGTGAGAACTTGCTCATTGCAGCAGCAAGCATTACCAGAACCAACACAAAAATCAAGGCCTTGAAGTAGATGTGGCCATAAAACAAAAACCTAAAATATCTGAGAAAAGCTTAGCAGTTTTGTGGTAGGCAGTGATGAAACAGATCTAGCAAGCTGGAAATCCCTGCTCTGCTGTAGTGAAACATTTGGTAAAACTGTCACCCTTGTTAGTGTGGAATGCAGACCAAGTGTCTACTGAGCCTGTGAATCTAGGGAGAGTGGTTGGAAAGAGCCAGAATGTTAGCATATGTTGATCTTCCCTTGCTGTGTTTGGCAAGGTACTTCAAAAAAGAATCAGCTGGTTTGTAGACAAAAAGAAACAGAATAAAAGTCAGAAATTTTGAATTGCATAGGTTTGAATCTGCTTCTAGAGGACAAGCAGCCTAAAATAAGACTTTAAAAGACTTTGAGCCACAAAGGCCCATTAAGACTTTTCAATTAAGCAAAGTGACACAGCCCTGCAGCTGAGACCAGATTAAGAGTGAGGCTTCACCCAAGCCAGCCCCAGATAGCCTCAAGATACCAACCATTCTGTTGATAGAGAGAGGCATACGTGTTGAAACAAGGAAGGCACACTGTTATTCCCGAAAAGAACTTGTGGTGTGATTTCTCGCCCACAGAACTGGCTGGAAACAATAAGCAGTGTAGGTTATCTTTGCCAAAACACTTTTTCTGTCCTAACAATCACGTAGTCCCAAATAGCCCCTTATTATACATAACTCCCATCACAACCTGCACCGCTCAACGTCATTTTCACTTTCCCCTAGCTTATTCGGCAGAGAAGATTTCATTTGGCTTCATGCTGACTGAGTTTCCTATATTCCTGTATATCCTAAATTAAAGTCTCCCAGAGACAACAGGCCAGGTATATATATAATTCTTTCCATGGTGTGACTAAGTTAGACAGAACCACAGTAGGCACTAGGTACCAAGAGTTGCTTAATGACTTTGGGATGGAAGAAATGATCAAAACTGGTATCTGGAAAAGATTTTCCCTGAATGCATACCTTCAGGGGGTATCAATGGAGGAAAGGGGGAAATCATGGGAGCAATCTTTTGGGGATTTAGCAAGTAAGGAAAACTAAAATGATAAAACTTTCAGTGACATTGATTCCTGCTGTCTAAAAATCCCCAAAATGTCATCTCATTTTTGGCTGGCATAGAAGCCCACCTCCAGGGAGGAAACACATGATCTTTTTCCTTGTTAAGCAAGTGCTGTACACACTAAAAGCACACTGCTATGAAACTATAAACCAAGTGAACAAATGACTAAAGGTGCCCATCAAAATTGAGTAGTAATGCTCCATACCTAACGTTTTCAAGGGACATGTCCCATGCAATGTGTTTTCGCAGATTTTTTCTAAAGTGCAGCTGACTGTGTTTTGTAAATTACAGATTATCTAGAAGTGCAGCCTTCTCCAGAGGAACCCTGTGCTGAGTTACAATCCAGGAACACTGGAACGGAAGCAGTGGTGAGTCTGACAGTAACTGGGGTGAGCATTCACCCATGGAGTGATTATTCCCAACTTCTGTAAAAACAAAACTCCGGGAGAGACACATATTGCTAAAACTTGTGAATGCACAGGAGGCAGAGAAACAGAAAGGGGAAGGGAACACATTACTCTTTTTCTCATGAGGCATCACAGGACTTCTCCAGACGGCTGAGGTTGTCTCAGCAGTTTTGAAATCTGAGTGTGCTCTAAAAGCCACAGGCGACTTAGATAGGAAGGAGCCCACAATAGCACCCAGATCATTAATGATACACTCATATTGAATGCTGAAGCAAAATTATTTTCACCTTAAGTTTAATGCATTCCTGGAAACCACAAGGAGAACAGCTCTGAGGAATTTCTGTTAATGGCAAATGATAGAAAAAAATTCTTGCTAACAATTATTGGCAACCATATGAATACCTAAAACGGATGGAAAATGATATTTGGAGCCAAAAGCATGACCTCCTCATTTATTCTGCATGTTATGACTACATTTGTGGCAAGTAGATGCTCTATTGGTTTAGCTAGAATGATTCAAAGTGGAGAAGACTATCCTAGAAAGGAGAAGGTAGGGAAATGTGTGTGACTCTGCCAAGAAGAAGTATGGTTGAGTGACATTTGAAAATGACTTCTCCAGCTCCTTAAGAGAGTGTGTGCAATTGTGTGAAAAGTCAAGGGTCAGTGTGAGTGATAACAATGGATGCCCCCAAGGGAGACAGAAATAGGGAGAAGGAAGAAATGAAGCAGCACATCAGTGTCCTTCCTAGGATGCTGCTGCAGAAGAGGAAATTGAGGTTGTAAGGGGCAAAAATGAGTGCCGGAGGACTGAGAAGCTTAATAAAAGCTATTGAAATAAAAGAAAGTTCTTGGAACAAATGTGTTTCCCACTGACATTTATGAAGAATTCACTGACGATTAAGTACTCCAAGCTTGGTGGAAAGTTTCAGAGCAATTTTGGAAAAACGGAAGAAGGCAAAGTCAATGACACCATGGCTATTGACTATTTTGTTTAAAAATGGCACCACAGAAGATGTCAGGAATTGAAAGTCTTTAACACTATTGGATTCGGGCTTTAAAACACTTGTGGGAATTGTCCTGTGAGTCCAGCAGTCATAGCTGACAGAATGATATATGAGAACCCAAACCATGTAATAAAAGGGAGGAAGATCACGTACTGCTTAGTCACCTTAAATGAAAAAGTAGGATGCAGTCAGGTGACTTACCATTCTTGGATAAAGATGTTGCATTTAACAAGACAATGTGTGCCTTTGGGTTGCTAAAGTTATGAGCTTGAAGGAACATATTAGCCATATGAGAATGGAGATAGAAAAAAAGAGAAAATGCCATGAAACAAGGTAAAGATGCCTGCTCACCACTTGCTTCCTGAATTAATAATGTATTCGTGATGCAAAAATGCATCAATATGACAGAAAAGGGATGTAGAGAATGCTGGACAACATACATGTTGGGCATCAATGATGTGGGAAACTAAGAGGAAGATAATCCCTTCTTCACCCATTGAGAAGTCCATAAATACAACTGTCAAATGGCAGCATTAAGAAAGAACTAAGGTGAGCACAGGGACACTACCCTTTACATATAGCTGGGTACCAGTTGTTCTTCAGACGTATCTTGGATGATATCACAGTAATGCATACCTCTCGCTTTGCCTGTTGGGCAAATATCTACTCCTACTTTCAGTCTCACCTTGGATATCATATCCTCTCGAGAGCATTTCCACCCCTTTCCGGGTGGAATGAACTGTTCTTGCCTCACCAATCCCCTGGTAATTTGGTATAAATTCCATGTGTGAGTTTTCTATTGTAGCAGAACAAATTATCAAAAACCTAACATCTAAAACAACACACATTTATTATATCACAGTTCTCACAGTTTCAGGAGTCTTTATGTATTAGCTGGGTGGTCTTCACAGGATCTCACAAAGCTGAAATCCAGGAGACAGTAGACTTTAATATCATCTAGAGGCTCAACAATGGAAATATCAACTTTCAAACTCTCTCAGATTATTGGGAGAATTATTTCCTTGTTTATGATTGAAAGATTGAACCCTGTTTTCTTGCTGGCTGTTAGCTGGGAATACCTGTCAGGTCCTGGAGTCTGTCTTCAGGTTCTAGACCCTGAATACAGGTCTGTGTTCCCTTCTGTAGGCTGCTTTCTTCTAGGTCATTATCTCTCTGACATTCCACCATGTCTTAATAAGTCAGCCTAATCAGGTTGGTCCCACGGAGGATAATATCCCTTTTGATTAGTTCGAAGTCAACTGATTAATAATCTGATCACAGCAGTGATCTCTCATCATATTCACTGATACCACACACACTCAAGGGGAGAAGATTATATAGGGTATATTCACGGATGGGAGGTAGAACTTGAGGGGTCATCTTAGATTTCTGACTACCATATTCTGTAAGTCAGCATGTGGTATGATAATCATATATATTATGATTGAAGATTATACACACACATACACGCAATCTCTTCAGATTGTAAATTTCTCTAGAGCATAGACCATGCCCTTTTCAAATCAGTTATCACCAGTGTTAAAAAGAAACAACAATCCCCAAATCGAGTCACTTGTGCTAAACCCTCCAAAACTTAATATGCAACTTAATTTCAGCTTTAGCCTCTCTCATGAGTGGAATTTTAAACCAATCAGTCTGGAAGGTAGTGAGGTAATCTGCATGATAAGATCCCTTGCCTTTCCCCCTAAACAAAGGTGACCCTGCCTGAAATGATCCTATTTTGTTACTAATAACTTCCATTTCCTGTCCTATTTCTGCCTATAAAAGCCTTCCATTCTGTACAGCTCCTTGGAGTACCTTTCTATTTGCTGGATGAGAATATATACCTGACTCATGAATCATTGAATGAAGTCAATTAGATCTTCAAATTTACTCAGTTAATTTTTTAAAAACAGATTTGGTAGCAGTGTAGTGTGGGTAAAATTGCAATATTTCCAGAATCTGTCCCTGGCCCTAGTGCATCTCCATATCAATAGGTGTTTCCAAGGGGTGGAGAGAAGTAGTCCATTTCCATGTCAATAGTTAATTACAAGGGTGCTGGGAGCAAGGGTATATCTGGACTGCAGAGATGTGGTGAGGTCCCTATTTGCAGCCAGGTCACAAGGGACATGGACAAGCAGAAGTGGATGACTGTTTGTCGGCAATAAATGGGTTTCTCCCACTTTATTTCTCCCTTTGACTGACTTTGTCTTTAAGGGTAATTTTCCCTGGGCTGGGAACATATTTTCCCCCCAGAGTTACACCTCGTGGTAGTCAGCAGGAACTACGAACCCAAAATCTGTCTTCATGGGTGTGAAGCTTGGGAAAGCTGCCCCTAGGGATGGTGTGGAGGCCATGGTGGCCGCAGTGGTAGATGGTGCAGCTTCATTCAGGAACCCCTATCTGTGGGGCTTCCAACTGTTGAGTCCGTAGTGAGAAATTGGTTTAGGGTAAAGCAACTCCTAGACATGTGGGCCCTTCCCCAAAATTAGGGAAGGGTGGAGACACCATAGGCTGTGGAATTAGCCCTCTATGAGATAGAAGATTGCTTAGAGCCAATCGTGGCCATGTAGCAGCCAGGATTGTGGGATGGTTGTTTCTCAAGGTAGTAGAAAGGGTTATTGAGGAGACACACTTCAGGGGCACCTGGAAGAGCTCGGTGATGACCTATGGGATGCTCTTAGGAAAAGAAAGTTACTGAGAAGATGGGTCTCACTACTGGAAGACAGGGTAGCAGCAAGGCAGGAGGCAGCTGGAGAATAGGCCTTGCGGGACGCCATGTGGAAGGGGAAGCAAAGAGCAGTGCCTTCAGTGCTGGAGGTAGTAGAAATGTTGAGGGAGAATGAGGGGGTGGAGACGAGGGCAGAACTGTTGCTGAGGCCACTGCCTGAGGCACCTGCACCCCAGACCCATATTAAAGGCCCACCCAGTTGTAATTAAGAAAATAAAAACACAACTGGGGGCTCTTCACAGGAAGGAACAGCCCAGTCCCCAGGTGGTGGAGCACTCCATGCTCCACCCCTGTACCCAGGAGGAGCCAGTGGACGTGAACATCCAGTTTCGGGAGAAGCCTTTGGAACCGCTGCCTACATGGCTTTTGCGTCTCTGGGATATGGGGGTGGAAAAGATTGTTATGTTGGGTTCTGAAATGGGTAGACTGGCTTCCTGATGACTCACACTTCAGTCCAGCAGTGGTTGCAAATGGCCCGTAACACCTCAGGGAATCAGGTGCTTCTGGAGTGGCTGACAGCAGCCATCAGAGCAGTTTGGCCTAATCAGGGTGACTTACCATACTTACCCACTAGCTGGAAAGCATGTGCAGAGCTCCAGCAGGTGTTATGGGAGCTGGACATGAAAAATGGCATCTATAATATGAACCCCCAGGGCCCTGATGAGGGCCTTGTAGCCCTCATCACCGTATGAATGAGAAATCTGATGGGGGAGACCCAAAGAGAGATGGAGGAGCAGTATGGAGCACCATAGGAATGAGAAATCTAGTGCTCCATACAGCTCCCCCATCTCTCTTTGGGTCCCTAGTGACGATTCTTGCCCCCCACATAAGGCAACCCATAAGTGAGGCTACTCGTACTTTAGCAGATCTGGGGGAGATTGAAACAATAAGAGCACAGAAGGAGGTAACAGGCTATGACTGAAAGCAGAGGGGCAAAGGGCTCCGTGAAGCTCTCAAGGACCCAGATGTGGGTCGATTTGATAAAGGCAGGAAGAGTGAAAGAAAAACTTGATGGACAGCTAAATAAGATCTTCTTAGAACCGTGGTGCCAATTAAAGCCAGAGCAGCAGTTCCAGTAGCTGAGGTCCAGGACACGGAAGCTGGAGGCAGAGCCCCAGGTCTAGCCTGTGTCCCCGCAGGACTTCCTGGGGGACAGCACTCAGGCTCTGCCTGGGCCCTCACCCTCACAGGATGCTGATTGAGCATTGCAGTTTGACTGGGGGGCTGGGGTCAAGGCCCTGACCTTGCGGGACATGGTGGGAACAGGAGGCCACATGTAGAATTAGCAATTCATTGGTCCCTGGTGAATGTACATGTCCTGGCACTGGTGGGCACAGGAGCTGAATGTTCGCTGATTTATGGCTACCCTGAGCGTTTTCCTGGGACACCAGCTGTGGTAGATGGCTATGGGGGTAAGGCAATTAGAGTGAGGAGAGCCCAATTCCCATGGGGATAGGGTGTTTACCCCAAAGGAGTATACTGTGTACATTTCTCCCATCCCTGAATAGATTTTGGGGGTTGCTATCCTTCAGGGCCTGTGGTTACAGACCCCTGCAGGTGAGTTCAGACTAAGGGTACATGTGGTAAAGGCAGTTCTGAGGGGACATGCTAAGCACCCATCTGTAGCTCTGCCTGTACCTTGGCAGGTGACATAATAAGCAGTATAAATTGCCTGGGGAGGCACAAGGAAACTGGAGAAACTCTACATGAGTTGGAGAAGGTGGGCAACATAGTCCTTTTAATTTCCCAGTGTGGCCAGTGAAAAAGCCAGACAGCTCCTGGTGTATAACCATGGATTGCAGGGAATTGAATAAAGTCACATCCCTTTTGCAGGCTGCTGTTCCCTCTATAGCACACATTCTGGACACCCTCAGTCATGAACTAGGGATGTATCATTAAGTTGTGGACCTTGCTAATACTTTCTTCTCTATTGACATAGCACAGGAAAGTCAAACAGTTTGCCTTCATGTGGGAAGGCCGGCAGTGGACATTCACTGTCCTTCCACAGGGATACCTTCAGGGTCCCACCATTTGTCACAGACTTGTAGCCCAGGACTTGGCCACATGGAAGAAATAGCAAATGGTGTAGCTGTATCACTACAATGATGATATCATGCTCATGTCTGATTCTCTTGCAGATTTTAAAAGGGAAGTCCCTAGACTGCTGCAACATCTACAGGAGAAAGGATGGGCTGTGAACAGCACCGAGGTTCAGGGACCTGGTTTGTCTGAAAAGTTCTCGAGGGTTGTTCTGGTTGGGTAAAACTAAAGTTATCCCAGAAGCATAGACAAGGTCCAGGCTTTCCTTACCCCTACCACTGTGGCAGTATTACAAGAGTTTTTGGGTCTTTTGGACCACTGGAGAGTGTTTATCTCAAACTTGGCACAAATTCTGAAACCCTTATACTGGACTCATCAAGACCCTGTAAGCTAGATGTTCTTGTAACCGAAGATGGTTATGGATGGGGCCTTTGGTGATGGTTTGAACAGACATGCCAACCTATTGGATACTGGTCACAACTATGGAAAGCAGCAGAGGTTTGGTACACTTTGATAGAGAAGCAACTGGCTGCCATTTACCATGCCTTGCTGGCTACAGAGCCCATCATTGGAACAGCTCTGACCAGGGTAATAACCACCTATGCCATCGTGGGGTGGGTGTAAAACTGTACCCAAAGGCCACGGAGTGGTGTGGCACAGACACCTACACTGGCCAAATGGGGGTGCATACTTACAGCAGTATAGAGCCCTGTCTACTAGTCCCTTAAGTGGAGAACTCCAACACTTATTGGGGCCAGTAACAGGTACCAGTGGAAAGCAGGAAAAACTTGCTTTTGAGGAATTGGTAGCTGAGAGTCTTATCAGGAGGGAAAAGCCCCTATATCTGAAGATGCTTAGTATACAGATGATTTCAGTCATGGGCAGCCACCAAAGCAGAGGGCTGTGGCTTTCCATCCTAAGACTGAGACAATATGGATGGAGGATGGAGAGAGGAAGAGTAGTCAATGGGCTGAATTGAGGGCAGGATGGCTCGTGATCACCCAGGAGCCCTCCCCTATAGTTGTCTGCACTGACAGCTGGGCCATGTATCAGGGTTTGACCCTGTGGCTACCGACATGGTACCATGCCAACTGGATAGTTGGTTACTGGTGCCTTTCTGCCTCTGGTCAGACTAAGACAGTTACTGTATATCATGCGACTGGCCATTTGCTTTTGGCATCCCCAGGGAATAATGAAGAAGATATAGTGGCCGAGGTGCATTGGCTAGAAGAAAAGCCTGCCTCTGATGTTGCCCAATGGTTACATCAGCGTTTGTTGCACACAGGGCAAAAGACGATGTGGGCTGTAGCCCATAGGTGTGCTTGCCGTTGACCTTTGAAAAAGTCAGCCAAGCCCAGAAGGAGTGCCTTGTGTGCTTTAAGAGTGACTTACACTGAGTCCCGCAGCAACGTGGGACAATAGTAAAGGGGCCGATACCCTTGTCAGGTGGCAGATAGACTACATTGGGCCTCTGCTCATATCAGAAGGGTATCGGTATGCCATGACTTGTGTGGACCCAGCTACCAGACTGTTGGTTGCTTTTCCTGTATGTCATGCAGATCATCAAATAACCAAAAGGGGCCTAGAGTGCCTCTCTGCAGCCTATGGCTGGCTGCAGGTGACTGAGAGTGATCAAGGCACCCACTTACTGGACATGTGTTACAAGAATGGGTGCAATAATTAGGAATAAAGTGGGAGTTTCATGTACCATATAACACTACCAGGGCAGGCATGATAGAGAGGTACAATGGTTTGTTGAAATCTGGCCTCAAGTCAGACACCAATAGTCTATGGGGCTGGTCAGTGTGCTTATGGACAGTGCTACAGCATTTGAATGAGAAGCCCCAAAAAGGAGCCTTAAGCCCTGTGGACATGCTAACACACGTTGCTGCCTCTCCTATGCAGCTGTATGTGCAAACCAAAGAGGAGTTATTGAAGCCAGGATATGGCCAGCAGAGCAACATCTTCCGGCCAGCCCCAACTGTGTTAAACCCTGGAGAGTCTATTGATTGGATGTGGCCCTGGACATTTTTACACATGGACTGGCGATGGCTGGCCCTTCTGGCACCTTGGGGAAAAGGCCTAGAAGCTGGCCTCCTGTGTGTTCCTGGAGTAATAGCAGAATGGTCACCAAGATCACGGTTTGTACCCAAAACAGCTGGGAAGTAAGAGCATCTTACAGGGAAGTTTTGTTTTATCTTTATGGCCAGTGCATGTACCTGCCTTAGCCCTATATATCGACCCATCTGTAACTCCCACAGGGAGGGGGATGAAAGGACAAGATCCCATTCCTGGCACTGTCCTATTACAGGACCACTTTCTTGCATGCATCCTATCTGATGGGCAGGGTTTGCCTATGCTGGTGTCATTAAAACATGTGTCTTATCGCCCTTAACGTTATTTTCTTCTACAGTCCTGCAGCCTGGACCTGCCCCCTGGCTGCAGCCGCCGCATCATGAGAGCACTGAACTCCCAACCTGTTCAGCTGCTGGCGCCTGTGGAATGGGAGCGCTATATACTTAATCTGCACAGGACTTTGAACCTGTCTGAATCCTCTGGCTTGAGGATTTTGATGATTTTATTGCTGTTGTTATTGTGCTATTAGTCTGTTTACAGGGCTCCAGTTTTCTCACACAGGGGCCATTGTGGAAGATAGGGAACAAGTAGATTGTGAGGTAAGATTTCTGGAGGGGTGGGCTATGGGTAAAATTGCAATATTTCCAGAATCACTTGCCTGGTCTTAGCGCATCTACAGATTAATAGGTGTTGCCAAGGGGTGGAAAGAAGCAGCCCATTTCCATATCAATAGGTGATTACAAAGGTAGTGGAAGCAAGGGTATGACAAGAGGTTTGATGGGGTCCCTTTTTGCAGCCATGTCCCAAGAGACATGGGCAACTGCTTATAAGCGATAAATGGGTTTCTCCCACTTTATTCCTCCCTTTGACTGATTTCAGCTTCAAAGGTAATTTGCCCTGGGTTGTGAACACATTTCCCCCCACCCCCCAGAGTTATAGGTAGGATCTGAAATAAACTTTTAATAGAATTTAGAGACAATGAGAAATACAGGTGAATCCCTTTTTTAGTTCAATGCCCTTCTTGCCATTTCTGAGGGCTGTGGGTAAGTTCCTTTTGGTTCTAAGCTCTGCTGTCTTTGTGTTGAACTTCTTATCTAATTGGCTTTAGAGTCAGTTTCTATCTGTTGGAAATGCCAGCCCTTGGTTTTGTCCCCAGATTCCATGTTAAGAAATGTGGGTGGCAGCGGCAGGTTCTCATTTGTTTGGAATCAGTCTGTAGTCCTCATTGGTTGAGGTCTGCTCAGTCTTTTTCCCGTTCCAAATTTCCATAGGAATTGTTGTAGGTTACCAGCCAGAGTTGGACTTGGTCTGATAAAAACAAAACTATGTCCAGCATGAGACATGCTTCCAACTTGAGCTGGACTGTGACCACTCAAAGCAATTGTTAACAGGGATCTCAGAAGCCAGAAAGTTGCAAAAGCTGGCGGACATGGGTTGAGTATTTAACAGCTGTTAGTTCACTCACCACCTCAATAAGTATAACTTCGGGGAGAGGAAATCCCAGGGCAAAATACTAAAACCAAAATCAGTCAAAGGGAGAAATACAGTCTAAAACCTGTTTATTGCTTACAAACTGTGGTCCAGGGGCCATCTCTCTCCTACTCCAGCAGAAGCAAGCGAAGCCTCCCCCTAAACTCTCAGGTTCAGATAAGCCCTCGGTCCCCCAGGTAATTACCTATTGATATAGATTAGAGATGAACTACTGCTCTCTACCCTTCAGAATGTCTGTTGATACGAAGATGCACTAAAGCCAGGTGAGAGATGCTGGAATATTACAATTTTACCTTCAATAAGATTCCCATGACAGGAAAAGTTGGTCGCAGAACAGTTCAGATTGACACTAAGCTACCTGTCAATTTCAAGATGTGGGATAAAACATCCCATAATTACCAACTCCATGGTATATCCCTCTTAGATATTAGCTTGGCTTCAAGAAACCCAAAGACCTGTAGAAAAGAAGTGATTTATATCCGAAGAGTTGAGTACACCACCTTATGATACATCTGCTTATTTTATGTCTAAGTATTAGCATGCTGGAAGCTGTAAATATCCACAGAAATGATAAAATATCACTAAAGACAATCTAGAATTACAAGGGCCTTTATAGGGAATGTTTGAGTTAGACAAGATTATTCATTTCAGAAGTGTGTTTAAAAGCAAGGGTTCTCAAGTCAAACAAACAGAATGGGATATCTATTTTAATTGGCATGTAGAAGTCAAAAGGCTTCAAAAGTCCAAAAAACCTTCATGAAAGATTCATTGCAAAAGAGTGATATAGATTAAAGAGATAAAGGATACCTAAAATAAGACTGTAAGTCTGGCATAACTCTGAAGGCTCCCCTCCCTCCTCCTGTATTTGAGTACCCATCTTAGTGATCCCATGTCAGAATGACCCTTACAAGACTGTAAACAAAAGTCCCCAAGTTAGTCACCTTATAGATACCTGAGGTCTACCCTTGAAGGAAGGCACCAGTAAGGTCCCCTCCCAGACTGACAAGACTCTGAGGGATTTCCGAGTAAGCCACTGTGTCATTCCCTTAAACAGCCAAGGGAACATAAAATTAAAATTAATGAAAACCTTGCCAAATTCTGGTAGATACTGGACCTACACCTTCTATTTTTAAACCCACTCCAAAGGCTGCAGATGGAATCCTAGGAAAGGCGGCAGAAGCTACCTATGGGTAAGATTGTTTTATCTGAGTCAGTTCTCTCGAATGTCTGTCTATAGCAGCTAGTAGAAAGAGAAATAAAATTTCAGAGTGTCCTTTCATTTCCAAATCCAGGCAATTAGTTACTGATCTTTGGAAGTGACTTTGGATCTTGGGAAAGTAGTAAACTTTGTACCTTCTTTGGATGCCTCTTGGGTCTATGAGATTGTTTAATACTGACAGAAATATTTACTGTTTCTCCTGACTGAAACCTGACTAGATTTTATGATCATAAATTTGTCCACTTTGGAAGCTGATATTCAAAACCTGATAGGACTTTTTTAGGCCTTCTTACCTAAGCTAAATGTACCAGAGGGAAAGAAAACCATTCTAAGTGGGTGGGTGTGTCAGTCCTTGTTATAGTTTAGGCAGTGATCCAATTCTCTGAGCTGTTAAAACAGCTCTCCTTGTCTTACAAATCTAGGCTTAACATGACCAGAAGTTCGCCTCCAGAAACAATGCAAAGTCTACCAATCCTACCAATCCCAGAACTTCTTCTATTCATCCCAAAAGACTTACATATATTGGCCTTAGAAATACAAAATCCTTCTTGGAGGAATATGCATTTTTGCCTGTGACTTTGAAATTTAAATGTTAACTCTTTTCTAGTTTAAATGTTTGTCTCTTTCAAGCACAAACTTGTCAGAAAGAGAACAAAAGGGGAAAAGGTCATTTGAAATTTAGTTAATGAAAAGTAATGTGTCTTCTTCACAAATATTAGTGGAAAAAGTAAAACTTCATCCATCTGAACAGGTAAACTTAACTTACCTAACTGTTCTTTTATAAGCTAGTGAATTTTAAATTATCATTCCCATCCTATGATTAAAATCTTAAACAAAACCATAAGGTCTGTGTTTATGTCTATAGGTATGTTCATGTGTGTCTATATATATTTGTTGTAGATGTGTGGTTGTTTCTATCTCTAAATGCTATTGCCCAAATTAATTTATAAGTGAGTTCTATTTAATTACCTTAAAGAAATCAAGTGTTTATATAAATTCTCAGAAATATAGAAATCAACCCAAATGTTTTTCAAGTTCACATTATCTAAGATTAATCATTAGTAAATAAAAGTAAAGTTTAAGACATGTCTTTGAGTTATCTGCATGAAATATAGTATTTCTATTCCACCTAGGTTTATGAGAGCTCATATAAGTTCACATTATCCCTGTTACAAAATTTGTCAGTAAGGCAAATAACAAAATAACTTTGTCTTTATGGTATGCTCACTTAAAAATAATTTCCAAATCTTTCTGATTACTCAGAATCTTAAGGTTTTGCTAGGTAATTAAATAACGGATAGTCATTGAACATCTAAAAAGATGTTCATTGGATTTCCAAGTAAGATAAAATACTGAAACAACTAATGGACACAGATTTATTCACTTTGGGCTCCTTATTACAGAGAAATTGAAGATATTTTGCGGTCTGTTAGTGTGGGTAAAATTGTAATATTTCCAGAATATCTCACCTGGCTTTAATGTATCCTCAGGGGTGGAGAGAGGTATGGCTTTAGTGCATCTGCATATCCATAGGCATTCCTCAGGGGTGGAGAGAAATTCATCTCTGCATCAGTGGGTAATTACCTGGGCAACCAAGGGTTTTTCTGAACCTGAGAGGTTAAGGGGAGTGTTGGCTTGCTTCTGCTGCAGCAGGAGCAAGAGAGGGCCCTGGACTGCAGTTTTTAAGCAATAAACAGGTTTTAAACCTTATTTCTACCTTTGACTGATTTTGGTTTTAGATGTATTTTGCCCCGGGATTTCCTCTCCCTGGACTTACAGTTAGTAAACATAATTTGTGCCAAACTGAGAAATTTACTATGAGAGATCATGTTTCCAAAAATTCTGAAATGTATTTGTAAATTTTCCAAGCCACACAATGTTAGTGTAAAAGTTCAAAATTGTTTACTTCTTTATTAAAGTTTTTAAGGTTTAAGGAATTCTTATATGCAATTGAAGCCACTAGAAATAAGCAAACATCTCTGAATGCAAGAAAAATAGGATGCATGTTTTAAGTAAAAGAAGGTATGAAGAATGGAAATGCATTTTGTTGAGGGAAAATAAATTAATTTTGCCCTAAAGAGAGGTTTATTATTTAAGAATGGGAAATATGAATGTAAAGGAGAAATTTGTAGAAGTTTTGCTGAAAAGAAATCTTTGGGAAGGAATTTCATGCATGGTTAGTGATGTCTAAGATTGGAATAAATTTAATTGAGTGAATAAATTTTAATGTCTAAAGTAAACTGGTACAAAATTAGAATCTGGTTTCTCTCTATTAAAAGAACAAACCTTATTTGGCTATTGGTCTGCTCTTGATAATAAGAGATTGTGAAAAGTTTTTATTTACTTTTTAAGTAAATTTGCCTAGAAAAAAACAAAATCTTGTATCTTTTCAATAATCACTTAAAAGAGCTGATTTTTGCTCAGAACTATTTTGCCTGCAAAATATTTAAATGTCACTATGTTAGGCAGGAAAATAGATAGGGGCAAGGTGGAAAGAGAACAAGGTCAGTAAAGCCCCCTAGAAAGGATTCGGTTAACCAGTTAAAACTAGAAAGCCAGAAAAGACTCAGAGTTAATCAGTTAAGCTCAAAAGGTCAAGAACAACTTGTCCTTGAATGTTTGAATATTCCCCAGATAAAGAAGTATCTGAGCACAGCCCTTATCTTCATTGTGCCATTGTAAGATTTACTCTAGCCTGCTAAAAGGCCCACCTGTAAACAGCATAATAAAGACAGGGAGATCCCACCTTAAAGCCAAAATTGCATTTTGAAAAAACCCAGGAAGTTAAGAAGAAAATTCTTAACATACTCTTTAGCAAACAACAAATAACTCTGCCCTCCTTGGAGGAAGGACAGTCTTGATTGATATGCTCCCAAACCAGGAAGCTGCTATCCTGGGAGGGGACCAGAGCAGTAAATTTCTTGTGTTAAGCTTATTTTACAGAATTACCTAGAGGACTGATAAGAATAAGAAACTTAATGTCTCATCTAAGACAGTTGAGACCACTTAACAAGTTCACACCCCTAGCCCTCTGTCACATTCCTGAAAAATCCTTAAAAGGGGAAACCCCCAACCTTTCAGGGCATTCCTCTCTCTGAGGTCCCCTCTAAGCACTTTCTCTCTAAGTAACTGTAAATAAAACATTTACTCTGTTTCACTACTGTGTCTCTGTCCTTCAATTCTTCATTGCAGCAGGGTAAGAACTGAGAAAAATACACAATGCCTCTCCCACCAACAACTATGGTTAAATAAATATTGTTTCACAGTGATCTATGATCCTACTTGACCAAGTGATTTTAAACCCTTTTCGATATTTTGACAAACACCCCCAGATCAAATTCTAAATAGTCTTTTTGAACTCAAACTAACATTTGGCATTTTTGAAAGGGTCCCTGGAACATCTCAGAAAATACATTCTCTTTCTTTATAAAAAGGGAGATATTAAACTAATTGAGCTTATTTGTATGTTAAATTACATGGGAAACATTGTCAAATAAGTGATTCTAAACCTTCTTAGATTATATTTGTGTGGATATATATTGTTAATACAAGTGTTCCAGAAATTGTATAAGATTCCTAGAAATCTGATGTGTGCTGGAATATTCTCTCTTGTAATTCTGATTATTATCTTGCAGCATTGTGTGGCACAGAAATCACCAAATTTCCTTGTTAACTGCATAATGAACTTACATCAAATTTTTAACCAATCTTCAAGGAGATGGATAGAAAGGACTCTGACATGTAAAGTTTTCTGATAACTTTAAAATCATAAAACTGAACTGGGTAAGAATTTTCCAGAAACAATGGAAATTGGATTCAAGCAGAATAAGTATTATTTACATTAAATTGCATTGAACTGAGGAGGGTGACCATAATTTTTATGATTTTTTGTTTGAAACATTATTGGTTCCTTAATGTTTTGCTTTTCCAGATTTAAGGGAATCTTTTCTTTTAAGCTACTACACTTACAGAAATTGAGTAAAGTATACTTTTAAAAACAAAGATTAGAACACTTACTTTTTCTCCCTAACTGATCGCTTGAGACTTTAGAAACTCTTGTGCATTCTTTTCTTGGCAATATAGTTAGTTATTTGCATAAGTTCATTGAGAATCTCTTTTCCTTATAAAAAATGCAATTGGAAATATTGCCTATGTTATCAAGGTTTTGACTAGAATATCATATTTGAGAAAGATGTGCAAAGATTCAGACTGGACCAGACAGTTTTAAGGAAATAATGTTGAATTTTAAAGATGCCCTGCTATCTTGTTTAAAAGATCCTGGGCAAGCAGTCTTAAAAAGAGATTATAGTGTCAATTACTATTCCTGCTACACTTGTGTAAATAATCAGGCCAAGCTTTGAAAGGACAAGCTCCCAGATTCTATTTCAGCCAATTGGGACCCAGATCCTATCTCAGCCAATCAGGATCTGGATCCTATTTCACCCAATCGGAGCTTGGTCTCTCTCCTCTCCAGTCAGCAAGGAGCTCACCCACCACCCTTAGACCCTGCCAATTGACCAGAACCACGGCCTATCACCCCACCAACTACCCCTAGATCCAGCCAATCAGCCAGAGCCATGACCATCACCCCACCAACTGCCCTAGAACCCCATAAAACCTTTGTGGTATTGAAACTCGCTCTCTTTCTCTGGCATCTTGCCACTGCGTTGGTGTAGATGAGAGATTGAGCTCGAGCTAGCTCGAATAAAGGCTCTTTGCTTTTGCATCGGTGTTGGCTCCTTGGTGGTCTTCTGGGATTCGTGACTTTGGGCACAACAGCTTAATGCAAACAAAGAAGTTTTACTGTGATTATCTTTGGAAAACATGTCGGGGGTAATTGTAGAGAGAAAAAATATGTTTACATCTTTGTAGATATTAGATTTTAGGCCTATTTTAATTGTTATATACCTGTAAGCTGGACTGGATTCTGAATTCTTCTAGTTTCCTCCATTCTGGCAGTGGTTTCCAATTTTCTCCCACCCTTCTGATTTAGAATCACTAAAAACAAAGAATACCCACGAATCTCTTTGGAAAGTACTATACCAGATCCTCTCTCTACCCAGAGGCTGCTAAACTTCAGGAACTTAAATGGTAGGTACACATCTCACAGTTAAAGTAGGTTCCACCTGACATGTTATCCTGGGCAGATGTTGGAGACTTCTAAACCAAATTGACAAGGAAGACAAGTAACTGACATTTATGTAGACTGCTTCCTCCCAAGACACCAGATCAAGTTTTCATAGTTCAACTAAACAAGAAATCCTCTCCTCTCCCCTTTTTTTCCTTTACTCTGTTCTGCACTAACCTGGAAAGATAATCGTCATCTGTATCACACTGCCTTTTGCTAAAAAGAGGGTAACCTCTCTTATTTAGAACAACAACTGTTTTAGCGAGGAGAAACTCTAACTGACCTCTGGCTTAAATGGGAAAACACAACTATCCCTGTGAATGAATCCATTAACCGTGCACCTTAGTGTAGGAAGTGGTTTTGTATCCCAACAGGCTATATCTTTGTCTCTGGTGATTATCATTTTTGCTGGGCCTGTGAATGCCTAGATAGCTGGCATGTAACTGGGCAGCTCCTCATAGGTTACCTAATGTGCCCATAACCAGCCACAGACGGACTGAGCTACTTTGGTTGTCAACTCCACTGAATTTACATCATCCAGTTACAAAAGACCTACCAGGAGGTTTTCATGATTCATGATTTGCTTCATTTGGCAGTTACCTATTTCTCTGGTTAGGAACAAATGTAAATGAGATTATGAACAGGAATCTCTGCTTATTTTTCAAAAATATTGCAGAATCTGCTACTAATGCAACAGCTGCCCAAGAAAAATCTTAAGACTCTCTGGCCAAAGTTGTTCTTGATTATAGAATAGCTCTCGACTATCTTTTAGCTGAGCAAGGAAGTGTCTGTGCTGTGGCCACCACCACCAGATGCACCTGAATTAACCCTTCTGGGGAAGCTGAAACTCAATTACATGAGATCACTGAGCAAAACACCTGGCTTAAAAAATGACTCCTTCAGTGGGGTTTTACTTTGACTTATTTGACTTTGATTTATTTGGGTCTTGGGAACCATAGCTCCAAAATGTCCTCCAAACACTGGGAATTATCCTGCTTGTATTCATAATAATCTCCCTTGTGTGTTGTAGTCTCTTCAAACTTAACCATGTTTGCAGCTGCTGACAATCAAGCAAATGATCTCCCAAAGACTGGAATATCAGAAAGGTGATGAAGAGAGAGACCAGCCTAAAAACTGTGAACCTCAAGTTGTGGTGGGAAGCCAAGGAAACCAAGGAGACAAAGTTCCTGTTGAGGCTTCAGGAATGTAGAGGAATCACAAGGTGCTTGGGTGCTTGGGATTGAAACAATGTAACAGTGTTTCCCCCCACCCGCCCTCCCCGACACACCCCAGGCAGGACTCAGTGCTATGGAACAGTGTGTTGATCATAGTCATGGAAGCCCATTAGTTTATAACACGGTATCTGGGTAACCTTTACAGAGACAGATTAAAATACAACCAGCATCCTGAAATACACCTATAGTGACCTAATAGCTCCCACTGCAATGGTTCCTGGGTGCTGACTCCCTTTAACCTTGTAGTGAATGTATAAAAGGCATGGCCCTGCTGCACTCGGGGCTCGGCCTGTGGATAGGAACCCACTGTGCCAGCGCCGGCACTAATAAGTGCTGCTTCTTGGCTTGGTGGCCCGACTCCTTGATCATAGTTCCCGCGGATCCTGCAACAAAGTCATTGCCTAGAGATACCACCTGAATTCAGCAAAAAAGATCTTGAACTGTAACTATCACCTTAATTTTTTTTCACATCTCTCAGTTAAGCTGAGAGTCTGATCAAAAGGGGGGCATTTTTGAAAAGAAACAAGCCCCAGATGGAGTCACTTGTTCTAAGCCTCACCAAAACTTAATACCTAATTGCAGTTTCATCCTCTCCCAAAAGCTGATTTTTAAACCATCAGTCTGGAATTTCCTGATCAGGGCTAGTGAGGTCATCTGCATGGCAGAGCCCATGGCCTTCCCCCCAAAGGGAAGTGACCTTGCTTGAAACAAATACTCATTTATTTATTTTGCTAATAACCTTCTGTCCAGCCGATGTTTGCCTGTAAAAGCATTTCATTTTTTACAGCTCCTCACAGCTCCTTTCTTTTTACTAGATGGGATGATGCTTCACTCATGAATCATTGAATAAAGCCAATTAAATCTTCAGATTTACTCAGTCGAATTTTATCTTTTAACACCAGCAACTAGTGTGATGCTAAAAATATAGTAGATATTTTATAACTTTTTTTAAGTTAAATACCAATAGGGAAACAACATATATATTAAAAAATAGCAAAACATAGGGTTGGTTTGTAGAGAGATTATCAGAAATAGATTTGGAAATGGCATAAGAAGGTGGAGAAGGGCAAGAAAAAGAAAATTTCCTGGGGAATATGAAAGACATCTCCTGGCAATGTCTCTGATGCAACTTGCATAGTTCATTGCAGACTTCTTAATAAAGCATGCACTATTTTATGCTACTACCAATAGAGCTGCCAAATTTCTTCAGATATATTCTAAAATCAGAGAAACCACATGACTTAGAAAAGCAGAGATCAGGGTGTGTACTTTCTCCCAATCCCAGAACTTTGAGTCATTTCCATGGGGCAGAAGTGGAGCAGGAGAGAAGATGGCCGTGCCCTGGCTTAGAGCAAGGAGGAAGGCCCTGAGCTCAAGTCCGTGGAGATGGCTGCACCTGGGATACTCCCCTTGGCAGAAAGCTCCATTATGCACCTGAAGAGCCCACATAGCCCACGACATGAACCCAGCAAAACAACGAGACCTCTTCTTGAAATCACTGATATTTCTGGCTGAATTGTAAGGAAATAATGAAATAGTATGTTCTGGGACTCAAAGGAGGCCTAGGAACTCTACTTTAAACCACTATCATGTTTAATTGGGGAACAAAGATGACCAAAGGCTCTGAACATGCCTCAGTAAGTCCTGACTGGTGTACCTACAGACTATGGTCTTAGCCTAGTCCGATTCTGGGGCAATCATGACTGAAGCACTGGCACCTTCTTTTCCAACCTTTCCATCCGTGCAATGGATGCCGCTCAGAGCCTGAACCCTGAGACCTTTAGGCCCAGCAGTATGCTTACAGAATCCCATAAAAACTAAACTGCATTTTACTGTGATCATGAACAAGAGCAACATAACTGATAAAAGCTTTACAGGGAGGGGGATGCAGCACTTTGAGAATTTCCTAGATGCCCTTTATCAAGAAACTACATTTTTTATTGTCAGATGTGTTCTATCAAGTTTTACAGCTAGTGGTGTTTGATTTTTACAGCTCATTTAGAGAGGTGGGGTTTGTTTTGCTAAGCACATGCTTTATAGGACCTCTTCATGTGAGTCACCAGGGCTGTGAAATATGATTAAGGCAGCCGTGTCCAGTTCACAGAAGAGCAGCAGAAAGCATACCATCCACAAAGAGCTACGGACTTTGGAGACAGGGGCAGACACAGATGATGTTTCTCCAATGATGGGCCTTTCTGACCTAACCCTGAATCAAGAAACACTGGCTGAGGAACATGAGGCACCAGGTAGAAATACTCATAATGACCATGAAGTTGCAGAGCAAAGACACGAAGGGCAAGTGTTCCTAGTCATTCATTCCAGGTTCAGTGACAAAGTACCAGAAAGGAAACAAAGGAGACTTACGGAAGGGCCGGCTTCGTACAGCTCAGAACTCGGAGATTTCTTCAGGTGGGAGCTATTGTTTATATAGCCAGGGCTCAGAAGTGGTCACAGCCCTGGAGCCTGCAAAGTAAACGCCTTATTCTAATCAGGCTAGCCTAAGAACTCATGCAGAGAAAGCTGTCCTGACTATCCCTGGAAGCCTGAGCATTTGTGTTTTAGATCATTTGGAATTCAGTACTTCTGCTATTGATGGATGGAAGAGAATTCCTATTGTGTTGAATACTTCAGCTCTCTAACTCTGCCTGGGCCTGGGGTTACATGCCCTGTCTTCCCTTTGACCTTAAGGCTCTGGGTTTGCCACCTTCTGTACAAAGGGAGGAAGGACACAAAATTCGGAGTCTTCTCAGCACTAGCCATCTGGTCTTCCCTGTCAGAGGCAGTGGCAAATCAGGTCACTGGGAGCTGGCATCCTGCTGCCAGGTTAGCAGGACAAAGGATTTAATTAAAAACAAATGAACAAACAAAATAACAATGAGGACAATTTGGACCTCTCCTCATCCTCTTATTTTTGTGAGAAAACTTAAGTTGGAACCACACTTCTGCCCACCTCCCCTTCACTGTCTCTCACCCCTTCCCCTTGAGGAGAGGAGAAGGTGTGTGCTGTGTGTGGCTGAAGGCGGATGCAGGGTTCAGCGTCCCCATCCACCATCTCTTAAGAAGCCTGCTGATCTGTAAGAGGACTGAGATCCAATTGCACGTTGGCCTGGGACCGGATGGTATTTATTACTAGTGACAGAGCCAATATTGTCATCTGACTTCTTGGTATATTTCTCAATTGGTTCGGAATATGCAGGGCAGAGATGTGACTGATGCTCATTACACCCCTCTCCAACCTTTCCACATGGACAAGTGGAAAGAGCCCAGCATTTGTAACCCAAAGCCTTGATTCAAGACACTGGCTGTCACCTTGAGCACTTTCACGATTGCTCTGAATCTCTGTTGCATCATTTGTTAGAAAGAGTGAATAAAATTTGCTCCACGTGAAGGGTTGTGTGGAGCCCATATAGAACAGCGTTATCCAAATGTCTATAATTAATGAGCTCAACATATTTTGATCTCCCAGAAAAAAAAGGAAATAGTAAATGCTTTATAGATACCAGAAGCTAGTCACTGATGAACACTTATTTCTCATCTTTGTTCTTCAATTTCCTTCTCTTTCCTTTTTTCTTGACTCCTTTCTTCCTCTTGATTTTACATTGGAGGGTCTCTGCTGGTATTTTCACAGAGGCATAAAGCTTGAAAGGGATTTGAGCGCTTTGCTTCCTAATTGAAATAGGAGATGTTTCACCTTAAAAAAATTTAAAATACAGAATCATTGGAGAATAAAATAAGAACTGATAG
Organism: Manis pentadactyla; assembly: GCF_030020395.1. NCBI lineage: Eukaryota > Metazoa > Chordata > Mammalia > Pholidota > Manidae > Manis > Manis pentadactyla. The sequence goes on along the minus strand of NC_080031.1, from coordinate 16,792,335 downwards.
AAAAAAGTTTAGGGGATTCAAAGCTGGGTATGAAATATTAAATCTAAGAACTTTAGGGGAGAAATCTCTGAGATAAGATCAGCAGCAGAAAAGAAGCTATTAAATACTTAATTGTACATAGATCTGACAGAAACTGCGTGGAGCTTATGATATATACCTGGCCTTTGTACTTGATAACTGATGCCAATCTAAAAAGTTTTTTTTAGGTATCAAGACCCTCCTCCTCCCCTATGAAGGTTTACATTTATTTGATGAAACTAGTAGCACTTAAATAAGCTATATTGTTAAACATAATAGCAACTTCACAGTTTCAAAAATAATTCCAAAAAAATAAATACATCTAGGACATATTATTTATTTGGTCCATAATGCCCTGGGAATCTGGGTTCCATAGATTGGGAATCATGACTTACTCTCTACTCATGCTATTAGGACTATAAATGCTCTCAGTACTACTACAAATAATAATAATAACAATAGAGTTGAGATGTATTGAGGAATTACTAAATACCTTATTTGGATTATCTGGTTTAATTCTTACAACAATCCCTTGTGGTAAGATTGCCGAAGTCTCTTTGGAAATGAACTAAGCAAAGCCCAAAAAAGGTTAAGTAATTTGCCTTTGAGCTGAGATTAGGGGCCCAGACCAGCTGATTCTAGAGCCAGAATTGTTAACCCTTACATGGTATTTATTGCCTTGCCTGTACTTATGGGTACAAAAGAGAATACATACGGAGGGATGATGTAAAATAATTGATTCCTATTTAATCACACGAGTGAATAATTTGAAAATAAAATAGGGTAATGACTATTGAAGAAGAAAGAATTGTAGCAAAGCTACTGGGAAAAAGGGAGAGAAATATCCTCATGAAGGTGAATGGAGAAGAAAAATGAGAATGAGAAAGGGGACAGAGAGGGCTGGATCTGAATATTTATGCTCCCTGTTATTCATGTGGCAGTGACTGAAATGTGTAGAAATGAAAAGCATCTGAGTGAAAAGGAAAATAGTGAGTGGAAAGAAGAGGGAATGCATTGCTGTAAATAATGTCACTTAGTTTTTAAGATCACATACATATATAACCCACGGAAGGAAAATACTTCAATAAAATAATAATAACTAGAGGACAGGTGCAATAATAGGGGTTTCTCTGAGTTCTCTGCTGGGAAATGTACAAACAAGAGGTATTTTTGGCAGAATGGGGCCCTGCGGTGTGACCCCTGGAAATGGAGCTGTTCTGAGCCCTGGAGCGCCCACTCGAACATCAGGTTAGAACAACAGTCCTGATTTCCCTTACATTTATGGTGCAAGGCTGTGCTCCTCTCCCCTCTCACCTGTGGTGGATTGAGCTGCCTTCTCCCCTGCACCCTCTGTGCCCCAGCAGACCCTGTCCCCGCCCTGCTCTGCTCCCAGCTCCTGGCCCCCAGCGTGCTCCCCTTCAGGTCTAAACTTTTGAGTACAGGGGGCTGTCTTACTTCTTAGGTGTTAATACCCCTTATGAGAAAACGAAATGCGACCTCCTTTTCTTCCTGCCACACGTGAACTATTTAAACCCCCTTGTGTAGCAATCTGGCCACAGAAAGGCAGGCACTCTGCCCCTAAGCTAGTGTTTACTGAGTGCCTGGGTGTGATGGTGAGTGGGAAGGGGTGAGTTTGGGGAGGTAAGCAGGTGCTCAACCATAGAGGTCTTTAGGGTTAGGCCCTGACAAGAGGTGGAGAGTAATGGAAAGCCGCTGGCAGATCTAAAAGGATCAAGAATAACATCTGACCTACATTTTAAGGTGATTAACTAGGCCACTTTGCAGAGAATAGGCTGGAGAGCGGCAAGAGGGGAGGGAGGGAGTGTGCTTCTCAGAGCGGGGAGGTACTCATGTGGCCCCTTTATGCAGCTGCCAGGTCTGCACCTGGTGGGAATCACAAGCTAGTGGACCGACATCAGCTGTGGAGACAGGCTGGCTGGACTCACTCCTGGTACCACTACCAAGGAGCTGGGAGGTCTTGGTACATTTCTTAACTTCTCTGTGTCTTGATTTCCTCCACTAGGTGATAATAATTGTACTTACTTTCCTGGGTTGTGATGATTAATCAGATAAAGCATGTAAGGAATCAGGCACACAGTGACCACTGGCTGCATATTAGCTCTGTTATGGTGACTTTCGGTGGTCTAGGACAGAGCTCCTGGTCATGAGTTGGGAAGTCTGGAACCAAGGGGTTCATAGAAAGAAACAACTGCAGGTCATGTTCTCCCTCTTCATCTCATCTGTTAGTCACTCCAAAACAAAACCACCAATAGACATCAACTGTGGGCTAGGAACAATTTTACCCATGATTGTAACTGTTATTTTATTTCACTCTCACAACAGCCTTGCCATACAAATACTATCCCCATTTTAGATTTCAGGATATTGTGTGGTCTGAAGGAATTAGGTAACTCGCTCAAGGTCACCTAGCAGAGCCAGCATTCGATCCAGACCTGTGTCTTTCTAACCGCCATTCTCTTCCCACTGGAACAGCCCATCGGCAGTGCACATCTGCGTCCCGGGAATATCTCCAGCTTCTCAGGACTCCACAGCTCCTGCGTCTCCCAGCACAGGGATCCTAACTATGGAAGGTCCCAGGGGACATGGGAAAGAGAGAAGTCTGCCCACTCCAAGCCTTATAAAAAAGGAGAGAACAGAACTGCTCCATCTGGTATTCTATAAAGCACAGCCTTGCCAGGTAAAGTCTGGAAATGAGGTTGTACCCACTGCTGAGTACCAAATGTTATAGAGCTAATTAACCACAGAGATTTGGGAAGGAACCCATTAAAGAGACCAAATACAGCATGAACAAAAAGCAAATGGTAATGCTGCTGCTTATTACCATTATTTCCATTAATATTAATATTAATACTATTATTTAGTTTTATTATTACTCTGATATATCATTGTTATTGCTGTTTTCTAGCATCTTCCACATAAATCTATCACCAAATGTTTTAGGAGTTTAATATCGTTATAGTTATGTAATTAAACAAATAGAAATAATAGTTGCAGAATTGCAGAGTTACATAATTATGGCTCCGCCATGGAAACAATAAATAAAACTTACATGCCTCCATAGCTGTTACATTAACAATAGAAACATTGAAGGCTGAAGCTGAAGAATTATGTAATGGTTACATAATTAAATAATAAATTATCCCAGAACTACAGGGACATGCACTATATATAAAGCAGCTTACAGGATGGAGGAGAAAAGAAAACCATTAAGCAATATTAAAAAAAAAAAAAAGATTTGCCTGTGGATATGAAGCAAAACATGAGCCCACAATGAGGAACCCTGGGGTTTGTAGTAGGAAGAGCTCTTTAGCTTCCCATTCTGGATTCCGACATGTGCATGGATTTTATCACCCCCAGTACACAAAGTGATTTGTCTAAGGCTATAAATCACTTGGATAATAAAATCCCCTTAACTGAACAGCTTACCACATGTGACAGACATTTAGTCTCTGTTTTCAATTATCTCAAAATTTAGCTTTAGTCTTAGCTTAATATTATATAACTATTCTTCAACTACCTGCATTGACTCAATGGCTTGTGTGTGTGTGTGTGTACATGTGTGTAGGATGAAATGCTTGCCAGAGGCTGAGAACATGTTTTGAAAATTATTTGAGATAATTGACACACGCAATCACTGTGCAATGATGGGTCTTTGGTTGTGTTATCACAATATTAACATACTCAAATATTTGGAAAGACTTAGATATTTGATGTTAAATCAAATATCCACATGACTGACTGACTTGCTAATTTTTTAACCCAAAGTTTTATGGTCAGGCTGACCAGGTTTTCTAAAAAGGTGTGTTTATTGAGGTCCAGAGCGAGGCAGTCCATTATATACCTGGGGATATAAAAATGGGCACCTGCTCTGAGGGCTGAGTTCCGATTGGGATGCCAGAGTGATAGCGACGCATTTTGCACTCTGAACCCACCTGTCTCCCTGGGTGTCAGCAGATCCGGCCCATTGTTGGAAAGAATAATACAATGGGATGTTCCTAGGATGCCAGCAGCATGGGGTATGAATAAGCACGTGGCATCGCTCAGCAGCGACAATGGGGAGGCAGAAGGCTCCTGTCCAGAGCCAGCAGGGAGCAGAGCCACAGTCTGCCAGTCCCTGTGTAATTCGCATTTCAAGGAGGCTTTCACTTCTCCATCAAGCCTGTGCTGAGAGCAGCCAGGTTGGGCCATTATGATAATGGGGTCACCTGGGAGTCTGGAAATAGACAGGGGAGCATTCTATTGGGGAGAACTAATTGACTTCAATTGACAGGCAAAGACAGTGATTGGAAAAGGACAGCCTCAAAGGAGGCCCATGCCAAGGAAGGGCCAAGGGCCACCGCACCTGCTGGGCCTGGGGGAGTGCAGGCGGACTGCCCAGTGACAACCTGCAAATTCAGGTCATAGCTTTTCAGTGTGCAGCTCTGACTTGCCCTTGGCCTGTAGGGAGACTGCACTGCCCAGCTGCCTGTGTCCATGAGTTATAATGATGAAGGACACTCAGAATTCAGACCCTTTAGTATCACTTTGTCCCCAGCTGCCAATATCTCCCCTTTTAAATCCTGTGCTTAAGATCTCTTTTACCCTTCTCCAGAGGAAGGTGAAAGTGGAGTTCTTCTCTAGGTAAGCAGGACAGGTTCCATCATCCTGGGACTACAGGGACTTTTCCAGGGCCTCTCCTTACTATTGTTACATCGAACCACACGGGGCCTATGCAAAAGCTGTTTGCATTCCTCAGTTACTGATGAAGGCCTCCTGGGCGCACTGTGGTACTGCTGAAGGTCCTGGGGCTTTGACAATAAACAAACCTGCTGTATTGGTCAGCTCAGACTGTCAAGACAGAATGCCATAGACTGGATGGCTTAAAAACAGAAATGTATTTTCTCGAGGTCTGGAAGCTGGAGTCTGAGATCAGGGTGCCCACAGGGCTGGGTTCTGGTGAGGGCACTCTCCTGGCTTGCAGAGGGCCACCTTATCACTGTGTCTTCATAGGGCCTTTCCTCTCTGACATGGAGATCTCTCTGTTCTCTCTCCCTCTTCTCATAAGACCACCAATCCCATCATCAGGGTGACACCCTCATGAACGTTATCAGACTCTAATTGCCTCTCCAAGGCCCCTTCTCCAAAGAAAACCTCATATTGAAGGTTAGGGCTTCAATGTATGGATTTTGGAGGGGTGTGGTAGGAAGCCAAGCCAAGAAAAGGGAAGCTTTTGGAACACAGAGAAAACCAGGGTGCTTGAGTTTAAAGCAATGTGACAATGTACCCCCCACCGGGACCCAGTGATATGGAGCAGCTTGTTGATCATAGTCATGCAGGCCCATTAGTTTACAATAGAGTATCCGGTACCCTTTACTGAGATAGGGTAAAACATAACTAGCATTCTGGCTGAACCAACAGCTCCTACTGCAACATTCTTGGGGGCTGACTCTCCTTTACTCTTGCAGTGAATGTATACAAGGCACGGCCCCACTACGCTCGGGGCTCAGCCTTCGGATATGAATCCACTGAGCCAGTTCCGGCCCTAATAAACTGCTTCTCGCCAAACATCCCAGTGTCCTGACTCCTTGTTCATAGTTCCCACAGTTCCTGCAACAGGGGCCCAAACATTTGGTCCATATAGCACCTGGGTTTGAATTTCAGCTTCCTCTTTTTATTAGGTTTGAATCCTACATGATTTCAATGTCTGGAATCATAGTCATCTCACCTGCGTACTGGGACTAACAGTACCTACCACAGTGGTAAGATGAGTTAGTCGGAAAAGCCTCTGACTCATAATTAGTATTAAAACATGTCAGTTCTGTTCCCTCCCTCTTGCCTCTTTCAAGGAGTCTGTGATGTATGGTGGTTTGAGTTTTCAGCAGTTCTCCCCACCAACCCACATGGAAAAGGTCTTTCCTCTGAGATTCCTCCATCCCCATGGATTAGGCTGGGCTGCACCTTACCTTCTTGGAAAACAATGGCAGTTAAGACTTATCGCCCAGAAGCTGGGATGGCTCCTCTCCTGGGGGTCCTGTGGAGGACGGGGTCTTTATAACAGGCTTTGAGAGGGATGGGGACATCCTTTTCCATCATCATGATTTCCCCGGGGGGCAGGCCCCTCAGCCCGCCCCTCATCCTGCCCACCCCATCCTGGAACACTGGCCTCACTTCAAAGTCTCAGGGTCTGCAGCACCAAGGCCTGACGCAGGCCCAGCTCCCATGAGCTTCTTCCTGGAGATGGAACCCCCTGGGCCTGCCTCCCCAGCCCCTAGACACAGCTGATTCTCTCATCCGGGTTATCTCTATTAGCTGCTGCCAACGTCGGTGCATTGAAACACTGCAACGTTAGACACTTCCCCTGACGAACGTCTTTGTACTGAGCGGGGGAATCAGAACGGAACAGATGTTTTAAGGACTCCATAAATCCGTGAAGATAAAAAACCACCCACCCAGCACTTTTTAACAATGCGCCCTGCTGATGAACCAGCATATCGGAAATACCAAAATAAATATAAAATCCCACTGAAGCCTCAGAATAAATCTTAGAGCTTTTTTTTTTACCCCCTTTTTTCCCCTTATACACCAGACATCATTTTTAATTCTCAGTGAAGACCCACAACTGGGAACAGAAGTCTATAAAAAACGTTGCCTCTTTCCTCTGAAGTGACCCAGTGATCAACAGCAATGTGCGTGAATCACCCTCCAATTGCTTCCTGAAAACTCATTTCACTCCCCCCAGAATCTTCTCCCTCTCTCCCCACATCCAGCGTTGTCATGTTTCTTCTCATAACTCCTCGCTGAATTCCAATGAGGTTTTCTAATTAGCCTAATTAATTTTCTGCCCAACTTAATAAGACTGTCTCTGGTTCAGAAATAATTGGACTTCCCAAACACCATTTTCCCTCCCTCTGTTTCTCAGTGGTGAGTTGTGATCCAGCCTCCTTTAATAATTCAACATTAGCTTCTGTTTTTCAGATGATGGGTTCGTGTTCGCAGAGTTATTTAGTTTTTTCATTAACACTCTGACTTTGCCCTTTCCCTCCTATAAAGAATACCTTAAAAAGTACTAAAAATAAACATGCAACATGGATCCTTTCATAAGGAGATAAATCCATTTGGGATCCAGATTTCAGTGAATTCTTGCTTCTTACCTTAACCAATTTCAGGAAGGTAAATTAGTAACCTGGACAAAGTATATTCTTTCCCAGAGTTTGGTAGCAACTATGAAAATAATCTGTAACGAGCCCAAATATGAAACCATGAGAAAGGTCTTCAGGCAACTACCTCCTATGAAAAACAGCCTTCTTTCTAACCTCCTACAATTTTTTATGTGGTTGTGAATTTGTTATTATAGGCAAATGAAACTATTGTTAAGTGTGTGTGTGTGTGTGTGTGTGTGTGTGTGTGTGTTTTCCAAACAAATGAGAGCTAGAGAAAGGAAGTGATAAAAAAAAAGTTGATAAGCCAGTGAAAATGTCCATGTTCCTGTGCATATTTCAATATACTCTGCAAAGCTGTATAAATTGAATACTGTCTTCTGTTTGCTTCTGGGTTCCAGAATGCCAGGCAATCTCAGTCTCTCTGTATTGGTTTCGCAGCCCCAGGAATACTTTACTTGGAACCACGAAGATGGAATTATTTTCTCATTCCCTGAAAAGCCCGAAGCATTATTTTAAGAGGACGTATAAATATGCCTGTGAACAGTACTATGAAATAAAGGTCCTAGTAAGATTGTTGCTTCCAATCCTTTTTCCTTTGTACCAGGATGGCACAGCTATGAACCTTCTCATTGTGGCTGCCATGTTCCAAGTGAAATCATAAGGCTGTGGAAGTTATCAAAGAACGTATTCCAAACAAAACTATAAGGCTATAGCCCTGATCTTCTCTTTGGATTATCCTAGACTTTTCCAAAACAAAATGACTAGAGTTATTAAGGTAGCTTCAGTGTAGATGGGCGATCCACTTGTGTTCACCAGTCACTGCTTCTATTGGGATTCATTTAGGGAGATAGATGTTTTAAGACAATATGATTCAGAAAACTCCAAGTGTACCAAACTGGTTAATTTGGGGATAATAATCTACTACTAAAAAAAGAATTTCACTCTTTCTCTCTTTAAAAGAGCTCGGGATGTTGTTTCAAAAAATGTGAAGTATGACTCAATTTTTGTCAAATGTAAATAACATTCCATTTTCAGATATAAAACAAATATCCTGATATGGAACACGCCTGTATTACAAGCCCACATCACCAGAGATGGCTACAACTAGCTAGTGGGGAAAAAAGTACAGAAGTTATGGATTAAGGGGTCAAAGTTAGAGTGAAAAGAGTGGTACCATCTGTAGCTACATATTTAAATGAAGCTTACTCTTGGCTACCAGTTAGAACAATGCAAAACTGTATAAAGTAGTCTACATTGGACTTAAAATCTTGAGCCTTCTGCTTGTTGCTTAAGTAAAACCACTTGCTCTCAGCAAAATCCTGCAGTGACCAGCTGGGTGCACTTTGAAGTATGAGCCATTAAAACCCATAGACATTCAAAGGAGGTCCGTTTAAAATTTAAAGCTAGTAGAATAGTAGGTGAACATTAAGTCCTTTATCCACATTTCATTCTTAGAATACACTTTTTCATAACTGTATTTTTAAAAATGTTCTGTGCATGTTAATGTTGGGATGGCTTTCTATTCTCAACTTGGGTACATTTTACTAATCTTTGCCCTACTGTTCCTGCCTTAGTTAATTCCTCTGTTTGATAATTCAGTTACTGAGTCCTGGTTTTATGTGAATAGCTCTTGAGAAAACAAAACATCAAGCATAACAACAGTGACCACCTGTGATTCAACTTCAAGTCACCCAAGTGGAAGTTTAGAATGTACTTCCTTGGCATTGTTTCCATGTCCCCTGAGTTAAGGTGAGTATCACCAGTCATGCAACATTGACTGTGGAGTGCACGCCCCTGAAAATGGGTACCAAAAGAGCAGGAAGAGAATCAGCACCTAGTTCTTTTTCCGTTCAAGTTTGCCTTGACCGTGCAACTACGCTGAGCAGGGCTCCACCCTATTAAGATGGTGTGACAGGCAGGAATACCCTAGGGAAAATGGCATGTCCAGGTGTCCAGGTCAGAGTCCAGCCAGGCAGAGTGCATGCATGACAGGACTCCAAGAGAAGGACCGTCATTAGTGGGAACTCACTATAAAGTTGTTGGAAAAGTGAGAGGAGCTGACAAGGAACCTATATAGCTCTGCAACCTGAGGAAGTCTGTCCCCGGCCTAGGACTGAGGGTTCAAAGGAAGAAGGCATGTTCCCATGCCAGGACCCTGGGCTCAGGAATGTACTGAACTAGGAGACACTGGCTGGAAGACCCCTGCCCCTGCTGAAGGTGTCAGCTGTCACTCTGGGCTCCCAGGTGGAGGTGGCATTAGATGCCCATGCTCCAAAGCTGCATCACCAGCCAAATTTTATGGATCATAAAATTGCAGGGTCCCCTTTTTCAGTATAGTCCCTGGTTTTGCTTCAGTCACCTCCCACAGCAGTCAGCTGCATAGCAGATAAAGAAGCATTTCCTTTTAATGGCTGGGAATTTACTGGCTGTAAATTTCACCGAGTGCCCTCAGGTCTGTGTGTTATTGCCAGGGAAAGTAAGTCAGGGGAGTGACCGGTTTTCACCATTCCCTTTGAAAGCCTTTTTTCCTCTCTCCTCAGGGGGAACAAAACAAAACGAAACCCTATTGTATCAATTCTTCAAGAAGGAGAAACCTCCAGGTTCTCCAGCACAGATCAACGCCCCTCCTTATTCCTCTTCAATCCCACACCTCCTGCCTTCCTCTCAAGGAGCACGAGCAGGCAGTGAACATGACCGACCTTCGCATTCCTACCACCACTGCTAGTGCCCCTCCCTCTTCACGAACATCCCGAGAGTGCCGATGCCGAGTGTGATAATCAAAGGCAACCCAGCATCCCTTTCAGAATTTTTGCCAACACTGAGCTGTTCTTGCCTCCTCTGCAGGCAGCAGGACCTTCTAGTTTCTGAAAGTTGAGACACTGACCTCTACTGGCCGAAATCAGGGCAGCAGAGGGAAAAGAATGGATCCTCTAGATTAGGGATGACAAATGCCGAGTCCTTCCTTCCACAGCCTCTCCTCAAATAAGACAATAAGCTAATGTGAACATCATTTCCCAGAGATGTTAAATAACTTGGTCAAACTCTCAGAAAGAGTTAGGAAGCAAAGTTGGTATTAGAACCAAAGTCTGACTCACTACAATTATTTCTACTATATAGTATCAGTTCTAATTTTCCATGTGAGGGGCCTCATAAAATGCAAAACATGTTCTTTCTGCATAAGAGTTCAAACATTCTGGTGTTAATATGGTATGCTGAGAGAGTTGCAAGGTTTAGCAAATGAAAGTGCAGGATGCCTAGTTAAACTTGAATTGCAGATGAATAACAAATATAAATAAACATATATATGTTTATAATATACAGATGTTTATTATATATACATATTCAGCTTCACTTTGCTGTGACAAACTGAAAATGCTGTCAAGGAAAACTGAACTGCTCTCTCCTCTGCCATCACTGCCAGTCTCCACTCCCTGGGGTTGCTGGGATTCCTTTTAGGACAAGAGTGAAACTCATATATGGCCACTGAAAACCTTGAAGTGCCCAACTGAGCCTTTTAAACAACATTAGTAAGGTATCACACACACACACACACACACACACATGTACATACCATATATATGGATATATGATACACATATGTATAAAAAATATATGTATACATGCATGCATTTAAGAGTGTGGCTCAGTGACTTTTGATTGAATATATACGTTTTTGTAAACACTACCCCAATCAAGATAGAGAACACTTTCCTCACACCAGAAAGTTACCTCACCTCCTTTGCAGTTAATCCCCATTCCCCTCCAGCTCCAGGCAACCATTGGTCTGCTTTCTGTCACTGTGCATTATTTTACTTTTCCTATAATTTCATACAAATGGAATCGCAGAATTGTACTATCTGTACTCTTCTGAATCTGCCTTCTTTGGCTCAGCATAATGATTTGAGATTCATCACTACTATTGCCTGTATCAATAGTTCATTCTTAATTATTGTTGAGTCATTCTCTATTATATGGAGATACTATAATTTGTTCATCCATTCATCCACTGATGGACATGGACTATTTCCCAATTTAGCTAATAAAGGTAAAGCTGCTATTAATATTTGTGTACAAGTCTTTGTACAGACATATGACTTTATTTCTCTTAAATTCTAAGGAGTATAACGGCTAGGTCATATAATAGGTATATGTTTGACTTTATAAGGAACTGCCATGGTATTTTTCAAAGTAGTTCTAGCATTTCACACTCTTACCATCAGTGTGTGACAGTTCCATTGCTCCACATCTTGGCCAACCTGGTTATGGTCAGTCTTTTTGAATATTAGTCATCATAATGGGTGGGTAGTGGTATCTCACAATGGTTTTGGTTTGCACTTCCCTGAGGTCAACTGAGTTTTAAAGTACTCAGAAAAATAAAATAAATGTTGACTTCTTCATTCAGTATGCAACTTTTTGTGCCTCTATTTTTTGCCAGGTCCTGTGCTACTGACAATGTGTATAAAATGGCAAATAAACAGACGTGCTCCCTGACAGCGAGCTGATAATCTAGCATATGATCACGTACTGAGCAAACATACACCTTTAAGTATATACCTACGAATGGTAATAAGTGTCATTAGAAATATAATAAATAATGTGTGATAAGAGAATATCAGAGGCCACCCAATTTAGACTAGGAGGTGTGAAGAAGAACATTGGAAGAAGAACACTGAAACACTGGGAAGGATGACTAGACGCTGGGGAGGCAATGATGGTGGAGGATGGGGGAGCCTTGCAGATGGAGGGACAGACTTTGTACAGATCCTGAGATGGAATGGAGCTAAATGCCTTTTTTCGGGATTGAAAGTGGTCCCTGCAGTTGGGAATATTGAGGTGCAGGAGAGCATGTGAGGAGACAGGCAAGGCCAGCAGCAGCGAGCGAGCCAGATCACAGAGACCGTTCGGGATCTGATTCTGAGCCGAGGGCAGCTTCACTGGTAGATGAAGGGCAACAGCATAAACTGATTCATGGCTTCAAAATCTCACCCAGCCCCCAGTAAGGAGAGTGATTTGCATGAGTCTGGGAGTGAGAGGCCAGTCAGTGGCCACTGCTGCTGTAGTTTAAGCAGATGACTGAGTCATGGATGTTGGTGGAGAGAGGAGAAATAGAAAAGCTCAAGACAGATTTTGGAAGTGAAATCAACAGGATCTGGTGATGATCTAGAGAGCCGGAAGGCTACAGGGTCTTGGCCTTGAGCAGTTAGGTTGATGACGGTACCAAACAGAGAGTTTGGGAGCCTGTGGGCAGATCTTGTTTTCTGAACTTGTTAATTGTTACAGTAACTTGTACAGCAAGCTAAAGGGGCAAGCTTCAGGGAAGGTGATAATCTTGTTGCCAGAGTAACATTTTTCCTGACTGTAAAAATAAAGACAGTAAAAGTACACTTGTGCCAACGTGCATGTGACCTAATGTAATGTTTTAGGGGTCTCTGACTAGACGCTAATGGGAATTCAGGGCCACCACGTACAGATGTACAGAATATACTCTGTGCAGCTTGAACACCATGTGACAGCCCTGGACAGAGTTAGCAACACTTAGTCTCATGAATAAAAAGAAAAAGATACCTCTCTCAAAAACAAATGCTAGATAGGTGTTCTGAAGGACAAATTTAGAGAGAGATGGGAACATTGAGGTAATTGGTGCATGTTCTCTGCCACATGTAAGCAGGTACCTAATGGCTTGTCACTGAAGGTCACCTAAGTGATGCTTTAAATAAACAAAGCAAGGAGCACATGAACACTGGACAGCTTCCCCTCTTTCACTGGGCATTCATAGGTCCTCTGTTCTCTGACAGAACACTGCCCACACATGACCCACAGAGATGCTGGTGACTTAGTCTCTGCCTGTAACATTGACAGGAAAACATCTAGAGGTCATGAATGTAAAATGACAACCTCACAGGGATATACCTGCTACGACAGCCATATGTCCAAGGGACTATTTTAGATGGTTGTGCTATGCCCACACAGGGCTGAGCACTTTGCCAGATCTATGCCATTTACTCCCCAGGGCAGCTCTGGAAAGTGGATATTATTGCCATTCCTTTATCACATGCTAGGAAATTGTAACTTAAACATGTCCGTTTGAACAAAGTCACATTCTTAGGAAGCGGCCAAACTGGGATTCAAACCTGAGTCTGTGGGATGTGTAAGCCCATGTCCCTGATGACTTTATGGCTGTCCATGTTGGATTCACTGAGAACCAACTTCTTTGGGAAATGAACTTGGCTGCCTCTATTACTCTTACTCCCGCACCCCCTCCTGCTTCAGCTGCTGATCTGTTGTAGTACCAAAAGAGGGGTTATGATTCTTATGCAAGTCATAGGGTTATGAGTCGTAGCTAAAAGCTAAGGACCTGTGCTGCTCTGTGGCCTTTTTTCTTCTTGGTTCAAACAAGACAGAGGGTAGCCCACTCAGGCAGGCCCCAAAGGAAGGCAAAGCTAGGGCCCCTCTATTGTCAAGGACCCCGTGCTGCTGGAGAAGCATTTCAGCATCTCTCTCTCTCTCTCTGTGGCACCGCACAGCCCACATGACCCCTCACACTTTGTGTAGAGAGCCCGGGTCTCCGGGGGGGAAGCAGAGAGAGCGAGTTAGCACTGAATGGTCCCCTCCCATCTGTTTTGCAGTAGACAGTGATTCTGAAAAAGCACATCAGATTAAATAAATTAAAAGAATTGCACCCCTCTGGGAACATTCTCAAAACAGAAAGTCATTTGGACTGATGTACGATACACTCACAGCCTCTCTCCTAATAGGAAATGAATACAATCAAAATAAAAATCACTCCTCACTCTGTGGAGTAAGAGGCAGTAGATGGGCACAAGGAGAGAGGGAGGAGGGGAGCAGGTCACAGAAGCCACAGTGTTTACAAAGCCATTAAAACGGAATGAATAGATTTAGTCTAGTCCCAAAAGGCAAAGAAATGTGAATTTTCACATATAAATAGAAAACGTTTAGAATTTATTAATTCAAGACAGAGCTGCTAATGCCTCTCGGTAATAGCCATGCTTGGGTGTCTGATTAGCTGCAGTGACCCCTGCTGGTAAGAATCATTCCCTGCCACCCTAGTCCTTATTTTCAGAATTTACTGTCAATGGTTCTGTGGAAAGAGTGTGGAGGAAGCTTGTATCTGCATTTATATGCCACGTGGTACACACCCTGGACATCTAACCAAGAACCCTTCTCTACTGTGCAATATAGAACCTACTGCAGTACCTGGTGCATAGGAAACTTACAAAGTAGTTGAGTGACTATATGATCAAAACCACACAGCTTTCCTATAGAATTGAACATATATGGCACACGGCACTTTACTCTTGTATGAACTGTGGCATAGAAAATTCTTGAACCCATTCAATGGATTCTGTTAGGAAAGAGGCAAGACTAATGTTACTACAAGAGGTGACAAGTGCCATGGGGTCACTGTGAGCACGGTGGGAGGCCCATTGTGTATCACAGTGACACATGCTGGCTGGGGAAGGCATGTCTGAGGCTGCAGGGTGATAAGGAGCTTGCCCGATGAAGAAACAGGGGAAGGAGGTTCTATACAGAGAACAGAATATCAGTGGGCCAGTCACAGTGATGGGAAACTGACCTGGTGGTGCAGGAAGCTCCAGTGAGAGGAAGGACTGGCGGAGGTCAGTGGTGGGCAGGTCGTCATAAGGAAAAAAGCCCTCTTAATCCTGATGAAAGGCTTGAGATTATTCTATGGTCCATGGAGACGCCTTGGGGTGTTATATTAGGATTGACACGATTCCTTTGCATTTTATATGCACAGCTCAGCAAGACTGTGGAAGATGATTCCAGGGTGAGGAACAGACCAGAGGCAGAAAACCCAACCTTGAAATGACTGCATTTGGTAGCAACACAAGAAGGGCTTTGGTGAGATATCAGTACTATGAACAGCAATGAGAGGGAGAAGGTTTAAGAGGCGCAATCCCAAGGCGCAGCCCAGGGCTGCCCATCACAGAAGAGAAGGCCAGGATGCAGCCCAGTTCCTGGCATGGAAATTGGTGCCAGCAACAGGAAGAAGAAACTCCGGAAGAGGAACAGGTCTGTAGGGAACCCCAGAAGGGATATGGAGAGGGACAATTGTAACTTATGCAGCTGACACCTTGACATAGGAGTTTAAGCTCAAAGGAGCTTTGTCTGCTTTAATACCTTTGGGACTTGTTCACTCATAGATTGCAGTAGGAAAAAGTACATTTTCCATCTGTGCCTTAGTTTCCCTCTGGCATATTTATATTAAAACTAAACTGCTGCTCAGGGATGCAGTAGCTTCCAAGGAAGGTTTATAATAATTTCAATTTGTATAATGTTATACAATGAAATAAGTATCTCATTTTTTTTCCTTGCCACAACCCTGCAAGTTAGATATTTGTCCCCCAGTTTTACAGGTAACAAAATTGAATGTTTAAGATTATGTGACATGACTGAAACTATTACAGTGAGTCAATAAATGACTGAATCAGGACTTCATTGTCAGTCCTCTGATTCTTCTGTTTGTATTGTTGGATCTTTGTTACAATAACTTGTTGACGTCCTTATTTTATTTTTCCTGATGGTACTCTTCGCTCATGAAGGATGATAGTGGAACTCAAAGTTTTATAAGAATACTAAGTGTCTGAAGCAGGGGGAAAAAAACCGATGTGCCATCATTTATAACAGTCTGAGCTCCTCGGAAGATAAAGGTTATTTAAATGCATAGGCTTAGTAATATCTCTGCATACTCACAGATCTGTCCATTTGAGCACCACCTGAAGTTGTACATTGTACAGGGGAGATAGACAGCATGCCTAATACTTATTTTGATCTGGAAAAAAAAAGCCAAACCATAAGGATCAAGAAAGGCACTCTCAGTGCCTGGTGCATCACAAAGAAATGGATGCATGGGCATGTGTCTTCTCTTTTTGCAGAGTCTTCGTCTGCCACCAATTTGGCCGCATCATGTCCCTGCTTAAGTCAGTGAAGAGCTCCCCATTGGGCAATGCTTCACTTTGCCAGGGTTGAAAAAGAGCACACTGTGTTCCAATCCCACCGCCATGGAGGGACTGTACCCAGACAGCTCTAGGAAAGATGTCTGCCCCTGATGGTTGCCACAGAGAAATAAATTACATCTCGCCAGCTCTGAGAATCACCTTGTGAGGAAAGATTTTTGTTGTTGTTGTTCTCTACTGTATCTCCTTACCTTGACCTTCTAATCGTGCATAGGAGCAGGACAGTGTAAAGACTCCCAAAGAGAGGGCAAATGAAACATCCCTGGACAGATGATGACACGGGTAGGGTGGGCTGGCATCCCTCATGGCGCCCTGTCCTTCTTCCAGGACTCAGCCAGCTGCCCAGTGTTATGGGCGCGGCAGAAAGAGGGCACCGATTAGAGAATGAGCATGTTCCCTTGAAATGCCTTTTTGGTGAAATTTTTAAAAAGGGCTTCTTTAGCCCCCTGAGAAGGGTTTATTTCAGGGCTATACCTTCACTTCTTTTTAAGGGCTAACCAGAAGCGGTAACTGCGGCAGATAAAGATGGAGAGGTGACAGCTGAGGCGTTATTAGACCAGGGGGAAGGCTCTGATGGGAGCAGATAGAGCGGCTCTGGCAGCATCCATGATCCTGGCACAGGGCTTTTAAACTTTCTAGCGCTCTCACAGTTATATCCCGATGGCCTCCTCCTCATCTGGAAAGGAGGTAGGAGCTTTCACAGCTCTCCCCGTTTGAAAGGTGAGGGGACAGAGGGGCAGAGCCCTTAACCTAAGGGCACCTCCTGTCCTCCAGACACTCTGGTCTAGCTAGGAATCCTTCCAGTCCTACAGAGACAGCTCCAGAAAACAGAGCTCCAGGAATGTGAGCAATAATCATTGTCATCCAGGACTAGAGCTCCACAAAGTGGTTTCTGGTAGCACCACCGATCGGAGAGTAAGTCAGTGTACCTGGACCGAAGTCACTGCATTTGTGTACCGGGGTTTGTTTTCAAGAACATCATCCCTCTGTAAATACAGGAAATA
This sequence comes from Manis pentadactyla, assembly GCF_030020395.1. Taxonomy (NCBI): domain Eukaryota; kingdom Metazoa; phylum Chordata; class Mammalia; order Pholidota; family Manidae; genus Manis; species Manis pentadactyla. Next base: position 16,775,157 of record NC_080031.1, on the reverse strand, counting down.
CTTCAGCCAAGTCATCATGTGGGGATGGTGTCAGTACGCAAGTACTTGTATTTGTCCAGAAGATAAGGCCACTTGCAGTCCATAACCTATGTGTTTTGATACTAAGTATCCAGTGATCCAGGCATGACACGAATGCTGGAGTTAAGCCACTCAGGTGGTGCAATAGGTCAGAGTAACATAGGACAACCAGGATCTGAACATCTGGGGTCTAAAGAAAGTCCAGCCTGTTCCACAGTCCATTTTGTGTCCTGAAGCTGGGCTTGAGGGCAACTATGTTCTGCTCATTTACTACAATTATTTCAGAGTCTGGAAAACAACAGAATTAGGAAATTATTCTTTTTCTTGAACATTAACTGTCTAATCCATATCCAATTTCTTAATATACTTCTCTGTTCCTTTTACCTTCTCTGACAGGTTTTCTGTAGGCTGCTTGAAGAGTTTTCTGCAGACTGCTAGCAATGTTTGGAATTGGGAGGTACTTTCCCCCAGGATACTTAGTTTGCTTCTAATGACAGTCATTTCTTTTATGTTTTTATTAACTTGAGTGGGAAGGAGGGTTGATTTGCATGTTCTGTATTACAAACAATAATAATCTCTGTATAAATGTTAGATGGAAAAAAACCACTTTTTTTGTGGATTTGCTAAAATGTTGTAAACTCACAAGAATAAAGTCAATTATTCAGTCCCTTTGGAATCTAGGTTGTAATTTATTTGTATGGAATTTAATAATACTTAGCACTTTACATATCTAATGTACTTCACAAACATTAACAAATTAATCTTCTCAATGCCTCCTTAAAATTAGGAATAATTATCTCTGATTCACAGATAGGGAAATTAGAAAAGGTTAAGAGACTGCTTCAAGTTACAGAGAAAGTCAGTATCTCCTAAGATAGGAAGCAGAATAGGACCTGCTTCTCAAATATAGGCTAACTTTGGAATATCAAGCACTTCTAGTGTTCAAAGACATTTAAACTTCAATCTAACAATCAGCTGGACCTTGGCGGACTATTAAAGTCAGAATATATCATGAGCAATATGGAAATGACCACAGAGGGTAGATCAGAGTAGGGTGGGGGAATGAAGAGATGATGGTAGAGTACTCTACATTTTGGGGAATTGTCCTGGATATGATAGCTCAATCCCAAAGTACTGGATTAAAAACTCCAGATAAAACTATCTGTATCGTGCTGAAGGGCGTACACACTTCCAGAAAACCAAGAGCATCAGTTTAACTCCAGATAAAACTATCTGTATCGTGCTGAAGGGCGTACACACTTCCAGAAAACCAAGAGCATCAGTTTCCACCATTTCACATGATTTCCCAGTCTTACTGCGTTTTGTCTCTTCTTGAGATGTGGAAGTAAAATGCACAAAGGGGCAGCAGTTCACAAATATATTTGACAAGTGAGATAAGCCATCATTCTGCCTGATATACCTTCACTCTGACCAAGCACTCAGTAGGAACACTGCATACGACCATTAAATTGAATTGAATCCATGATTCTGAATGCATTTAAAAACCACATAGCAAGTGACCCCTCCCAGGAAGAGTATGACGAAGGTTTTGGCATGATACTGTGTTTGGTTTTATTTTGTTTCAGTTTTTGCAGAAACTTGCCATACCTGGTTTCTGGAAAATAGCATGTTGTTTTTTTTAAGGGCAAATTTGTGATAGTAAACCTCATAGTACAGCTTTTACATTGTATCTACTCTTCCATTTTATCCCTATCAAAATTATTTCTTAAGTAATTACCAGGCACCAGAAATGGATATATCCTAACCAAGAGTTATTATTTTTTAAATGTGGGGGAAAAAACAATACTAGCAATAATGCGTAAAAACACAATTAGGAAAGAGTTAATAATAAAGAGAAAACTTGTTAAGTCTTCTTCAACATAACCTCAGACCTGAGAAGCTACCACAAAGTCTCAGCTTTTGTGGATACAATTGCTTATTTAACGAAAGGGGGGGAAAAGACAAAAATGGTTTTTCTGAAATTCCTTCTTGCAATAACCGAACTGAACAATCAAGCAAAGCTAGAGATCTCAAATGGTTCATACAAATGCATAAACAGTTGGAAAAAGTGAAGCTGAGTCAATCAGCCTCTAGTGTCAACCTTCGGAGGTGCTTCTTCATACAGCAGACAGTCAGCATTTAGGCATTCAGTTCATACACATTTAAGCTGTGAACTTGCTGAATTGTTGCTGTGAAAAACAAAATATTATTTCATTCCTATGTTTTCACCCTTTACCTGTTTTCTATTCTACTTAAATACATGGTCCATTTTTTTTTCTATTTTTTCCCATAGCAATCAATTCTACTTACGTTGTTTTTTAGCTGACTGGCTGGTTAGTAGGACTTCCCCTGTTTTAAATGGAAAGAGAGTAAATGAAAAGAAATAGTTTATGCTCCCCTTCTCATAAATTTGACACAGATCTCAGAACATCTTTAAATTGACATAAGTCCCCTTTTATCTAATATTGGAAATGGCTTGGCTAAAATCACAATTTCTATGTAATTCACATAGGTTATTTCTCCAGCCCAAGAGAAAAACTACACTGTAATTCAAATCACCGATAGCAAGAGATACTCATATGCTCTTTGGTTGCACTGGTGCATTCTTTTCAAAAGTCATTTACATAGCGTTTCTCTCCATATAAATGGTTGAACCAAAGGATCACAAAAAGTATAAATCGAAAGACAACCAGTGAAATAAAGATGTCACTTATAAATAGAGTGAGGTAACGTATTACTTTTTAGAACTATTTTCTAAAGGCCACAACAAAATGTGTTCATGATTTACATGTTTTGAGTTTATTTATTAAATGTATAGTATTGTGTGAAAATAAATTCTTGTTTTTTGTTTTACTATATGTAATTTACAAATTAAGCAAAATATAGGCCACCATTCATTCATTCATTCCTACTTCCTCTTAGAGTTTCTTTGTTAGTCTTACACTTCAACTATCTTTTTTTTTTGCTTCAACTATCTTTTAACTTGTAATTCCACGTGCATATAGTTTTTTTACAATTCTGAAATACTAAGTTTGTTTAAATACTTTCACTTCATAGTTATGCTACCATCAGAAAGTCCATGATCACCTTAGTGAATGAAGAAGGGAAGTCAATATTTCGGAACAAAATACCAGTTGCCAAAGATGGTCTGAGAAATAGAGCTTTTTTCTATGGCTCTGACATATTTTCAACTGGGGATCAGCATCACCAATGGCACTTACTAATTTCTCAGCGCTCAGGCATTCAGCCCGGCAACGATAGAGAGTCCATGCCCACAGGTGAGTGTGGACAAGCTCTCATCCTGCCGTCAGCCGCCTGTCTCCTTCCCAGTAACTCCAGGCCCTCTCTGGGCTGGGCTACCCTCCAGACGCGGGTGCTCTCCCAGGGCTCTCCAGGTTCCCTGCAAACATCCTGTCTCTTAAAGGTCACGGAAATGATCAAAGATGATCCAACCTCCATTGTGACGATTACCCTCTGCCCGAGCCCAGCCTGCCCTCAGTTCCAGCTGCCACACTCAGGGTCAATAAACTATTATTCTAACTGCTTTTCACAGCCCACTGACCTGAAATTGACTGCCTGCAGCTCTGTTTTACTGCGTGGACGACAGAGAGAGGGGTGGGGGTGGGGAGGGAGAGAAGTATGAATTAAATGGCAGGAAACTCCAGAGTCAAGAAAAAATCTTCAGAAAATGAAACAAATTTCTACGTCTTTTAGTATAAGCCATTTAAAAAGATACACACGGTTTAACTTGTGACCTATTCTAATCCAGTTAATAGTAAGAACTGTTTTTGTGGATAATAAGGAAAGATCAATAAAATAATAATGTTAGTAATAGCCACTTATTAATGAAGACGGATATATTTGTTGAGTATTCATTATGTCAGGAACTGTGTGCCTTAGGGTTCTTCTGTACATTTTATCGCTGACTCCTCTCAACACCCATTGAGAGAGGCAAGCATTATTTTCTTCATTCCAGATGTGGAAACTGAGGCTTACAGATGTAAGCAGCTTTTCCAGAGACCCAGAGGTGGTACCTGGCAGGGCTGGGATTTGAACACAGTCTCACTCTGCAGCCCTGTGAAGGGAGTATTATTCTGGCATGGCAAATAAGAAAGCCGGGGCGAGTGAAAATGGAACCTACTCAGCACGTTGCTGAGTGTCAGAGTGAGGCTTCCAACCCATATTTGACACCTGAACCATTTTTTCCCCACTAAACCATGATGTCAGATAATCACACTCAGGGGTCTAGGAGACTCTACATTTCGCCCTCTCCCCACTCCTGGTGTTTCCCCTTCATTCAAGCCTTTCTGGCTCCGGGTTTGTGCAGGGCCTTCACCTCCAGCCAGCTGCTGTGTATCTGTCTGTATGAGAAGAATGAAGCGAAGTCAGAACCTTTTGCAGCCTGTGGCCACTGCAGTTTCCCATCTGGGACTCACTGTAACGCCGCGCCATCCCTCGCCTCCTGCTGGCAAACACTGTTACTCTGACACAGAGCAGAGTCCTCATGTGACAGCAGCGTCTTCCCGTCCCTGGGCTGGGAAGCAGATGATGGGATGCTCTGTGGCTTGACAGGTTCCAGCATGTGGCACTGAGCTGCCTTGGTCCTCAAAGCCCCCCAGGCACCGAAAGGACAGGGGATAGACAGAGACAAGCAAAGTGCCACTGGTTTTGGAATGAGAGGTTTGCCATAGGTTATAAAGCAGCTTAGAAACAGAAGTCTTTCTTTCAATGCGGAGAGAATACTGACATAACAATGACAGCTGCTTGTGCCGGCAGCCTTCCATGGGAAGCACTATTATCCCTACTTTCTAGATTGGGAAAATAAAGATAGAAGAGGGTAACTTATCCATGATAGTAACCTTATCCATGGATAGTAACTATCCATGATAGTATCTTAGAACTGTAGGTTCTAAAACCTACAGTTTTGTTTATCCCACTCCAACAAAATGAGCTGTTTTGAGTTCTCAAAAGCAGTCGAAATAGTATTCATATTGGTTCCTTTAAATAAATTGTGGGAATAGGTGTGCAAAAAAGAACATTTCCTTCTCAGAGGCATTGACGGTCAATTATCTGTAACATGAGCATGGCAGACAGGGGACAGACCAGATGAACGAACACTCTGGGCCAGTGGCCAGGCTGCAGGGATGGAAGCTCACATACTTTGTTCTGCAGTTCAATCCTAGAGATCCTATAATCTCATTCTAAGCTTTAGCTCATTTGATGTGAGCTGTCCACACTTCCCAGGATGACTTTCTAATGCATAAAGAATGTCTGAACTCTCCTCTCTCCACTCACAAATCATTTGGACCACCATATGATGGGGAATTGAAGGGAATGCTAGTCACGTTTGTGAATAAATAGTTTACATTCACCTTGTAGATGTCAGAATCAAAAAAGCTTCTTTGGGGAGTAATACATGGCTTATTGGCCAAGAGTAGATGTCCACTTGAGGGCCATAGATCTCATTGTCTAATTATAACAAATAAACAATGGTGGAGATATGTATGAGCAATTTAGAATTAACTATGGGAGCTGGGATATGAAGGGAAGCCATGGTTTTCTTGGAAATTCCTCTAGAATTCACAATACTCAATACAGCATGAAAGACACTTCGGTTTTATTGCTCTGGGAAATTTCTTCTTGGTTCTGACCTATTTTACAAATTCCTACCTCGATACTAATGCACAGTGACCATTTTTAGTAGGTGAACCCAGACTTATTTTAGGCAGGATGGCAATGGGAAGTGTGTGGACACCATGGGGAATGTGCCAGCCCTCTGACTGCTGACATCCAGGCACAGGGGAGCGTTGTACCTGCAGCCAGCAGGATGAGGGCACTCCCACCCTCACCACCATTCACCCCCACACTGTGGCAAGGGAGCTGAATCCTGGCTCTACCTGCACTTGTCTGGATTGTTATATGCCCATCCAGAAAAAAAGAATCTGAGAGGAGTGACAGCCAATGTGGCGCATCCATCACCATCCCCTGCTCTGTGCTAATGAAAACTGCCGCTGCGGCTATCCTGGCAGCCTCGGGGACATCAGAGGGGGGAAGCTACTGCACTCGGAGTCAGTTTGATCTACAGTGTAATTACAGCCGTGCTGTGAGACAACACAAATTTGGCCTCTGTGTAGGCGTATTTCTTTTTGTCCAGAAATTAATTTTCATATCAAAAAAAAAAAAACATTTAACTTCCAAAACCGTATTGAACAAGGGAGAGAAAATGCCGAGGATGGCAACCTGAGGTGAGGCGTGCCAGCCATGTCCTGGGTGCTTATGTTTCTGACGGAGTTTGAGGAGAATGGAAACTCCTTCCCCCCACCCCCTGGCACTCCAGGGCAGAAATGAAGAATCAGATTCCAAGTAGAGATATTTGTGGAAGCAAAGGGTAGGGGAGACGGAGGAGGCACATAAAGAAGGAGACAGAAATAGGGGAACGGGAGCAGAGAGCACAGACATCATAAAACCCAGATCTATTAATCTTCCCCCAGGATCAGGAAGAGAGAAGGAAAATGATGTTTGGTGCTCTTTACAGAGCTCTGCAGGGCAAATGAAATAACAAATAAGAAAATGCTGAAGAATCAACACAGTTTATACCAGATAAAAATAGAGGTACAGTAAAACAAATAGCATGAATTGTTTCTCTTCTACTGAGCAGTGGAGTGGAACAAATATGCCACCTGAACTACGTAACAAAGGAGAACTCCTTGGTCTCTGGTGTCCGGTCCAGGCTGACGGTGGGTCTTGCAGACAGAGGGGTGGGGTCCACCATTCCTGCACCTGCAGCTATGCGCCTCCCCTTCCTGTTCACCTGCAGTCCTCCCAACCACCTTGTTTCCTTTCTTAGTCCTTACTGAACGGGGTGGCTGGGGCTCACCTCCTGTGACCAACTGTCCCCTCTTAAATGAGCTCCCCTGTGTGGGATGCCTTACAAGTGCCAGATAAATCAAAATCCAGTAAGTGTCGATTCTCTTCCTCCCCTAGACGCCATTAGCCTGATAATTTGACCTGCAGAAGGAGCAGGTTTCTAAGGAAATGTATAGTGTGAGCATGCGTATGAAGGAACAGGTAGGATTTTAAGCTCCTTGAGGGTAGTTGCTATGTTTGAGAATCTTAGAATGACACCACTCCCTGCATAGGCTTCTCAATTGATGATGGCTTATTTTTAAACTAGTCATGCATCACAGTAATACGTAAGAATGTCATAGAGCAACACGAAATTCTCAGCTAAGATGGACAAACCTTCCAGATGGAAACAGGGAGGACGATTCCCTCCTCATTCACCTTCCCCCCGCTTCCCTCCTCTCCCCTTATACCATCCTTAAGAGAATTCAGGGAAATCTTTGCACTGTTTTAACAATATTGCGTTAAGCTAATCATCTACCTCTTTTTCTCTTCTTTACTGAGTCCTTAGATGCCATGCCAGGGAGTGAGTGGTTCTGGCAGATACGGAACGTATCTCAGGAGCTGACAGAGCTCTGTCTCAGAGCCATCTCCAGCTGATAAAGTGTCAGATGAGATGGAACAGAAAGCGAAATCCATTTGAGGAGGAAGCCGACACTGGGCTGATGGATGTGAGGACAAGAGAGGGAGGAGGTGGTGGGCGGGGCTGCCCTGCCCCTGGCGATGGTGCCAGGGTGCTTTGTCAGCAGAGAAGAGTTTGTGTCTCAGGCAGCAATGCAGTTTTCTGAGTCACCTAATTGATTGTACCTGCTGAGGATTTTTTAACTTGTGAGTAGAACAGGCCTGGCAGACAGGAAAGTGTGTGTGTGTGTGTGTGTGTGTGTGTGTAAAAGAGAGGTATAACTATTTTCACGGCATTTTGGATACAAAGTGGGTTGGTGAGGTGGAAATAACACTGGAATGTAGGACTGGCTGTGCAGGGCTCCAGACATCTAGCTCCTGCTTGAGACACATGACCTTGGACAAGTCACCTTTCTCAGATCTTAGTTTCTCATCTTTAAGTTAGTGGAAATAATCAGACTTGAGAGAGACAGCTTGCCCAATGACCTTAAGTTTCTGTTCTGTGAAAAAACTGAGACAAGGACAGGAATGATTTGTGGAGAGCCTTACTGCTTCACATACTCACACAGAAGTGGTTCAAGAATACTCAAGGATTTTTATCTCTTGAATGAGAACTCAAGGAGTGTTTAAAGGCCCTGACTCACACTCCAGTGCTCTTCTCACCACACATGTAAGCAGCCTAGCACCATTGATCTTTGTCATAAAATTAATGGAAGGAGCAACCGAGTTACAGAGCATGCAAGCGCCTGAAGATATATCCAAGCACATAAACACAGGAGAATAAATTGGCGCATCCATTACAGGTAGAGCTCACTGATACATCCTTTCTTCAATGTCAAACACCTTGTTGAGACATGCACTAACCAAAGTTTGCCTATTCTAGGTGTTTCTTTTTCTTTCCACCTGATATTGCTTCAGATAGTAAAGTTCCATCCCCTCCAATTTTTAATACCACTATGGGCTACGATTCCCCAAAATGATGGTGACATTACTATTTGATGTGTTTTGTATAGAACCAGCTGTTTTACTTGGCTTCCCTCATGAGCTGCATGTCTGAACACTATATCCATTTTTCAGATGGAGAGACTGAGGGTCAAAATTTGCAAGGGTGCACAGCACACAGGAGAAATGAAGTGTGACGCCCCGGTAAGCTGCACAAAGCTTTCTCAGATCTGGACAGCTGTGACGAGTGCCTGGGAACATTGCCAGCACCTAGCCAGAGGGGAAATACTCGTCAGTGTGGCTCTAATAATGAAAGAGTTTTCTTCTCTTTTCTTCATCCTTTTTCCTTCTTGCAGCACATTTTTGGCAGGATCAACTAAATAAGTGTTACACAATCCAGCACCTCTTGAGACCTCAGTGGCAGAAAGGCCATTGAGAAAGACGGAGAGAATGTTCAGGTTCTCAGGAAGGATTTTGTCACATATTCCTAGTTGATCTTACTAGCACCTGTCGCAGTGAAGTTAGCCCCTTGGTTATATTTTCTTGGCTTTTGCAATATTTGTCATCTCATATTTATTGTGGTGTTGTTTTAATTATTCTTTGCTCTTATTACTGGATTTTAATTTTCTGAACAGCCCTTGGGTGATGGTGGGGAAATAATGAAAAGGGATATAATAATAATGATGGTGAATCCCCATTCACAAGTATGGGGGTGTTGTGCTGCTGGTAATACTGATACTGTGATTTGGGTTATTAATAGTGATAGTAACAGTGGCAACAATAAGAGTACTTTCCATCTGAGAAGCTCAGAGCATTTTAAAGAAATATTAACTTGTGCACACTCTCCCATTTTGGGGTAAAGCAAAGGAGAGGAGGCTAGGCATTAATAACGTCCCTGTGTAAGAGAAAACAGGGGAGTGCAAGCACAGGGAACAGTTGGGGACCACTGAGAGGAATAGCACAACTAGGGACAAGAGTACAAATTCTTGACTCTGTGTCTTGTGAAGGATGAGGTTCCTTCCTTTAGAATGGGGCCGTGTCTCATTCACTTCGGGGTCCCTCTACCTAGCAAATCTGTATCTGGCTCACGATACAGTCTTGATGAAATGATGGAAGGCGAACAGGGAGGAAGGCAGGAAGACAGGGTGGAAGGGGGGAGAGAGGGAGGGAGGGAGGGAGGGAGAATGGACTCACTGGAGCAGCAAAGTATAAACCAAAGTCAGAAAGGAGCAAGGACCAAGGGGGGATGCACTGGACCCTTGGCTGGGCCTTGTCACATTCCCCAGCTGCGTCACAATGGTAATGGCTGTTCAGCAACTCTAAAACCAGGTCTGTGTTCAGGGTGAGCTGCGGAAGGACAAGCTTCAGTTCACCTCGGTTCACCCAGGAAGTCAGCTTCTGAGCCAGATGAGGTGGTAGGACTATGGATAAGAAGAAATTGACTAGTAGGTTTGTCCCCATCATCCCCTCCAAGCACTGATCCACTGCAGGGTCCCTCTGTGGTGAGATGTCTGTGATACCAGTTGCTATTTTAAATATACTTCCAATAAGTTATTCCAAAAACCTATCTATTAGTGTAGACACAAAGTATGAACAATGGTGTTCTTTCTAACATGATTCGTAATACTAGAGAATTGGAAATTACCTTAATGATCAACAATATGGGGATGCTAAAGAAATAATGGTATATCCATATGATAAGTTATTAGGTAGCTATTAAAATAACATTCTAGAGTAATTTTAATCCATGGGGGAAGTATGATGATGCTAAACTGGGGAAAAAGCCAGGGAAGAAAAGTAGAGGGCAAAGTCCTTATTAGTAGGGCAATGAAAGAGGGGGTTGGATCAGTAAATTACAACAAGCATTGAATGCCGTGCTTATAGGATTTGGATTCTGAAATTCCTACAGAGGGGAGTAGCTTAGCTATCAGCTCACAGAAAATTTTTTTTCATTAAAGCAAGGCTTTACCATTTGGTTAACAATTATATCCATCTTGCTAATGCTATAAATTAACAAATGATTATCACTGTAATAATGTTAATGCAAGACATTATATTATACCAACAGAATCAATCAGAAAAGAAACTGAAACCTATCATTGGGAACAAATGACTGAAGCGTGTGAGACTCTAACTTCACTATACGGAAGTCATTTTGCAATACGGATGGATATGACTAATTAATTTGATTTTCTGAGGGTGCTGCTCTTTAATCAAAATAAAAATCGCAGCTAATTGATTTTCCTCCGACTTTGCTTTCTACAACCAGTGTTTTAATGTTATGTGTTCTCTAGAAAATTTACATGTGATTCACTATTGAACTGTTTCTAATATTGGCAAGTACAGACATGATAGTATAGACATTTGTTTGCATACATGACTATAAATAAGATAGCATTTTAAAAGCAAAAAAAAAATTCACATATGCATATGAAAAAAAGTTATTTCTAGACCTTGAGCATGTATCTTGAGAAAAGGACAATGTCTACACAAACAGGCATCACCAAGAATACTTCAATGCCATCTAAGAATGCCATCTAAGAATACAGAAAACAATGTGAACACAACAGAATAATACAACGCCAGGCTTGATATAATGGGATTTGAGGTAAACTAAAAGATCCACAAAAATGAAAAGATGGGGGCATCAAAATTACAGTTGATAAGTTACCTTAAAACTTCCCCTCCTGAAATCTCACCCATCCTGAGAACGTTATTTGTTCAATCTGGCATATAGGCAACTCTGTTTAGGAAAAACAACTCTAATGGCACCAGGGAAAACAGGAGGGATTAGGTGCTGGAAGGTTAGAGGCAGAGCCCCTGAGATGTGGTGAGGGACTGAACGAACCAGTGACACTGCGGATAGAAAGAAGGTGATGAATTCTAGAGATTTTGTATGACCCAATGAACAGGAAAAGTCACCGGTTAGATATAGAGAATAGGAATGAGGAGAGAAATGGATATTTTGCAAAAGCTCAAAAGTTCCCAGCTTGAACTCCTGGGTGAATAAATAACAAATTGGGTTAATAAATAACAAAATGCAAGATCATTTTGTACCTTCTATGGTACTAAGGATCTGCTGTAGTTTATCTCATTAATTCTCATGACAGCCCTGTGAAACAGGTTCTTTAATTATCTTCATTTTGCAGACGAATAAATGGAGGCCCTGAGCATTTAAGTAAAATATGCCCAGGATCGCCCAATTAAGTGGTGGGGATAGTTGCACTGGAAAGTGTACAGTTCTTCCTAACCATCATGCTGTACCACACACAGTAGGCCATCAGATGGACAAGCAAGCATACAGATAGAGGCACTATGTGGGGTGAGGTGCAGATGGAGAAACACCAAGACACAGAACAGAAACCAACAGCAGCCAGCAGACACAGCCCAGGATGCGTTTTCTCAAGAAGAGGAATTCTCCGTCTCTGAGACTGCGCTGAGCAGGCCTTGCCTCTGTAAATGCATTTTGGTGAACCCAGTCATGGGGTCTAACCAGCCAGCTGCCTTTTTGTTGGTGAATTTCTTTGAGGAAGCTTTTCAGCCAACATTCAGGGCCAATTCTATTCTGATTGCTTCCACTAAATCAAAAAGAAAATTGAAAAGATTGACATACATGTGCACGAGCCTGTGTGGAAATCCGGAAAGGTGATGATTGGCGCCCCAGCCATGACCTTTATTTTCTGTTAATGGACCTGGGTGAGTGCCAGTTATGTTTGAAGCTGCATAAAATGAACTGAAATAAGCAGGATAAACAGCAATAGTTAAGGGCCTTTTCTAGAGGAATTTAAAGTTGATTCAATAACATGATATACCAGGTAGCACTCTGATCTCAGGCACAGCCAAACTAAGCATTGGCCTACCCCCCAGACTGAATGAGTTATTTTAAGCAGCATGATTATGGGAGCTGATCTGCATATCTTTGATCTGAAGAAACCAGGTGAACATAAAATAGAGGAAGATCCTCAATGCTTGTGATTTTCTTTTGAATCCTCCAAATAGAGCAAAATTGAGGCCAAGACTGGACATGAAGGAATAAAGAGTGAACACACACTGGGGATGTGTGGTGGGCCATGCAAAACTTTAGAACCAACAGCCAGATGTGCTGTACTAAATTATAATTTTTCTTCTGGCTTGAGCAATCATAAGGGAAAATGATTCTATATTTTAAATCTGTAAAGTATTTCATATATTTTTTAAAAAAGCAGCTGCTTAGTCTGATGTTTGAAGCGTTAGGTAATAATACCTTAACTAGAATTCTTTTGCTATGACAAAACTTAGTAAGATTTTTATTGAGTTCTGGAACTGGTGGTGATCTTCCTGGGGACTGTTTCACTTCAGAGAAACTGCTGATCTCAGGTAGTTTGCTGATCCTACTAGAATTTCTTGAAATTTGAACTTTTCCCTCAAGGAAGCACCCTGGGCCCATCCTTGGCCTTTCCAGATCCATTTCCTTCTCCTCTTTCCATCCTCTTACTCTCCCACTGAATGCAGAAGCTTCTTGAGACTCAGGGATTCCCTGTTCTTCTCTCCCTCCTGGAACTCACGGCTCTTCAGGATGTTAGCGACCACCCGTGTGATGATTATCACAAAACCCCAAGTCCAGTGTTTCCTTTGCCTACACAAATGTCATGTCTATATATCTTTATAGAGTGTAGGTCACCCTCTGGACAATTTTATTTAGATTTACCATCCCCATCTCAGATGCATCCTGCTAAAAACAACAGAGCTGAGGATATACAAATGGCCACTAAGTATATGGAAACAGGCTCAGCATCATTAACAATTAGGGAAATAAGAACCCAAATTACAAGATAAGATTTCGCACCCACTAGGGTGGCTAAAATCAGTTTGACAGGCCCAGGCAAGTACTGGCGAGGATGTGGAGAAGCTGGAAACCTCCCACATTGCTTATAGGGTGGTAAAATGGTGCGACCACTTCTTCAAAAATGTTAGAAACAGAATTACCTTATTTCACATTTAGGTATATACCCCACAGAAATGAAAGCATATGTACACAAAAGACTTCTACATGAATGCTCGTAGCAGCATTGCTGAAGATAGCCAAAAACTGAAAATATTTCAAATTTCCATTGCCCTCCACTGTCCTCGTGTGCACCTGGACGTGGAGCCTGGATGAGTGCTTGGTAAGGTGTTTGTATACTCTCCTTGTTACTCTATTTCCTCTAGTCTAACTCAGGCAGAGTGGAATAAGGAACTGACCCTCTTATGGAGCCTATTTTCTAGCAAACATGTCCACAAATACCTACAATATATATGTGATAAGCTGCATGTATTATGTTCAACAGATGAGGAAAAGAAAGTGATCGCTTCCATGTTAGGAGGTCCAAAAAACAATGACAGTTTTCGTGGACACTGGGCTTGGCACAAGAGCTTTATTTCAGGAGCTAGGCTGGAAGACAGCGTCCAGGAGGGCACTGCCAGCCCTCACTCAGATCTTGTATGAACCTGAACCTTGGCATGGCTGTCCTGGTTCCAGATTCTCTCCCTATTCTATGGTCTTATAGACTTCTGCTGAACTGATTTCCCTTAGATGTTGTTTAAAACCTGTCTTCCTTTGAACAAAAACCTTGAATGCCTGTTTTCTTGCATACTTAGACTAATCTCCTCTCCCTGGCATGTCATAAGCTGGTCCCTTGAGTCACTCAATTAGCAATCAGTCCTCCTGCTGCAGTAAGTTGATCTCCCTGATTCACAAATAGGTCCCTATAGTTTGCTGCCCCTTTTTTTTTGAAGCACGTGAAAAACCAAATTCGTAACCATCCCCTGGCAATACTTAGGATGTAAAAGCATGTGCTTTGTGTACCAGCTTTACTGTGACTCCCTACTCTTATTTTAATTCCTCTTACTGTTTTTGAGCTAAGATATATTTGAACTTGCTATATCATATGTGCAACTGGAAGGGGAGGAAATGTGTTCCTATATAAATCAGGTGCTTTTAAAACCAGATTTCCCCAAAAGGACCACCACATTTGTCTTCCTAAGATGACTCTGCTTTTCTTTAGGAAACTCCTTGAGCTCTTTGGGGTGATGAAAGGCAAAGACTCCAAGGATGTAGCCTGGGGGAAGAGCAAGGACACACAGAGAGCAGGCTGCTCTGTGTAACAGAAGAAGAGGGATTTAAGAGTTGACCAGGTGGCATGGGAATCCACTTCAAGAGCAATGGGGCAGTGGATTGCTGGGAGAGAAAAATAGGCCTAGTTACAAAGCAGGAGACTATGGCCTGGGGAGGATGGCCACCAAGGAATTCCTAGGGACAGAGATGGCTTTAGGAATACTTGGGACTGTGATGTTTGGTACTTAGTTTTAAGTTGTCCTCTGTCCTGTGCTGTGGTATCACCCTCTGGACCCAGCCAGCCTTCAGTAAAAGCCTGTCATTCCCAGCAGCTGTGGCCTAGGCAGATCTGGGCAACAGAGCAATGGGCTGGTGTCCTGCAGAGGAGAAGTGATACCCGAAGGGGATGGCAGCTGCAGAATGCAATGCGGGCAAGTAGATTGCAGTGTAGACCAAACTGATATTTGTGAGACCTCCCTTTTCCATTAGACATAATACAAGCAGGAGAACCTTGCAAAGAGGCACTGGAAAGACTAGAATTTGCCCAAGATAAGGTCTGTAGAGAATTTTCCATGTGGATAATTGTGTTCCACATTTTATAAACTGCTCTACATTCTTACCACAAGAAAATAGAATGGGATAAGAAAACACTACCACTGTGCACTTTCCCTTTTCTTGAAAGGTTCTACCTGTTACTATCAAAAGTCCTACCTAAAATCAGCCCACCTCCTCCAGGAAGGGGTTTCTTATGCTTTGTCCCTTGTATCTTCCTGTTGTTTCTCCGAGGGCAGCTCTCATAGAGCCCTCAACACCAGGAGTGGCAGTACCTGCCAGCTTGTTACAGTGCAGATCCTCAGTCCCTACCCTGATCTGTGGAATCTTGGGGGTGGGGGAGCTCAGCAATGTGTATTCTAACAAGCCCCCCAAGTGATTTGGAAGCACCTTAAAGTCTGTGCACAACCCAGGGACCAGAAGCATCCTGTTAGAATGGTAGCCACGTCATACCTCTCTTTAGCTTGATGCCATCTGCTAGAATCCCATCTTCCTCTTAGCAACAACCAAAGTATTTGTAATGACCTTCAAGGTCATACATGTACGTTGGTTCCCTTCTTACCTCTCTTGCTGCATTTGCTGCCCCACCAATGTCTCTGTCACTCACTCGGCTCCAGTCACTAGAGAAGGTGCCAGGCTTGCTTCTGGCTCAACACCTGTACTGGGGCTGCTTCCTCTGCCTGGCACACTCCTCCTGTGATGTCTGCATGGCTCAGTCCCTCACTGCCTTCCAGTCATTTCTTCCAGGAAGCCTTCCTTGGTCACACTATTTGTAATTAGGTTCACTCCTACCAAGACTACCCATTCCTGGTTTCTGATTTATTTTTCTCCATTGCATATATCTGCATATAGTGTATATTTCACTTCCTCAATATTTTTTTACTCTTTGTCTCATTCTAGAATTGTAATATCTAGGAGAGCAGAGATCTTGTTTCATGGTTTTCTGTTCTTTGCATTGATAGAGTATTTGATTCATGTGGTGATTAGCATTCAGTAAATGTTTGTTGAGTGTGTGAATTTAGCACTTATTTTCTGTCCTCCCATTTTTCATGAACTGCCCCATCATTGTATTCTTGTTGCCAACAAGTTGCAAGCTCCATGAAAAAGACACATCCCATCTTGGATGTCGGTCTTCCCCACCTCGTTCAGCTCTATGCTGAGAATTTAGATGGCACAAAATACTCCTGGATCGTAGGTCTGACCACATTGTCCCCTGGACTTGGGATTCAAGACAGCAAACTCAGACACTGTCGATAAACATGCAAGGCTCTCTCCCCTCTGCTCTCTCCAACACACAGTCTGAAGCTCCAAGTCTGCTTCCTCCTCCTTGTCCAGCCATAATTTCCAGTCATTTTCCTGACATGCAAAGACTCCACCTCTAACTGGATGCTCTCTCTACCCCGAGGCTGTGCTGGCTCTGGCAGCCTCCATCTGTCCCGCACCCGAGTTCCAGCAACCCAGCATGACAGCTGAGATCTATAATTGATTAGTACCCTTCTGTTGGGCCTTTCTTTCTCTTTCTGGTGCATCATTGGTACACAGACCATAGTCAGCACCATAAGAAGGTCTGCAGGTGTTTGAAAGGCCCCCAGATGGAGGTAATCCGAGTTAAGCATTAGACTAAGATAAGCAATTTGAGATTCTGGAACATGCTGTGCAAGGAGGAAAAATCTTTATTACCGTAAATGTGTCCTGGAATCTCTTCATTGCCATTCCTTTTTGAATTTGCCTGAATATATACTAAAATCACATTTTGTTCTTTGAAGGAACTGTGTATACCAGTTGAGGCTAAGAACCACTAAGAGGGGGCCAGACAGCATGTATGAGTTGTCTTCTCAAACCTCAGTAGGCAATATGTGTTTTTAATAATCATCTGTAATTAACAGCTGTGATTCAAAGCCTTTCATTTGAAAAAAAATAATAATAATTTTACTTCCTGTTGCCAGGAACCAGATGGACAGCCAAAGAGGGAAGCCTCCAGCTAGGTATCAGACAAGTAGAGAAGGTGGTGCCCATGAGCTCCTCATCACCTTGCAGCTGGCACAACATCTGGACAGGAGAACAAAGCAGTGGTACAGATACCTGGGCCCCCGCCCCTCTCATCCATTCAGTGCTCATTATAGTACTGGTTATAATCTCTGCTATCAAAAGTACAGTCCCTCCCTCTACTGACTTGTTCTAAATTATCTCTTTAAAAAGATGCATTGCTTGATAAGTAATGTCAACTTGGGAAATTATTTTGAAATATGACCATGAATTCTTTATTTGGTTCAAAGAAATTGCACTGGCCCTCAGGCCTTCTTGCTGCTTGCTACCACCACTTTGACCATTTCAAAGTCCCCTGCCGATTTCTGTCACCTCAGGGTCAATGAATAGCAAACCACCTTTCAAACATCATGTGTCTGTAGCAAATATATTCAATATCTTCACAAATCTCTCTCTCTCACACACACACACCTCTTTGTTGAAGATGTCAGGAGAGGGGAAATGAGATAAAGGAGGAGGGTGACAAGAAGCAAATAATCTGGATATATTTTTATTACATTTCTCATTAAGTCTAGTGTCTGGTCTCTTACAGGTTTGGGGCGTGATGGCTGGAGTTCATCTGCTTGGCTGAAACCATTTGAAACTCAGCATGGATTTGAGGGCTTTGTTATCATTTACACAGAAAGAAAGAGAAAAAACATGGAATGAAGGGAGGAACGGGACGAGGCAGGGAGGGAGAAAGGAGGGGATAGTAGAAGGGTCTTCTACTAAGAGTAGGAGCGTGTTGATTCCTGTTTTCGTTTGCTGTATGTTTCACATGGGGCAGATGCTGCACACAGCCGTGTCACCATGGAGAAGATTGAATCCTGGTCCGGCAGCTGTGTGAGCTACATCACTCGAGTGGAAGAGGAACACTAGTAACTGATTTTTGGCTCTGCACTATCTCATCCATCACCAGGAACAATAGGAGAGCTGTGGCTGCCTTTCCGATCCTGCTTTGAGGGGCTTAATATTTTGATGGTTGCCATGGCAAACAAGCTTAAAACACCACTGGATGACATGAATGGCAGAAGATAATGCTTTATAACTTTCAACGGCCAGACTCTGAAAAGAGGATTTTTGGTTATTTCCATTTTTTAGAGTGGGAAAGCCAAGGAAACTGGGGATCAGAACTGGATTCTGGTTTCAGATCTGCCATCGAATAGCTACACTGACCCTGGGTGGTATATCTCTTAAACTCTCTGGGCAGAGAGATTCTTCTTCTGAAAAATTAGAAAATAGTACTGAAAGCGAAATATTGGGATTTTAAGGGCGAGGTAATACAAATTGTGGCCAAAGAGTTGGAATTTGGGTCCTCTTCTCCATTAACTAACTGAGACAGTTCAGATGATTCATTGAAACTTTCTGGATCATCATTTCCTCAGTGGAAAAATTAGAAATTAAGGATGCACGTTAAAGATATGGTGATTGTGTGATGCCAACAATAGATAAAGAAAAACTGGTACCGTGGGCTGACGAGTCACGATGAGAGAGGAAATAGCTCCAATGCCTCAACATGCCTTTATTTGGGACCTATCGGCTATGGCTATATCCTTGTCACTCTTTAGTGGCCCTGAAGCTCCCTCCAAGTCTGTTGAAGCTAAACCAGACGAGCCGAGCTTCTAGCTGGGGTCATCACTGTCATCCTCCTCACCACTAGAATCTATTAACAGTAGAAAATAAAACACCAGCATCAGCATAGCTACTTTCATCAGTAGGCTATCACTCACTCCCCTCCTTCACTCCCTCTAAGGGTTAGCCAAGATCCTGAACAATGTATGTTTCTAAATTAAAACACGGATTTGATTATTTATGTATTTGAGTAGAGACCTAGGAATCTTGCTCTATAGTAACAAGCTCATATCAAAGGAATCTCACCAAACTTTTCCTTTTTGGCTCGGGACAAACTAAGGCTCAGAAAGTTAGGCAATAGGCACGCTGTCATTGTGCATTCCGAACAGTTCGTTCAATTGATTGTAGTTTTTTGGGGGAAAATGACAGGCTAGAGATCCAGATTATACCCTGTATAAATGCTGTGAGCGAGCTGGTTTGCATGTCTGGAAACTTGCAGAGCATTATTTAAGCATACGAGGGTATTGACACAATGGATGCCAGATGATTGGAAAATATAATGAGAGTAATTATAATTACTCTGCATCTGTTAGTATGTATTGGACATGGACTGTATATCAGGCATTGCGCTTGGTGCCCTTTAGTGCATTATTTTCTTTAGTCCTCACAACAACCTTAAAAATTAATGTAATGAAATCCTTACTGTACAGATTGAGAGACTGAGAGGAGGTTTGGGGAATTTCAGTGATTTGTCCAGTGTCACACAACTTGGGCAGACAGAGAGAGGCCGGCTCAAGTCCAGGCATGTTGGACTCCAAAGCCAGTGTTCTCAGCAATTATCCTTATTTCTTATTTATTAGGCCCTTTTAATGTGCTAACTCTATTATAAACATTATTTCATTTTATGATCACAAAATCCTGATGAGGGAAGCATTATTATCTCCATATTATAACTGAGAACACTGAGGTTCAGAAAGTCTAGGTAATTTGAACAAGACCCGCCAGTCAGTAACTAGAAGAATTTAGGATTCTAGCCCCTGTTTCTTTGCCCCCAAAGCCACTGTGCTAGGATGGGTTTTGAGCGGGGCAAGGGTGTAGCATCACAGTAAAAAGGAAAGAGAAATCCCATAGTCTCCTGGGTTCCAGTAGTAATTCTGCTGCTAATTAGCCGGGTTATTCTGATTTTTCTGGGTCACTTATCCTAATTGGACAAGACAGGCTTTTTGAGAGAGTTAACAACATTATGCATTTTAAAATAAATTTTCCAATGAACTTTATAGTTCTAAAATCATTGGTTTAAAGTGCAATATATTTTCCATAGGATAGAAAAACCATTCTCTATTAACTCTAAAGAGTCAAGTGTTTCTATGTACAAACCAGGAACGAAAAGATAACAATAATTATTAAGTATTGAAAATTGACCAAATGTTCATCCAAATGTTCTACTCATTTAACCCTCACAAAAGCTCAGTAAGATAGGTATTACTTTTCTTTCCCATTTTATCACTAAGATGATTGAGGCAAAGAGAGATTAAATAATTTATCCAATATCTCATGGTAATAAACAAGGGAGATGGCACATGAACTCAGTCAGCCTATTTCATAGTCCACACTTTAAACCAATATCGAATTTTGCCTCTGGAGTTAAATTAGTTCATTAGCCTAATGGCAGTCAACATGGTGCTAAATTATATTGGAAATGCAGAATGACATGGTGTAGAGGGTTCAACCTAGATGTTAGGCAAAGGTGGGCTTGAATCTCCGCATTGCATCACTAGGCATCCTGCTTTATTAGAGTAAGAATTTGGTTTGATTTATTACCCCCATCCCTTTCAGCCCCCACAACACATATCTGTTGAATGAATGAATGTGTTTTTGAGGGTGGAGGCACACGCGTCTGATTCCAAAGGCTAAGAGGTTACTATTTTCCAAGACTAGCTCACAGAATAAATACCAACCTGTCCAAAGCTAAGGGTTGTTCATGAGGCATAAGCCAAGAGCTTGGCATTTGAAGAACTCTTTGAGTCTCCATTTACTTCTCCATAAGTTTAAGGTCATGTTGTCATATGTGCTCAGTTGTAAGAATCAAAGCTGTAACTACATCAAGCACCTACTACACTGCTTGGCATAATGGCATAGAATTGATAACTTTGCAATTGTTTTTCTAAAAAATAGTCAACTGAAGCTGTAGTATCTGCAGGCTGTGTTGGCCACACCCTTTTTTGGGTGATGGTGCTTCTCTAAGGAAGCACCCACTGAAATACCATGGCAGTCTGCCAATGTTTCCTCCCACAAAAGTTTTTAAGTCAACTTACAGGAAAAATATACTCCGGATGAGAATGGCCATCAGTGAGAGAAAGGCACCTTGCAAAAAGAGGAAATCCACCATCTGGCATACTTGAAACTAATTTTTAATTATTTCCAACTTGTGCCATTATGAATGTCTCCTAAAGTTGAAGCTGTGGTTATTTTTCCACTTACATCTTAGCCCGTGAATTTCCCAGTGGATGTAACTCATGATGATTTGGCTGATCAACCCCCATCAGCATTGACGGAGCACAACAGCATGCTTAAAATAAACAAGGTCCCTTTGGCCTCCATAAATGCCTCCACACTTGGCAAATAAGTAGCACATTTGGTGTGAAGTCACAGGCATGAAACAGCTCATTGTCAAGTTCCCACAACACTAACAAGACCATCCAGAAACTCATCATTTCTCTGACTTGCCTCCTGAGGCACTGTTCCCTGTACCAGATTAAACCTGAGATGATATGGGGCCCTTTGCTTCTATTATTAGCACCCTCCATGTGACCTTTGCATATTTTATTGCAGCTTTCACTGATATGGATTATTAGGAGCTCTATCTTTACCCTTCTTCCTGAATGACCCCTCTGGCATTGTGTTGCTGTAACAGCCAAACAGTTGCCTCTCCAGGGTGGCATCGCATGATATTCCCTAGATTCAAAAGCAAACTGCAGACTTCATCTTCTGGCCAAGAGGGAGTAAGTAACAGGCACGAGATTACCCTCCCATCTGAAACAACGACAGCAACAAGAGAGACAGAACATACGGGACAGTGTTTTCAAGACATTAAACATCAGGCAGTGAAAGACAGCTGTCCCTGCAAGATGGAAACAAACGAGGTGAGCCCTACAGTTGTCCCACCTAACTGCCTTGAGAGACTTTTCAGGCACAGTGTAGGGAGGGGTCATGAGGCAGAACCTAGAGAACTCCCTGAATTGAGCATCTGAGAGACCAGGGAGATAAAGGCAGTTAGAGTTCTCAGAACAGAGCACCAGGGAAGAGAACACCTGCACAGAGAGAGAGCACCAGAGATCTGTAGAGGGTTCCCTTGAGTATTCAGCAGAGCAGTCAGTATATGTGTGTGATGAAGCTACCAAAGTCTGTGCAAAGAACCATCCAGAGGGTCGGAGGGAACGATGCCCAGGACTCACACAGGGTCAGGTAAAGTGCCTGTTGCCACAAGCCAGACGAGAAAACCTATGATTTGAGAGGCATTGAGTTGACTATTCATAATTATCGTGCCTCAGTCATGGGGCCCAACACTAAATATTGTATTGATCTTACCTAACAAATCTTAGAGGTAAGATCCACAAGAAATTGAGTTTTTAGGTAAAATCCCTTCCACAAAGACACATAAGCCCAGATGGCTTCATTGGTGAATTTCATATGACATTTAAGGAAGAAATAATATCAATTATATACAAACTCTTCCATAAAATTAAAAAGAAATAACAACCAATTCATTCTATGGACCAAGCATTATCCTGACACCAAAATTGTAAAGAGCCATAAAAAAACAAAACTACAGACCAGTATTTCTCATGAATATATATGCAAATATTCTCAATGAAATTTTAGTAAATTGAATTCAGTAATATATAAAAAGAATACATTAGGATCATGTAAGTTTTATCCTAGGGAAACAGGTTTGGTTTGATATTTAAAAAATCAATATAATTCACAATATTAACAAATTAATTTAAGAAAAGCATATTATTATCTCAATAGAGAAGAAAAGCATTTGACAAAGTCTAACATCCATTCCTCATTAAGGGAAAAAATAGTCTTAGCAAATTAAGAAGAGAACTTCTTCAATCTGATGAAGAACATCCATGAAAAACCCATAGATATCAACATATCTGAAAGTAAAAGACTGAATGCACCTCCTGTAAAATTAGAAACAGGTCAGAGACATATGCTTATATGATTTCTATTCAACATTGTACTTGAGATTCTAGCCAATACAATAAGGCAAGAAGAAGAAACTAAAAGTTATCCAGATTAGAAAGGAAGAAGTAAAATTGTTATTTGTAGATGACATGATTACCATTACAGACTATCTGATGAAATCTATAATACAACTACTATAACTAAAGAGGGTATCAATGGTACAAGATAAAATATGCTAAGGAAAAATCAATTAAATCCCTATATACTGGCAATGAGTCATGAAATTTAAGTTAAAATAAAATACCATTTTAAAAAAGGCAATTAAAGTTTAAATACTTAGGGTTAAATCTGTCAAAAGATATCCAAGACCTGTACATTGAAGACTACAAAACAAGACAAAAGGAAATTTAAAAAGATCTAGGTAAATAAGTATACTGAGCTAATCAGTCACAACACTTATTATTGTTAAGATGGATTCCTCTCAAAATTAATCCATAGATTTAATACAATCCCAATCCAAAAACTAATAGTTCCTCTTATAGTAATTAACTGATTCTAAAACCCATATGGAAATGCAAAACATACATAATAAGTAAAACACTTTTGAGGAAGAAAAAGTTGAAGGCTTAACATTACCTGATGTGAAGACCTGATACAAAGCTACAGTAAACAAAACAGTGTAGTATACAGTAGTGTACAGTAAACAAAACATAAAGATAGAAAAATAGATCAATGGAACAAAATAGAACCCACAGTTACAATAACTGATTTTTTTAAGTGCTAAGGCAATTCAATGGAGAAAAGATATAAAATCTTTTCTACAAAAGGTGCTAGAACAATTAGATATTCATAGGTTAAAAAAATGAGTATCAGTCCATGCTTTGTACCATAAACAAAAGTCAACTCAAAATGGATCAAAGACCTAAATGTAAAACCTTTTTGTAAAAGGAGCATAAGAGAAAACCTTTGTGATCTTAGATTAGGCAATAATTCCTTAGATGTGACAGCAAAATCACCATTTATAAAAGGGAAAAATGATAACTTGGACTTCAACAAAATTTAAAAGCTCTCCTTTTTAAAGCACATAGGTAAGAAAGTGAAAAGATAAGCCAAAGACCGGGAAAAAGTATTGCAAATCATATATCATCTGATAAAGAACTTAAATTCAGAATATATAAAGAACTTTCAATAACAAAAATTCAATAAAGAAATCCAATTAAAAAATGGGCAGAGGATCTGAATAGACATTTTTCCAAAGAGGACATACAGATGGCCAACAGGCACATGAAAAGATACTCAACATCACCAATCATCAGGTAAATGCAAATCAATACTACAATGATATGTCATCTCACACCAGACAGAATAGCTAATATCAAAAATACAAGAAATAACAAGTATTGGTGAGAATGTGGAGAAAAGGAAACCCTCATACACTGTTGGTGGGACTATAAATTGGTGCAGCCACTGTGGAAAACAGTATGGAGGTTCCTCAAAAAGCTAAAAATAGAAAAACCATGTGATCCAATTCTACTACTAGGTATCTATTCAAATAAAGTGAAAACACTAATTTGTAAAGATACATTCACCCCACATTGATTGCAGCATTATTTGTAATAGCCAAGCTATGGAAGCAACCTATGTGTTTATAAAAAAGAATGAAATCTTCCATTACAACATAAATGGACCTTGAGGGTATTAGGCTAAGAGAAATAAGTCAGAGAAAGACAAATACATGATTTCACTTGTAGGTGGACTCTAAAGAACAAAAAAACAAAACAAAACAAAATCCAGACTCAGAGAGAACGTATTGGTGGTTGCCAGAGAGGAAATGGTTGAGAGTTGAAATGAGTAGAAAAGATCAGGAAATAGAAATTTCAGTTATAAAATAAGTAAGTCATGAGGATGTAAAGTACAGCATGAGGAAAATACTCAATAATATTTATTAACTTTGTATGGTGATTGATGGTAACTAGACATATTGTGGTGATCATTTGACAATGTATACAAATGCCAAATTACTATGTTGTATCCTGAAACTAATATAATTTTGTAAGCTAATTGTACCTCAATTTAAAAGAGAAAACTACTCCTTATCTTGCCTTTTGGTTAATTATGCACTTACAGACTACATTTCCCAGGCTTTTTGAGGTAGGTGTGATCATATGACTAAGATTGAGCCAATGGCACATGAGCAAAAGAGGTGTACATTGCTTGCTGTACATTTCTCCTTCCTCCTTACTACCTGGAAATTGGTGACAATTGGAACAGTCATAGAGACCAAGTGTTGGAGGTGAAAGCTGCTATGAGACCTTAGACTCCTTAGTCGGAACTGCCAGGAGACAGAGAATGGAATTCAATCTTATTAAACCATTGTATTTAGTTGTGGCCATTCTTTACCTAACAATCACGTATCTAGTAATTATCCTTTTCTCTGTCTTGTATCACAGGCTCCTAGAAGCTAGTGTTTGTTGTGAATCTTCCAGAAGCACCGACCTTAATGTCATGTACAAGCAGATCTTGCTTCTTAATTTTATCATTTCAAAAAGCATTTATTAAGCAAGTATGATTCTAGGACTGTTTCAGCTTGTAAAATTAAGAAGCCCATTTCAGTAAATGTTAATGAGCCTAAGTCAAGTGAAATAACACAACTCAGACCACAGTTCCTTGTTTCTTGGCTATGAGAAAAAATAGCAAAGGCTATTGAAGTTGACCATGCTTCTGTGGAAGGACAGCAGCGATGTGGCATCAAAGGTGGCAGACATCACAGGCTGATGTGGGCTAGAATGGGCCTGAGAAGGACCACTCCATGTGCAGATAAACAATATATGCCTGACATGTGTGCAGTTCCTAGTGGTGACATTTGCCTAATGACATGGCACATTTACATTGATTCGAAAATGAGGGGAGCTGACCTGAGTAAGACTTGGAAACACAAGAGAAGAGGATATATTTGCCTGTAGTATAAATTTTCATGGCGATAAAAGAGAAAAGGAAAATGTGCAGAAAGGAAGACAGGAAAGTTTTTCAGAGACTAGTTATCTAAAAAAATAGAAAAGAATGAATTGGGCCTAGAGAAGTTAAGAAAATCACTGGAGACAATCGCTGCTGGTGGCAGGAAGTGTTAATGAGGCATTTAACATTTGGACTTTGCTTAATAGCTGAGGCTAAGTTGAGACAGACTAGGCTGAACTATGTAGATAGGGGGAGGGCTGTAAAGCAAATGGTTAGAAACAGAACTTTATCACAGTTAAGTGACAACATACCCTTTTGTGCTTAGCAAGATAGTTATCCTTCTTTCTTTCTTTCACTTGCGTGTTTGGCATTGTGTCGTTTATATTTAGAACATGTACTGAACTATTTCTATTTTTTGCTCTAAAAATTTTCATTTCTTTGTAATTATACACCCAGTGTGTAGCATGACGTCCTTGTTTTCCTATACAAAGAAAGACTGAATTTACAGGGACACCTTGAAGGAGATATAGTGGACTAGATGCAGTAGTGGGGACAAACACATCACCATGAACCCCCACCTCTGACCACTCCACCCCTTCCTGGGCTCCCCGCTTCGGGCATACACATGGCCCACCAGTCAGCAGGAGAGGTGGGGTGCTTCTGTTATTTCCATTCTTCTTCCCTCCTTTCCTTCCTTCCTTGATTCATTCATTATTAGCTCTTTCTAATAATAGGTATACTGAGAGATGTATGAATGATGCCTTATAATTGTTTATCTATTGTGAATATATATATACACACACATACATATACACCAACACATTTATGAATACATACCCACATATGTGATATTTATTAATAGTTGACAGAAGAATCCTTCCCTTTAAAGGGGACTGCTTATCTTTACCTGGGAGGATAATTTGAATGTACAAATGCTGAGAAGAGAAAGGCAACAAACTTTACACAGAGCTCAGCTGTTCTGTAAAAGACAATCTGAGGTATTGTTTTTATTCCTGAGAGGATGAGGACTGGCAAGATGAAGGAACAGGAAGGAGGCCTTGAAGAGAAGGGAACCAGTGAAATGGCCAGAAATGTCTATTAGTCATCACTATGCTTTTCTCAGTGTGGAATGGGACATAATCTCTCCAGAAAACTCACTAATGTCGTCATCAATGCATTTCTTATTTACCACAGCCTTGGATTTGTTGAGACTTTGGAATAGTGCATCACAATAGCCTGGAAGTCTTGCAAACCACGGGAACTGTTTTTTGATTCATTGAGTCCACAGTGGAACCATAGGACTTGGCGTTTTTTTTACAGCTTCCCAGATTCTGTTGATGGTGCTGACCTGGGAATCATACTCTGAGAACCACTATATTAGAGACTTAAGGAAAAGAGACTGACTCCAATGTTTGGTGGCATCACACTGAATATACTATTTGATATTATGTACTTCATTCAATAAGATACCCTGAACAATTTTCCTTTGTCATTAAGTAGTGTTTGAACACATATAAAAGAAATAGTATAATTTTTGCCATGCTAATGGAAATGATCTAGAAAATGGAGAAGACTGATGATATCACAGAAAGCCAAAAATTGTGTTTGCTTGAGTTGGAGGAAGGTGATGACTTCTCTGTACCAGTGTGGAGTTAGTTCACATTTTCTGTCTCCAATTGCCTTTCTCTCCACCTCTTGCTTTGCCCTTACCACACTGACACTGTTCTTCTTAAAGTCACTAATGACCCTCCAGCTGGTAATCCAATGTCCTATCCAGCATTAAGTCACCATCACACTTGATGTAGCAGCACCTCTGTCTATTGATATGCTTCCCCCTCTGATCATTTCCTCTTCATAGCATACCTTCTTCCCTTA
Source organism: Manis pentadactyla (assembly GCF_030020395.1). Classification (NCBI taxonomy): domain Eukaryota; kingdom Metazoa; phylum Chordata; class Mammalia; order Pholidota; family Manidae; genus Manis; species Manis pentadactyla. The sequence continues at coordinate 16,747,427 of NC_080031.1, read as the reverse complement.
GCCCCCAGGACACCACACTCTCCTGTTTCTGTATCCATTTTTTCTTTCTATTACAAGGACTGCTCCCTCTTAGCCTCTGTGGCTGGTTGCTCTGCTTCCTTTACCCTCTCAGTGGTGGACCGGTTGAGGCTCACTTTTTGGATAACTTCCATTCTGCATTTATTCTCTTTCGTGATCTCATCCAGGTGTGTGGCTTCAAATATCATTGATATGTTGATGACTGCTAACTGGTTAACAGCCATTTCAAAGTTAACATGTTGAAGAGTGACTGTTGGTCTTCCCTAACCAAAGTTTCCCCATCTATGTTAATGGAGAAGCCATTCTTTCAGATGTTGGGGCCCAAAACCTCTAGGTCATCTGACTCCTGTCTTTGACTTACAAACTCAACCAATACTTTAGGAACTCCTTTTGTTTTTGCCTTCAGACTAACCAACACATCTATCTTGCCATTTCTACTGCTTCTACCATCACCTTTTCCTTGGATTATTGCAAAAGTCCCCCAACAAGTCTGGTTGGATATACTCTTGCGATCCTGTAGTCTAAATACAATAGAGAAACCAGATTGATTATTTAAAAACATGAGTCATTTCATGTTACTCCTTTGTTCTGATATTGTCATTGAACTTCCATTCACCTTGAGTAAAAACATAGTTCTGTACAATGGACTAAACAACCCCTACTTTACATAGGTACTTCTCTTCCCTCCCCAGCCTTGCCTTTATCAGCATCCATCCTGCTTTCCCTTGCTCCATACTGGAATCCTTGCTGTACCTGAATAAACTAGACAAGCTCCCATTTCAGGGCACTTGTAGTCTCTTTTTCCTCTAAAATCACAAATATGTAGAAATTTACAATATGTTACTGAATAACTAATAGGTCACCAAATAAATCAAAGAAAAATTTAAAAAATACCTTGAATTAAGTGAAAATGAAAATACAATATACCAAAATCTATAGTATGCAGCAAAAGCAGTTAGAAGAGGGAAGTTCATATTTGGGATATTTAGGATATATGGGATGCTTGTTCTCTCCCCCACAGATGTCCACAAAGCTTACTCCATTGTTACATTCATGTATTTGTTCACATAATACCTTCTAAGTGAGGCCAACTGTGGCATAACCATATGATTATCCATCACCTTCTCAATCTTTGTCACTCTCCATCACCTACCCACTCTATATTTTTCTTCTTATGTACCATCTTCCAGCATTTGCTAAAATTTATGTTATGCTTTTCATCTGTTTTCTTCCCATACAAGTGTAAGCTTTCCAAGGACAAGATCTTGGTTGTTTACCTTATTGATGCATTCCCAGAGTTTAGAACAATTTCCAATGCATAGATGGTCCTCAGTAGATTTTTGATGAATTAATGAAACATGTGACTTTATAATTTTCATCATGCTTATTGTATATAACCATTCTCCTATTTGTTGTTTATAGAACACTGTAACAAATAGTCTCTTATAAAATCCTTTTATTAGTTACATTTTGACCACCCTAGGATATAATCCTGTATATGGGTATACCAGGTAAAATAGTATAGGTATTTTAATTCCTTTGTTGCATGCAATCAAAATGCTTTTTCAGTTTGAAAATGCCCACTGCTAAGGTAGATAGTTAACATTTTTCTAGATTTGCCAATTTGTGATTCAAAAAGGAGCACATCTCAATTATTCTTAATTTAAACTTCTTTGGTGAAAAGCAGTTTGAAGTTTTTATTATGTTTCTTGATCATTAGCATATTTTAACTAGTTCTTCAGAGCTCTTGGTTATTTTGCTCTTGAAATCCTCATGTTTTTCTTTTTGATGTTTGAAATTCTTGATCTAAAGATATTGAGAGTTTCTTGTATTGTTAAAAGTATTCAGCACATTGCTTATTTTTAAATTTTTTGATGTTTAACATACAGAAGTATTACATTTTAATGCCACCAAAGTCATCAGTGTTTCTTCTCTTATTATGTCATTGCTTTTAGACATAGACAGACCTTCTCCATCCAATATCTCCATGTAAAATTACTTATATTTACTTCTAGGTTTAATGATTTCATATTTTAATTCATGTTCTGTGAGCTAACTAAAATTTATTTTGAAGTTGGGCTGTATAAAGATTATTCACTATGGAAAAAAATCTACACTGCTTATTGAATACCACTTTTTTACTAGCTGATTTCTGAAACTGTCATATTCATACACAAAATTCTCATATTCCATGAAAGTATTTCTGAGTAATTAATTCTGTTACATATGTCAATCTATTGATTCTATGCCAGAACCCCACAGCTTATATTACTGTAATTTTGTGGAATGATTTAAAATAGGGCTCTGGTGCTCCCCTCTGGCTCCATATTGCTAAATCTAAGAAGATGGTTTTCCCTGCCTTGCCAAAGCCAGTGGGTGTGAGCTGTACACACAGGGCATATACCTTGAATGCCTGGCTCTGGTGGACACTGGTGCTTGTGTTTATTAGCCCCACAGGATTGAAAAAATTGGAAAGACAGTTTTTGACAAGCTACCACTCTCAGAACACTGCATATATAGCCAACTGAAACATACTCCCATTCTTCCTGTGACCACTCCTTCAAGACTGGGAGAAATAGCTGTTTCACCTAATACATAGGAACAACACAGAGTTCAGAAAAATGTGAAAACATACAAAATAACAAGATGAAACCCCAGGATAAAAAACCCTTAATGAAACAGGTAAGTAATTTATCTGATAAAGAGTTCAAAGTAGTGGTCTTAAAGATGCTCACCTGTTTCAGGAAAAGAATGAATGAAGGCAGAGAGAACTGCAGCAAACACAGAAAATATAACAAAGTACCAAACAGAAGCCACAGACCTGAATAATACAATAACTGAACTGAAAATACACTAGAAGTGTTCAGACTAGATGTAGCAGAAGAAAGGATCAGCGAACTGGAAGACAGGGCAATAGAACACACTCAAATGGATCAGCAAAAAGAAAAAAGAATTTTAAAAACAGAGGATAACTTACAGGGCCTATAAAAGAATATCAAGCAGATCAATGTTCACATAGATGCAACACAGATTTGATAAAGATGTTAAAACAAAGGGTATAATAAAAGACAAAGATGAACAATGATAAACATAATAATAAGATCCAACAAGAAGATACGATATTTTAAATATTTACACACCTAACCTAGGAGCACCTAAATATATAATGCAACCTTTAACAGACCTAATGGGAGAATGGATAGCCATACAATAATACAAGGGGATTTAACACTCTACTTACATGAGTGGATAGATCATCCAGATAGAAAATTAACAAGGAAACATCAGCTTTAAACATATTAGACCAAAAAGACTTAATAGAGAGATACTGAACATTCCATCCAAAAGTAGCTAAATACATATTCATCTCAAGTACAAATGGATTATTCTCCAGAATAGATCATAAGGCCAGAAAACAAGTCTCAATAAATTTAAGAAGATGGAAATCATATGAAACATGTTTTCAGACCACAATGTTATAAAACTGGAAATCAGTCACAAAAAAAACCCTGGAAAAATCACAAATATGTAAAAATTAAACAACATGCTACTGAACATCTAATAGGTCACCAAATAAATCAAATAAAAACTTTGAAAAATGCCTTGAATTAAGTGAAAATGAAAATACAACATACCAAAATCTATAGTTATGCAGCAAAAGCAGTTATAAGAGGGAAGTTCATAGTGATAATACAGACCTATCTCAAGAAACAAGAAAAATCTCAATCTTAGTTTACACCTAAAGTAACTAGGAAAAGAAGAACAAGTGAAGCCCAAAGTTAGTAAAATGAAGGAAATAATAAAGATCAGAGATGAAATGTATGAGAGACTAAAAAGACAATACAAAATATTAGTGACACTAAGAAGTGGTTCTCTGAAAAGATAAACAAAATCAATAAACTTTATCTAGACTCACTAAGAAAAAAAGAGAAAAGGTCTAAGTAAATAAAATCAGAAATGAAAGAGAGGAAGTTACAGCTTCATAAAGATACACAAAGGATCATAAAATATTGCTATGAACAATTATCCATGAATAAATTGGACAACCTAGAGGATATGTGTAAATTCCTAGAAACATACAGTCTTCCAAGACTGAATAATGAAGAAATAGAAAACCTGAATAGGTTAATTAACATAAAGTAAACTGAACCAGTAATCAAAAGCCTCCCAACAAATGAAAGTTTAGGACCAGTCACCTTCTCTGGTGAATTCTACCAAGTATTCAAAGAAGATTTAATTCCTATCCTTAAATTATTCCAAAAAGAAGAGGAGGGAATGTTTCCAAATTCATTTTATGAGGCCGGCATTACTCTGATACCAAAACCAGAGAAAGACTCCACAAAAAATAAGGTAGAAATAATTACAGGTCAATATCCCTGATAAGCATATGTATAAAAATCCTGAGCAAGTCAAATTCAGCAATGCTTTAAAATGATCATACACCTCAATAAAATAGGATTTATTCCAGAGATGCAAGGATGGTTCAACGGCTGCAAATCAATGTGATATACACCACAATACCAAATGAAGGATAAAAATTATGTGATCATCTCAATAGATAAGAAAAGCAGTTGACAAAATTCAACATTCATTTTGATAAAAACTCAACAAAGCAGGAATAAAGGGAATGTACTTCAACATAATAAAGGTCGTATGAGAAGCCCACAGCTAACAGAACACTCAACAATGAAAAGTCAAAAGCTTTTCCTCTAAGATTAGGAAATAAACAAGGGTGCTCACTCATTACTTTTATTCAATATACTATTGGAAGCCCTATTCTGGAGCAATGAGGCAAGAGAAAGAAATAAAAGGCAGCCAAATTGGAAATGAAGAAGTGAAACTGTCACTTTGCAGAGGACATGATTTTATATAGAGAAAACTCTAAAGAATCCACTAAAATACTGTTAAAATAAACACATTCAGTGAAGTTTCAGGATACAACATTCAAAATTCTGGTGCATTTTATATACTACAATGATCTATCAGAAAAAGAAATTAAGAAAATAGTGCCACTTACAACTGCATCAAAGAGAATAAAATACCTAGGAATAAATTTAACCAAGTAGGTGAAAGGCCCATATACTGAAAACTATAAGGCAGTGATGAAAAGAAACTCAAACAAATAAATGGAAAGGAATTCCATGCTAATGGATTAGAAGAATTAATATTATTAAAATGTCCATATTATCCAAAGCAATCTATAGTTTATGCAATCCCTACCAAAATTCCAAAGGCATTTTTTACAGAAATAAAATAAACAATTCTAACATTTGCATGGAACCACAAAAGATCCCAAATATCCAAAGTAATCTGTAGAAAGAAGAACAAAGTTTGGAGCACTATGCTCCCTGATTTCAAACTATATTACAAAACTATAAAATCAAAACAATATGCTATTGGCGTGAAATCAGACACACAGATATGAATAGAGAGCTGAATAGAGATCCCAGAAATAAACCCATGCACATATGGTCAATTAATTTAAGACAAAGTAGGCAAGAATCTACAATGTAAAAGGGCAGTCTCTTCAATAAATGGTATTGGTAAATTGGGGCAGCCACTGTGGAAAACAGTATGGAAGTTTTTCAAAAAACTAAAAATAGAACTACTATATGGTCCATCAATACAAAAACACTAATTTGAAAAGATAAATGCACCTTTATGTTCATTGTATCATGAGCCAAATATGGAATATTACTAAGCCATAAAAATGAATGAAATCTTGCCATTTGCAACAACATGAATGATTCCTGAGGGCAATATGGTAACAGAGAAAGACAAATACCATGTGATTTCACTTATATGTAGAACCTAAAAAACAAAACAAACAAACAAACAAAACAAAAGTCATAGATGCAGAGAACAGTTTGGTTGTTGCCAGAAGGGAGGGGTCTGGGGTGGGCAAAATGGCAGGACAGGGTCAAGAGGTACCAACTACAGTTATAAAGTAAATAAGTCATAGGGGTATATTGTACAGCATGATGACTGTTGGCAATAATACTGTGTTGCAGATAACATAACTCTACATGGTGGTGGGGGAAAATAGACTTAATGTGGTGATGATTTTGCAGTATATGCAAATGTCAAATCATTATGTTGTACACCTGAAACTAATACAATGCTACATGTCAATTACACCTCAGAAAAATAAATAGAAATAAAACAAATAAAAATATAATTAAATAAAATAAGGCTGTTTGTCCCATCCTCCACTCAGTTTTCCTTTTCGGGTTTTCTTGGCCGTAGCTAAAAATGAACATAACTCCCCCCCCCGGCAGCTTTTCCAACAAAACAAAACAATTAGTATTTTTCTTGGAATTGCTTTAAAACTACAAAGTCTCTTAGGAAAAACTGACATCTTAATAGTATTCAATCCTCTTGTCGAAAGCATAGTTTCTTTCTCTTTCTCTTGTCTGTTATTATTGTTCCTGTTGGCTGTTCCATCCTATCATGCATCTCTCCAGGCCCTGTGAACACTTCCCTTTCCTTGGAATATCAGAGAGGGTTCTCTTTCTCACTGTGTGATCTTGGACAAGATACTCGACCTTCTAAATTTATCTGTAAAATGGAATTATAGCAGTAACTACTGATTAGATTCGATTGTTTTAAAGATTAAAACAATTTAAATCATGTTAAATTCGTTTTAGGTTAAAAGCAATGATGTGAAAAGCCTTTTGTGTGGAGGAAGCCCTCGTGTTGACTTTCAAAAATCGGCACATCTTTACTGTTACCATTTTACTCTTTAAAGAAAACGAGTGAAGGTCACGGGAAAAATCAGTGTCTGATAAACCTGGTAAGTCAGGGGTAATGGACTGATCGCTGGTGAAGAAGGAGCTGGACACCTGACGTCAGGGACTCTGCCTCTGAAGGAAATCTTCTGATGTTAAAGTTGGGTGGAAGGCGAAAAGGATGACTAAGAAGGCTCTGGGCTATTTGAAAGCATCCGAAGGGAGGCTGCAGGGAGTCCCCGGGAGGGAGAGCCAGGTCTTCCCAACCAGGGCTAGCCTCGTGGGTATGGGCCATGCGGTCCCACAGGGCCCCAAGCTCAAAAGAGCCCAGAGTGTGCTTTCACGCTCTCCTGTGGCCATCCAAAAATGCCTGCAAATTTTCTAACAAGAGTCCTGTATCTTCATGCATGGGGGCCCACACATGATATAGCTGTCCTGATCCCCCCACTTCCATGGCTTACCTGGCCTTCCATCTGAGGGCTTAGGACATCCCTGTGTGTCTCTAAGCCCTCATCCCAAGGACCCTGCTGACACACCATTAGATTAGGAAATAAAAAGCTGTTCAGCAGTGTACTTGCTGTAAAGACGGAAGAAGAGTTGGGGAATGTGCTTTTTGCAAAATGTGAGCATTGAACATCGGTGTATTGTTAAAATATAGGTAATAATTTATAAGCTAACTGGACACTCAGTTCTTAAAAAAATTAAAAAGCAAGAGAGATGGAATGTCAGAGGCATAATTCTTGCCCATGATTCTGGATTTTGGAGGTCGTGGCAAAGCTGACGAACCTGCTGAATTTCTCTCTTTTTGCTTCCCCTCCACCATGCCCAGATGCTTTTCTGGCAACTAATTATTTTCTTCTTAGAAGTGGATGAGGCAGTATAAAAGCAGTGACTGGGGGAGAAGAGGAACAACACTTATTGATTGTCTATCACATGCCAGGTGTTGTGCTAAGGGCTTTAAGTAGAGTTTCTCATTTATTCCTCACAATGGCCCTGTGGGTGAGAAGTATTATCTTCATTTTGCAGACAAAGAAAACTGGGCTTAGTGAATTAACTACCTTGACCAATCACACATATAATAAGTGGTAAAAAAGGATATAACCCTGGTCTGCCTGTCACCAATTGCCTTGTTCTTTTTAGTGTAATATTGTCCACCAACTAGACACTGAGACAGATGAGGAAATTTTTCATTACTATATTCCAGGCACTGTTCTAAAGGCATCCCGTGACTTGACTCATTTAATTCTCACAATGAAAGTTTAATTCATTTCTGTAAGGACTTGTAGCAGATAAGTGTTAGAATCAGGATTCAAACCTAAAGAGTCTGATTGCAAAGACAAAACCATCAGCCATTATATGATGCTGCCTCTTCTAAGAAAAACTAGGGCATGGGGAGAACAAACTTGCTTGATTAAATATGGAAAAAGCCAACGGTGATTTCCAGGCTTCATGTTTCATGTTTGAGCACATGGAGGGTAGGTGATGTCATTTAATAAACTGTGAAATACGGAAGGATGAGGTGCAGGTCTTAGGGACAGAGCTGTGACATCACTTTTGGACATGCTGAGTGGGGTGCTTGCAAGACATCCATGATGATGCTGTACAGCAACTTCTTTAAAGGGTTGTTGTGAGGGCTGAATGAGTTAATATATGCAAAGTGCTTAGAATGGCGCCTGGCGCAGAGTAAGTGCTCTGTATGTGTTTGCTATTATTATGGCCCAGTGAACAACTGGGCCATCATGCAGCAAAGAAGATTATTATGACCCAGTAAGCAATTGGGCCAAATGGGCCTAAGAAGAGGGATCTTGGCTAGACTAATAAATCAAGAGTTCTGAATCGATAGATGACAATGGAAACCACAAGAGAAAAGGAGATCTCTTAAGGAGAAAGGAATGAATGAGAAGAGGAAGAGGGGAGATACTTAGGAAGCAAGCATCTTGACAGATGTATAAATTGTCTTTGAGGTATTGGATAAAGGCTGGTCATGGCCATTAGAAAGTTTCTGCAGTTTCAACAGAAGGGAAACTTATTTTTGTATTTGCAATAAAGCACTGAGTCTCTGACCAAAAAAGACAATTACTTAGATGGTAAGCAATGCAATCAGAAATCACAGTAATTAAATGAAATAATATGAAGGCAAACTCTTTTTTTTTTTGCCTTCCCATGCTGTCACCTTAGGCCAAGAGAAAGGGGACCACAGCTAACCGAAGTGTTGTGTTCAGCACCCGAACCGACTGGTCACCAGGGTCTGTGCTCAGCATCACCATACACTGATAATTCTCCAGCCTTTCGATTATCTTCCAACCAGTGTATGGTGCCCAAGCTTCTATGTGGTCAAGTATCCTGATCTTCAAGAGCCCCATGGTCTAGCTCAAAGCACTGAACACTCCCCCCCACCCACACACACACACTCACTCAGTGTCTTCTGACTGATGCCTTTGCTAGTGATCCTGGGGGATTCCTCCTGACCTCCAGGGCTCAGTACGGACTTCCTTCAAAAGGTCTTCCATGCTGTTGCTCGGGGTTTGTTGTGCCTCCATGGCTCCTGGCCCTTGCCTCTATCATAGCACCTACTTTCCTGTCTTCCTGATTAGACTATAAGCTGACATCAGAGGTAGTTTCATTCCTAGCCCCAGGACCTAGCACAAATGCCTCTCATAAGTGCTCCAAGACTCATTTGAAAAATTGATTCCTGGATAACCCGTTTTTAATTTCAGCATTTTGTGTAAAGTCAGCCCCACTTCTGTTCCTAATGAGACTCAGGTAGCATGTGGGGGTTCGGTGCTCTGGGCCTCTCCTGGCTCAGTATGGAGTTTGGTTTATCTTAGTCAACTTTGTTGAGGTATGATTTGTAACCATTGAAATACACATTGGTTTTAAGTGTATTGACCAATGAATTTTGAAATTGTATATACTTGTATGACTACCACCATAATGAAGACAGTGCAGATCACTTCATCCACCCAAAAGGTTCCCTTTCATGTTCCTTAGTTAATCTTCCATCTTGCTTCATGCTGGAAGCTTTAGATGCACAGAAGAGATGGGATGGGCCATTCCCAGGTTTCATGAAGGAAATGATGATGGCTAACCAGGATGACTGCTCTCACGTAAGAGGTGGGATGCCTGGTTTGGCGGCAAAGAAAAAGAAGAAAAAAAGATGCCTCAGGCAGAAAGCATATTGGCACAGTCAGGAAGGCAGGAACTTGAACCTGGGGTCATTTGTCTGGAACAGAGGCTTTGGGTCTGGAGACGACAATGCAGGGGATGAGCTGAGAGTTGGTGGGGGTAGGAATGGAGGTGCACACACACTGGGGAACACTGCAGGTGTCTCAGGTCCTTCCTGGCCTTCTGTGCCTGCCCAAGGAGGGGCGGGACTACTCATGGGCTCTGGAACCTCGCCACCCCTGGTCACATAAACAGGCAATGGAGGGCTAGCTCCTGAGCCACACGGCCACTCCGGCTAGTTCTCTGCCCGCTTCACCTCAGAAGGATGCCATTTCAGACACCTCCCCTCACACCCCTGCCATGTCAGACCCCCAGGGCAGCTAGGCTCTGCGTCCCGCCTGTGCTGGCTTGCCCTATCTTTTATTCAGGCCCAGTCATCTCCATGAATGGAGAGAGAAACCTTTGAGACAAAAAGGTAGCAGAAGGAGGCTGTGTTGGCCTGTTACTTTGAATTTTAACCAAAATTTTCTGCAGAAATGGCAGTATAATTTCAAAGCATAATCCAGAGGCTTTTTGGTTCATGTCAGCAGACTTCAGCAGACAGGATTTTTTTTTTTTCAAAACAAGTCACATTAAAAGAGGGAGCATACATCAACCTGAAATTTTTCATGGAGAAATGTTTTATCTGTGTCTGTAAGGAACACCCTCCTTAGAAGACAAAAGTTAGCAGCTTACCTCTTCTAATAATTTTGTGAACAGTAGATACAACCCCTTTTGATATCTGCCCAGTACAAGGGTAGGTTAGAACATTAGCAGTGATACAGAGATCCGAACACGCTAACCTTTATGAAAAGGGTGCTGTCATCATTCTCCCAGATCTTCCTCAGCAAATCAAATGCTGACTGCAATGTAAGCAACAAGTAGAACTCCACGGAAGGCACTCTCTTCACAGGGACTTCAGCACAGGGCTGTGAGTAAGGCCAGTATCCCCCAGATGCACGTTCTGCCTCTGATGAGAACTGGCCATGTGAATCTGGGAGCATCATTTTCCTTAATGAATCTGATTCTTCATCCTCTCCTGTAAAAGTGTTACCTAAATTTTTAAGACTCATGTTGTGTTTTTTTTTTTTTTCAATGGGGAGTACTTGTTCTTTAGAAGAAACTACAATTTTATCATCTGTAAAATGGGGATAATTATAGCTTCTGCCTCATAGTGTTGTTATGAGAGTTAAATGAATGAATCCACACAAAGCAATTAGCACAGAGCTTGCATGTAGTACCAGGACTCAATAAATGTTAGCTACGATGATGCTACTGCTAATGATGATGATGATTGCAAGAAAATAAGGGAATTCTCTAAAGATGAACAACAAAGAGGAGTCCTAAAATGCTAGGCCTAGGGGAGGGGAAAGTGCAGCTTCTGGTGTGGTGACTTCAGGGGCTGGGTCTTAACAGGAACGTATGGACTCAGGCTCAGAACTGAGTAACATTTCCTCATAAGGTTGGAGTCCTCGAAAGCCTCCAAATATTGGGGTAGGGGAAAAACAAACAATATTAGCATGGGGATGGCAAGGATCCTCGTCTCTCCTGCCCTGGGCTCTGGATGGAAGAGTTATGTCTGCCCAGGGAATCTGTCATAACAGGCCTGGGCTGCAAGTGGGTTTGGGGTTCAGATGTATGATTCACTCCTGGGGCCCCTGCAAACACAGAAATCCAGAACTACCAACCTTGCAAGGAAACAACCTACGTCCTCTTAGGTCCTGATGAACTAAAAGCGATCACCTAAGTAAAGAGAGATCATGGTACAATTCAGCTTAACATAACTTAAAAGGCAGGAATCAAACACATATGCAATTATAAGACACAAAAGTAGTGCCTTAAAATACAAAACTTTTAGAAATAAAAAAAGAAGTCATGAAAACTCAAAAATCTTCATGAATGGGTAAGTACTATCAAAGAAGATAAAATTACCAAAATGGAAGATAAATCTGGGGAGTCATCCAGAAATGCTGAGATGAAAAATATGAAATAATAATTAGAAGTGAGAAGACACAACATGTGCCCCCGAGGAGCTTCAGAAAGAGAGCGCTGAGAAATGAAAATGGAAGATTATATACTCTCCAAATGACCAACGGACCTTTGCAATGAAAATAATCAGCGAATATGCAAAACAATCAAAAGGGAAGTACTGTCAATAGGGCTGCGGTGATAAAGCCGGCAGAACCCTCAGAAGTGCCCCACCATCAGCGACAGCAGTCACCCCCAGGGGTGACTAAGATGCTGAGGACAACCTGAAGGGCTCTGGACTGATATTTCCACATTTTCAAGCATGTCCCCAAATTGCAGTGACTGTGATCTGTGTGTTCACGACATTCGCTGCCATCTCACCCTGAAACGAAATCCGAGAAATGAACAAGTAGAGTTGGACAACGAAAGGGCCAGTCCACCGGCACCCGGCTTGCTTCTTCTGAAAACTGCCGAATCCTCCCAGCTGTGAACAGACCTGCTGCTTTTCTCCACACACTCAAGGCTATTCCACTAATGTTTTCAGGTTCTTGTCTTCAGTGCCAGGGGCAAGGTGACATTCCTTAAGATTTATTATTATTGTTTTCCATAACCTGAGGCATGTCACTCCTCTAAAAGCCTCTGCATTATGTTGATTTTCTAAGTTAAGTCAGACTAAGCATAGATTTATTGGTGAGGTTTGTGGTTTGCCCTGCATGTGTGCACACACCTGTACGTACTGGGGACACAAAGATGAAGGAAGAGAGAGAATCAATATTTATTTGGCATTAATATGTACCATCCCCTGAGCTAACTGCTGTCAGATATGCCAATTTTTTCCATTCTTCTAGCAATCAGACATGGAGAGTGTTGTCATGTTTGTTTAGCACATGAAAAGAATGAGGCTCAGAGAAGTTGAGTAACAGGAGAGTCACTTTCTTATGGATCTAATTTTATAAGAAAGAAAAGGGGAACGACACGACAGAGTGAGAACAACACGTTGGAAAGAACCCAGCAGCCACCCGTACCTATGAGCACAGCATTGTGTGGACCTATCCAAGCTCGTGCGGCAAATGCGCAGTCCACAGACTTGGAATACTCTCCACTTTAGAGCCTAGCAAATGCTTGTGTAGCCCCTGTCTCCCAGACATGCTTGAAAGTGCTTGTGTAACCCGAGAGACACTCCGACACCCAAACAGGACCTCTGAGGCCGCATCTGGCTGTACCAGCAGCGCTTTGAGCCTGCGTGCACCCACCCTGCGCAGTGGTCCTGGAATCTTCCTGGGGGGCCTGGAATTTGTCCGTTCCCTTAGAGGATAATATCTCTTTTTGTCCAAAAAATGAAATTAGCTACCCTCCCACAAAGGGCCAACTCCATCCTGGGTTTTGCATTATCACAGTTCTGTTGTAGCTGTAACACTTCATGCTGAGAAACTAGTTTGTTGGAATGGTAATTAAATGTGCACCTTTCTGAGCCATGGATTCAGCCTTCCTTATGAACTTTCGCCCTCCCATCCAAGTGGGCACGCAGACTTCAGCTCCTGTTGTCTCAGGGCGGAACGGAGCAGAGAGCACCTCTGTACAGACCCCTGGCCTTACTACCCAGGCTGCCTTGAGATGTTTAACATCCTGAGCCTCGGTGTCCTCACTGAACATGGGGGCAATAATCCTATGCATTGGATTGCCCCAAGAATTCAGGGGGAAACATCTATGTAAGCAACTAATTTACAATCAATGCTGAAACCTGTGGGTTCTCCATCCCCATCTGCTGCAGGAACCCCCAGGTTCTCAAGGTGGCCACACAGTAAGCTCCTCAGAGACCCTTACTCTCCACAGATTTGCCACCTATGAACTAGAAGAGCATTCTCTCTCAGAGGACAGGGGAGATAGAGAGGATTTGGTGAAAAACACCAGAAAGATCCTGAGCTCTTGAGTCCAAACCTACCTCATTGCCTGGAAAGTCATGTAACTTCTCTGAGCTGAATTTGTAAACTGTTAATACATACCTCAGTGGGTTGTTCTAAGGATTTAGTAAGAGTGTGTATGGAAACGCGTGTAGACATATGAAATCATACTTTCAGGAAGGTGTCCGGCTAACCAAATTCAACCTTTAACATCATCTCTGGGGGACCTGATAGGCAGGCAACCTTGATATCACAGCACTAACGCAGATGGTGTGGGCAGCACCATGCGGCTCTGGCTTCATACCAGTCCAGTGTGTATCTTGTCAGTGGAATCACAGAGATTTGTTTTATAAGCAAAATCCTTGGCCTGACTGTGCCCAGAACATTTTAAGGTGAAAATATCCCAGACAACACATTCGGCATTTCTTACAGCAGACAGCCCTCCGCCCCACTGGCAGGTGGCTGGACCTGGAGAGCAGGCACCCCATGCACCTCAGCCCTTCTGCCGCCTCCCTCTAGTGGCCGTGTCCGGTGATTTCACCGCTCTGCGGGATTCCCTGCTGGGCTGCTTCCCTCCCAGGCTTCAGGCTTCTGTGCACCGTGCTGCCTACTCCTGGGGGCATCTCTTCAGTGTTGAGAATCCAGAGGCATGTGTTGTAGAGTCTCTCATCCCTTCCTAAGGCAGGCAGTCTCTTGGTGGGCCCTGACTCTCTGTATTGTCAGTCTAGCTGATCCTTCCTCTCCCTTCAGGCCCCATCCATTTCAGAGTGATCTTCTGGGAAAATCTGTTCCATCAATCCTTGTTTAAAGGCCTTCAGATGTTTTCACTGCCCTTCAGGAAAGCTTGTGGTCCTTGGCATGAAATAAACACGCTCTTTGTGTTATTCCCCCTGTCCCCGGGTTCAGTCTCAGGCCTGGGGCTCCATCCTTCCAGGTATCGGGCCCTGCTGTTATCCCCAGGGGCCTGCTCACTCTCCTGCCTGAGAGGGTCGCTGAGTACATTTCCCACCTGACTTCCTTTCCTGCCCCAGACTCAACTGGCATTAACCCCTCCAGAGCCGAGCTCGGATGTCCCCAATCAAAATCTTCTGGCACCTCACCCCCCCACTTCCAGGTTAGGAGCACACCTAATCCCCCTCTTCTGTGACAGGCCTTCTCACCAGCCTCAGGAACCACAATTTTTCCTTGCATTTAAAAAATCTCCACAGCCACAGGACAGAACACAACACCTAGCACAGAGACCTTGCTCAATAAATGTTGAATGAAAAACCCTATGTAACTTGAGAACCAGAAGAATGGCACATATTACAAGGGTAAAAAATAATCACAATTACTTACATTAGCACTAATACTAATGGGAGCCATGGAACCTTTATTATATGCAAGGCACTCCTAAGCACATCAAATTCATCTCTCATTCAGCAGGCTCAGGGAGCTGCCCCCCATGCACTATCTCATTTAATCTTTACAACAGCCCTGGCAGGTGGGAGGAGAGCAGACATTAAATCCACATTACAGGGGAGAAGGAGGAGGCTGGAGAGAGGCTGATGGCCAAACATCCAAGCATAATGCGAGAGCCAGGGCTTGAGCCTAGTTTTTGCAACCTCTTTCAGACTCACACGAGTCTGCTATCCCTTATTAATACTTTGCCACCTCTTCCTGACAGAGGCAGGTCCCAGGAGATGAAGCCCAACACAGAAATGTGCTTTGCCTGCAGACCCAGGCTGTAAAAGCAATCACAGCTTCTCCTCTCTCGCCTCCAGTTCCTAATCAATTATGGAGGAAATGACACTGAAGAGGGGAGAGAGAGAGAGACTCAGGAGTGGCTGCAGTTCATTGAAAAGATACCAGAGGCTTTGTTTCTGCAGCCACAAAGCCTGGCTGGGAACACCAGGGCACATCGATGAAGTTTGGTGAATAACCTGGAGACAAAGGAAAAATGACAAACCCAGTGAATTAGTGAAGGTGAAATAAACAGTGCTCAGCAGCAGATGGGGCTGACGCTGGGTAATTTCCTTCTGTCACGTTCCCTTGGGTTGTAGATAATCCTGCAGCTGCTGGCATTCCTGAGCAGGCCGGTACAGGGCCTCGGTCTCCCTCCTGCTTCGGCGCCATGCCCCCCATCCCTTAACCTGTCTCAATGATAAAAATCTTAAGAGTCAAAAGTTTTTGCAAGACTTATAGTGGCGATTTAACTCAGTCCCAGCTAAGGTTGCTATCTGTCAGGCTGTCATGGTGACGGGCAGATTTGTAAATGCTCTGGCTTCCATGTCAGGTTGAAGGTGACATTTTTCAGCTGGAGATTTTTTTCCCATCCCTCACTGAGACAGAATGTCTTGGAACGAGAGAAGCATCCCCTGAATAAGCCTCTGACCCACTCACGGTCACCCTGACCAGGACTGTTGACTCCAGAGCTATAAGATTGTGACTCAGTCTCTCTGGCCCACCTCTGCCCTGACACCACATACTCAAAGCACCATGATTCCTGATTTGCTGTAAGGCCACACCCCCTGTCCCTGCCCCCTCCACGCCATTCCCAGGCCTCGCCTGGCTTTGCCTTATAATGATTTGTCTTGGCTGATGGTTGCTCTGCCATTACCATTATAAATACTTACACAGATTAATTAACCACAGTATAAAAACCCAGAATCCCAACTAAATTCATTTAATGACCTGCCATGTTATTTCTTGGCTGAAGCATCTAAAACTAACCCTGAATGCTCAGTGACATTCTTCCTGGAATTACTAAACCTTAACCAAGTTTCTTCTTAACCCCTTCTTTTCCTAGGATTTTATTCTCAGTGTCTTTAATCCTGAAGGAGTAGCACTGAAGTGGAGCAATTCGGTTCTTGGTTTCCTGCCCAATTCTTAGCATTTATCTGACTTCCTTTATGAAGCCTGGAAAAGCACTCTCTGCCCTCATGTCACATCAAAGCTCGGCTAGGAGTTCCATTTGTCCCCGTCTTTTGGGCCAGATGCCAAAACGGAAAGTTTCTCTTTTTCTCTCTCTGATTCTTTAAAGAGGAACTAGCATTGTGCCATGCCATCCGTAGGTCTCCACGGGACAGGGGCTAGTGTTGTTCCAGCACCCTGCAGAGGTCTGCGCTGGGAGCAGCCAGCCTTGGGCCGGAATGATCCACAGTCTGCACGGGAGGGGGCTGGGCTAGCATCGGCCCAGTGTCTCCCGGAAGTTGCACGATGACAGGGCCCCTCTTTCAGCCAACTGCTGCCAGGGGCCTGAGTGAATGCTAGGGTGAGGGCTCCAGGGCCAGCCCGGAAGGAAGGAAGTGTGCAGGGGGACATCCGTGACTTCCCTCCCCTGCTGTGCCTTCATATCCTTCTCTTTACACCTACACCGGGCATTTGAGTTTCCTCAGGGGGTGGGTGACCTGGGGCACAGTTCCCACAGCCCACCGCTGGCCCACCCAGGAGCTACTCTGGGGTGCCTTTTGTTCTTGGCCAGACGACAGGACTGCATGTTCGGTATTTGAATTAGGTGAGTTAGTCAAGCATCTTCATCTTCAATCTCTTCATTTAAAAAGAAAAGTTCATGATAGACACCTTGAATGATAGCTTTTTTTATTTTTTATTTTTTTTTAGTAATGGGCAAGACAGCATATGAAAAAAATTCTAAGGTGCAGTAAAAGCGCAGTGGATGGTATTGGTCCTGCCCTGTCCTCCAGCGGCTCTGTCAGTCTCCGCCAACTAGACACAAGGAAAGCTTAGGGCGCCCCCTAGTGGAGTGGGAGGGGATCAGCGTGACCGCTGAGCCCCCAGCTCTGAGCAGGTGGCCTGAGCCTCTGGGATTTGTGGCCTGTATGCTTCATACTTTTACTGCTTTTGGGATTTCTATTTAGAGAGAAGATGTGAGAGAGGAGAAAGAGAAGAAGCTGACAGTGATGGGAAGGAGGAAGGAGACAAAGGAAGGCAGACAGAATCCTATGTCCTCTGTCCCTGGAGAACGGTGCTGGAGACTGGTGGGAACGGACAGATGCCTGGCGGACGCTGCTGACATCCGTGTCTCAGCTAAGCCAGGCTGGGCCCCAGAGTTCCACATGGAATGGGCATCCGTGAACCCTGCAGCAGGAGCGGGGCAGCGGGAGAGGCTGCCACATCCCTCCTGGAAGAACTGCCCTAGGCGGCCCCACACATGCCGTGATAGAGGTTTGAAAACGGGAGGTAGTTTGAGCTTCACACAGGCAAGCGGAGACCCAGCAGAGGCAGAACAAACTGCCTGCTACCTTCTTTCCCCCAGGCCACCTGACAGAGGGGGCTTCGTCTGTGCCTTTAGATGACAGCTGGATTCTGCAGAGGTTAAAGATTAAAGGGATGCACTCTCAGTGCCAGGGGAGGGGGAGAGGAGGCACAGCTGGAACAAGGCCGTGCCGGGGGGTGCAGACGGGGTGCCTGACAGATGAGTCCTCCCAAGGAGCAAAGTGTCTGCTGCTGGAGAGAAGAGCTGTGTGGGGGACAGGGAGGTAGACCCCCGGGCAGCAGGGGCCCCCACTGCCTACAGAGCTCTTCAGCTCTGCTCCACACGTGCACACCTTCCTAGAAAGTGAAAGGCCTTCACTTAGTAATCAGCGCCCCTCTCATGGGGCTTATCTGAGCAGCTCCTCTAAGAAGAGTCATCTTCTCCCTCACTGAACTCCATCAGAGGCAGATTCCACTTCCCTTTGTCCTTCATGCTAAAAATTCTCCCAGCGCCGCTCCCTGCCTCGCTCCACATTTCCACACTGGCTCCCAGGTAGGCATCCCAGGTGCCTCCTTCCCTTCTCTCCCTCCCCTGGCAGCCCCAGTCCCTATCACAGGGCTTGCCCTTGGGGTATGAGGGAACAGCCAGTCCTTCTGGGCTCTTGCCAAAGGGGACAAGCGCCTGTTAGCCCAGACAGTAGCATAATATGTGTGGGGACAGGGGCATCCAGGTTGGCCCTGAGTGTGGAGTACAGGGGTCTTACCGGGGCCCTGCCAGGCAGTGGGACACCTTGGAAGGCAGACCCTCTGTGGGCAGGCAGGGGACAGCCACCAGCCCCCTGCTTCTTCCCCTCCTCAGCCAGCTTTCTTGCATCCCATGAGGCTCTGGGGTTCCTGAGGGTGTCTTGGCAGCTGAGCTATGGAGCCCAGAAACTTGGGGGACCTTGGTTGGGTGGCGTCAGGAGAGCTAGGTCTCAAAGGACCCTTCACAGAGCTCATCTCCAATGCTGCTGGGTCTGCTCCAACACCTCCTCTCTCCTCAACATTTAAAAAATGTCATGCTCATCCCTAATTCCTTGGGCCCTACTTGCCCTGGGAGGAGGGTGTCTGATTGCAGCGCCTATTATTTTTGCTTTCTGTGTGAATGGTTTGTTATTGGTGGGAGGAGGTGGTCATTGCCACCTCTGTTAAGTGATTCATTTATTGGACACATCTTTTAAATTGCATGCATTAGTGATGCATGTTCTTCAATGATTCCAGCCTCAGGGCTGCAGCCTGTATGCTTGGGGATGTCCTAGTCATCCCATCAGGGAATGCCTACTCCTCTGTTTCCCAGGGTTTGGGCAATTCTGTTTGGATTCCTGATGAAATGTTTGAGTCCTGGACTAGGGTGTCTGGGGAAGGTCTCGCCATGCTGTACACATTTCTTTTAGTCTGGGACCCAGGCTTTTCCTTGCCAGCTCCATGTGCTCCTGCACCTATTTCTATGGACAGATAGGCTCAGGGACAGACATATGGGTGGGGGAGACCCAGTGGCCTCAAGCCCTGAGTGTGGAGTGAGTTCCCGTCGTCACAGATTTGGGCAGCAGGATAAGATACTGCTGAATTCATCTCATGCAGACCCAAGGGAGCCAGCTGTGTCACTGAAAATACCCTGCTCTCAGGTAATAGGCACATGACCAATCATAACTGGTATTTGCTCTCAAAGCAAAATAATTCCTTTTCACTGTTAAATTTTTCTGGAGGACTGGCACTGGTGAGAGTGGGGGGCATGGTCAGAGCATGGTGCCAGCTTCTTGTAGGAAAGGCAGACACAAGCCTTGGTCCAAGCCCTCAGAGGTGTTCTGTCCAAGTGTGGGGTGGAGAGGATGAGCAGTAGGGAAGGGAGACTGGGCAGGGTGAGCCCAGAACCCTTTGCCTGCTCTGGGTAGGCCTGCATCTCTATTTCATGTACATGTCCTCCCTGGAGCCCTGAGGACACACGAGAACCACAGTATCTTGCCAGAAGTGTCTTTCTACCTGCGAGGTCTTATCAGGCAATTCTGGTGGCTTCTGCCTATGCAACAGCCCAGCCTAGTGGTCACGAGCATGGGCTGGATGTGAGAACTGGCCCTGTCCAAATGAGGTGTGTGACCAGAGACTACTTGGAACTTCTCTGTGCCTTATTTCCTCATCTGTAAAACAGGATGAGCATGACACCCACTTCTTATGACAGTACGGAGAAAGAAATTAAACAAGGAACGTAAGTGAAGTTCTTAGCACGCAACCCACACAGAGCCAGTCCCTAATCTCTAGGAGCTATTTTTAGTAGTAGTATTCTGTGCAATTTTCTGTGACATGAAGGGAAACAAAAGTATAGGGTGCTGGTAATGTAATAATTTCCCTGTTTCCCCACCTCATCTCTTTCTCATAGCAAGCAGTGGGAAGCTGGAGGAAGGCAGGGGGCTGAGTAACGAATTACAGGCATGTGTCCTGGAAGAAGGCAAATGTGGTATCTGAAGAAGAGGATGTGGTTTCTGAATGCGGCATCTCAGAATGCAAGCAGGTGAGCCCACGCACCTTGGGGACCCTGCTACCTGCCTGCCACCTGCAGGAAGAGGGCACAGGTGAGGAGTTGAGGCCTCCATCCTCTCCTTGCACAAGGCCTCACCCAATCCCATCCCTCCCAGGAGGATGCCACAGATAGGCCAGCCCCTCCTCCTGGACTTTACCTCTCCCTGTCCTGAGAGAGAACCGGTGCTTTCAGGGGAATGGGACTAAAAGCCACATTTGTGGGGAAACTGAATTCCACAAGATACATTGCACAAGTTTGGCTTAGGGACTGAACTAGCCTTTGAATTAAGGCCTGGGAAGTTAAAGACAAGTCTTAGTGTCCTGCACTGGGACTGGAAGGGGCACACATTCACTCTCCACCTGCTCCTTCACCCTGCTGTCTTCCAGTCTTCCCAGTCTGCAGGAGTTTCTGGGTTTCCGAGAGCTTGGGCCACACTGGGGAAGCACTGGGACAGCTCCCCTGCCCTCCTCTCATCCTGGACTGTGCCTCTCATCCCCGTGGAGAGTCACAGGCTATGGCAAATGCCACCAGAGAAAGGGTTCATTTTCCCACCTAAAAAGCCTGGCTCAGGATTCAGAAGACATTTCTTCCTTCCTTGGCCACCAGGGGGCTGCCAATGATTTCCCCTAAGAAACAGGCTAATCATTTGCCAGCATTTGCTCTTACTGAAGGGTAAGCACATGTATAATTAAAACCGACTAAATACATTTAAAACACCAGCTATCTAACTAAAGTGTGTCTTGCAGTGATCATAAGTAGTCTAGAAATCCAAAAGAGACACTTTTGAGATGCATTCTGTGGGCCTTTGAGGTTGGGTGACACTCTCAGCAGTGAGGGGGCATCTGCCCACTGGTCTGTGAGAATTTCCAGTCCCCAAAGGGGTTGCATTGTCTGACAGCAGAGTCAGCAACTAGGTTGTCATACCATGGGGAGCAGCCAGTGTCTTCTGCACAGCCTCACCCCCATCCTAGAAGAAACAGTACTCAACTCAAACATGAATGGCATCCACACCTGCTATTCCTAGATCCTGGGATGCAAAGGTAAAAACTCCAGGGGCTGCCCCTGCCTTAAGAGAACCCTGGGGAGGCCAGGGGAGCAGGCAAAGATGTACCCACACCATGCCACACGGGCCCCAAGAGGCTCATGTGGATGGAGACTATTCTTGCCTTTGGGGTTTTGGAACTCAACTCACAGACTTCCACCAAAGAGATATGATACATTTGACCATGTTTTGATGTGATTCAAAAGTATTTTTCATGGGCTTTAAAAATAACATTAATGTGTCATTTCTGATTCCAGCCCACCTGGGTGGCTGGTTTTGCAAACCAGTTTACGGAGATCCAGTCAGGTGCAGGGCGAGAGCGAGATGCAGGTTGCCTCCCATCTGCCCCGGGCCCTCTGAGAAGAGCCCCAGGTCCAGGGAGCACGGGTGCCCTCCTGTGGCCACGCTCGCGGCTGCAGCGCAGCTCCGCCTGCATCTGCGGCTCGCTATCCAGGTGGCTGGCAGCGCGTCGCACCCCTCTGGGGTTTATTAGCCTGCTGTAATGTCAGTGCGATAATAGCCCCAGGGAGGCCGTTACACCACTATTTCTACCCAGCGGAAGGCTATTCCATCAACTGCTCCAGAGACCTGCTTGGTAAATGAGTTTTGTTTTAAAAATACGTTCTCTTGATTGTTTTGCTAAAGCACCCTCGGCACCAAGGGACGTGTGTGGGGCGGGAGGACACTCTGGGGATGGGGGATCACCCCAAGATCAACAGCAGAGGCCAGGAGGTGCAGTTCTCAGACCTGCTGCTGCCCAGTTCAGGGTGTCTCTGTCCTCCGTGCAGCCTTTTGTCCTTCACTCCCCAGTGACGCTAAGGTGGGGTTGTTTTGTGCCTTGAGAAGGGCCCGCGTGCAGTGCCCTGCACAGGCTGTGCAGGTGCTTGGGCAGCATTAATTCAAGAGAATTGTGTTTGTCCCTGTTCTGGGGTCACACTCAGGAAGACTGGGAAGACACAAGTGTTCATTTCTACCTGGGCTCTGACAAAGAGGGACAAAGGTCCCTCTTCCAGAGAGCTCTGCCCAGGCCCTGGAAGTCCAGGTCACAGCAGGATGCAAATTCCTACCCTTATCCTAGACCTCACGGGGGTTACTGAGTCACTGAGCAGGCTCATGTCCCTGCGGGAGACCTAAGTCAAAGGGACAGACAGTTTAGCAGGCAGCAACATCACGGTCACACAACCAGAGTGGGAGGGAGCCCGGGCAGAGGGGAGCGCTCCAGCACCGCTGCCCCAGCAGACCAGCGATGAACCCTTGCTAATGGCCACAATCCACGTCTCCTCACTTTTCATTCAGTTACCCTCGTTGCCTTCCCCTGAAACTCTGGATTAGTTAAGTTGTTACTTTAAAACAAGAGTGGGGAGGTCTTTTGTGAAAATGGGGCCCACTGAGGCTGACGGCCACCCCCAAGGGTGCTGGCCTGCAGATGGGAAGCCCCACAGGTCCCACCCCTACTGCCTCTCCAGACAGAAGCATTGGGTCGTCTGCCCACTTTGGAGACCTGCCTGGTCTGTACTCCTGGCCCCGCCAAGCCAGGCCCTCGAAGCACGGGCATGCCGGCTCAGGCTGCCTCCCTTAGGTGTGCCCAGCAGGGCAAGCTGAGGGCATAATTGCTTCTAATGAGCATTTCCTGCAGATGGAACATCCCCCAACACCCAGTGTACAGCTAAGTGGTTCTAAGAAGAGGACAGAAATTATTTTTTAACCTTTGAAAACATCAAAGGAAATCAAAGGAAATTAGCCCATTCTTAGCTGTGCCTCTCAGCCAGCCCCACTGTGGCATCCGGGAGGGGCCCAGCTATTAGAGGGAGAGCGGTGGGGCCTCCAGATCAGATGATGCCTGAGCAAGTCCTGCTCTCAGCGGCCTCCTGGGAAACTGCGGCCACTTTTGCTCCCACCTGTGGCTCTCTCCTCTCCTTCTCATTGGGCCCCTGGTTATTCCCACCTTATATATGCTCTCACCTGCTCCTTTGTGATAATGAAACCCTGGGAGACAGGGCCAAGTCTAATTTCTCTGTATACACATTGGGCCAAGCCTAGTACTACTTATGCAACATAACATCACACAATGTTGGAGCTGGAAAAATCCCCCTGGTTACCATGACCAGATTCCAAAAACCTATTAAGTGACCTCTTTGTGCTAATATTATAGACACTGTGACTGGAGACATGAATAATGTTCCTGATCATATGGAACTTTGTTCTAGTGGGGAGAGATTAACAGTAGGCAAGTAAGCAAGAACACACAATATGTCAGGTGTTAGAAAAGGCTAAGAAAAACGATAAACTGAGGCATGGAGGTAAAGCGGTACGGCAGTGTTTCTGCTACGTAGGGTGACTGACTGGCAGGCACTTCTGGTAAGATGGCATTCAAGGAGAGACCTGAGAGAAGCCAAGGAATAGTCAGCCCACTTGATACACGGAGGTGGAGCATTGCAGGCAGGAGGAGCCAGTGCATATGTCCTGGGGCAGGAGTGTGCTTGGGGTAGGAGAGGAACGTCCAGGAGATGAACAGTGGCAGGGCAGTGAACAGAGAAGGACAGGAAATGAGATCACAGACATATCAGCTGGTGTTAGAACAAACATATTGAATGTGGCCAGTCCTGGGCAATCCAATAGCTGTAGGCCTGCCAGCCCAGCTCTCCATTCACTACCCAGGTGTCTCCTGTAGATGTTGGCCAGGGAGCCTTCTAGGCTCAGCACGAGCATCCCCAGGAACTGTGTACGAAGGGCTCAGTGTGGTCAGGAAAGCCTGGTCCCTCCCCAGGGCAGGTGATCTCGCCAAGCTGCCCAGCTGTTGGGTGCCTTCCTTGTCATCACAAGTCCCTCCTCACAGAGCTGTTGTAAAACGTAAATGAGATGCCATTCTAAGGTACCAAAGGAAAGCTTTTCTCCACCTATGGTTTCTGGAAAGCTCTCTCTAGGTGAGCTTCCCTCCTAGAGGATCCTGGGTCTGGCCCCTGGGCAACATGAAGCAAGTCCTCCCTCTGTTCTCAACTGCTGTCCTGCAGACACTAGCTTTCTCTCCAGTCCTGCGGGGGTGCTCAGTAACCCCCTGGAACTCCTTCTGGAGATCCCCCACCCACCACCCAGGCGCTGCTCTTGTTTCCCGTCTCCATGTTCCTCCTACACAGATGGGGACACCAAGTCGCAGAGAGATGCAGGGCATGTTCTTGCTCCAGATCATCACCTGGCCAGGGTTCATGCTGCAGCCCCCAGATGCCTCCCTGGTGTCTAGGAATGTGGGCTGTTGAGACAAGGATGCTCCTCAGAGGGAGGAGAGGTGAGAGGCAGGGGTAGGTGTAAGAGGGGCACACGGGAAGGCTGCAGAGCCCCAACCTAGGGCAAGGCCCAGCTGCCCATCCTCAGGCCCGAAGCTAAACAAGCACCCAGGAGGAAGGAAGTGAGGTCATCAGCCAGAGGACAGGAGCCTGGCTGGGACAGCACCCCGTGAATGGAGGCCATGCCCCCCCATCCTGCCCCTCTGAGCATCTGTAAGCAGCCCAGGGCTAATGAGGGTATAGGAAGGAGGATGCTGCCAACTGCTCAAAAAGCCATTGAGCGAATGCCCTCTATGCAGGGAGCATGGGCTGCACTGCCTGGAAGGGCAGGAGAGCACCTTCCACAGGTCCCAGGTGGTGGAGGGGTGGGCTGTCCTCCTCTGGGCCCAGGTTGTTGCTGGTCACCCGGCCAGAAGGGCTCTCTGTGGATCACTCTGGAAAGGTGGGAGCAGCTGGAGGTCCCTGCCCTCATCCTGCCACGTTCATGGCCAGCACCGCCGCCACCCCGCCCCTCTGCCCGGCACTGCGGTCAGGCACACACACGGGCTCACTTCATTCTCACAATTGAATCCAGAGATCAACATCCCAGATACCCCAGCTTCACGGTTGGAAAAAGTCCAGCCGGGTAAGGCTCAGTTAACGTGAGTGCCCTACCGCACAGCCAGCAGGTGGTGGAGTCGCGATGGAGTCCTGCGATGGGCAGGAGGGAATTCGCTCAGTCCTAACGACCCCTTTTACGGTGGGCTGCCCTTCATCAGTGTCGCTTCTCACCTCCCCACCCTCCCAGCGAGGCCTTTCCTTACAAGCCGCATGGCACCAGGCTGGGAAGGCCCGGGAAGCAGTCGGCTTGGGAGCCGTCCGCTCCCGTGACAGTGAGAGCCCAGAGGACCTTCCCCTGAGACGTCCGGCGCCCACTCTGTGCTGTCTCTCTGCCACCCCAGGAAATGTGAAACCCTCTGCTGCCTCGGGATTGGCACACCTGCTCGGCCTGCCCCTTCCATAGTGATAGTGATCGTATTTACGGATTTATGTCCTGGCCTGCTCCACGGCAGGTCTGCTGCAGACCTTTTGACAAGGTGAATGAATCTCTGACACCTCAGGTATATTTCTGCCAATATAACAGAGCTATTCAGCCCACCCTACCTTATGAACATGCACTCCCCTGACACCACTGGGAGCCCTCATGCACATCCATCCCCGATCTCTGCCCGTCACACTCCCTGTGGGGCCCGTGCTCTTTCACCACTTCCCAGGAGGGAGATGCCCCCCGGTGCTCCAGGGCAGGCCTCATTCGGTCTCCTCCCTTGGCTGCCCAGGCCTCAGCATGTAGATTCATCTGTTCAAGCGTCTCAGGGAACATGCACGGTCTCCTTCCTGTCTTACTTCAGAGGAACAGAGTCGAGGGAGAAGGAGTCAGCGGCGAGCTGCGGAGGCCCGGGGAGCAGCGCTCAGCTTGAGGAGGCATTGCCAGCATCTCCTTTTGATTAGGAAATAAAACGTGCAGACCTGCTGGATTTAGCAGGAAGGAAGAGCAGTTTTACTTTGAGAAGGAAAGTTCAGTTACAGTGAGGAAAAAGAGCTGTGCAGAAATTACACCAGCAGAATCTCTAGAAAGTTTCATGCCCCTGTGTCCCTGAGTGTGTGTGTATGTGTTCTCTCCTGCCTTAGAGTTTGACAGAGGTCGACTCTGATGGCAACTCTACTACTTGTTTGCTGTGTGCGTGTGCGTGCATGCGAGTGTGTGAGACAGACAGAGCGGGAAAGCTGGAGTTAGGGCATCTGTAACATTTCCGTGCCTTTTAAAGCAGATGCTGGTAGATGCAAAGCACAGAGTGAGCTGTGGGCACAGACAGCTGGGGTGCCTGGATGAGCCCCCTCCTGGGCTGGCAGGGGCCACAGGGATCCTAAACCAAACAGATGAGCGAAGAGCCAGGACTCTCCCGACGTGAGAGGCGGCCGGTTTCAGAGACGGCTGTCAGAACGTGCATGTACTCGGGGGACTTTCTTCTGTAGACACTGAGAGAAGATTGGAGCAGAGATGCACCCAGAGCGGCGTAAAGAAGGACCTAACTTCCTGAGTCAGGGCATCGAGAGGAGGTGAGGGGCTGGCCCTCCTACCTCCTCCAGCCTCCCAGCTTTAACGACCTGCAGGATACTTAGTAGCCACCAGGGGGCACAGCCCTGCACATGGCAGGCAGAGAAGAGGGGGCCCCCGGGAGCCTGGACCATGTGGCCACTCTCAGCTCCTTCGGCCCCAGCTGCTGTGGACTGAAGAAAGTAAGAGTACGCAGAGGGGGAGCCTGCTGGGTTGGTCCTCCATGATCTTGCAGAATACCCCTAGAGGCGGAGCTCAAAGTGTCTTAAACTGCAGGAGCTGTTTTATGTACACAGTCTCAGGTTAGTCTTCGAAACAACCTTTGAGACAGGAAGTGTCCCATTTTCCAGGTGAGGAATGCATGGTAGCTGACAGAGGAAAGGTTAGATATCAAGAGCCTGTGGAAGTAATGCAGAATTTAGCCCCGTGTCCCTCATGGCCAGGGAGATGTTAGCAATGATCCAGCCACTGCCTGTGGAGGTCAGGTGACAGGTGTCAGTGACTGCGGAGGTTTGCCTCCGTCCCTGGGTCTGGCCCCTGATGTGCTCTTTCCAGAGAGATCACCCAAGGTCAGAAGGATGAGTGAGATCAACCTACTTACTTTTCAATTACCTTGATTCTCCAGATCTAATGTTCAAGGACGGAAAATGCAGACACATGCGTGCATACACACACACACACACACACACACACATGTGCACACATGCAAAAATACACACAAAAGTTCATGTCATGAAGTATTCTCATTTCCCTCCAGCAATCAAGCCTGGTACCTTCTCTGGTTCATTCCAGTGAAATCAGAAATGTCAGTTTTACAAGCATGCATGACCTGAGGTGAGTGAATAGTGATGGGAAGGCTGAGACAGGGGTATAAATACAAGAGAAGAATGGAGAATCAAGAGCTGTGAGAGTATCTTCGTGTGGGTTCACATCACACCATTCCCCAGGGAGCTTCATCCTCCCCTGTCCAGGAGGGATATACTGAAGTTTGATAAAATCTGCTGTTGAATATTGCTCTAAAATATTGGCCCTTCTCAGTCTGCTTCACCCAGAGAATCGTAAACCAGTTGATTCACCTTCCCATGACTTTGTTAAAAGAAAGGAGCTAGTCAAAAAACAGAGCTAGCCTGTTCCATCCCAGTTCCCCAATCGCCATTTTTCTCCTTTTTTGTTACACAGTGGTCCTCAAAGATGAACACTGAGATGGCTGGGAGGGCTGGTCATAGATGTCACACATTTCTGGGTCTCACCTTCAGAATTTTGAAGTTAGGATATTTTCCAGGGCCCAAGCTTGTGAATTTCTAAGACATTTCAGGTGATGCTGTAACATTTCTACATTTCTACATTAGGGAAACAAACTGTCCCAGAAGCTATCAGACAGACATGGGAGAAATTGGATGCAAACAGCAAAGGGAATAGCATGTTCAGAGTAGAGACAGCAGTTCCTGGATGGTTAAATCCTTGCCTTTCTCTATCCAGGCCCACGGCAGCCTCTATTAATCAGGCATGACCTTCTTTTTGGTTGAGCCCAGACTTGGCTCCAGAATCATCAACATATTCCTCCAGAAAGCCACTAACACCAGCTGGGATCAGCAAGCAGGACAGAAACCCTTTGCTCCATTTGATCTAGTGTTTGGGCTACACGCTCTGACTTCTGCACGTTCTGACAGCCGTCTCTGAAACCGGCCGCCTCTCACGTTGGGAGAGGCCATCTGGACCCCAGAATGAAAGAGGAGATGGAGGAAGATCCTGCAGGGAGCACGTCTTAAGGGAGGGGCAGCAGATTGAAGAGCGTGACAGACTGGGGGACTATCATTTGTGAGCAGCTCAGGGGCCCACGCCAGGGACGTGTGGGTATAGAGCATGCATAGTGGAGTGGAGGGTAGGGTGGCTCTTCTCTTTGAGCACCTTCTCCAAAAATGGGATATTTCCCATTTTGAAAGCAATTATGTAAGATGATAGTTGCAGTTAACTGTGATAAAAGGTGACATGAGGCAGTGCATGCCTGAAGACAGGGAGGCATTTGGAGAAGGTGGTCCCAAGGTCCTGGGGACACACAGGGTCTAAGTTGCAGGCCTTAAACAGAATGAGTGACAATCCCTCTCCCAAACTGGAAAAGAAACAGGGAATTGAAGGGCACTTGACAAAGAAAGAGATCGAGAGAAGGAAAGGAGAGCAATGTCTTTGAAGAACTGTGATATGAAGTGGTGTCTGGATGGTAAAATGTCTGAAAATCCCAGCCAGGCCTTTCCTGCACACGCATGGCTCCAAGTTGCATGGGGGGAGGGGCGGGGCATCCATGCACATTGTTCCCTCTTCTGAGACCAGCTCACACAAAACTCAGAAGACCTTCCTCAGGCCCAGACTGCCTTCCTGGCTTCCCTGTTGAGCTAGAGCAGGAAATTTGGGACAGCAGGATTCTGGAGACAGTGTGGCAATGCGACTAAAAGGCATGCACCGCCTGCAGGCTGAGCTGCCCTGCCCCGGTACATGCCAGGCAGTTGGCCAGCCAACTGCATTGCCTGTTGTTTCAGTGTCTAATGCGTGATGACAATTCTGTAAGCTTTGGAGTATCGATCCTGTGGAACCAGCATGAAGACAGCTGGAGGAGTCCCTGGGGTACACTCTCCAGAAATACGTCCTGGACTTCAGTCTTAGCGTGATCCAGAGCAGCTGAGTTTTCTGTGTCCCCAAGATCCTGGTCTGGCTTCCAGGCAGAGACAGGAGACTGAAAGCTCACTACCAGGACCCCTGTAAGCTGCAATTCTCCTGATGTCCTAAAAGTTCTCCAGACTCACACCATTTCAGAAAATCAGTAAATAAACACACTGAGCAGGTTTTCAAGTGATGTGTGGAACCGGAGCTTATTAGCATACATCTGCATGTCAATGGAAAAATAAGGTCCTGCTTAAAGGGAGTTGATCATTTACAGATCCAAATAAATTCCTTACTTTAGAGTAGAGCCTGCTGACAACTCTGTGTCACATGGCTCTGTGTCACTGGGCTGCTAAGGATGAATTGGGAAGAGTGGAGGGAACACAGTCATCGCGCGTGTGCGCGCACACACACACACACACACACACACACACACACACAGAGTGTTTGTAGGTATTGGAAACTTGCTTCATGATTCTGCAATTTCCTAACTGTGTGACTTGGAGTGAGTAACATATCACTTCTGAAATTGCATTTTTACATACAGCTTGTAAGACTTTTCAGTAATATTATGAGAATGTGGGCTTCACTTGGCAAAGCATCTGACCTCCGGTAGATGCGCGGTGAGCCATGGCCATTACTAGTGCCAGAACCTTTGGGCGTGCGAGCCGAGAGGAGGCTCCATCTGACACCTTGCATGTCCAGCAATCCCACCCAGCCAGCCCCGCTTGTTTCCCTCCAGAGCATTTTACAGACTTTGCAATCGCACTGCACTATTCTTCTTCAGGCTGCCTCGCTGGTATATTAATAATAAATTACAATAGATTGCATCGGTCCAGCTCTTTGCTGTAGTTTACAAACACTTTTACCTGCAATATACCACTTAATTATTACTACTGTGGGAGATCTGCATTTAGAGATGAGGATGCTCAAGTTAACAGGATGTAGGTGACTTGAACAAAGTCAAATGGCAGAACAGAATTCAAGATTAAGCCATCCTTCCCTGGTTCCACTTGCATCTGACAAAGTCAAGCTGGCTAGGCAGGCTCGGGCCTGAGACCTGGGACTTCCAGCTCACAGATTTCCCTCTGCTCTGCTATTACTGACCAGATATTAGGTGCCAAATGCAAAACTGTCTGCTGGTGAGTGAGCAACATTTGAAAAGCACCCAATGCTACCAAGCAGTCTGTCTGTGGTCTTCAAAACTGCCAGTGTCAGGAAGGACAGAGGTTCAGGACAGTGAATGATTAATGGACCCTAAGGAGACGTGACAGCTGAGCATAGCCCAGTGGCCGGGGCCACTGGCCAGGGAATGTGATGAAGGGCAGTATTTGAACAAGTGGGGAAGCTTGAAAACAGACTGCATATTAGAGAATAACATTGTGTCCATGTAAAATTCCCTGATTTGAACACTGCTGAGGTTATATAAAAGAATGCCTTATTCTTAGAAGATGCATAGCAAATATAGGGGAAAGCTGTTCAATATGCTATTCTTGTTACTTTTTACAAGGTTTGAAATTTGAAATAAAATAAAAGTACACCAGGCAGATTCTTGAGCAAATGCATCTCAATGACAACTACTAGTGTGGTGCCTGAAGGACCAGCTTAAAAATTCAATTATATGAGTCCAGGAAATATGAAATTGTATAAAGGCCATCTAACTAAACCTGCTGTCTTCTATTTGCCCCTTGCCCTGTGTGCATGGACTCATGCATGTGTACACACACCCACACTAACACCCCTTCAGTGGTAGGAAAACTCCAGGGTGGCCCTTGACTTCTTTGGGCAACTCAGACCTGCATACTTATTTTTATTAATCTGATTGTTTCCCGGTCACTTAGGCCTATTTGTCTTGTTTTTGCTTTATGTGATCAGAGAGAAAACAACACATCCCTGTTCCACCAAATAGCAGTTAGGAATAGAAGGTCGCCCGGCTTGCATCTGGGTTCCGGTTCATGCACTTCAAGCGAGCCAAGCAGAGGTCTGAGCATCCTTTTCTAAGGACAGGGCCATCATCTTTTAGGTGCTCAGACTAGAAATGCTCTGCCTCATTTCGGGGTCCCTTCACATGGAAGGACACACGGACAGTCACACAAAGCCACAGCCAATATGCTGGCTGCATGGTGGACCTTCCATGGAATCAAGGTCCCAAATGGATTTTGCACAGAGGCAGGACCATGGATGGAGGATTTTAGGCGACCTACACAGACTCTGGGGCAAAGTCTGGAAGTGAATTCTGTCCCTTCCAGGGTTTTGGTAGCTGTGAGAACTTGAGAAAGCCACTCAGCCTTCCCAAGCCAGTGTCTTCCCCTAGTAAAATGATATAATTCTCCCTTGTAGGGCTGTAATAAAAAATAGAAGACGAAAGTGCAAAGCTCTGTGGCTCTTAGTAGGCATTCAGCAAATACAAAATATTTATTAATGTGGCCTCCATTCCAGAAAGGTTATATGATGCATTTGGCAAATGTCCACTCCGTGTTTTAGGCTATGTAAGAAGCAAATTAATTATAATAATAACATCAGTGAAATCAAATCATAGTCAGTAATAAGAATTTAAAAATGTGTTGGGAAAACAACCCATGATAAATTGGGAGAGGGCCAAGACAACCATTTGACAAACGGTGGCCCACAGATGAGACATTCTGCTGTTTAATACACTTAATGAAACAGTGTAGCTTCCTGAAATTGCTGTCTTGCTCAACACAGATATCCCAAGGGTTTAAACAGAAGGGATAAAGGACTTGGTTAGCCTTATATAGGAACTGACGTAGATATGAGACAGGGTGGGCTGTCTGGGTGGGATAGCCAGGCCCAGGGGGTGAGGGTGGTGGGTAAGGGTTAAAGTCCACTACATGGAATAGTTGGAAAAAGCAGAGACTCTTGATACAGAGGGGTTAATGCAGAAAAGGATACTTTCTCTTTTTTAAAAAAAATGTCCGCATACTGTGGAGTTCTCTTTTCTAGCAATAAGAGAGGGAACTGTGTTAAGATTCAGATGAAAGGAAAATATAAAACCAGATACCACTAACTGTGAGCTCCACGTTTTGACCCCCAATTCAGAGCTCAGGGTGCTACTTGCTCATGGGTCTTCATACGTGTACGAAGCTGGAGTGAGTGTAAGTGCCAGACAATCTCCATCCCTGGGGAAAGTTTTCTCTCTCATCATTTTCAGAGAGGCAGTATTACAAGGAAGCAGACAGGGAAGTCAGCCTTGGTAGTAACAATGGCGATATTCTTGTACCAGCAAATAGGAACAATAAGACTGGTTCTGTTACACTGAGCTAACACCAGATTCATCAGAGCTAGAGAAAGACTGCAATAATAGCACTGAATGAGTTTAGATGAAATGAAGCAATCCCTGCCAAGAGTTCCTCTAGCAGACTTATGTCAATGATTTGCCAGATCTCTCATGTTCCAGCCTTCCTCAAGGGCTTCTCAGACCTGACTGGCTGCCCCAACTGCAAGGCATGAGAAGCACCAGCCATTCCAGGCTTATCACTGTACAGGAGATGAAACTGGGACCCACAAAGAATATAGAGCTGATAAGTCACAAAAACCAAACCAAGCTCTTGGATTGAGTTTTATTCCTACCATACATACCTCTTCTCTTCTAGAATGCCAGCCAGCTTTAGGAGGGACGAAACATGTCTGTATAGATAAAGAAGACGTTTGCAGACTACTCTACTTTTTTTTGTTAGCTCTGAAGCTTTTTCTGATTTTATTTAGGCACTGCCCCAGAACTTCTGCAAAATGCCTGCCTCTCCAGGAAACAGAAGACGGGATGTGGCACTATTTCTAGTGGTCACAAGAGGGCGCCAGCACCACACGCTAAGACCCCCTCTCCGGCAGTCTTGATCGCCCATACAGCGTGGGTATATTTATTTTCAATGAGGTCAGGAGTATCAAGGTTGTAAAATAACATATTTTCACTTGTTTTCTTCCTACATCTCAGACATAGTTTTTCTGAAGTCAATTATCTCCCTGAGTCGCTCCTCTCCCCATCCCCTTCCTCTTTACTCTGCCTTTCAACACATCGAAGTCTGACACCAACAGAGAGAAAACTGGGGCTGGGGAGAGGTGGAGAAAAAAAAGCAACTTTTTCCCCCTGGCTGGAGATGTGAAATACTGTTTCCTTGTCCTGGCATTTTGTTTAAAAGGCAGTCTGCAAACGTAAGGCCTCTGTCCTCCAGCCCCACGGGGGACACACGGAGAGGTGCGGGGCTGTGGTGCTGTGCACGGAAGGAGGGAGCAGGCACCAGCTGGAGACCCCCCACGGGACGGGTTCCCCCAGGGGACGGGGTCCTCCAGGACTGTGTCTACAGCGCTGCTCCTGGGCAAGGCTGGAAGAGCATTTCTGGAAAGGGGCAGACAGAGGAGAAAATTAAGGATGGTGAGTAGACACCTCCAACCGTATCATGTCAATATCTGGGTGCTGCTATTTAAATAGAGGCTTTTTGTTCACAGATGGGCAACCAGAATGACAAGGGGACAGGAAGAAAGAACACACTTGTTCACACTCACACACACACACACACCAGGGAAACAATGAGCAGCTCTTACAAAGCGCAGACCTGCAGCCTGGCAGGAGAACCTGAGTTGCATCTGCTCCAAGGGGCCGTGCTTTCCTCTGGGGCTGCCACGTCATCCTGCTCAGAGGTAGCCACTGGGGCTGCCACGTCACCCTGCACCCTGCTCAGAGGTGGCCACCGGGGCTGCCACGTCACCCTGCTCAGAGGTGGCCACTGGAGCTGCCACACCTCCCTGCTCAGAGGAGCCCTTGGACCTCTGTGTGCTCTAAGGCAGGAGTCTGAATAGGTCTGTAGAGATCCAATGGGTCAAATGCCAACCCTGCCCACTCAGTCAGGACCCTTCGCCAGCCCACGTGGTGCCACCCCCAGCCAGTGCAGCTGACAGACCACAGGGAGGGGAGTGGGGTCACCTGGTCTCCCTGCTGTCCTCACAGTTCACTACCGGACATGCCAGTGGGTTGCGGACCCTCTGGGCCTCCCCAGCCCTCTCGCCTGTCCAGATCTATTTTTATATTTTTAGGTTCCAGACAAATAACACAATAGCTTCTTACCCCAAAGCATGGTAAAATTCCCTGTTCTAAAGGAAAAGTTTATCACAAAGCCCTACTTTACAGGTGCACACACCTTTAAAGAGGATAGGCCAGTCCCTGAGTATTTCAATTCCTTAAGCCTCTATTGAGACCCTACTGTGCATCGGGAGAACTAAAACCCTAAGGAAGATCACGTCCATTTCCTGTAAGTACTGGTAATCTACCCGGAAAGAAAAACAAATACGTGCGCTGCCCATAATTAATGCCAGTGCAGAGCCATGTCAACCAGGACAAGGGCGGGGCTTGAGCAGCGTCCTGAAGATGGGAAGTGGCCAGTCAAAGAGGAGAACAGAAATCTCAGGAGGACAAGACTGAACAGCCTGAGCAGACGTGTCCCAGTGGGGCTCCGTGGTGCCTGACGGAAGGGGGGAACACAAGCTGTCTAGGGAGGCCAGTGCGTTAGGGTGTGGTTCCCCCAGAGCTGCAAAGCCACATGGCATTCAGCCCAAATTTGGCCCATGCCCTGCCTTCTTAGGCAGCCCCAGAGCTCGCGATAAGTCCTGAATGCCTGGAGCTGAAGTGCACTTGCTCTAGTCTGCCACATTGGCCATCTGCCACCACCCTACCTGAGGCACGTTTTTCTCATTTGCATCCCCAGCCTGCATCCCGAAGGCATTTGGTAGTGGGTGCTCACTTTTAAGGCCTCCCAAATCGGCAGTGAGAGGGGCACATGCAGTGTCCTCTTGAAACTGTGCTGCTGATGACAGGGGGAGGAGGTGGGACACCTGTGCCAGCCACATGCAGACACGTGCCTCCCGCCTCTGCCAAGAGGCCTGTCCTCCGGCGCCCACGGTGTCAGAAAGTCTAGTCCACTCCAAACACAATTAGTTTAGGAAAAGAAAGAAGGATGTGGGCACACACCGAGACGGTGCACATGGCAGCCCCTTGCCATCTGCTGCGGAGTGCAGGGCTGGCAGGGGAGCAACCCAGAGTTGGCCTAGTGCTCTGAGGCCTCTGTTCCGGAGCCAGGCAACTGCTGCTGCCAAAGGGCGTCATATCCCCGAGCCCCCACACCTTGACTTGACCTTCAAAGGCGCCTCAGCTCCCCAAACAAGAAATATCTTTGCCTCAACCAGAACCCCAGGCCTTCCTTCTGAGTGAGCTCAGGACACAGTTCTCTCTGCCATTTTGATGTTGTCTCTGTTCAACTATTGTTGACTGGCACTTCGTCACCCTCTGGGCACTGCAGAGTTGCACCAGGCCTTCTTACACCTCCGACTCTTCGCTGCTTCTCACAGGGCTCCAAGCCTTTTGCCAGCTTGGCCAAGTCACAGAGATGCCCCATCCAGTGAGGGTTCCAGGGGAGGGGGCGGGTCCTGCCGGGTCCCAGCCCACTGTGCTGACAGACCCAGAGTCAGCATTGATGCAACCGCATTCTCTGCAAAGCCCAGAGCTTAATAAGGTGAGTGTAAGCAAGAGCTATGAATTAATCCCCTTGAATATGCAGGTAATTTAGATGGAAGGAGACTGGTGCTGCCGGCCCTGCATAAATAAGCTGTGCAGTGATGGCATGAGGGTGGAGGTGGGGAGAGAAGCCAGAGAGAGCCCCAGGGAGCAGAGAAGTGGACCTGGCCTTCCAAGCTGATTATGCCTTTGCCTGAGGGGGACAGAAATGGCTCTTTGACAGCCATAAAGTTGTTGAGGGTAGAGCTTACCTGGAAAGGCAAGAAGCTAAGAGCCACCCAGGAATTCTCAGCCCTTTTGTGTGAAGAGAGCAAGCAGGGGAAGAGGAATGGTGAGCAGCAGGATCAGAGCAAAGAGGAAGGTGGTGGGAAGGAGGGAGGTGCCAAAAGGGTGGAGAGCGGAGGAGATCCTATGAGGAAACACAGGGAGGAAAGACCGCTTATGGGAGAACCAAAAGGAAAGAGGCCGAGCCCCCAGCATTCATGGGGGCCTCCTGGGCCCTTGGCATTTAGTGCCCAGCTGGTCTGCACTTAAGCAGCCCCCAGGGAGGGGACATAGGTATGATTGCCATGTCCAAAGTTTGCCCCCTGCACTCAAAACACCATGTGGCTTGGTCTTATTCTGCAACATCTAATGACCTGCCACCTCCCAAGTGGGTTACACAACATCCCTCCTTCTGCCCCGGGAAAAGCAAATGGCAGAGTGGGGTGGTTGGCTGTGCCCCTGGACAGTTCTATGTCTCATGAACCTCACTGTCCCTGAAAGTCCATCCACATTGTCCCAAATGGCAGGATTCCCTTCTCTTCTGAGGTTGAATAATATTCCACTGGATGTCTACAACCACATCTTTATGCATTATCCATACACGGGCACTCAGGTTGTTTCTATATCTTGGCTATTGTCCATAAGGCTTCAATGAACATTATGCTTAGTGAAATAAGCCAGACACAGAAAGACAAATACTGCATGATCTCTCTTCTATGTGCAATCCGAAATAGTGCAACTGGTAGAGGCACAGAGCAGAATGGTGGAGGGACAAATGGAGAAATGCTGGGCCAAGGATACAAAATGCCTAAGTTCTGCAGATCTAATTCACCACAAGATGACTATAGCTAGCATAAGGGGAACTGTGTACTTGGCAATTTGCTAAGAGGGTAGATCTTGAGTGTTCTCACCACAGGCACAGAAAAGAAAATAGTGATTCCATGAGGTGATGGATACGTTAGCTTGTAGCCTGATTGTGGGATCATTGCGCAGTGTATTTGAGTATCAAATCACTACATTGTACACCCTAACTATATACAATTTTTATTTGTCCATTATATCCCAATAAAGCTCACCAATCCTTTGGAACACTAAGTAGAGTCTGGGGGTGGGGAAGAGCAGAGGCTGAAGTGGCCCCAGGGCCCCCCTGCTCCTGCCTGCAGGGGTGTGGCCCCCAGGGTTTTGCCAGGCCCCACGTGGGGCCTCAGTCCCATGGAGAGGGAGCTGGAGACAGCCCGCTGATCCCTGTGCCCCAGGCAGCCTTCCCACAGCACTCCCCACGTGCGGACTGGATGGCAGCCACACCGTAATTGATGCAGATATTTGTTCTTTAGCTTAAAGAAAAACCAGAAGAAACCAAAACATTTTGGCAACCAGTTTTTTTCTGTATCTTTGCTCAAGAGCCCGAAATTTGCCCAAAGGGAAGAGGCTAGAGTGGCAGCTGAGAAGAGGAGCACATGGGGGTGCCTCCCATTAACTCAGAGTTATCGCTTAATAGGGAACTTATTTTAATAGCCTGCAAATGAGAAGTCAGAAACAATTAAAATTCATTCCCAATTAATTGTGTTTTTTTTTTCTTCTTTCATTACCAAGAGTTGCCATTCGGAAAACGACAAAACCTCACAAACAACAGCAGCCAGCAGCTGCACTTCGGCCAGATGTCACCTGAGAGGTGTCTTTGGTCCGAGCTCCTTGTCCTTCAGCAGGTGACTTCCCCAGCCCAACGTGGGCAGGAGAGAGCTAAAATCCTTAGGAGCCGAGGAACCTCCAAGCCGTGAAGTCACGGACAAGTTTATTACCAGGACGCTGCCAAGTACTTTTTTATAGTTTTTAATTCCGGTTTATTTACTCTCCGGAGTAAATGGCCTCAGCAACTACATTTATTACTGATTCAGCCTTCCTGACTTCGGTTGAGTGAAGTCCTCCTCCTTCCCCCCACCTCCCCTTCTGGCTGCTATACCAAAATTCCAGACGACAAAAGCAGCCCGAGATGACAGACAGTCAGAAGCCTGGAGCCAGGAGGCAGGTGCCTGCTCCCCTCTGCGTGACAGCGGCCAGCCCATACCTCTGCTTCATCTCACCTCCCTCGCCTCTGCAAAGGCTGCCTCCAGGGCTTCAACACCCCTGTCAGCTCGACAGC
Source organism: Manis pentadactyla (assembly GCF_030020395.1). Classification (NCBI taxonomy): domain Eukaryota; kingdom Metazoa; phylum Chordata; class Mammalia; order Pholidota; family Manidae; genus Manis; species Manis pentadactyla. The sequence continues at coordinate 16,708,860 of NC_080031.1, read as the reverse complement.
ATTAACACTCCATTAAAAAGAAAATCAGTGACATACCATGAATCCTTAAGATGATCCAAGTATTTTCCATGTTCAACCTGACTTAACCCTTATAAACAAACCCCTTAACCAGTGTGGGTGAAATTGCAGTATTTTCAGAATCTCTCACCTGGCCTTAGTGCATCTTTGTATCATTAGTTGTTTCCAACGGGTGGAGAGTAACATCTCCATATCAATAGGTAGTTAAGGGTCGGGGGAGTGAGGGCGTATCTGGACAGGACAGGTTCGGTGGGGTCCCTTTTTGCAGCCTGGTCACAAGAGACATAGTTGAGCAGAAGTAGGTAATTGCTTTTAAGCATTAAATGGGTTTCTCCCACTTTATTTCTCCCTTTGACTGATTTTGATTTCAAAGGTATTTTGCTCCAGGCTGGAAAAATATTTCCCCTCCCCAGAGTTGCAGCCAAACACCCCCATTACCACCAGTTTTCCAAAGAAGAAACAGGCTAACTTTTCCAGATTGGCAGAGTCAGGACTTGAACTTGGCTGGTTCCAGAGTCTGACCTCTTACCCTCTATTTCCTCCCTGGTTTTGATCTCTGACCCTCTTTTTTTTTAGGATGTTGGAGTTCCTGACAAAAACTGTGGCCTTGTGAGCTCATTTTTTGATGGGGAAGAATATCCCTATTGATCTTCTAGTCTCACCTGGTTAATGACCAGGGGGCGTGGCTCTGAATAACCAAACTGGAGAGAGAGCTAGGCTGGAGGTCACCGAAAGGCTGGGGCAAGAGAATCAGTCTTGGAACAAAACCCAGAGCTCCCAGCCAGCTTCCAGGAGAATCAAGAATCAGCGCCTTCAGAAAGCAGAGCAGGTCCTCACTGCCCCCACCACCCCTGAATCTCCCTGGGGGTTACGGAGTTCTCACTAAGCCTTTACTTTATTATTCTTATTATTGTTGTTTGAAATGCCTCCTTATAATAACTGGGATAGATTTCTTAGGAAGCCAAATAATGGGATGCATTTCCACTCTAGCTTTATAATTAATGTTTGCATCATTTATCTTTCGTGGAAAGATTATACTGACTAACGAGGTTTTGGGCCACTAATTCATTATACTGCCGTGTCACTTCCTGCTCCTTCTTATTACCCAGAAATAGACTCATTAGTCAGAGTTCAATGACAGGGAGAAATTGTGTTCGTTAATTTAATTCCCTCACTCATTTCTAGGCCCCACTTTTGTCCGAAATTGGGGACTAGAAGGGGGAAAATGAGTTGTCTTAAGTCTTTCCTTCTGTTACATTATACCTTCCCCCTCACTCCTGTTCAACAAGAAAGGGCCAGCCCAGCTCAGAACAATGGCCACACAGTCACCGCCCCTTCTCAGTTCAAAGCTAGGAGTGGTAGCCCAGGGATTTAGGCACTTGTCACATATAATCAAGTAGCTGGTTCTTTTTAACCATAAGTCTCAATTTGTAATACCACCTGGGAATCGTCCGGAATACCCGAGCATCCCTGATAGTAAATGCTGTAGATTTTATATGTACATAAAGTATATTTGTATACGACACAGAGCATCCCTGGAAGTCCTCCACCAGAATCATGGAAGATGAGTTGAGATGCTATCTATAGCCCTGACTCTGGGGTCAGATAGACATGGGCTCGGATCCTGCCTCTTGCGGAAGCTGCACGTCCTTACTCAACATGCTTAATCTCCTTGGGCTGCACTTTCTCTTCCACAAAATAGGAATGACAAAGGCTTTCTTTATATTGTGAGGATCAGGCTCCATGAGGCACAGAAGTGGTTTGCACAGTGTGCTAAGACCATTAAGAACTTGGAGAATGAGTGCATTTGGACTTAAATAATCAACACTCGCGGTGGAAAGAGGGTGTGTCTCAAGCAGGGGCTGCAAAGCATGCGACTGTAGCAAGGAAATCATGGAGAAGAGCTAAGAGCAGCAGAGAGCAGAACCATGTAGGTTTGACTAGGATTTGGGTCCTCCTCTTTAAGACAAAGGGACACTCTCAAACTGAGGAATTTTAAGCAGGGACAAAGGTTGGATGGCAAGATGGAACACGCCCTCTCTCAAGCCCACTCACTTTGCAGCACTATGCCCTGAGAATCAAGGTAGCAGCATGATGCAAGGGACAGTGAAAACACTCCACTCCGGCTGAGCCCTCTGGTCAGCCCCTTGTAGAAAATCACAGGAGCCCCAGATACGGCCACCAATGGGTGGGGCTCTATCTCTATGCTGAGCAGAACATAGTGGAGAACGTTTGTTCAAATCTTTACTCACCAAGAAACTCATCAATAATTCAGCTTCCACAAATGTTGATAGCAGCATCTCTGGAAAGGCATGTCCTCCTCCATGGCAAATTTCTCAGTAGGAATTCTGTTCTTTGTCATCTTTTTGTGAGTCTCTCTGAGTCATCTCTGTGGGTCTCTCCGGCAGGAGTCGGGCCTTGACTGCTGGGGTGATTCTGACCACTTGTGGACCTGAGCGGCTAAGGACCGTGCTGCTGGTGGGCGTGTCGTGGGGATGGCGGCTCAGGCTTCATGGTTCTCATTCAGCCCTTGCTTCGGAGGTCAAGGGCTTTTTCATCACGATGTCAGAATTGTGTGTGTTCACTGAGTATGAATCTTCCTTCTGACATCCACTATTCTGGGAAGGGCACATTATAGGCAAGCTTCCACATCCAGATAGACCAGGACAGATAGAATGGCTGGCATCCTGCCCTTCCAATGTCTGTGTGTTTGTGTGCATTATGCATTCATGGCCAATAATCATTATGTAAATTATGTAAAGCATTATAAGTGAATCCTTCAAGATTGCACGCCATTGTTTGTGACTCTAAGTTTCACTTAAAAAGAAGAATATCTGGAGATGGTAAGAGAAGAGGCAAGCTAGGGTTGGGGATGTGGGCATCTCCTGAGTGGTGGTTCAAGGCAGTCCTTCGCCCCTGGCTGAGTATCATTTAGGTGGAGTGAGGAGAGGAAGGTTCATAGATCTTCACACAGACTTTGGCCTATTGGTTGGTGAATTCAACCATCCTAGGCAGAGTCCTGAGAACAGACTTGTCTTCAGTAACCAAGAGCAGAAGTCAGATTAAATGGAGTACCCTGGGTAAATGTTTAGCACAATGCCTGACACACACGAAAAATCACAGCAATAAATATATCTGATTAAATTTTATCTCTATTAAGAAAAATAGTAAGAGTTGGAGAACTAGATTTGAGAGCTAAGAGTCTTAGTGATATTTGTTATTCATTATCACAATTCTCACAATAGCAGTGAGATATACATCATCCCCGGTACAGGCAGGGAAAGTGAGGATCAAAGTGATAGCTTGCCAAAGGTCAAGAAAAACATTGCAGTGCAGGAATTTGACTTGCAAGCCTGCCTGTTTGCATGGCCCACGGGAGCCTCCACATGCTCCCGTACACTCAGCCTGAGTCTCGGTGAGCTCCCCCTGTGACTACGTTAGCCTGCTTGGGCTCCCATAACAAAGTACCATAGACTGAGTGGTTCAAGCAACAGAAATGTATTTCCTCATAGTTCTGGAGGCTAGATGTCCATTATCAAGGCGTTTGTGGGGTTGGTTTCATTCTGAAGCCTTTCTCCTTGGCTTGTAGCTGGCCATGTTCTCTCTGTGTCCTCACATGGTCTTTCTTCTGTGTATGTCTATGTCCTAATGTCTTTTAATAAGGACACCACTCAGACTGGAGAAGGGTCCACCCATGTGACCTCATATTACCTTAATTATTCCTGTAAAGCCTTTATCTACTAGGTCAGTGAGGTTCTGATGTCCTGGGGGTGAGGGTTTTAACCTAAATATTTTGGAGGGGATTTAAATCAGCAGCCCCATACCAGTGACCATGTGGCTTAAATAAAGCTGTTTATCCTTCCTTTGCCATGAGATCTAAACTTGGCTTTTCACATCAATATGTACACAAGATATTTTTCACCCTGCAGTACAAGAAAAGGATTTTACTCTGAATGGTTGGGCAAATGTCAGGATTAAGATAACTCACTCCAGAGATGAGGTATGAAAAGGGTGGGTAAGACAACGTGGCTGTCTCCAGGTGTTAGTCTTCAGAGGGGATCCTTTCTTAATTTCTCTGCAGGACAGGAGGGAATATGTGAATGCCTCTGGCATACACAGGAAGCATTTTCCCAACTGCATGTAGTATACACATACATGGTCTGCAGAAAGCAGTTATATGGGTCCTGTCCCCAGTGCCAAATGGATGCATGAAGGCCTTGGTTCAGGAACTCCAAGTCAACCACACAACCCCAAAGGTGTGCTTAGATGTCCCAGCCCTGTTCAGCTTCTCTTCCTTCAGTCTGCCACTAAAGGATGGTAACCAATGCAGAAGGGTGGCTTTCAAATATTGATGGAAAAAAAATGATGCAAGAGCAATAATCTGCTTCCTGCTAAGTATATTCGACAACCTTTGCCCTTTTGTGGTTAATGAGCTACATCTTGAATCTACGGGGTTTGTTTTGTTCTACTAAAATGATCAAGTTAACACATAGGGAGAAGAGACACTGGGATGGAATCGTGTGGCCTGTACATTCATGTGGTACCTGGCACTTGGCAGTAGACAGCTGGAGAGAGGAAGAATATAATTCCCTAGGGCCCACACGTGTCTGAGTGATTGGCAGGATAATTTTGCTATCCACTAGGGCTGGTATTGCAAGGAAGTGAAGACTCAGAAAGCTGCCAAGAACTGTTCCTTTTTTCTGGCAAAAATTTCTAGACCTCATCAGGAAGATCAAGAAGGAGATTTGTGGAGTCAGGGTGAAAGGGAGTTTTTCAGGTAATGATGAGAAGTCCGTATTGGTGGAGCATCCTTTTATAGGTATTACTCTTTGATTTTGGTCTCCCATTAAGGCTCAGAGAATTGACTAAATTGCCTCAGAGCGCACAGCAAATCAACAGCAGATTAAATCCAAGTTCTTTACCTCCCAGTACTGGAGACTCCAAAGCCCTGTCCGGCAGGTGCTTACTTGGTCAAGGTTACAGCTGATCTAAGTAGCTAGGAAGGAGCAGGACCAGTGTAGTTTAAAGACTTTCCTTGCCTGTCACCCTCTGCACTTCTGGGACAGCATGGGTGGTTGACAAGGTGGGAAGAGCATGGGTTATTGTAGTCAGAAAGGCACAAACTCAAATTCAGGCTGCAAGGTTAGGCAGCATTGGGCTAGGTATCTCATATCCTTAAGACTTGATTACCTTGTTTGTAAGAACAGGAGAATAAAATCAACAGCACAGGATTGTTTGGAAAATAAAATGTGTGTGTGTGTGTATGTGGTGTTTAGCATGGTGTCTGAACCTTGGTGAAGGTTAGTTTTAAAGAAATATAATAAAATGGTCCTATCCTAAGGAATGGGGTTTCCAGCAGTCCCCAAAGCAGGTTTGCAGACAATGCAGAAGGCTGGGTTTGTGAGATTGCATATGCCCTTTGTTTCCACCACCTTACACTCGCTGACACTGCTGCAACCCAGAGATCCCAGGGTCCAAGAAGCACAGACCCTACCAGATGTCTGGCCTTCCTTCCGGGCAGAACTGTGTATGGACAGACCGAAGGGTCAAGGAAGGCCACAGAACCAGCATGGGGAGAAGAGGGAGGGAGATTAGTGCTTGCCCCACATGATTAACTCTGCCACCCTAGGGCCCTGAGGCTGGGATGTGGCCAGATTTGTGGATTCCAAAGCAAAGGAAGAACCTCGTGCTTTTGCTGTCCAAGCTGTGTAGTTAAATACAGTGGCTGGACAAGCATTTGTTAAGTGATGGGGAGTGAAACAGAACACACACATGCACACACACATGTACCTTGGCAACAGTGCTGAGAGAGCAGATGTGATTCTGCAAAAGACCTGTTCTTGTCACCTTTCAAAGGCAAAGTCACAGCTCTGTGGGTTTGCATCTAAAAATGTGCATTTGTGTGTGTATGTGTAAGTGTTGGTGTGCTTGGGATGTGCTTGTGCATATGTACAATTTGTCCTCTTATTCCACAGGGCACAGCAATGCTGGGGAATATGTTGTTCATGAGGTAGGTGCAAAAGAGCTTTATTCTCATAGTTCCAAGAATTGTAACATATTAAAACTATTCAAATATATCCCATGTACTTACATACTTGGTGGAGATTTTTCTTGTAAAATTAACATGTGCTCCCTTTCCACCTTATTAATAGGAAATTCAGCAGTACTGACTTCATGCATCGCATTAACTAGGCCACCCAATCCCGCCCGCCTCTGTGATGATAAAACAAACTATGGTGCCCAGAGAAGAGAGGGAGGGCTGCCTCGCCCCTTCCATCCCACCTGAGACAAGGAAGAATTTAGATGGTAGCCCTTATTCTGTTGACAAATTTCAAAATGAAGATCAATTTTCCAACTAAGTCAATGATTCAGTCAACTTGATCAAAAGTAGCAGAGAGAAATTTGTATTTTGTGACAAAGGGGCTATGGAAAAGTCCTCTTCTGAGAAACTCACCTTAGATTGCCCTAGTGTACAAGGTTCTGGGATTTCTTCTCAGTTGCAGATTTTCTTCATTTTCAAAGTGGGTTGTGGGTGTGCAGAGCCCTTGGGGGAACTTGGGTCCAGAAAGATGCCCCTTCATTTTCCCTCTTAACTCAGGGAAAACACCAAAAGCATCCCCAGTCCTGTCTACAGCCAGCAAAGTGTACTGTAAGTCACTGCATCTTCAGTGAAAATATAATAACAGACCGCGAGATTGGGATCTGACGTCATGGCGAGATTTTTTTGTGTGCAATTTTCCATTACACAATGAAGCATCTCCAATTTCAGAGCAGGAAGTTATATTCTGAGCTCTCTTTTTTTTCCCTTCTTCATTGAAATTGAAAGAGAATTTAAAGAACATCCGTTGTTTCAAAATTTTAGAAATAGAATTAAATACTTTAATAACAAATTCTGGTATTTTTCTGTCTTCTTGAAGTTTCTAATGTCTACAGACTTGTCTCTTTGTTGTGGATGAGATGTCCTCCGAGGGCTTTGGCACAGACTCTGCATTTATTTCTATCTTTCTCCCCTTCCTACCAACCCATCCGCCAATCATTTCTGTTTATTTCCCTTAATTGGATGCAAGCTAGGACTGCACATTTTAAATATTTTTATTGAATTGTGTTTTATGTTCCCAGTCTAGATTTATAGACTGTTAAATAGAATGTTTTACATTTCTTTCTTCCCTTTAAAGAAAATAACAAATACGTGTGTGCAGAGCCATCAGTCAATTACTCTGTGACTTGTTCACAAGTTACAGGAAAAATAAAAGCACTTCTACTTTAATCTTAGGGGAGAGAAATTGAATTTTAGGACAGTAGAAAGCCCAAACTAGTCGTGAGCTTCAAAATGCCTTTCTTGAGTGACCAAGGAGAGGTAAGGTGATTAAAATGACAAATCCCCCTGCAGCGTCAGAAAGCCTCTCTGCCTTGTGCTAAGGTGAAAATAAGTAATGTTTTAGCCTCAGTGACCAAGCAGGAAGGAAAAAGTACATCCATAGTAACTAGACCTTAAAACAAAGTAAATGATTCTTAATGAGCGAGAGGATCTCCGTTTCCCCAGGAATCTGCTTTCTGTCCAGAAATGTCCATACCATTTGTCATTCTATCATGACACCAATGCTCATCTTCCACATTCCTAATTTAAAATCCTTGGGATGGTTTAATTCCCCATCTCCAGATGTAAACCTATTTCCCCTACACCCCATGCCACCAATCCACAGCAAAGTAGCCAATATGTCAAAACCCCAACGCCAGTCAGACTTGAAGCTTCCCCAGGGAAAGACCCCTTGGCGGCAGCCCTAGTTACCCATTTTCCAGAACAGACCTCTTTCCAACAGCAACGCATCTCTATCCCAACAGCCACAACCTCCAATCCTGGGCAAGGGCACTCACAGGCCCTGAGGGGAGAGCCTCCCCCTCGCCTCTCTGCGCAAAGGAGGATGAAATTATCCAAAACCTACCTGGGCTGCCCCTCGACCGCCACCTCTTCCCACCTTTCCCGTTTCTTTTTCCGCTCATATTTTTTTTCCACTTTAAAAACATCCAACTTTGCCTTGGGGATGAGCAGAATGAAATGTCACTTACCTATAAAAAGAGAGACAGAAGAGAAAGCCATGCATCACATTACTTACAAGTTCTTTGAAATCAAGTCCAGATTCTGACTTTGAAACTGTAACAATGAGAGAATATTATTTTTTCATCCTACCTTTCTATATTTAATGAAACTTTGGATTTTGCAAGAAGCGCATCCCCGGGCCCAGCCTCCCTTCACGGTTTGCCTTTTGTTGTGTCACGCTTGCCAGCCCTCTTCCCTGCCCTGCCTGCTCCCTCTCTTCATGGAGGAAAGGTCAGGGAGGGTAGGGGTGATGCAGGCCCACAGAGATCAAGAAGGGACCCCGGGCCTGGGCCCTCAAGTTGTGAGGCTCCCGGAGCCTCTTCTCTCTCAGGCGGGGGCCTTGGGGACTGGGGTCAGTGCTGGCCGGTGCCACACAGGAGGAGGGTCACTGTCCCCACAGGGAGCTTTCCATCTGTGGCTCTGAGACCTTTTCAAATGGCTCTGGCCTGAGTCTTCCTCCCCCCTCTCTCGCCCCTACCTAAGGTCTGCACCCTGTCTTTCGTCACAGCACCCATAGTTTCACCTTAGAACTCACGGTTCACATCTGCCTCTCCGGGCACTGATCCCTGTCACGGCCCTGAGAAGCTCCCTGTGACCTGCAGAAGTGATTTTCTCTGGTCCGTCCCTCAGAGTAGGATTCCAGCTGGCCCCTTGGAGACCTTCTGCCTACGAGCTGCAAGGTGCAGAGGGCGCACCTTGCCTGCCTTCTGGTGTCAGAGGCCCCTTTCCCCCAGCAGTTGCCTCCTAGCCCGCCCTCTCCCCCTGCAGGGGAAGCTAGGCTTGGCGCCTTCTGTTTTCAAGAACACCCCTTGCGGCTTTGTACCAAATCCTCTAACATGTTAAATAGTTTAAAATCAATTTTAGTGGCCTGCCAGTATCCTTTCCTTATTATGCTTGAATAACTCAGTTCCTTTTACCCTCTTCTTAGAGACTTTAGTTGTTTCATGTTTTTTGTCCTCCAAGCTTCTCTGAGAACCTGGATGGGGTACACACCACAGTTGAAGATTCAATCGAAAAGTGAGCATGTGTCCCCTGCCTGACAGGTGCTAACATTGCACACTCCAAAGGGTTTTCCACTCGAGATGCTTTGCCAAGAAAGGAATTGTGGTCAAATACTTCCATGAAATGGTGTATCTTCCTTCTTTTGGAGATTCCCAACCACATGAGTACATTAAAGGCTTAGAGAAGGCTTGCTGTGAAAAGCCATGCTTACTTAAGTTTTTCCTAAACTTACTTAACTAAGAATCTTTTCTTCCTACACACAAATTAAAACACTCTTCTCTACTTCAGAAGGATGGCTATTTTTTGTCGTCGTTCTTATGGATGCTACACTCAGAATACCAGAATATAGGGCCTGTTATTATCTCAGGCTGTGGCCATGCCCTGCAGGAAGCCCAGTCCTGGACTCAGCCTCCTGGGCTCCAGCTCAGCTCTGGGCCCCACCCAGTGTAAGGCAGCCAGCCTGCTTCCCAGGAGCCCCCTTTGCTGTGGGGTGAGGGACATCTCCACACCCTGCATACACCACCAGGACGTGGCCAGGCTGCCGCGACACTACAAATGTGCTTTGTAAACTATAAAGCAAAAATAGTTGTAAAGGCTTCATGTTTAATACTCTGTCCTTGGGCACTCTTATGGAAAAAGCCAGAAAACCCTGGGCTTTTGCTGCCCTGGGAAGCTGCCGAAGGATGGGTGGCTTTTGTTCTTCCCCAGGAGCCAGTGTGACTCGATTACTGCCCCCACTTTGGGCCCAAGGGAGAGAATTGATCTCCTAGGTCTTTTTCCATCTTTAATATCTATGCCTATGAGTTTCTCTCCGGTGCACAGGAGTGATTTCTCTGCCATCTCAGTGTTTATGCCTTTCAAAGCTTGTAATCCTGTTCTGTCTCTGCTCTGCGGCTCTGTAGCTGGGCAGCTTTCTCAGTGGACCAGAACCTCTTAAGTGGGGAGGGAGAGAGAAAGGCGCTGGCTCAGATGCCGGGGAGAGGACTGTCTTGTCTGCCTCCGGGGTTACTCTTGAGTAAGGACACAGGGGCACCAAACAGGGATGTGTCCTTGGGGTACACACAGAGCCTGCAACTAATGCCCCGCTCTGGTGGGGGATGTTGAGAAATGGGGAAGCAGGGGCATATGGAAATCTGTACTTTCTGCTCATTTTTGCTAGAACCTGAAACTGCTCCAAAAAACAAAGTTTATTAATTAAAAAGGCATACTCCTCAAGTCTTCATTTATCCAGGAAGTTTTTTTTTTTATCACAATCTATGTACAAGGCCTAGATTGTTTTTCTGCAGAATCACAGAGTTCTGGGAGGCACCTGCATTTTCTCTGCACAATCCCTAAAGTAGTCCTCACAAGGCCGTTTGCTGGGCCACGTGGAAAGAATGGAAAAATGCGACTAGAGTCCCAGCCCTGGGAGAGCTTGAAAACTTCAAGAGATGAATATGAGAAGTTTGGGAAATGCTCAGAAAACCGTAAGTGTTGACCCAAGTGTACCTCCCCTCCCCACCCCAACTTTGGAAATCATATAAAAATGTAGACCCTGGCAGTGTGGGGGGCTATATCATCTCTGAGGCCTCCCAGCGTACTTCTGGGTATGTGAGATTTTCCTCTGTGTCAGCAGCTTGCTGTTGGCTGGACTTTAGGTACCTCCTCCATCTTGCCATTTGTTAGAGCTTGCTGTTTCTCATCTGCTGCTACATTTTGGCTTTGTAAATTTGACAATACCTAGTCCAGGTTTCACTGCAATCAAGTTATGAGTAAACTAAGTTTTCAGACCTTGTTGAACTTGGGATTGCAGATAAGGGACTGTGGGTTTCTATACATTAGACAGTGTGAGAGCTCTGGGGCTACAGAGATGGACAATATGATCCCTAACTTCTTACATTCCGGAGGAGAAACTGGACAGAGAGACGTGGAATCACAGAGCTGACATGAAAGCAGCAGGTGTAGGGGCTTTGAGAGCACAGAGCACCCCTGTCTTTCCTTTGGGTGCAGAGAATAATATGAAGGTGAAAAAAACTCTGGAATTTGGCAGAGACTATCAGGGAAAACCTCAAAGAGGCTGGCCCTTTTCAAACAGTCCTGGTTGCAATGCTGGATTAAAAATCCACTGACCACCATCTGTCCTCACTCTTACCTGGCCAAGGGAGAGTTTGCCTTTCTTTTCCCCCTTCCTGCATGGCAGAGTCCTGTGATGTTCTTCCCCACTGAACTGTCTCGAAACCCGAGGTGGAGCTCAGATGCTCGCCTTTCTGAAGGGCTTGGAACCCAGGGAAGCGCTAACTCTGCAGACGGGACCCACCTGACATTCAGTCCCAATCACGCCACCACAAGCCTGATCCACTTAAGTGATTTTTTTTTTTTTGGTTGCTCTTTATAGGGCCATCGTAAAACCACACGTGGTGACAGCCCACCTGTTTCAAAATAGTTTCAGCTGAAGAAGTTCTCCTCCTTCCCATCTCCACTCCTCATTAACACAGTGAGTAGGAAGCGCACTCCAGAAACCCCCTCGGTCCCACAGCTGGGGGACGGTCCTCTTCCAATGAGGGTTAGGAGAGGACACCTGGCCACAAGGGTGGCTCATGGGGCACAGATGCCCCAGGCACGTGTGAAATGTACATCTCCCAATTCTGTGGAAATGGGTCATCTTCCAGAAGTGTTTATACTGACAGCTACATACTTACTCCAAATTTGGACACTAGGCTGGCTCTAGTCTTGAACCAAACAAGCTTTCCTCAGACCCTCCCCTATTGCCTTTGGGCCTTCAAAGAGAGAGACAAGATGTGAAGGCAAGTGCCCAGGTCCAGCGCTTGGCAGCGTCCCTCCCCCTCCCCTGCTCTTATATCCACTCTTCCTCTGTCCAAACCGGGAACCTGAAACTACAGCTGCAGGACACATGTCCATGTCGCCGTGACCTTCTTCAGCATCTCTGTAAGGGGCCACACGCGGTCCAGCCTTGAACGCCTTCCCAGGGGCATCTATTGAGGCTCTACAGCAATTCCCAGCTCTACCCATGCCATTGGGAGAATGGCTCGAACAGGCCTGCCATTTTCTCCTGATTCAGAGGGGCATGTCGCAGCCCATGCTAACACTGCTGGAAGGAAAAGAAATGCGGTTGCTTTTGAGTATGTTTAGGTGGAGAGATGAGTGGGGTCATGTAGGGTACACTGTTCAGGCATGTGTCATAAAAGGCAGTGAGATGGATTTAAAGCGTCCTCTCCATCCAGCCCCACAGATGGGATGGGGTGGGGTGGAACTCGTCACCCTTTCCTGCATTCTCTCTCTCCCTCCCTAAAGCAGAGGGCTGCTAAAGCACAAATCCCCCTGCCTTTCCTGTCCACATCCTCTCTGCGCTCTGGAGAGGAGGTCTGGCGTTGACACTTTGTTGGTGGGGAACTGAGGCCCAGGGAATTATCGGCTGGAGTCTGTGAATGCAGGGTCAGGGTCAAGGGTGAGGAGAGTTGACTGCCAGGCTCTGCTTTCCCTCATGTGCTGTCTAGTTCTTTGCTAGGATGACGGAGGAGGTCTCCCAAAGGTAGGCTACATGTCCAGGGCTGGGATGGTCAGATGCTCAGGTGGGCAATGGATGTGGTCCCAGCATTTCAAAGGAAACTGCTCATGCGGCTCCTCCCCCGGAGACTAGGATTCCTCTGTTCTCCTCTGCCCCTAGGTCTCCACATGGAGCTTGGCTAGGTAGATTTCTTTTCTTTCCAATGAACATAGTTATTAATTTTCACAATTAGACACAAAAATGTACTGAACATTTAGATTTCGATTTCCCTCCCTATGAGCCCCACCCTTCTTTCTCCACTACGCTTAGATGAGAGTTTGGAGGGAACTGATATCAGGAGAGGGGGGTCTGAGACTACGTGCAGGGCTACAGCCCAACCCACTGCTGCCTGCATTAACCCTGCAGACCCTCAGGGTCTCTGGCATGCAGTGGGAGAGAACCGCCCCCTGTGGGAGCTGGCTGTCCTGGCAACCCCTGTGGTTCCAGGAAGCTCAGGAACTGTGACGATGCCACCTTGCTGCACAGTCCTGCTTCTCTGTGAGATGTCTACAGAAAGGAAGGTGAGAGATGCCAGGTTAGAAGCTACTAATTCACATCTCCTTAATGACCAGGCAAACGTCTGGGGATTGCTAAGAATTCCAGAAAACAAAAAGCATAGTAACCAAAGTTCTGAGGCCCCCTTTTCTCCATAGCTGAACTCTTCGATTACTGCAGCAGTGATTCTCCACATTGAATGTGCATTAGAATCACCTGAACAGATGTAAAAAAAATCCCAATGTCCCAGCTTTATAGGAATCAATTTCTTTGATGTCCAAAGAAATCAGAACCCCTAAGAGTGGGACTGGGGCAACAGTGTTTTCAAAAACTCACTCTTCCCGCAGATGGGGATTGGGAACACCTGCAGCAGGCTGTGTTGCCAGCACAGCCCTTGTTTCCCAAGTCTAAGTGATGCCAACAGGCAGCCAAATTTGAGAAGGTGCCTGCCTGGAGGCCTGAGAATCTTTATTTCTGAGGAGTTGCTGGTGAAACCCTGTCTGTGGGTAGGGGACCAGCCTTGAGAAGTACTGTATTAGACAGTCCCTGTGGCTCCGTGAAAGAAAAATGGCCTGGCCTGGAGGAAATATTTCTCATTATTTGGGTCTATGATGGGGTCTCCTTGCCTCCTACCAGGCTTACCTGGAGCAGATATAAGGGCACTGGCCCTGCCTTTGAAAAGGAAGACCACCTGGTTTTTCCATGCCTTACAGAACCATCACTGAGTACAGTCATGTGAACAAGGAGATGTCTTATGTCTATTGAGTTAATCAGTGAATGAAGATCCCATTTATAGGCAGGAAAGCCAGGCTGTCACATGGTTTTCTGCTATTACATGCTTTACATGCTTAATCAATGAATATTTAGCAAACACCTTGCTGAGCACCACATCCACTTCTTGATAAGGCTGTAATAACCTGAGACGGGATTTTCATTTGCATGAACTTTTATAATTTACAGCCCCCATTTCAGCTACATTTTATCACCAATGCCTCCCAGAAGCATCTAGAGAGGCTGAGGAAGCAGAGCCCAAGGAGATGGGTGCCATTTATGGGTGCCCCAGCTCTCTGCCCAGGACATCCCGGTAGGAGCAGAGGGCAGGTGTCACCTTTACATTTGCTAAATATCTCACTCTTCCCCCACGATGGGGATTGGGAACACCTGCAGTGGGCTGTGTTGCCAGCACAGCACTTGTTTCCCACCTTCTCCAGGATTGCTCTGTTCAGGGCCACATGCCCACGACACGGAGGCAGACACATTTCTCTGTGCCCTCCGCTCAGCCACACGGCAGCACGGAAGGGAGAAAGCAGAGGGGCTACATCTTCTCCTTCCCTCTGAGCTTGTTCATATAGTAAAACACGGAGGCCCTGCTGTGACTGTTGATCACATCCAAAGCAGAGGCAGGTTTTGAAATTCATCAGAGATTTCTCCCACAGCTGCAGCCAGCCAGGCCTGAGCTCTACCCACCCCCGTGGTTTGCTGGCTGCTGCGAGCCTTCCCGGGGGAGCAGGGAGAGCTATGAAGTTGTCTTTCCAATGTCCCACATCTGTTTCTTGAGGCTAGAAGAAACAGTAGGTGGAGGGAGACATGTGAGATGGAAAGAACAAAGGGAGAAAAGAGAGAGAATACCTCCAGGAAAAAGGGAAGGATTTGAAAGAGAGACTGTTGAGGTCTCTTTCTTCTTTCTCTCCTTCTCCTTCTTTCTAGAGCAAGTTATGCGGTCCATGCGTTCTAGTGTACATCAGTGGGGACCTGGTGACCGACGCTGCTTAATCCAGCACCTGGTGAATAATTGCACAGGCTCATCATGTAGGCTGGTGGCTGTAATAATGCTCTCGCCTATGATCTATGGATTTTATGGGGATTTTTAGGAGATTGGTAATAAGGTTGCTCCAGTAAACAGTCTGGCAGAGCAGTAAAAGATGAAGGCAATTGCACAGGTTGCATTCCAAGTGGCTTTCCAAAGACAGAATGACTGTCACCAGCTGCCTCATATTCCAAGGCTTGCCTCCTGCTTGAGGGATGGAGCCCCGCGACTTGCTAAGATTCCTACCCCACTGCAGACAGGAGCCAGGCACTAACATAGCTGTAAGGCCACAGCTTGCATGTGTGAGGATGTGACCCCAAAATTTAAGATGGCATTGTTCTTAATATCCCTGGAGAATGTGGAGATTCCATCTTCAAAGCAGAACATTTGCTGTCTACAGCCTTGGCCTTTCCCTCTCAGAGAATCTGATCTCTTAGTAAAATAGCACCCTGGACTAGCTCCCGGTTCCAGGCCACCATGAATGACCTGTGGGACTTTGGGTAGGACTGCACCTCTCTGGACCTTGTTTCCCCTCATCTGAAGAGACTGAGGAGGTAACATTAGGTGATGCCTAAGATTCCTTCCTATACAACCATCTGTGGCTCACTTTTTCAAGCCAATGGAAAAGAGGTTGTTCAGACTCTTGAGCCACAGCCCTATACAATTGTTGACCCACTGAGAGCTTACTTGAATTGTATGGTGGAAGGATCAGTCTGGCAAATGGCTATATTGTGAAGAAAACCCAGTTAACAATTACCAATACCCCAGAAATTTTCACTCAAAAAATTAAAAAGGAAAGCACAAAATGATCGGTCATTCCTAGACCATCATCCATTCCTTTGACCTATGTGGCCATCTCAATTTTCCTGAAATCCAGGGAGATTTAAACCACAAATACACACACACACATACACAAACTAGTTTCTTATCAACATGCTTCTACTGAATGAGGTGATTAACTCCATGACCTTATGGAACTCTAACATGACCTCAGAGAACAGAAAGAATCTTCTTATCTTGTAATGAGTTTTCTGGCTTCGGTACATTCTGTCCATGTTTCTCTAGTGATTAAGGCAATTATCAGCCTATGCATTTCAGGATTATGAATTATGGAGCTTTCTCCAGGTACTGACAGAGTCTTGGGAATACTCAGACTACTTTTTATCCCATCAATACATATTCCCACTCTCCCTCCCCCACATACATAAACAGACCCTGCATTCCGTTTCTGGAAACCCCGCATGCTGCTTCTACACTATACCTAGGTATGGTTATCAGAACAGTGACTTTCAGATTTGAGTAAATTACATATCATTAATTGGTGCCATGCACAGTGCTTTAATTCTCATCACTATTACTTAGGACTTAGGGAAAGAGATTTTTCCATCTTCCACTGTAATGTTATAGGGCAGCTGAACACTTGTGGCCGTGAGCACACCCTGCCATCACGCACCGGGCACACGGCATGATGAAATGAATCCCACTAGGCACGACACCAGGGGACATCAAGGGCCTGGGTTTGTCCCTGGCTCATGCTGCAATATCCATTAACTTCTTTTACCTTACATTTGAATTCATGTGTCCTAGAGTGATTTTTATTCCTATATTTCCTCTTTCTGGATTTGCCCCAAAATGTAGCTCATGAATATTCCATAAGAAGACCACCAAGAGAAATGTGCAACATATCTCATGCCATATAATCGAGTATGATGAGAGGACAAGAATGCGAAGATGATTTACATGCTACCATCCACAATTTTACCGCCCCTCCTTGTGTAATATGATCATTAAGTATTACAAAGAGTTGGTTGGTAAATGTTACCAAAAGAAACTAGACCCTAAGCTATGCTTAGCTTAGGATACAATAAATACTTAACAGAAGTTATGTAAAATAAGTATTAAGAAATCATTTCTAGTGGTTTAGAAAAAAACCTTATTTGTAAGGTACACAAAGGTCAACTTTTTCTCCCAGCTTGGGTCTCCTCAAGAGCTTGGGACAACAGTATTTCAATCCAGCATGGTATAGTGAAAAATTAGACATGAATTTGTATCCAGATCCATCATGAACAAACTATATGACTTTAGACAAATTGTTTAACTCTGCTGAGACTTAATTTTCTCATTTATTAAATGAGCATGATTTATGGAATTTAGAAATGCGGCAAGAATGAAATGAGATCAGTATAAAAAATATTTAGCAGACTGGGAAGCTCACGGCATGCTCATGATGCTCACCCCTCAGTTTGTTTTTCATTGCTTGCCCTTCCTTGTGCTGGAAGCTAAGGGGTTCCCCAAAGGTGTCTTTACTATGAAATTCTTCACTGTACTACACAGACAGTGTGGTGGTTGCCCTCTGTGATGCTGTTCTCAAAGGTTAGAGATTCATTGTGCCATCTCTAGCACACTTTAATAACCTACTGAGGTCCACCCATGCACTTAAGAAAATCCTTAATGGTGAGGCTCTCAAGTTTGAAGTAAGCTATAAATTTCTTTCTTTGCTAAGAGATCATATTTCCCATGGATCAAATGCTTCTGAGTCTCAAGGGCTTGCCTTGCTATTTCTGCCTTCTCCCTGATCCACTTGATCTTTAGTTAAGGAAGGTTGGAGGGGGATATAATCCCACTGATAAATGTGTGAGATTTAAGGTGAGCTAACCCAGAGTTGCCAGGTGGTCCTGCTTGGGTCCGAAGGCTCAACTTTTTACGTGCAGCCCAAGGTCTGGGAGCTCTGCAGCATATAAATTCCATGTCCCTTTACATATTTTTCTGGATAATTCTGTACAATAGGACCTTATACATTCCTCACTGAACACATTATAGTGTGGACATGGCCCAGAAACAGTGAGCACATCTTTGTATTTTCCATAATACAAAAATCAATACAGAAAAGCAGGAAATATATCATAGTGGGAATAGAAGTTTAAAATGGAAACAAAACTGAAAATGTAGAAAAAACTGAGATTGAAAGCCCCTCTAGAGTTCATTTATTTTCAATTCCCTACTATGCATTTCTGGATGGAGGTGTCAAGAAGTGTCTGATTATTATCACACCTACCCTAGAAATTCCTGGCCAAACTGAAGACTTTGGCAAAGAGACTCTAAGTGTGAGACAATGCACAAAAATTTTAGTACCATTTATGCTAAAATGTACTCTAAATGGTAAAGTACAATAAAAAACCTGGAACCTCATCTAAAATCTGCATCCAAATAGACCATGGCACTGAATATTCTGAAGAAATAAGTGACTTGCAGAGATCAAAGCTCTGCGTATCTTCTTTTCAAATTGATATTTGTAGAAGGGAAAGAAAATGGATTTGGTTATGGGGGAGAGAGTTGGGATTTCAGAAATTTCTCTATGAGATGTGTAGAAGAAAGTTCCATGCATTTAAAAACTAGAGAAAAGGGCTATGTAGTAAATACTTAGGCTATAGGGTCATACAGTCTGTGCCTTACTACTCTACTCAACTGTTGCAGTATGACAGATCACGGGTAAAGAATGGATGTGCCTATATTCCTGTAAAATTTTATTGTAAGAACAAGTGGCAGGCCAGATTTGGCACAGAAGCCATAGTTTCCTGACCCTTGTCTTAGATGATCAATTTTTTATATCTGCCATAGAAGCCTATCCATAAAATAGGTTTCCCTTTTGTCTGTTTCTCTGAGCTGACTATGCAAGTATCCTTTCTAAGCCCTTTACACATGCCCTTCTATACACACATAGCAATAGTTAAGCTTGGTCTTGGGGTTTCCCAGTCAATAGTTAGAATCTAAGCTTTGTGTTTCTCTTTGCAAAGGCCAAGCATCATGGACATTTTTTGGTGGTGCAGAATGGTGTTGAGGTTATAATCCAATACCCACATTAACTGCTTTCATTCTGGGTGTTCCACATAGTCTAGTACCTACAGACCTATCCAAGATTCTATTGGAAGAATGGTATGAAGGACAAAATACTTGACCTTTCTCAAGGGGAGCTCCCAATCCAATGGAGGAGACAGGGAGCATATGCCTATTTTCAAAGCCATGTAATATATTATATATATATATAAATTTATTCAAGAGCTTTGTGGAGATCTAAATGCATAAGGACTAAGAGAATACCAACATCAATAATTGGAAAAAGGAAGGCTTTATGGAAGAAATGAATTGTAAAACTGACTATAGAAAGAGTAAGATATGGCTTGAGGGTAGAGAAGACTTCAAACAGTTTGGTTTAATTTGCAGAATTTTTTCTTTCCCTATTTAGCATGCAGGTCTGCATGTGAAAGTTATGATTGAAATGGAATGCTTTTTGACCTTCCCCGGGATGCAGGCTGACTTTGCCCTCTCTCCAGCCCTGGACTCCCAGCAGGACTTGCGCTTTGTGGAAATGCTGAGAATAACACATCTACTTGAGAGGAGAAAAGAAGTGCCTCTGCAGAGGGAGGGCTCAACTAAGCAGCGACATGATGGGGCTCTCAGTCCCATGGCCTTGTCATTGAATCTAGACCCTGCCACTTTCTTATCGAAGAGGTTGGTCACTGAACTTCTCTGTTTCTCAATTTCCCTAATTTTTAAATGGCTAATAATAGTATCCAACTCATATGGCTGTTGTGTAATTTACTGACTTAATGAAGCACTTAAACAAGGTCCCAATACATGGCACCTATCTATATGGGCCAAGAGTACAGAGACCCCCACACCTGAGTCCAGTCAAGCCTGGAAGGGCACATGCTTGACAATGTTTCAAGTGTGTCCACTGCAAAAGAAGCATTTGGAAGCAATGCACAAAATGGGCTAAATGATGAAATCCCAGCTCCATTTCTGAAGCACCTGAACACACATGGGCTTATTGCCATCGTAAATTCTTTTTCAAGAAAAAAAAAGTCATTTCTTTCCCTTCTTACTCAAATTGGCTAAAGGAAATGTATCTTTCCATCTTCTTAAGACAAATCTATCATGCTGATTAAATATTTAGGAAATGAAATTGAGAAATCCTACAAACTGAGCCCCTTATAGTCAATACATTCCTAAAAGGTATACACTGTTATAAATAAAATCCATATGAAAGTATTTCAGAATCCCAGCTGGTATGCTGCACAGTTATCTAATATAGTTTTTGGTACAATAGAATTCTGTAGCAAGTAATGAACTGGGGCAGTCCTTTGGCAAGAGTACGCTCACTAGTAAAAACCCCCTTTGGCTGGTGCTTGTGTGTTGGCCATGAGACCAGATTAAGGGGACATCTGCCTATTAATCAGTCATGTAGATGAAGGGAAGAGGAAATAACCTGGGGCAATCTCAGTCCCAGGACCTGGGATAAAGTTTTTCAACACCCTACCACATTTTACTGGATGTAGAATTTCAGGTATCATATAGATCCTGTATTCAGGTATTATGCATGTGGTTAGATAAAAGGTTCACATGTTCCATGTGGTTACATGAAAGGTTGGGTACTCATTTCACTGGTCTCTGTGGACATCCTCAACCTCCCTTGAGCTCACCTCTCCTGTCCATCACAGCAGTAATCTCAGCAGGGAGGCAGAAAGGAGGGAAGGCTGAATATAACAAGAAGAAATCTCTCAGGGAAATTGTACCTAACCTCTTACACATGCGGCCAGAGCCATAGAACCCCAGATATGCCCCCCGCAACCACTCTATATCCCACTGGGAAATGCAGAGGTAGTCTTATAATGAGTGATGATAGAAGAAGCACAGAATTTCTGTGGACACGTGATTATGACCAGACATAAAAACACAAACCAGACCCATCTTTATATGGCATACACCTCCAGGCTATCCTGGGGTCTCTGAGCTCTCCCGCACACTCTCAGTGTGAGTTTGGAAAGGAGAGCTGGGCCTGCCCCACGCTCTGTGGCCCATGGACGTGCCTGGCAGCACGCGTGTCTGCATTCACTGAGGCTGTAGCTCCAGCCGAGGGACTGCTGGGCTGCAGTAGGACGTCAATGGTAAGCTGAGTGCATAACAGATAGGCTTGCTGGGTAGGGCCAGCAGTCCCGCACCTTCTTGTGGAAGGGTGGTCTCCCTAAAGCCTCAGGGTGAGCGTGTCCACAGGTTTCTGTACACCAGTGTCAACAGTGAGAGCTGAGAAGGGTCCCCAGGGAGGGCCTGGAACAGTGCGCAGAGCAGTCGTTGCCAGGTCTTCAGGAAGAAAAATAAAATACCATAGATGTCATTCATCTCTTGGGTCTTCCACCTGCATGACAAGCACCCTGAGCCTCCACTGTGCCTGCTTACAGGTGCTCCAGGTACCCTGTGTGCTGAACAGTCAGCAGGCCTCCTGCAGCCCTGGGCCGGGGCAGGCTTGGCCGGGACAGAGCCAGCACATGGAAGACGGCAGATGAGCAGGTGTCTCCTGTTGATAGAATCATCCCTTAATTCACTCTGAGCTGTGCCATTTAATTACCTTGATCCATGTTTTGTTTTGCCAAAGTGAATGTCACAGATTGAGTATTACTTGCCGGAAAATAACAACAGAGACTCCAGCATTTCTGTAATGAGAGTTGAAATATGATCTCTCTTTTTCCCTGGACCATTTTCTCATTCCTCTCTTCTCAAGATCCATTTCGGTCTTTTTTGTTTCTTTTAAGAGTAAAATGTAAAATATTAATTTTGAGCAGAAGTGAAATTAAGCCCTCTGGAAACGATTCTGGGAAACCGAGCCATAGCTTGACTTAATTAAGAAGCGATTATGCTGAAGAACTTATATAATGGCTTCGTGTTTCTGGTGCAGACAGAATTGCTTTTAGAGAAGTCAAGTCAGGCAGCAGAGGGGGCCTGAGGGAGGGGACAGGATGGTAATTGGATAGATGAGAAAGAAGCAAAGTGGTAGTCATGGGAAAAAATAGAGAACGTGTAAATTGGTTTGGAAATTTCTCAACTCCGTCTTTCAGGAAGGTCAAGATGAGAACATGGACAACCATCCCTATTTCAGCCAAATGCTTCGGCCACCCCAGGAAGGGCCAGCTCTATTCCTCACCCTTCCCTACAACTCAGGTATCTGCAAAGGCAGGGAGAATGGGTTGCAAGAGTAACAAAACTCCAGGGAACATGGTTAGCCCCCTGCTGCTCTCAGGATGGCAACAACTAATTAGCCCCACAAATTTATGGGCTCCAGGGATGTGAGCAGATGGGTATTTAAGTTAACAGCAGATCCAATTTGTCCTCCATTAATTCCAGAGTGATACCTGAGTTTATTGGAGTTTTATATTGTTTCATGTTTCAAAGTCGGTTCTCCACTTCCCTAAATTGTTATTCTTTAGACAAACAACTCTCCGGATCTCTCTCCAGTTTCCAGAATGGAATACTGACTCAACTCCAACCTGCAGTGACTTCCTAATACGCTGAGGACTCCTGACGGAGCTTCAGCCTGGAGCTCCCTTGACAATCCTTCCCATTTTCCAGATTCCATTTTGCAGGCTTATCACTGTCCATTCAACCTGATGGACTGGTCCAAAGTGGCTGCAGTTTGTGCCAGGAAATGGTCCTATTGTAAAAATTGCCCGAATTTTGATGGCTCTTTTTTTTTCTCCACTTCATTTAAGAGACATTTTAGAGATTAGAAGCCTTAAAATCTAGATAGTGGAGCTTTTAGAAAATAGATACCAGAGCCTACCTACTGCAGTAATTTACAAGTTGGGGTGCTACTCATAGCTACCACCAACTCTCAACCCTGTATCTATCTTCCAGAAAGGAGAAGTTGGCCCCCCACTGGAACATGGACACGGGGTGACATCTCAAGGTACTTGGACCAGCCTCCATCGATGAGATTCAGAACTCGCCCCTCCTGAGCTCACCAGACCAGAGGGTTCATGACCATCTTAGGGAGACCTCATGGAGGCGGAGATCTGGTCCCACCACATAACCGCTGACTGCAGCCAGAGAAACTCCACTTTAATCTCCTCTATTTTAAAAGGGCTCCACTGCTAAATGCCTCTTGAAAACCACCAATTTAGTCTAACTCCTCTCTTCTAATAAGTGAAAAAAACCTGAGGCCCAGAAGGCTAGTGACTTGTCCAAGGTCACAGTGGTGGTTATCAAATCAAACTCCTGACACCCCATTCAAAAAACATGCCCATCATTTCATAGAACTCCGCAGTCTGGGGAACTTGGGAAACACCCTCCTCCTCTTCCTCCTGCTATCATGTCATAGCAATGATAATGTGGATCTGGGTACAGAATTTAAGTCTGACCAGGGAAGTTAGCAAGCAGTGATGGTGTGAACATTCATTAATTGTAAGGTGGTAAGCAAGAGGGACAGAGCCTAGAAACACACGTTTCCTTGTGCAGACCAATTTCAGATCTCTGGAGGAAATCATTCCCATGATTCCTTTTGTATTTTTCCTGACAGCAAACATACAGTACTGATTTTAGTGTCTGGAAATTACAAGTAACTTGTTTAACTCTGTAATCTGTCAGGTAAACATAAGGTAGATAGGAGCAACTGTTGGTCACTGATGAGGAGAAACCACATGTCAGATAATCATCCTCAACCTCAGCTGTGCATCAGAATCATTGTGAAAATATTTAACGATACTAATGTTTCGATCCCTCCTGGAGATTCTGATATAGTAATTTGGGAGTGGGTGGTCCAAGGACATCTACAGGGTTTACACACCTCACAGGTTTTAATTTCCATATTAAGCTAGGTAGAGTCCCCAAGATTAGAAGTCAAAGCACTTAATTCAAGTTGCCTGTGGAGGGTGAGGTCCTGCCGTCTGGCCTCTGGATTCACATTGCAAGCTCTTTTCCATAACAGTGGGGTAGGGTTAGCCTCATTAACACAATGAGAAATGGCAAATTAGGTCAATCCCAAGATTACGGCAACACCAAAATTGGTTTATGAGAGCCTGCTGGGGCCTCTGTTGGGAAGGGTAGGTGTCCTCCTTGAACTTTACCTTCAAAGGTGCGAATGCACCAAAGGCTGCACTTCCTCTGTTAAGAATCTGTCTTGAGATGTGTGGATCTACATCTTTATTGAACCCCCACTTTTTGTTTTTAGTCTTCGTCATAGTGTCACAATCATAAATTGTGAATGTTTATCTTTCTAGCATGAGAAGTACTGTTTCTTCCGATCTGACTTTATATTCCTTTCAGGCTTGCAGAGCCCTTTGAAGACTACATCCTTCACAGCTGCAAGGAGGTTACAGAACCAGCACGAAATCACAAAGGACAGAAAACAGAAAGATATTCTCAGAATTGGGGCTTCTCTGCCTCCACCCTCTCCCAGGATGGGTACTCCCATTTCCCTGGCTCAATAGAACCAGAGGGGAATTTGACCACCCACCTTTGGAAAGGCTGCTAACCTTTCCTGAGAGAGTGTCAGAGAGGTCTTTGTAGGGTGGGCAAGGGGTAAAGTTTGAGACTCTTGTACTTCCTGGTTTAAAAGTATTTTAAGTTCATGCAGTTCCCGGCTGTGTTAGGAGCATGTACCTGACCTACCATGTAGGATATCTGTGGTGTGAGGTGAAGGCACGTCATTGCTTTCAGACTTCTAAGATTTCTTTTTTGAAAGCAGTATCTCCACTTCCACTCTTAAATCCTATTCAACAAACAGCAATTTTCTTTGGAAGATAAATGCTATCAGCAAAGAGAAGAAGGTCCAGTCAGCAAGTTCTTAGGAAATCCCCCAAATCAGGAAAGAAAAAACAAGCATCAGTATAATTGTCCATTCCAAATTATATTACTGCATTTATCTCTATTCTAACAAATATCTTAACATTCTGGAGCATTTCTACAGATACTGCTGTGACCACCACATTAAATCTGTTAAGGTGACAGTGTGACATAGCCCTGAACGTTGGGCTCAGTTGGCCCGGTTTTAAATTTCAGCTTTGCCACATACCAGTTGTGTGACGTGACCTCAGTCAAGTTTCTCAAACTCTCTGTGCCTCAGTATATCATTTGTCCAATGAGTAATTATAACCAGCCTTTAAAGGTTGTTGTGAAGATTAAGTTAATTCATGTAAAAGTTTTCAGAGGAAAGCGTATAAGCACTCCTCAATTCTAAGCTACTATTAGCATTACTATTTTCTAAATTTTAACTTTTAAAACGGTCTTCAAATGGCAGGCAGGCAGGGAGAATTATAGTACTTGTATTTTAGTGATAATAAAACTATTCCCAGAGAGGTTGTTCAAGATCCGCCAGTTATTTAGTGGCAAAATCTGGAGCTACAATTTAGCTTTTTCCAAAACACAAACCATGCATACGGTTTGGCCTTCAAACCATTGAAAGGGGTGTGTGGATATCTGGGCTGTCATTACAGGTATGACCTGAGGCCAGCCCATTCTGTTTCAGTCAAAGCAATTCCAAAATAATGCCTCCTGTATCTGATTTACTTATTAGAATCTTTCTTTTCCTTTTCTTAAGGCAGAGCATCCTTATAATATCAGGACATAATTTGTTTGATTATAACTGTTGCAGTAGAGAAGAGTCCATTATAAACTGAGCTCTACTTTAATTAGACATCTTTCTAATTCTGCTTTTGAATAAAGTTTTTCTAAGTTTTTAAAACTCAGCTGACTGTCACACCTGACCCTCTCCTATGATGAAAATGTTCCTAACCTTATCAATAGGGGCAGAATTCTCTTGTAATTGGTGATTTCCATGAACTGATACATCGACACTCTCCCTCCCCGAAAAGGTCACATTGCTTGAGGACCAGGAGATCTTCAGACAACTGTGGCTGCACTATTGAGGCCATGTTATGCCTGGTACAGCCATGGGACCTGGTGGGATATAGATATTGAGCACATGGGGACAGGAGGAGACTGTCACATGTTGATTATCAGTATGAGAAGCTGAGCTGCAGGAAAGGACTGGAACGTGAGTCTGGGAAGCAAACAGAAAGTTCTACTGTTTTGAGAGCATATTAGTTCCAAGTATTTTCATTTTTGTCTCATTCTTACATCTCTGCAAGGTACAGGGCTAGCTTGGCTTTTGGGAGGTAAAATTGTATGCAAAATATCCTTTAAGGGACAATGTGTTTTTATTCTGTTGGCTTGGGCACAAGAACTGTAAAGAAAGTGGGTGGTGGTGCACGTGAGCTGACAGCAGCATTGAGGGCACAAAGGTCACCCTTAATGAGAATAAGAGGGGACCAGTTATCTATTTGTAGCTCAACAGCCTTGATTTGGGACCACGCTTCATTCTCCAACAGGAGGGATGAATAGGTAAGACTGCTAACTGGCAAAGGCAGGGGCAGCCTAGAGAGCAAGGCTGGGACAATGGGCCAACCAGAAAGGGCCTGAGAATACAGGTGGGGCCGATGAACCCAGTTTGGACACCAGGGAAGGAGATGGGATACAATTGTGTGCAGAGGGCCTGAGTTATGTATATACACACATACCACGTACACCCATTTTTTTGAGACCTTTAAGATTTCTTCCCTAGCAGCTGGGGTGTCTCTCCTCCTGCTATTCAGCATTTTACAATTTAATTCTTTATTTTCCATGGAAAATTACTCTGGCCTTCTACAGAGAGAACAAGCACAGGAGCTGCATCCATAGCCAGCCAGAGGTGGGTGTCCTGGGCATGTGGGGCAAACCTCACTGGACTTGGTTTTGGAGCAAACCAGGAGGCAGAGGGGACAGCTTGGAGCTCCATATTGGCCTCCATTGCCTTGGGCAGGAAAGCAGCAGTCTCGTTCAGCAGTGGAGAGGCGAACAGTGCACTGTTTCTTTGGATGAAAGTTGCCAGCTCTGATGGGCCATCTGGATTCTTGCCTGACCCGAAAGATGACTACCTAGCCACTTCTTAGTAGAAGTCACTGTGAAAAAACAATGCCGAAGTTCAACTCTGCCTACAAAGAGGCCGACGGCACCCAGCTAGCCTGGGTTAGTGCCCACCATGTATGTCATCTCAGTAGAGCCCCTCTGTTACACTGGGAAATGTTAGAATCTCCATTTTACGTGCGGCAACATGGCCTCACAGAAGATGTGCAGTGATGTGCTCAAGTTACACAGCCCATCAGGGGAGGAATCTGGGCTCCCCCAGATGTGTCTGATTCTGGAGCCCATTCTTTGTCTACTGGACTCTGAAGCTGAGCAGAGCTGGCTCAGCTACACTGACAAATGCACATTTCAAAGGAATTTCATACAGCAGATAGCCAGCATTATTTTATTTAACACATACTATAACCTAATGAAATATATAAGACCATTAGTTCAATTTTATAGTTTGAAAAATTGATGTTTAGAGAGGTAAATATCTGGGGCAGGATTGAAATTCCAGTCATTCAGAATTCTGGGCCAGAGTATTAAATTTCTCTTCCTAGTTGGGGTTAGGGGTCTCCTCCTGATTCTCGTATTCAATTGTTGCCTGTGGTTATGGAGAACTGGGTAAATAAGTATTTAAGCAAGGTATGAATGTATGACACAGCTGAATATACAGACTTTACATCTATACACACATATCCACATATAATTTCTACAGTGTGCTGAGTGCCAATTATGTACAAGACATTCTTCCTGTAGATGTATTATTTCTTATAGTGAAGATAACCATACAAAGCAGGGAATATTATATTTTACTATTAAACCCATAGAAAGAAACTAAAGCTCAGAAAACATTGTTACAAAATTAGCAAAAGCTGGAGAAAAGATTCAAACTTAAGGCTGTTTGTAAAAGCCTCATACATTTTTTTTCTTTCTTTTTATTTTTTCTGCTGGGTTGTCTGTGTAGAAAATGATCCTAAAGTAACTTCAAAGAGAACTGATAAGACCTCTCCAGAATAGAAGGCTTGGGAGACACATTACAGAAGAAGTTTACAAGTGTTCAGTATCAACATATTTTTTGGCCAATGCACTCAAATCACAGAAAAACTAGTTTAGGCTTAGAAGAGAGCTTCATTTTCATTACTGCATTATGCAGAGGAAGAGTCACTTTGAGAAAGCATTTTTTTTCAGGGGGCTTG
Organism: Manis pentadactyla; assembly: GCF_030020395.1. NCBI lineage: Eukaryota > Metazoa > Chordata > Mammalia > Pholidota > Manidae > Manis > Manis pentadactyla. The sequence continues at coordinate 16,680,985 of NC_080031.1, read as the reverse complement.
AAATTTCCTCTGAGCAGCTCTTTCGAGAAGAGTTATTAGAATTTATTTTCAATTATACACCAGAATAAGCCGTCTGCAGTATAGTTAACTTTCAATTTCAGCCAATTTTCAACGCATTCAATCATAGATGCCTCAGTGATTAAGAATCTATGTTGCAAAACAATTCCCACTTTGCAACAATGCAATCAAACAGATCTACAACTCATAACATATTATCCAGTGCTTTTTCAGCTCACTGGTAAAGTGCAATGGAATTTACCAACCATCCCCTAGTACCCAGTGTACTGCAAGCTCGTTTGCAAACACTTGCACAACTCAAAACAGCTCACGGGAGGGTTCTGGGTCAGCCTAGCCTTGAAGAGAGAGAGTTGGGTTGCTTTGGATATTCATGACTTCGGCTCTCTCATTTTCTTGTTCTACCCTAATGAGCACTGGCTAAACATGACATACCAAGAGGAACAGAATACCTCCCTACACTTTTCTGAAATTGCTCTCCATGGTAGGAGTTTTGATTCATTGGGAAGACAAAAACAGGTTTTATGTCCAGCTGTTTGCTTTTCTAAATTGCATGGCTGTTAGTGCGCGTGCGTGTGAGCGTGTGAGACAGAGACAGAGACAGAGACAGAGACAGGGACAGAGAACCTTGCATGAAACACTGAGATGTATACACTGCAACCTCTTTTTAAAAGTTTGGAAGATTAGGGCAATCTTAATAAATTTATTAAAAACTCTGAGTTTCAGAGGTGAATCCAGCCATAATAATTATTTCTGTTGGACCTCATTTTTCAATACTGTTTCATTTAAAGTCCACAGCACAGAAAATGTTAGTAAAATGGGTGAAGAGGACACAGAACAGCCTCTCAAAAAGGACGGGCTTCCTGCTGACCACAGTGAAGTCTTCCGTGTTCCCAAATGAAATACTCCGAAGCTCAGGAGAAAGCCCTGGAAATATATGTCTAACAAAATATGAGAGGATCAATCAGCATCCAATTATTAAGAAATACTTCAAACAGACTCTTTCGACCTGTGGTTATGTGGACTAGAATGCCAAACACCTGGCTCTCTGAACAGGTCCCGGATGCAGTGAGAAGAGAAAATCAGAACAAATAGATGGTTTGAACCAAGCTGCCCAAAAATAATCAACAGGAAAGGAAGTGCTGAGGCAGCTCTGCCAACATATCACAGGAAAAAAGGGAAAAGACCAAATTAGAAATAAAGAAAGGAACCTGGCTTGCAAATGTCATGAAGAACTGTGTCTGGGAGAATATGTAACTTGACATGCAGAGCTCATGTTCCATGAGTGGTTTATTTTGTACAGTGACTTGACAAGAGCATGAATGTAAATTAAAATAAGAATTAAAGACTGAAAAATAATAGACTGAGATGAAAAAGTAAAACTATGGATCTGAGGCCCTAACTGAGGACCATTTCAGGATCAAAGTCAATAATTAAACTACACTAATTAATACTAATCAATAAATTAGCTTACGAATCAATAAATATTACCGGGAGCCAGTAATAAAAGAGGAGGTACAATAGACAATTCAGTTACTGGTGTAAAGGAAAGACTTGATATATTCTTAATAAATGCTGAGGAAAATAGATAAAGTACTTAAAGAAATTAAGAAGGTAATGCTTATAGAGTGAATCCAGCATAAGATAAAGGGATACCCCTGAAAAAAACCTATTAACTACAGTGAAAAGGTATTCAAGTATATAGGATGGGAGAATAGCCCTGAAATTAAGGAATAACTAAATCTGCATATCAACAGAGCACTGTTCCTTGAAAAACTCTTTCAGAATGATTGGTGCTGAAATATAACCTTGCCACATAATACCACATTGAAGATAAATTGAGAATCATCTGGCATCTAGAGGAAAAAAGGAAAAAAGAAAAGAAAAGAAAAAAAAAACTGATTCAGACTTCTCCAAGGTAAGATTCAGTAGTAGATGATCTGAAAGCAGTTTTACTAAAATGTGTGGGAAATAAAATGTGACCCCAGAAAAAGCAGTGGGCAGACATTCTCAAACATGTCAACATGCATGAGCCAATCAACATGGAGGAAACAGGTGAACAACTCCTTCGTTGTGCAACTTTTGTGCATTTAAATGTATAATTAGGACCAAGCACTTATGACAATTGGAAAATTGTGGAAACAAAAGTGAATGACAATGGAAAAATAATGGTGTGATTAATGGGAAAGTGGGAGGAAGTATTTTAGTGTTTATTTCCACATCCTTTTTAGTTGTGAGTCAATTACTACGGTCTATAGTAAAAACTTGTAGTTTAAAAGAAATTATCCAATCTCTTAATGGTTTTGATCTCTTTTATTAACATTAGAGGGAACTTTTAGAAAATAATATACATTGATTTAAAAATCCATCTTGGCTTTGGAAATACAAACAGGAAATGGAGTCTGAAATTGAGAAGTTAAATTGATTGAAATGTTACCAGTTTGGGTACTTTCTGTGTCTAGGAAATCTCTTTTTGTGATTTTTCTCTGTTTAGGTACTTTAAGCCCTAAGTGTGTTTATTACATGGACACACAGACACGCACACAAACACTTTTATTGAACACTTAGTAAGCTAAGCAACCTCAATACATTGTCTCATAAACTTTTCATAATACTCTACACTAGGAATTATTATTGTCACTTAACAAGTGACAAATCTAAAAACCAGAAAGATTAAGCAAACTGTTAGTAAGGACGAGAGCCCTACTAAAATCCATGTATTTCCAAATACAGCCTGAGTTCCTAACCACTATGCTGTATTTCCTTAATTATTTGATTTCACTCTGACTAACAGAACAGAGTTTACTGGAGGATATTTAAAAGCAGCTGGCTATTGTGGAACACACAAGACAATAAACATTGGTGAGAGCTTTTGGGTCCTGAAAGCAGTTTTACTTTTAGTGTTTTTCATCCAAACTGGTTCCCTTGCTCTGAAGAACAGTATCACAAAGATATCATTCAATATTAGGTTTTCAGAGGAAAAGGATTTTAAATCTTTAACAAACCCTAGTTAAATTTTCATGTAATGTGCCTGAGTTAAGGAAAGAAAATAGTCAATAAAAGGCTCAACTTACAACACAGATAACTAATTAACCTTCAAGAGATCCCAGGGCAAAAGGTGATGATCATGATCTGACCCAGGAGGGATGTAAGAGAGAAAATGTCAGTGACTAAAGGAGCCTAGTGGGTCTTGCTTGGATCATATATTAACAATTCTTGACTCTTGACTTGTTCTCTGACTGTAGGACTCATTTCCATTACTAGGCTATGTGGTCTACGTGTGAAACATGAATGCCAAGGAAGAGAGAATAATTTCAATAACAATTTCAATTTGTCAGTACTGGTAAACTCTTACTGCACAAAGCTTTTTATTCAGCTCAAGCAGAGTATGGGAAAGAGTAACACTGAGAAAAGGGAAGAGCCAAGCAAACTTGAAAATTGTCAAGATTTTCCCTAGATTTCATTAAAAAGGGTTTATCCAAATTCCCAAAGCTAGGAGATTAAGTTGGAAGAGAGATAAAAATGTTTGCGAAGCATCTCCTCCTGAGAATATCAGAATTTTGGATATTAAGTGTAATAGATTCCTCTTGATCCAAGGTGAAGATAGCTTTCTATCCCAATATCCATTCTCATCTTCAAGATCTCCAATATTTAGTGGAACATGTGTCCTGCCCTTCTTTGCAGTTAGATGAAGCAATGTGATCAAGTTCTAACCAACAGGAAGGTTGGGGAAGCTCCCAAGAACTGTCCTACAACATAGTTGGTTGATGCCCTTTGATCTTTCGTCTTCCCTTTGTGCTGTTCAGAAGGAGAATTGTGTGATGGCTGGGGCTCCAACCGAGACCATGTGGCCAAGGGTCACACTGGCTGGTGCCGAGGAGCCCTGGTACTGGATGACTGTAGAGTCACCAGACCAGCACTGGACTGCCTGTCATTAAAATTTAAGTATGAAAAAGTGGATTTCCACATTATTTAAGCCATTGTTTTTCAGGTTTCTATTACTTGCAGCTAAACCAGTCCTAACAGATGCACCTCCTTTAGCAAAATATAAATTTGAAACTTTTGTTCTTGCACACAGATTGTGGGTCTAATGGAAAGCAAATGAGGTTCAGTCCTCTGTTCAGCCAAACCAAACAAATGTAAATACTCCCATTCCAAAATAGTATGTATCCATGCATCCTCCAAGGTGTTTCTTGTAAGTGAGCTACTTTATTCCTTGGACTTCCATCAGTAGAAGCAATTTTAAGCAGATAAGTGTGTGCAAGAGGTGATAGAGTGTCCTGTTCTTACTCCATCCAGCCAATTATTCAATGTATGGATTCCCATGTCAGCCCATTTCCTTGCCATAGAGTTGCCTATTCTCAGAACCCTCTGCTCAGAAAGGAAGGGTCCTTCAGGTAACAATGCAAAACTTTTCCAAGTATAAGACCATTTCAGAAACTGGACAGCCATACAAACTTGGAATGGTTGGGGTGAGGGTAACGATAAAGCTTCCTTGGGTTTAGATCAGTACCGGGCTTCATTCTGGCATGACTGAAAATGCTCAGACTAAGAGAGCCTTATATGAAGTGACTTAGGCATTCTGTATTTTTAAAAAATCTTTAATGTTTTTGCAACCACACAGCTTTACTCTTCATGGAATATTAAGTCCCTGGGAAGACCTCTGTCGTCTTCATTTAATAGGATGATAGAAAAATTCCCCAAACTCTCAGTTATAAGCTTCATAAGGGCACTCACTGTACAAGATCTCTCTACTCCCAAACCAGGAGTGTAGTAGAGAGCTAAGCACAGTCTAAGGGGCTCTGCCGATTGCTTCTCCCTTCAGCTTGGTCCCTGCCCACCCCACACCATGCACCAGATGCCCCCAAAATGAGTCAGTCAGTTGCCTCTTTGTAGGACCTGTGTCCACCTCCTTTTACTCTGTTTACCTGTGTCCTGCATCCCTGGATGTTGGACACCTGGCTCGTCTCCCTAGATGGATACCAGCCCAAAGGGTGTAGCAATTCCTTAGGGTCCCCTTTTGATTTTTAAAAAGCTTTGACAATACTTCAGCCTACTCTTTTAATCTTCTATTTCCAGTGAGAAAGGTCCCTCCCAGCTTCAACTCAGGCAGTCCTTGTTTTGGATGAACCAGCAATACCGTTGTCATATAATGAGATTCAGGCAGAGGTGGTGATTACCTTAGAGAGCAGAATAATTAGGGTTGGGCATGAGGATGTGAGATATGAGCACCATTTAGGTGTCTGACTCTTGGCTACCAGACATGCCCAAAATCAAACTGATGAGCAATTAATTCTTAAACATTAATACATATACACCAATACGCACACTCATTATTGAACCTAAAAGTATCTTTGTGCTTGAGCAAAGGATGCAGGAAGGCTTAAAATATTCTTGGTAATAGCCATATTTATTAAATATTTATTGCCTGACAAACACTGTGCCAAATACACTATTACATTAAAATACTCTTTGTGAGCTATTAATAACTATTATTTCCTACAATTTCACAAATGAAAGAACAGATTTTGAGACATTCCTTAACTTGCCTATGTCCACAGAGCTTGTGTGTGGCCAAGCTCTAAACAATCCTTCCTTTTAGCTCAGTGACGCTGTGGCCCACGCAACTGTGGCTAAGTGGAAGGAGTCACCTGAGGAAAATCCACTAGTAACTAAGGTGATTTTCTAGAAAGTCCCACTGATTTCAGAGTGTGTCGAGCATGAGACATTTTTGCCTCCTCCTCCTGTCCTTTCTCCACGTTCTTCCAGAAGGTAAGTTTTGCCCATTCCCTCACCTGGCTTGACTAGTCGTCTCTAGTCTTTCCAAGTAATCTTGAAGCAAAATTGAAGTTTTGCAGCCTTACATAGTCCATGTTTCCTTTTCAGACACAGCTAGTGCCATGTATACTTGGACTCTGAGGACTCTGAGCATGAGTTTCCTGCAGTGGTAATAAGGAACTCCTGTCCTCCTGTGTAGGGGTTACATTGCTTTGTCCAAGCACTGACACACCAGGACTTGTGTTTTTTTCCAGGAGGGAATTCCTAGCACAAGAAGGACCCCTGGATAGTACCTGGAAAGTTGAGTCTCGATCTGTCCTCCACAAGGACACTTTTTCCTCCAGTAGTCATAGAGGTGGCATAGTGTCACAAAGAGGGTCTCTGCCTGGTGGTCAACAGTCAAGAGATAAGGATTCTGGCTCAGTGGGGCTTTTTAAAACAATTTCATTCATCTTGCCTCATCTGCACTTAGAAAATAGTGCCAAATTCACATTCCTCAAGTGCTGCACTTTCCTCAGAGGTCATCTAGACAGTCCCTTGCTTCCAAGCTGCACAGTGGGCATCCTCTTCCAATATCCACATACCTCACCCTACCCACCCAAATGCAATCTGCTTTACTTAATGCACAAATAGCAATTTCCAACCAAGAAGAAACACCTGGGAGAGTCAGGGAGCTCATGGTACAAGATAATTAGAGATTATTATAATCGAAATTTCATTGCCACATCAAACTGTGTCTTTTAGCATTAATTAATCTCCAGTCTCAGCCCATGAGTCTCCCAACCGGCCTGCTCAGAGACCAGCTTATCAAACACACCCCAGCCTTGTATCTCATTATCTTATCACTGGGTGCAGGGGAGGGAGATAAGCACAGAGATTCCTCAGAGCTTTTGCCCAAGCAACTGTAATTCACAAGGTGGATTCCCTGGTAAGAGGCAGATGGAGGAAGCAATTTGGGGAAGGAGAACTGGGATATTTTTATTATTTATTTATGCATTTATGCTTCCTCAGCAAACAAAGAAGCCGAGGATGCAAATTGCTTCCCTGAGAAGAACTGGGTCTAAGAAGTCTATTCGTGGGTCACAGGTGGAGAAAAGTATAGAGTGTGCAGGGACCTCACCCCTTTGCTGATTCTCTCATTCTCTCCTGAGCTTTTAACTGAGTATCACATGGTCTTCTGACTCATGCCTGTCTTCTCTCTACACCCTTCACTTTGTGCTTGGCAATGTTTGCTGCCACTCTACATATAGGAAATTTCAAGACCAGTATTTTAAAGATTGACACTTCTTATTGACAAATACTTTGCCTGCAACTGAGGTAAGCTGCCACAATTTGAGTGAATAACTAAGTGTCCATAGCTGTGATTCAATGACTAATGTGTTTTTCACACCCCACCACTCATTTTGGTGACAAAACAGAACTCTTCACTCAAACAGACTCCTAACAAGCATTAGCAGTTATGATGATTAATAATTCATATCCTTTATGTAGTGTTACTAATTATTAGTACTGCACTAATTCCTAATTAGTACAAAGGAATATTTGAAGTTTAAATGTCTTGGTACAGTTAGATATCTTTCTCACTATATGTTGAATAGGTATATTCTCTACATGCATTTCAGCTTTTAATTTTTTTCTTCTTCTGTGAATATTTGATACAGCAATTCCCTTAATGTGTAGCATATTGATGCAATGGAATACTATAGCATTGAGAATGGCAACCAGAAATACAGGCAACAACATGAATGAATCTCACAGCATAATGTTGAACAGAAGAAGCCAGCAGCAGAGGAGAACATTCTCTGTGATCCTGTCCATGGCAGATGGAAAGGAGGCCAATTTGCTTGAGGTGCTGGGAGTTGAGCTGGAGATCAGCTTGGGGGTGGGGGTTGCCCAGGTGGGGATCGGGGTGCTCTGTGTTCTGGTCCTCAGTCTGAGTGCTGGCTATTCAGGTGTGTTCAGTTTGTTACACCTCACCGAGCTGATGTTCTATGAACTTGGCTGCATGAATATTATACTCAAAACACAATTTAAAAAAAAGAAAAAAAAGGTATGCAAAGCCTTCCTTCCTTGCTCCATCCCCCTCAACCCCTTGCCTCTCTGTCTTTCTGGAAAAAGTCTCCATAGGACTAATTTCTGTGTATCTTAAGAAGTTACTGAATTGCCTTCTGTGTATTTGGGCAACTCTGAGTCCTGAAGATCCTGATGTTCCTCTTCCCGTAACAGGAATGGAATAAGACAGTTGCTCCCCAGCACAGGGAACTCCCCATGGCCTACCAGGGTGACCAACCACATCTGTAGCTCAGCATCTGGTGTAGCCATATTATGCTTTTGTAGGGACATACTTGTTTCCAAAGAACATGAAAACTTAGAATGCTTTTAAAAATGAGGTGGTTTCTCCACATGATTGCTCAGCAAAGTGTCTGATATGGTAACTCTGTTTTCAGTTCTAAGACAAAGAAACATAATAAAATACAGGCTATTACTTACCTGCCATCAAGCATTTTAGGTTATGGAGTTCTCTAAGTACTTTGAATCATTGATTGTTTCTTTTTTGAAGGAGCAAAAACACTTAAAGCAGATCACTGACTGAAACCCACTAAAGGGCATGCTCGGTGGAGATGGGCGCCCCGGCTGCCCTGTTGCGTGGCACCACCTCACAGAGTCCTGGCACTCAGGAGACATGTTTCAGGAGAGAATGAATGAAAGCATCCAGCAAACTCAAACATAAGCCAAGGACAGGGTGCCTTGCCCTCCTTACAGGCGGTGGAATACTTCCTGATCAACATGGATGGGGTTCTGACTTTCTATTCCACTGTTCATGAAGCAAATAGATGTGTGGAAACAAATCAATCATTTCTTAAATGTCCATCCTGTGCTCAGCAAAGTACTAAATGTTGTGAGTGCTAGAAAAGTATGTGTGGGCAAGATTTATACCCTCAATGACAGGCACTCGGGGAACAGGCTTACAAAGGGTGCAAGATGCTCATCAGGGCCCTGTGGCCATCAGAGAAGAGCAGTCCAGGGTAGTGCAGCAGCCACAGGAGACTTTCTGTGATGTCCATGGTTTACAAGGTGGCAGACGCCTTCTTAACTCTGTGATTGGATAGCTACATTAAATGCTCAGAACTGCTCTGTGAGGTAAATAGCACTGGGATGATTTTATAGATGAGGACACTAAGGCAATGTGCCCGAGGTCACAGAGCTGGCCAGTGTACCTTTGTGCAGAGCCCAGGCACACGGCGCTGCTGGGAGATGTGTCGGTTCCTTAAAAAATGGACAGGACACCGATGGACAGGGTACCCAGGCCAGACCTTGATGCAGTACCTGCCAGGGAATCGCACCTGAGCTGGGAAGGTGGCATCTGAGCTCTGCCATCCACCTGCCCCTTCAAGCACCCATGGGAGGACTCAGCCCCGAGCAGAGCACAAGCTGCTCCAAGGAAAGACTGGGGGGAAAAACACCCCAGCAAGGCCCCCCTGCTCTTTTTACAGGAAGAACTGAGTCTTTGGCTACTTTGTCAAAGCAACTGCTTCTGTTGGATAAGAGTTGATGTGGGGACTCAAGTTCTGAACCTTCAGAGACTTGTTGCCCTCCATGCTTTGCTCTCCAAATACAGGACATGCATGAGGTGTTTCCGTGGCTTAACCACAGAGGAAAAGCAGGACACAAAAAGGGTAAGTTAGACACAAACCATTGACCCCTCCCTACTTCCTCCATGCACATTAGATGCTTAATTGCACAGCGTGTTTTCCTCCACAGGAGGGAGAGGCGGCTCGGCCAGAGGGTGGCACACCGGAGCCTGAGGACCATAAGCGCTGATCACGCCCAGGCTGGGGGCACTGCAGGCGCTCAGCATTCTCATCAGTATCGAGGCCTAATCCATTGCTGATTATTTGTTTATTTAGTTACTGCTGTCTAGCTCCAAGCATGTTGCCATCCAAATGAATTTTCATTTAAATATGCAAGCAGTGGAACACAGAATTTTCAAATGGAAGAACTTGGGCTCTGGAACATGATTTGGCATAAAATGAGGCTTGGTAAATAGCATGGTGTCTGTCTTAGATTTTTGCCGAGGGCTTCTAGTTACTGAACAACGAAAAGGTCCTCATTTTAATGATAACTAGTACTTGTATGTGGATTTACTGGATGCAAGCTCTCCTCATATATATTTCCATCTGATTCCCAAAACAGTCCTGGGAGGGAGTATTGCCCTCTACACTGGAGGAGCTGGGACTCAGGAAGGTGGAGTGACTCTCCCAAGGCCACCCAGCCCTCACCCGGTAGAATCAGGACTCAATCTTCAGACTGCAAGTCTCACACTCTGCACTGTGCCCACACAAACTCTTGACTAGGTCCTTCCACTACACGGTGGGCACATCTTGAAGGAATGTACAAAGCAAGATTGCAGGTTAAAGGGATGGCTGTGTAATCATGGGTGACCCCTGTCCAGTGTGGTGGGCATCCTAGGGGGTGAGTTTTCTAAGATCGTCTGAGAAAAGTTGTTTCTTTAGAACCATTTCTCTCTCTTCTTTTCTTTTCTTTTCTTTTCCTTCCTCCCTCCCTCCCTCCATCTCTCTCTCTCTTTTCTTTCTTCTTTCTTCTGAAGAACTACAGTTTGAAGGTCAATGTACCAACAAGATCTCCTACAGAGAAGGCAACCAGTGTGTCTGTGGCAAACACAAAGATACAGTTTCAGGAGGTGAATGGCAACTGACTGGCAGTCCCTGGAGTGTCAGGTTGGTTTCCTTGCTTATTAGCCGAAGGGCCCAGTGCAGACGATCATTGGTGAGTTCCTGAGGTAGGGACATACTAGGGGGAAGTCAGGATACCACCCCACCTTCTCATCCCGTCTACTATTGAATGCAACAGAGAGTAGAAGCCCAGAAACAGAAATGGAGCCCATTTATGACCCATTTTCCTTCTTTTATCTGTGTTGTTACAGAATACATACTATCAATTTGTATTCTGTTTGGGCAGCAAAATTTGGCTACCAAATAATGTTTAATTTAATAATCTGGTCAATTTAGAGGTAATAAACAAAATTTTAATGTAAATAAATAAACTTTTCAAGCAAGAAATAATTTGTTCATTCTTTCTAAAAATGTTTTTGAATACTAAGCTACATTAAGCATACAAATGAGTGGCTGTTACTGTGCAGGGCAGCCGATGACAGAGCCCAGACATGCATTGGGGATTTGAGTTTCAGCTTTCATGATTGTTTACTTGAGATTATGCAAACTCTGGGATAAATAAAACATACATTCCCCTATTTTCTTTCTGTTCATCTTTCCCCAGCCCTCACTGGCTTGTGGATACTCATGAGGTCACATTATTGTTAATATACAAAATTTGCTGACTTTTTACCCCTCTCACATAACTGCAGGGACTTAATCCCTAGCAAGGACTGTCTTCCCCACTGATTGGCTTGGATTCCTATGGAAGGCCCCTCCTGTTCTTATTCCAGGCCTTTCCTTAGCCTCTACTGCCTGCTAACATCTTGCACATAATAGCCACCATACCCACAATTCCAGACACCTTGCTCAGAAACCTGACTTTCCTGGTTAATGTGCTGATTCCCACATTTCCAATAAGAGATTAAAGGAATGTTTTGTCTCCAGCTCTATCTTGCTGTTTAGGCCCCCAAACATGGGCTGTGTGTCTCGTAAGTCCCACATCAAACAGCCCTTTCAGTTCTAGTCTATAGCTCTCATTTCTATAGGGACTCTTGACCTGTGGTCTGCATTTAAGGACACACAGCAGCTGCTCCATTTGCCCATGTCTGGCCCCCAGGTATGCACTCACAAAGCTCCCCTCACCAATGTCCAGGGGACATTTCTCCCTTCCCCTCTTCATCTCCTAATGATGCACTATACTGTCTATCCCACTTTACACATGTTCTCAACTTACTGTCAAATTAATACATCTGGTCTCCCCAAATAGAATTATATATTTTAGAGGACAAATATCATGCTGTATAGTGTAAATAAACAAAACTCTGGTTAGTGAATATAGAGAACTATGTTATTGTCTGGACCATCAGTCATTATATGAAGACTATAAATAAGATGTTTTCAGGTGTCAGTATCTTAACAAAACATAGACTTAATTAGCTCTGAATTCCCTTCATGCTCTCATGTTACATCATTTAGGTGTTCTGTATTCTTGCATCATGCACAGTATGGAATTTGTATTCTGGCAGTATCCAATGACTGCTAGTGACTGGTGTAATCTGGGTAGCAGTTTCTAGTCATGATTCATTAGTTCATTCATTTCCCTAATAGTTACTGAACACCTACTATGTACAAAGTACTATTTCAGGTCTTGTGGATGTATTAATAACCAACAGACAAAATTTCTGCTATCACAGAAATCTTAGTCTAGGATACAATGTGTAACAAGTAAATAAATATGTGATCTAAAGTTAGTTAGCAATGTGTTATGGAGGAAGATAAAGTAGAGCTGGTGGTGAAAAGTGTGTTACATTAAAAGATAACATATGAACATGAACTTGAATGGATTTATTGAGCAACCACATGAATATCTGGGGCACGAGCCTTTCAGGCAGAGGCACTTGTAAGTGCTAAGGCTCTGGGGCAGGTGCATCCTTGGTGAGGTTGAGAAGTAGCAAGAAGCTTCATGTAGCTGGGGCTATGTGAGCTAGGAGGTTGATAGGACAGGGGGCTGTGGAATAGTCAGGGGCTGGATTATGAAAGCCTGCTAGCTAGGCTGAGGTATTTGAATTGTATTCTACATAAGAGATTATGTGCTGGGAGTGACATGATCTGATCAATGTTTTAAAAGGGTAACTCCATAAGAGGGAGGGATGGGCAACAGAGTAGAAATGGAAAAACTAGTAAAGTGTTTATAAAGAAGATGATGAGTTTGAAAGGGTGTTAGCAGTGGACATAAGGGGATCTTTGGTGCAATCTAAAGAGCTATAAAATCAGAGAAAATAATGTAAAGAAAACTTCACTTCAGCAAGTCCTGATGGGGCTAGACTCCCCTCCTTGGGTAAAGTCTCATACTGCCTTTATTTACTACCTATGTTCTGTGCTCTATTATACAGGCATTTGAGGTAGAAATATTACTTCTGTGTTCTTCCCCATAGTTTTTCTGGACACCTCACCTACCACATTTCTTTCTATATCATACCTGCTTTCCTGTAAGATCTAATGCTACAGCTTCATTCTGTCATTTTTCCCCTTTTCCCACAATTTTTTTCTTCCTTTTTGATTTGCTGTGTGGTCCTCTTGATGGTCTGTCCAAACTTGTCATTTCTTTTCTTACTTATGGGTACATTCTGTCTATTGCCAACTGCCCACCATTTTAGTCTGGTAAACTATTGTTTCAAAGATAAAATCCTGTGTTGTAGTACTTAATATACAAACCTCCCCCCCCTTTTTTTCATTTCTGCATTTTATTCCTCACCTTCAAGTGCTGAAAGGATGAAAGCATCATCCGGGCCCCCTGCTGTGGTTTCCTGTCCCAGCCGGCGGACAACCGGAGCGGGAGCAGCTGTGGGACTGATACATCCTGGGTGCCTATCCATATTATCTTGTGATCCAAGAAAGAACCCTCTTAAATAACCATGTCAGGTTTCCATTTAATCACCTACATTTTCCTTATTGGGGTGTCACCGAACATTTCTCTCCTTTTGTCAGAGGCACATGCCTCTGCATTCCCTTTTGAGCTCATTGAATACGGACTACTGCATCTCAGACGCTACACCCACACTCCCCAAGGGCAAAACTCTGAACCGCTCCCTTCCTTCTTTTTTTATCGTACACCTCTTTATCCTAATGTTAATTCTCCCATTCTCAGCATATTTTTATCCACAGGATTTTTGTCCTATCTAGTCACTCTTCATAGGCTCTAAAAACATCCCAAAAAATTATTTCTTCTACTTCTTCACTATCCCTTTGTTAGGAAAACCATCTTTTGTAGGTAGCACAAGTAATTGGTGACTAATACATATGGGCAACCATATACAGCACATAACTTCTAGCTCATGAGAACAAGTTTCTTTGTATCCTTGCGTGAAAGGTGTTCTAAACCATCTGTTTCCAGAACATACTGGTTTTTCGATACTCCCTTTTTCTTAAACTTGCTAAAATGCAGTTCAGCTATGGAATGTTTGCAACCAGCAATTAAATTCCACTTTCCCTGTCTCATCTGAACACTGGGGAGGTCAAAGTAGGGAACACAGCCTTTTGCTATTAGGAGCAAAGACTTCTGCCCACCTCTTTTCTTTGAACTGAAATTGTTGCTCCCTCCAGAATGACTCAGAGTCAGATAGGAGCCCTGAGCAATATCAAGCTAATTTAATTTAGAAAGCATGTCACCAGAGGGCATGGAGAAGAGGTATATTGGCACATTGGCCTACTGACTGCTTTTGAAGCATCTGTATCCATCTTGGAATTGCACTTGGCCAAAGTCCAGAGAAAATTTGATTCTTTTTATGCCAGACTTTGTTTTTGTACCAGTGCAATAGAGATTTTATGAAATATTTTTCCTGAGAAATATTTAAAACAAAACACCATTGCTCTGGAATGGCTGTAGGCATAGAACAGCTTAGGGAAAGGGGCTGCACTGAGTAACCTCTGGGGGACTTTTGAGGTCTTGGATCTGTTGACTTTCTACTGTAACCAGTGTTATACCTAACTGCTTCTGCTATAAAAATCATTCCCACAGGCCTCCCTCACAGAAGAGAAATGAACAGCATGCAAAGAGCTGCCCGAAGCCTTTCTGGGAATTACTGTTTTGGCACTAACTCCCTACCTATTTCTCTGCCCAGCACTCTTCCCCAAAGCTTGGTCCTGGCCCACATCAGAACAGCCAGTCCTGGCCCAGAGGGGTTGAATTGACAGCCCTCCACTTCTTCTAAGATGGCTTCACCACCCTGTATCTCAAGGTCAGAGGCACAAGGGATGCTCTATGCCTCCCCCTCCCCCCACTTATCTGCCTCTGGTCCAGATTCGTCCCTTTCATCTAGAAAAGGCAGCCGGGAGCTGGAGGTCTTTGCAGCAATCCAGCCCATTGTATCAGCCTCAACAAGGACAAAAATCCCAAGGTAAGAACTTAGTTTCTAAAACAATTTGTGTTATGGAAGGTGAAAATGGGTGGAGAACGTTTACTTTTGTTTGCATGGGCCCCTGTATTACTGGTTCAGTTCATGAACAATGTAGCCCTGAAAAACACCCTTCAAGAACACTGTACTGTGTAACATTCAGCAGCCGTATGTTCCTGCTGTATGCTGAGCACCAGTAGTCAGCTCCCCACACTGCTGTGCTTAGGCTTTCTCAGTCTGAAGACGGTAGTTCCATTGCCAGGCACATGGTGGATGCTCAATAAATCTGACTCTTTTACATCACAATCACTAAATTACAATATCAATCGACTAGTGCTGATACCCTGCTGATACAAAGGATATCAGGGCACAGAGGGGTCAGGATATTAGCAAAACCAAAGCTAAGTTAACCGTCTTAAACATAGGCATGATGCAGATTCTGGCTTTTACGTGTACACATGTGCATGAGCGTGACACACACTATTTTTCAGTAAAGGATTTTCTGTTTCCATGTGACATGACTGATTTGTGATCAATTTTGCAGTAATGTGACTCCAACCCTAACAGTCACAGCACAATTCCCAAACATAAGCACAGCCTCAATCACACACACACGCGCGCGCGCACACACACACACACACACACTCATGCACACACATAACCAGAAAGGAGAACCGAGGCACACACCTGAGATCTTCCCTCGCCACTCTGCAGCGGCAGCCAGCGCTCTCACTCGAGCTTTGCCTGTTTAGCTGACACCCTGAGGGGCTCCCCCTCCAGATTGTTATGATGGAGCCGGTATCTGCTGAATGAGCAGTCTGCATTCCAAACCCAGCATCTGGGGGGTAAGAACTCAGATCCTGGAACTTATTTCAAGGTCAATTTGCTTCAGAATCAAAACCCATTTACCATAAAATAGTCATATACTAGAAAGAGGAGGAGGGCCTCCAGAAGGGAAGGCGCATTCATTAAAACAGCTGTAGGAAAGCCAAACTACACGCACACACACACACTCCCTCACAAACTGTGCATTTTAAAACCCTGCCTTGCCTCACTGTTCCTCTACGTTCTGCCTGTCCCCGTGGCTTTCTGAGCCCGTGTGCTCAGCCACCAGAGGTGCAGGGCTGCGGAACAGGACTGTTTCCGTGTCTCATCATCTTGGGTTAAAAACGGGCGCGATTCCCCGGCACAGCTGCAGCCTCCCATCTCATTCCGAGTCACCAGGCCATTACTAAACTATTACCAGGTCCTGGCTGACGTTTTCCTGAGCCAGTGGCAGATCGCCTTAAGCCCATGAGTGAAGCTCAGAGGGTCAGGGAGAATTGGCGGTGGTAATTTTCACCTCATTGTCAAATCGCTGCCTCTGCTTTGTGATGGCCTGGCTCCCCCTGCCCTCTGTCCACAGTCATTTCCTGTTTTCCAGTTTTGAGAAATGTTTTTTTTCCTCAGCTCTTCAACTCCCAAATCCCCTTCTTGGGCAGTGGGGGTCTGCCTTGGTCATGGAAGGAGAAAGGATCCCGGGGACGTGGCATAGGGAGAGTGGAGGAGGGGAGGACAGACAGGCGGGGTGTCGCGTGTGGTCTCGCAGCCTGCCGCAGGGTTATCTCTCCCCGCCTATTCCTTCCTTCCGAGCAGAACTGGTAATTGTTATTTGTAGATGATTTTCTACCCCCTGAAGACATTGGCGGTGTGGGTGCACAAAACCGAGGAAGCATGGCAGACAGCAAGAACAGTGGTTAGCTTGTTGTGAGGATCCTATCGAAGGCCAAGCAGGAAAAATGAAGCAAACGCTGCTTGGCTGAAGGCAGGCCCCCAAGTGCCGCGCCCTGTTCAGCAGGGCTGGCTGAAACTGGGCGCGCTGCAGGCACCCTCAGCCGTGGCTCCTGCAGGGCGGGCCTGGGGAGTAGGGAAGCCACCCCAGGTCACTGCCGAAGGGCAGCAGAGGTCCTACCTCGCTCACTCACCTCAGCTCTAGGTTGTCTATTCAGGAGCTAGTAGTTCACACTTCTCTGTGAGGGTCTGGGGTGGATATGTCTGCACCACGCCAGTGCCAGAAGGGCCGCACAGGAGGCTGGAGACGAAACCTTCTTCCTAGGTGCTGTGAGCTTCCAGGGACAGTGGCCCAGACATCCCGTAGCAGCTGATGCTATCGTTTACGAAGAGCTTCCCGGGAGCCAGGTGCGGTGCCAGCTTTTAATTTCACCCTCTCACCCTGTGTGGCAGCTACTATGTCATCCCGGCATTGCTGAGGACAAACTGAGGCTGGGAGTTTCCAGTTCTGGAGGGAACAGGCCCTGAAGGGCCAGGATTTGAACCCAGGCTTCTCAGACTCCAGTGCGCGGTCTGGTGCTCACCCGTTGTGCCATCTCAGTGCAGTCGGCTGTAGCTTTGACTAGAAATGTGTCTGCTCACCACTGCTGTGGGGTGAAGTAGGTTCACAGTGAAAAGCTGTATCTGGCTCCAAGACGGCGGATTCCACCACCGCACGGAGTTTAAGGAGTCGGGAAGGTGGGGCAAAGCGAGAGGGTGTGGCCCGGGGATCCAGGGATTGAGACCAGGGGAAGGAATGGAGGGGGCGGCCACCGCCTTGCGGGCCACAGGACAGGAGGCTCTCCCGTGTCTCACATTCAACTAAGCAATTTCAACTCCCAGCATGATTTACAGTTTCATAGTCTTGGTGGACAATATGAAGCTGCAACAGCTTTTTGTGCTCTGAAACCTGGGACAGGCAATGGCAGTTTTGTAACCCAGGGGACCTTTGAACGAGAACTGACAAAGCCGTGGCAATCTCAGTGAAAAGTCACCCCTATCTACCCCCAGAAACTGGGCCAAATTGCTCGGGAGAGCTTTGGGCCAGTTCTGGCCTCAGGGGGATAACTTCGCAGCTCCCTGGTCCCTGCCCCGGGGCCGTCCTCTGCGGCTGGGCCTGGCCGGCTCAGGGCCCTCTGGGCCTCCATGCTGACCCCCTCAGCTCCTGTGGGATTATCAGCAGTTCTGTTCCCCTCGGGACAGAAAAGAGAAGAGAAAGAGATGAATAGGAAAAGAACTGACCCAGTTTTGGGTGAGTGTTGATTTTCGGGCATAGGTCTGTATTTGCTAATGGCAGAGCTGGAGCGGGGTGCGGGTCCCCAGGGAGTGTGGGGCTCCTCCCAAACTTGGGTCACCCTCTGGGCTTCAGACGTTTATGGGGCTGCTCTCTCTGGTCAGGCCACAGCAGGGACAGCTCTAGGAATGGGACCCTGACAACTGCATGGAGCCCTTTCTGGTGCTTGTTCTCTGCATTAGGAGGTGGGAGCTACCAGTTAGCAAGGCAGGCCCTCCAAATCTCTTCTAGATCTAGACCGCTGGCAGCCATCACCCCAGAATCCTGGTGACACCTTGCAAGCACTGAGATCTCCATGTCCTTGTGTATCTGGGTGCTAAGAGACCTCCCTAAGTCCCTCTACGATACCAACATTTGGGGATTTTTGCAAAGCAGGGACGGAAAAGCTCAATGCAGGTCTGCATGTAAGAAATAGAATTTCACAGATTAAGCAAGGGTAGGAGAAAGCAAGGCCAAAGAGTTGGGCCCCGAGCTCCTTTGCTGCTTCAGCCACAGAATCAAGGCTGGTGCGTGATGCTCTCTCAGGTTCCCTCTGGCAGTGTGGTGGGGTCAGGCCTGAAGGGGATGCTGCTGAAATAAGAGATCTTAGGTCTCCCAGGCTGTGTGGCTTTGGGCTAAAGACTTAATTTCTCTGAGTCTTGGCTTCTTCTGTGAACCAGGAATGAATGATAAAAGTGTCTCTGAGAGGTAAATGTGATCACGTGTGTAACCTTCATGGCACAGTAAACAGAAGCTGTAATTATGAATATTTTCAGATTAGAATACTTAATTTGAGTCATGGTAAGATTTTAAGTTTTATAAGTTTTACTAAGTTTGGATGAAGTGCCATTCAATCATGGGTTCCCTCCCTAGTCTGGCATTTGGAGATCAATGTTACAAAGGGAGCCACAGCAGTAGCTACCCCAGAGGGGACGCCTGAGGGAGGGCCGAGAGAGCCTAACGGTACCTACTAGAAGAAATATGTGTCTCATAGGAGACCGCAGTGGACTTCGGAATAATGGAAAATACTATTTCAGAGACCTCAGTATGAGGGCCCAGGCTTTGGCAAACTAACAGATCTGGCTTGTGTCCATGGTCAGTGGGGTGGTGAGTGAGGCCACAGGGTCTTCTTGCAGGAGTGGTGACCTATGAGCTCCAAGGGAAGGACAGTGCCCAGGCACCTTGGCTGGTGGCTAGCCCTCAGATGAAAGCTCCCAGCCAGAAGATTTCCTGCAAGAAGTGGCCCAGATAGGAAAGGAAGAAGTCCTATAGGGAAGCAAGAAATGAGGAATGGAAGCTGGAATAAAGACCACTGGAGAGGGACGGACCAGGAGACTCACGTGAGGACAGCTCAGGCTGTGCGTCCTCAGATGGGCCTGGCCCCGTGGATGTAAGCCTTGGCATAGGGAAATAACATCAGATAGAGTTCATCTCACCTGCTCTAACGGGGGGGGAGGCTGAACTGTGGGTGTCACAGAAGCAGACTCCTGCAGCAGAGGCCAATGGAGAGACTGAGGGCCAGGCCACTGAGGGACGAAGGCAGGGCCAAAGCCAAGCTTCCTCCTGCTCTGTGCACTGGTTCTCAGCCAGAAAGAAGCCGCTGTTCCTATTAGCAGAGCTTGGCTGCACCCCTTCCTGTGCGTGGCTCCATAAACTTGCGTTTCACCACATTAGGTTGAACCACGGAAGCGTTCCATGTAGCACACTGTTGTCAGTAGTTTAGCATTTGATAAACATGTGAGGTGACAATATAAAGTGCTTCATCTGTAACTGTCTGTAATTTCAATTCTATTTAACTCAATAAGCACATGTTTGACATCTAATATGCATCCATTTTCTTTTCCTGAGCTCTGCTTCCCTCCATGAAACTTTGCACACTTTTGGAGAGACTTTGAGGTGAAAACATATTACTCATAAATTTCAATAGCTTGGTGATGCATTACAGCACCCAAAATATTTTTCACATTAAAATTGAGATGAGCACTCTAGACAGTTCTAGTACATTTTATGAGTCTCGTGTATTAGTTATCTATGGCTGCATAACGAACGAGCTCAAAATTTAGCGGCTTAATCTACAGTCATACATTATTATCTCTCACAGTTTCTGCCAGCCAGGAATTCAGGATCAGCTTGGCTGGCAGTTTTGGTTCAGGGTCACTCATGTCAAAGTCCGATGCAGCCCAGGGCTGGAGTCATTGATAGGTCTGGCTGGGGTTGGGGGACCTGTCCCAGAAGCGGCTCCCTCACACGGTGGCCAAGTTGTTGCTGCATGTTGACTGGGGGCATCTGAATGTGCTTGGGGCATGTGGGCCAGCTTTTCCCCAAGCAAAAAATACAGTAGTTCAAGGCAAAAATGTCAATGCCTTTTATGACCAAGCCTCTGAGATCATATAGCATCATTCCTCCTGTTAGTCAGATAGCCCAGGCTCCTGACTTACTGTGGGAAGGGACTCTACAAGGACGTGTAAGCCAAGGGGTGAGAGTCCCTGGGGGCCGTCTCAAAGGCTGGCTGCCACAACTAGTAATCAATCTTTGAAATTTACTTTTGGACTATCTTCAGAAGCCTATGTTCATGTACACCATTCTGTCTCCATGTGGGAGAAGTCTTGCTTCTCCCCCTCATTGGACATATTTTAGTCTGCTTCACTGGTTCTGGCCACTTTTGTTCCATCCAAAATAGTTCCCTTCTGCTTCTCACGCAGTTCCTTGCTCTCTGCAATAGGACCAGTGTGTGTGTGTTTGGGTCCCCAGCTCCATTTGAATTAAACCCCTTTTGTCTTTTCCTCTTTCCTTATGTAAGTGGATTCCCCTTTGATCTATTGTTCTCTCAGTCCCAGAGCAATAAGATTTCACACAGGGGAGCTGGAGAGGCAAAGAGGCCAAAGGATTTATCCTGTAATTACCAAATTCATGTACATATGCACAGGGTAGCATATTATCATAAAATGCTGTCATACATGGGGAAACCAGGACTTAGGTCTGCACAGATTCAAGGTGTCATTTGAGATCCAAGTTCTAACCGGGTCTTCACTTCCCTGTACTGGGATAGCCTCCTATTACCTCATGTTTAACATATTGAAGTAAAATCAAATTCATCATCTTCCTAAAATCAGCACTTCCTCCTGACTATCGTTTTTTTATGCTTCCTCCTAAAAGGTGCAAAGACTAAACACTTCAATGTCTCATTAGCTTACCATGATCCCCTTTGCTCTGTACATACACACAGTAGCTACACTGAACTGTTTCTCTTCTTCAGCCCTATTTTCCATTTTTACAACCACCTTATTCCAGGTTTCTATCACCTCTCCAAAAGTTATTTGCATCAGTACCCCAAGGTGTCAGGTCCCTTTCATGCCTCCAATGCAATCGATTCTATATGCTTTGACCAGCTCAATATTTATTAAATGCCACTTTCATCATTTCATGCTTCTGCTCAAAAGGCCTTCCAGTATTTCCCCACTAATGTTACAATGAAGTCTAAACTCCTTGGCCCAGCGTATATGATCCTCAGCACTCATTCCAAAGTACATTTCTACTTTTCTTTCCCACCCAAGCTGACAGCTCTCCCTACATGTCTTTCCTCATGTTGTTCTCCACCCCAAATAGGCCTTGCCCCTGCCCCCACCCAAATTGCATGCACTCATTTCCCCATCTCCCCATCACGCCTCGTTGAGGACTCTGGCTCTTCCGAGCTCTGCTTTTCTTACCCTCCAGTTTCAGTTATTCGCCCACACTGCCCATTTGCCCCAGTGTAGAAACTTGTATTAAAATCAATTTCTCCTTACTCGGTGCCAGAGCTCCTTGAACAATAACCTTCTTGTGGATGACACTCTTCTCTGCCCAGCTTGGTTGAGCACACTGTTCTATGTATGAGAAGAATTCAGTACTCATTTCTAATGAATTCTACAGGCCAAAAGCCCCAATAAAAGCCCCAGGAACAAGGTTTTTCACAGATTCCTTTCTTCCTCTTCTGGCTCAACAGTTACTGTGGTTGGAAAGAGCTGGGTTTCCCATCACAGCGTCAACCTAAAACCCTTGCGTCTGCACCAGTGAAGGACATCACCACGTCCAGTCCAGCAGAGGAGACACTACATTTACTCCACTGCTGCTGATGCCCCAGTTTTGTTTGCTTGCACTAGGCTTATTTTCTCTCTCAGTTTACCCTGTTTATTGTTTGACAATTTAACCATTGTTTTCAGTGCCATTGGCAAGTGCCCTATTTAGGGCTACCCACTGTGGGAAGCTGAAGTAATTTGTGCTTGTACATTTTTGTTTTCCATGAGTTGCTGCTAAGGAGAGAATGCCAGGACTGCACAAGTGTCTGAAACAAAGAAATGTATTTCTCCTGTCGCCAAGGGCAGAGACTCCCACTGCTTCTGCTAGATGAAGGGATGGATGCAAGAGAAAGACAGGCGTCCTGAGATCTGAGAAGCCTTGGTGGCTTCTCCCTGACAGAGAGGAATGACCTTTAACCCACATCCTAATTAGCATTTATATTAAGTGAACTGGGGACTGGGTAGAAGGTTGAGGACAGAACCATGCTTGAGCTTTAAGGGAGGAGTGAATAAAGGGGAGTAGTTATTTACTCGCCCAGCAAATAACGATCTATTAAGGGCCATACCCAGGGACTGGCACTGCCATTCATTAAAAAAAAAGAAAATCAAGAAATAAATCCAGCTCAAAGGCAAACCACAGTCTGCTTTTCCAGAGCCTTGTCCCCGTCAAGGAGTCTTTGATCTTTGAATTAAGCCAAAGTCTGTTGATGGAAACCCGAACTGCGCTGCAGTCAGGGAACCACACAGCATGAAGGCAGACAGGGAGAAGACCGAAATAAGAGATGGAGAAGGCCTGGGTCATGGCTTCCATTACTAAGTGTGGGCAAGGTGTTTCCCTGCAGGGTCTTTGCTCAGACTTGGCCTTGTCTGGGTTTCAATGACTTTAATAATGGAGCTTTGACCAGAACTCAGTACTGTATTATAGAGCCAGGCATAAAAATAGTGAAATAACCCGGTATGCCAAGCAATCCAAGCCTAAGATCTCAGTGTGGCTAGGACCAAAAATGTCAGAAAGGTAGCCCTAGGGAATGTAACTGTACATATTCAGAGTGTAAATGTACATACTTAGAGAATGTAACCCTGGGTCTCACCCCTCATGAGATCCAGACCTAATGGGACAGAAGCCTGTAGACCCCAAGCCTCTGCATAAGTCAGCCTCCTAAGGTTCACAGGAAGCTGAATAGATGTGTTTCCTGTCTGCACCCTGACTTAGTACCCCCACGTTTTTTTTTTGTTTTAAATACTGGTCATGTATAGAAATTTATTTTGATAACATGAGTTCCCTTGGCTTTAAGAAGTTCTACATTATTATTGTAACAAGTATTTCCAGCTATTACAGGTGACACAATTACAGGAGAGCCAAGAAAATCAGAATGAAAAGTTTGACATCTAGTCATGACTTTGCCCCCAACTTTGTGGGACGTTATTGAATCTCAGTGTCTCTGAAGCTGTGTTCTGTGTTCTTATTTAACAAATGAAGCAAGTCCACTGGATGGTATCGGAGAAGGTTTCACAAGTGATGCATGAGGAGAGAAGGAAGGAAAGAGGGCAGGAGGAAGAGAGAGGAAGGCAAAAAGAAAGAGGGAGGGAGGAATCATTGACAGGCAGGAAAGGGTAAAGGGCATGGTGGACACAGTGCTCCTGGAGATGTCCAGGAACAAGGCTTGGAGACCAGGACAAAGTCTTTACGTGCATCTGATGAAGGCTTAGGTCCCCAGGTCAGTGGGTATGAGATTATCAGGGCCCGTTGCTTATGGTGTGACACTGCATAAACAGGCTCAAAAAGAATGAGCTTTCTCCTTAATTGAGATCCTCTAATCTGCCAATCTGTAGCCAGAATCTGAGAAACATTCAAACTGGTAAAAGGAAAAATTATTTTTGTAAATACCTGCTAGGTTACCTGAGCGTTAAGCACTTTCCTATCAATTCATCTCATTTACTCATTCAAAAATGTTCATTGAGCAAATGGTGTATACTGGGTTTTGCCAATAAGGAGACAAAACAAAATCATTTCCTGCCTTCACAGCATTTGCAGACTAGTTTACAGGATAGGTTGGGAGAATGACAACAAATAAACAAGCACAGCAACTATCAATTACATTCGCTTTCAGTAAGTGCTGCATGAGTAAGAGAGCCCTCAGTTTACAGGCAAGAAGACTGAAATTTAGAGGGATCAAATACCTTGTTCAGCATTTTGCTGCTAATAATCTTTAGAGGCAGAATTTAAATGAAGGTCTGTTAACCCCAAATGTACACCCTTCTTACTGTGCACATCAGCCACCTTTCCTCCCCAAGGAGAGAAAGAGCATTAGAAGGGGAGGGAAGAAATGGGAAAGCAACAAAATTGAAATTATGGGTCATGCCATGATTGGGATTGACTGGCCCGGGAGAAGTTACCTACTGCTCATCAAAAATATGAAATCTGGGGGCCAACTAAAGCAGCCAGTATAACCTACTGTAACAAGGTTGTTATGAAAACTCAAACAAACAAGCTTCAAATAAGCTACAGGAGGACACTATCAACACAATGACTGAGAAGCAGGGACCCGTTCCTCCTCCCTCTGAGCAAGTGAATAGAGAAAGGCCAGCAGTCCTCCTAAGTTGTCTTCAAAGGCAATTACACTCACAGTTGCATAAAACTTCCATCCATGAATGTGTCTTTTTTTTGCCAGCTCCTGGCTGTTTGCGAGCATTGCAGACATTTGTGTTGGATATACAAAGCCATTTCAGCTGCTCAAAAGCTATCAGCACTTACATGCTAGTTTTGAGCAAGACAGATCCTGCAGCACTAGGGGCATCAAAGGGGATTACCCAGAAACCGATAACAGATTTTAATTTAGATGATCATGATGGGGGCTTAGGAGGAGGAGGCTGCAAAATGGACAGATTTAACTGCAGGGTGGCAAAAGGAATGAGATGGAGTTGATGATAAAGGTACATTTGGAGGTTTATTTAGTCAGCCACCATGTGGTCTCATATGCCATGGCCTTTCCTTTATGATAGGCAGCAGGCTACAGAAGGAAAACCCCCCAGAGCAGGCTGTCCCAGTGCCAAGCATACAGGCCAGTGGGGAGACCTTAATAGCTATTACTGCTCTTTGTTACCCTGGAAAGAAACAAAACACCCTTGTTAACAACCCAAACTACCAAACGCAGCCTAGTTTAGGGGTGAGGCATGAAGGTGCCCCACCCTGACAGAGTTCTCCTGCCATCAGTTTGCACATGTTTTTTCTTCGGTTGGTTTTTGGGTTTTCCCTTGGCCACTGTTTGACTCTCCTACTATTAAAGTGTCCCCACTATTTTCCAGACTCATCACTGTTATCTCTAGTTAGAGTCCAACCACTGGCTATTAGTCCCTTCTGCTTCTGTCCCACAGTCACTCAGTATCTACTCGCATAAAACACTCTTTCATCTGTTAATCTGTCCAAATATTCAACAAATATAAATTGATTGATCAACCGCTACCTGCAAAGAATTATGGTTGATACAGAAAATAAAGCAGTGAGCAGGACAAAATCTGGTCCCTGGTTTCCTGGGAAGAGTTTCATTAATGTGGTGATAAAAAAAAAAAGAAAAGGATGATGAAAAAACATAATTTTTAATAATGAATATCAAACAGGAAGTACAGAATTGAAGTAATGATTATAAAGTCAGCTGAAGGAAGTGACTTAATGAGATCGTCCAGGAAGGGCTCCGAGGTCGCTGGGATTAAGTCTTTTGAAGGAGGGGCCATGTAAGCTGACTTGAAATTGAAGAAGACACCTCTACATGATAAAAACACTTTTTAAAACTAGGACTAGAAGGGCATCTCATCCTGATAAAGGACATCTAGCAAATACTCATAGTTAACACTAGTGAGAGACTTCACACTTTCCCTCTAAAGTCAGGAATAAGGCAAGGATGTCCGTCTCTCCATTCTCTCCTCTTGCATTCAGCATTGCACTGCATGTTCTACCCAGGGCAATTAAGCAAGATGAATAAATGAAAGTCATCCGTATTGAAAAGGGAGAATCAAAACTATGTCTCTTTGAAGATGTCATGATCTTATATGGAGAAACTCCTAAGGAAACCCCAAAGAAACTATTACAACCAAGAATCAAGTCAGCAAAGTTGCCAGGCATGCAATAAACCCATGAAAATAAATTGTATTTTTTTCTATACACTAGTGATGAACAACCCAAAAGTGAAACTAAGAAAACAATTTCGTTTATACTAGCATCAGTAAGACAATGCTCAGAAATAATGTTAACAAAAGAAATGCAAAACTTATATTCTGAAAACAACAAAAAGAAGCTGAAAGAAATTTAAAAAGACCAAAATAAATGGAAAGTCACTCTATGTTCATAGATTGGGATATAATATCGTTAAAATGTTAAATTTGCAAATTTACTGACAGAATCAACAAAATTCTTCTCAAAATCACAGCTTCCTTTGGTATTGGCAGAAATTTACAGGCTGATCCTAAATTTATAAGGAAATACAAGAGACCCAGAATAGCCAAAACAATCCCGAGTAAGAAGAACAAAGCTGGAGGGTTCAGATTTCCTGATTTTAAAACCAACTGCAGGACCATATTAATCAAAGGTCAGTGAGTACTGACAAAGGGATGGACATATAGACCGACAGGATAGGATAGAGTCCAGAAACAAAACTCTCACATTTATGCTCAATTGATTTTGACAAGCATGCCAAGAAAATTCAATGGGGAAAAGAATCATCTTTTTGACAGATGTTGCTGGGACAACTGGACTGGCACATGCAAAATAATAATTTTGGACTCATGTTTCACATAACACATAAAAAAGTAACTCAGAATTGATCATGGACTTAAATGCAAGAGATAAACTTCTGCAACACTGCGTTAAGAAATGGCTTAACAATTGTTATAACTTTTGTCATATATATGTCATCCAAACACTACGGACAAAATAAGCATCATCAAAATTAAAACCTTTTGTGATTCAAAGGCATCAAGAAAGTGAAAAAAGAACCCACAAAATGGAAGAAAATATTTGAAAATCACATATCTGATAAGAGACTAGTATCCAAAAACAATTAAAAACTCCTACAACTCAGTAACAAAAAGACAAATCTCCCACCTACAAAATGGGCAAAGGATGTGAACGGACATTTCTCCAGAGATATATAAATGGCCAATAGGCACATGATAATATGCACAGCATCATTAGTCATTAGAAAAATACAAATCTAAACAGGAGA
This sequence comes from Manis pentadactyla, assembly GCF_030020395.1. Taxonomy (NCBI): domain Eukaryota; kingdom Metazoa; phylum Chordata; class Mammalia; order Pholidota; family Manidae; genus Manis; species Manis pentadactyla. Next base: position 16,653,766 of record NC_080031.1, on the reverse strand, counting down.
AACCACTTCACCCTCACTAATAAAGTTACAATAAAAATAACAGGTAATAACAAATGTTGGACAGGATGTGGGGAAATTGGAACCTTCATAAATTCATGATGGGACTGTAAATGATGTGGCCACTTCAGAAAACAGTTTGGCAGTTATTACATTTTGTAAAAAGTTTCCCTATGACCCAGCAAATCCACTCCCAGGTGTATACAGAAGATAAATGAAAACAAATGCCCACACTGAAACTTTTGTATACATGTTCATAGCAGCCATATTCGTTTCAGCTAGAAAGTGAAAGTAACCGAAATGGATAGACCAAAGGTGGTACATCTACATAAGGAAATATTATTTGACCATAAAAAGGAATGAAACATTGATACATGCTACAGCATAAATAAACTTTGGAAAAACTGTGCCAAGTCATAAAAAGAAGTCAGTCATCGAAGCTCACATATTGTATGACTCCATATGCACAATGTCCATAACAGGAGAATCTGTAGACAGCAGTAGACTAGTGATTGCCTAGGGCTGAGGGTGAGGTGGGTGTCAAAAGTGACTGTTAATGGGTACAGGCTTTCTTTATGGGGCAATGGAATGTTCTAGAATTGACTGTGGTGATGGTTACACAGCTATGTCAATATACCAAACAATATTGAGTTCCATGATTTAAATCGGTGAATTGCAAGGTATGTGAATTACACCTCAATCACGCTGTTTAAAAATAATTGAGGCACAGGGCATAAATCTGCAAAGAAGTAAAAAGCCAACCTTTTCAAACAATTTTGCTTCTCTCTCACTTACCAACTTCACATTTCCCTGTATGGCCCCGGAAGATGACTGGTTAGCCAGAGACGGGTAAGATTCCTCAAGGGAGGAACAACCTAAGACAGGCACAGTCGCAGGGGGGCCATCAGGTGAGAAATTGGGGATCAACAGAGGTGAGGCTTAGAACCTCACTCCCCCTGTTTTGAGAGAAATCATCTGCATCCGTGGATGTTTTGTTGCCCTTGTCTAGCTTGGATTAATACTTCGCCTATAGGCACAGACCTGATCATCTACATTTGCCTTCTTACAGCACTAAACTATGTTTTCTACCTTTATCTTGCATCTACCTACCACTTCAGCATTTTATTAAAAATAATAATAATAATAAGGGAGAAATGTGGGATTCACATATAAATCAAGTATAAAAATCAAACGAATATTCATATTTGACCTGATTGTTTATAGTTCATAATGCGTGATCAAAACCGAAAGTTTCTGTGATGGCTGCCCTTGTACTGTTCACCATGTAAGAACTTATTCACTATGTAAGAATTTGTTCACCACGTAAGAACTTGTTCGTTGTGCTTCTGGATTAATGATTGTGCATCGAGTCCCCTGTACAGAATTTTATTGTTATTAACTGTTAACAACCATTTGATCAATAAATATGAGAGATGCCCTCTCAAAAAAAAATAATAATAATTGAGGCAGAGCTAGTCAAGCAATAAGCTGAGACAAAAGTAGTAGCCCATGCTCCTTCTCCTCGAATTATGGTCCATGGACTAAGAGCATCACTTGGAAATGCAATCGTTAGAAATGCAAATTTTGGGTCTAACCCTAGATCTATGGCATCATATTCTGCATATTAACTAGTTCTCCAGTTACATGCATTTTATAATTTGAGAAACACTGGTTTAAATAGAGAGGAAGTGAGGCCCAAAGCTCTGAAGTAGGAAGAAATGCCAATATATTGGTCTACTGGAAAGACTGAGAAAAGCTAGTGTGGCTTAGCATGGAAAAGGAGAAATGGCATGGGGTTAGTGTGCAGAGGTTAGCATGGGGCATATTTTCAGGGCCTTACACTGTAGGGTTTGAGGTCTGGATTTCACTACTATTGGGAGGGATCAAAAGACTTAAGTAAAGGAGTGAAATCACTATACTTGCTGACATATGGAATATGAATTGGGAGGGAGCAGAAGAAGAAATTAAGAGCCTCGTTGGTTGTCAGGCAGAAAGATATATGTGCCTTCAACTAAAATGGTGGTAGTGGAGATGGACAGGAGAAGGTGATTCCAAGATACATTTCGGAGGTTGATAAGATTTGCTGATGATTGAATATAGATGGTATAGGAGAGTGTTCCTGGGTGCTTGGCATTGAACACTTGAGTGAATGTTGGCACCATTTATTGACATAGTGACAACTGGATGGGTGACAGGTATATAGCACAGTATAAAAACAGAACTCAATGTTGACAGTGTTAAGTTTGAGTTTTCCTTAAAGGTCCAAACGGAAATATTGGATGTGTGAATCTAGAGCTCAAGATACTTGAGCTGGAGATAAAATTTGGGAGTCATTAATAAAAAGATGCTATTTATATGGGGTGACCTAGGAGAATGGAGAGAATACAAAGAAATACTAAAATGCCAAAAAAAGAATGTGAGTTTCACTCTCTGATTGGCAACCCAGAAAAACACTAGCAGTTCTCTGGGGAGTGAATATAAAGGAGAACCCATGTTTTGGGAATGTAGACTCTAAGGAAACATTGACATAGGCTGACTTTATGGGAAAGGGCATTATTCAACATAATTAATATTGGGAAGGTACTGACATTAACCACTCAGGCCAGGCTCTGGCCATAGTCCTGGGACCCCTCCCTCTATTTCTATTGTTTAGAAAAGCAGGCAGATCAAGGAAAAATCAGGGATAGTGGGTACAAGGTAATATGGCAGTGAAGGAAACTCAGGGAACTTGATCAGAGTCCACTCACCGACCCCCAGAGAGTATTTCATTATTTCAACAACCAGAATAGCTATCTCTGTGCAGCCTGGCTGAAGAGAAAGCAGCCCTCAATACAGAGGACAAAAGCATTAAAAGAGGTATTTTAATTAACAATGTGGCCTGTAAAATGAACTATAGAGATGTTCCAGTTAGTTTCTTTTTAAATCCAATTCTTAGATTTTACTAGTAAACCAATTACTTGTACCTCCAGTGTCACTCTTGTTTCCTGTATTTTGAATTATGGCAAGCTGGTTAGATGCCTATTGCTCCATTAGAGCAAGGACCATGACTTACACATGTTCTGCATTCAAGCAGTAGTTAGCTCAGTATTCTACATGCAATGCATGTGCAATTCTCAATAAATATTTGTTGAATAAGTGGATAAATATATGACTCTCTACATAGGTAGGAGTAAAACCGAAACCAGGAGAAGACATCTTCTCATTTCGGCTGGTCATACACAGATCACGATTCAATAGCACGGACCTATCATTGGAAGAGACCTTGTATCACCCAAAGACACCGTTTTTCCCACTGTGTTCCAGGAATCCCTATGGAATCAGACCACACGGTTCCTGGGGAGCTGCCTTGAAAAGGGGAGGCACATTTGGGATAGGATACAATTTGACCCCTGAACCTTTTTTAGCCAGAGCAACAATATTATCTCCTCCCAAGTGAGATTTCATTAGAACACATGGCTTATCTATTTTTTAAAAGATTTTAAATAATTTATTAAAAATCATGATCTGATGCAAATTGCTCTCTTTTTCATCATGAAATTAAGACAAGAGAGGTTGGTGATAATGGCAAAATCATAGTTAGTTGGTAAGAGCAGGGACTGCGAATATGCTTTCACAACACCATGTTGTTTCTGCCGAAATTCCCAAGTTCCTAAATCCTGGATGGCCATTGCCACCCATCTGTGACCTCACAGAGAGAACATCAGACTGTAAGAGCTGTTTGGGCTGAATCAGGACTTGAGGTTAGTAGGACGCAGCTCATCCCTGTCGGGTCCCATCCTGTTCCCTGACTCTTACCTGACTTGTAGGAGAGAATTAAATTCTCAGAAAAATTCTGAGAAAGCATCAGAGAGCAGCCCCATCTTAAGCCCCAAACCTGAGTCTATTCAGAACCCAGCTTCGACTTTTACTTGGCATGAGGAGCTACGTCCTACCCAGAAGCAGAGGGATGAATTCAGTGATTTCCAACCCTGACTCAGGTATTTATTCAGAAATATGAACGATTTAAAAGTGTGTCTCAGAAGTAACACCCAGTTTCATAAGGAAAACATGGTGAATGTCTGCTGAGAAGAGTAGTCACACTAGGGTTGGCAGTAATTACAGGCCTTGAACGCTGAGGCTTTGTTTTTTGTTGTGTCTGGACCAGCAAATCCATTTCCCACCCCCTTTTCTTTCAACCTGTAAGTACTGGTCAATGGTCAGGTTGTTTTCTCTGCAATTGACATTATAAATAGGCAGGATATTTACATTCCCTATTATATGTTTTAAGATTTCCTTGGCAAAAGAACTGTAAATGCAAAGTAATAGCATGGCTGGGAGGCAGGGGGCCATAATTAAAATCCTTTTTTGTTTTTTAAATGGCTTATTAAAATGCTTGTGAAACCTGCTACACAAAACAACAGCCAAAACCCCTTTGCTGCTAAATGGAATGAATGGATTTTTCAAATGTCATGCTAGTATCCACTTAATAATACATTTTCTTATAGACAGGACAATAATATATATTTTAATCACTTTTCTACAGGCAATAGACTGCATTGGAGCTGCCCTTCACTGGCACTTGGAAATTATGAATTTTTCAATAACCTTTTCTATTATTCATCCTGTGTTATTCCGTAACATTTCTGCATGAGAAATGTGCTTCCCAGGCACTTTATGAATCTCTTCTATTATTTATTAAACAGCAAGGTGTCTTCCCACAACCCTCACCCCAATCCCCCAGAGAAGGCTGTTTGGAGGAAGGGCCCAAACATGTACGGGCACATCCTGTGTTATTAATAATTTCGTATCTATAAGAGATGCAGATTGAGCAGCTTCGTCTATGCAGTTTAACTTTGGCTGCCAGAGGTGCGCTGGCTCAGAGAGGTGAGTGAGGTGTGCTAGTTGGGAGGCGGGGAAGACAACCGCCTAGACTGTTCCTCTGCACTGCAATTGGGTGACATTCTCTACTCCGAAACTGTCCCTATCCTAGAAGGGAGGTCCCCAGGGTGCATAACTCTGACCAAGAGTCAGGATTCCTTGGTTTCACTGTACTGCACATGTAGGATCTGACTTGGAGAAACCTCAGTGTTTTCATTATCTTACCACCAACAACAACTATTTTCTTTGCCTGCATAACTCCAACTCCTCAAGCATATCACCGTCTGCCAGGCGCCTCCATGGCACCCTGCGTCTTTCCTATTACAGTATTTGTCATACTATATGACTTAATGGTTATGAGCCATTCCAGGGAGGGAGAGATCTCTCCTGCCCACCGTTATAATCCAATGCCTACATGTAAATTTAGCACAAAGTGAGTGCTCAATGATTATTTGGGTGATTGTAAAGATATATAAATAATATGGCCAACCAAGTGCTCTTCCCTAAAGTGACTTTAAAAAGGACTAAGAGATGCTAAAGATCTATGTGGCAGTTCATTTACTGCTCATTAAATATACACCATGAGTCCAGCAGGATTCTCGGTCCCCCAGAAGTGACACAGGACCCCATGACTAGCCCTGGTTCATGAATAGGCATAGACGGAGCGTGGGACACTAGTGAGACGTGTGGCTCTCTACTCTCTGCTCCACCGTGGTTTTAACAGAAGCCACGTGTTCCAAATGGCATGGTTTCAAATGGAGGAACCTCCCTCAATGCAGATCCCTGAATAATTGATGTTGAGGAATGCTCCCTGGCACTATGTACTCACACACACACACACACACACACACACACACACACACACACACACGCACACACACATACGTATACACTGACCTTTATTTTGTTATGCCACTGAGATCTAGGGGTGAATTTGTTACTGTAAATATAGTCCTGCATAAATAACCTACATAAATAGAATTATGCAGAAAGAGAAATATGGTGGAGAGGATTCGTCGTTTTAGTTATTAGTTTGTTTTCTTTCTCATTTCTGAACCCTTCCTCTCTGGAACATGGGAATTCATCAGAGTATTACCATCTGGTGCCACAGCTAAAAAGAGAGGTTGTTCTGGAAAAGCTTCTAGAACCTTAGAAATCTGATTTATCCTTAATTTTATTTTGAGAAATCCCTTACAGAAAAAAGTAATTGTTAAGGTAATTCTCCTGCTTCCAATAAACTAGTGAGTTGTCTGTCCCCAGTATTCTTGGTTTCCTCCACTTACAGCCTGGAGAGAGCAGGGTCAAGATCAGCCTCCGGCAGACCCTGAGTGTGTAGTGCCATGGAGCTCCCAGGAGCAGAAGTGGATGGTAACCAAGGGGCTGGAAGCATGAGGTCCCCAGCCCCCCGGGCCAGGACGCAGAGGCGGCGGCTTGTCTTTCTTGGGCACTTCCTGAGGCTGTGGATTTTGTTTTCTGTACCTGGGCAAGTGGACTCTTGAATTCTTTAGAATGAAGTTCCCCTAAAGCTAATATTAAAGGATGCCAATAATGGTGTGGCTGGAGATTTGTGTGTACTCAATCGATCCACATGCCAATCTCAGGAAACAAGACATTTCAACAGAATGTTTCCCCTGCTTGCTTACGTGCCTCATCCCCTTAATCTGGGGACAGCATGAAAGCTGGAATAATCACTGTGTAGGCTATGGGATGCAAAGATCAGGAGGCTGGGTGCTACCTTCACAGGCAGCTCCTGCCCAGGGTAAGGGTGCAGGGTGGGGGCAGATCACACAGAAGTGTGAATGTCCAGCTGGCGACAAAGAAGGTCCTCGCCTGGGGAATGGAGGAGTGGAAGCGAATGGGAAGGCTGGGAAGTAGAAATGTGTGTCCCAGCTGGAGTGTGCTGAGGGGAGTGTCTGCAGAGGCTTCACCGCCGACAGTGTGAGGAAAGCAGTGACAGTGGCCACAGAGGTCCGGAGCGGGGGAGAAGGGGAAGGAGGCAGAGGGCAACAGACAGCTGGAGCCACCCACGTGGCATTGAAGGGGCTCCTAATTATCCTGAGGGACCAGGCTGATATTCACTGGAAAAATCAACCAACGTTCTCGCCCCAAGAGAAAAAAGTCTGATAAAGTAAGTGTAGGGGCTGCACATAGAGATGCAGGGAGAAAACCTTTGAGGGCATAGGGGAAAGAGCTCATGTCCCCAGGCTTCCCTCCCATTCCCAGGGTTGTGCCAAGACCCCAATTTGAGCCTTGCTCCTCTCCCATCTAGCAGAGCACAGGGGATGGGGAGGGAGGGGAGGGAGGAGAAGGGCGGTGGAGGAGGGAAACCTCGATGAGGAAGGTCAGCGGGAATGATATTACGGCCTCTGGGCCAGATTCTGCTCGCTGTTTCTTACTGTAAATAAAGTATTATTGGAATGTAGCCACTGTCATTCATTTCCCTGTGTTGCCACAATGGCCAAGCCAAGTGATTTAGGTAGAGCGCTCTGACCCTCCAAACCTATAATATGCACTGTCTGGATCTTCAGAGACAGTGTTCACTGATCCCTGGACTCGCCTTAAATAGTAATCTTGACTTGACTTGAAAAAGGAAGACAAACGTTGAAACAGACTAGGGACGTTTGGAAGACCCTATATCAACGTCTCCTACCATCCAGGGAAGGAGTCGGGTGAAGGACACCTGTGAGTTTAACAGACGTCTAGCTGCTCCCCACCACGGGGCCATCACCAGGTGGGGTCAGTTCCCACAAAGAGGGAGGGGCTCAGGGGACCCACAGGGCAACTGCACACGTAGGGTGCGTGTGCAGAGTCTGGCCCGGCCCAGAGCCAGGGCTTTCTCCTCCCTGCTAGGCAGGCACCCAGGGAGGCCAAGGGCTCAGCTTCTGTCCCGCCGCATTGGTTTCCATTCTCTGGACAGACGGGACCCCTGCTTCTTCGTCCTGCTTGTTGTCTGCATAGGTAAACCACTGTCCGGCTGCTTCAGGCTCTGGATCGGCTCTGAAGTACTTAAGAGTTTGCTTTTGGGGTTTCCTGAGATACTCTTGCCTCCCCGCCCCTTTGCTCCTGTTCCAGAATCCCTACTAGTTTCAAATAGGAGGCAGAGGGGTTTGATGTGCCTTCTCTGCAGCCCTGAAAACTCCATGCATGCCCAGGCCACCCTGGGGCTCCTGAAGACCTCCTTTATGTGGGAAATGCAGGCCTTCCTTCTTTCATCTCAGGCAAGCCTCCTCCATGTCAGCAGCTCTCTGCATATCATCTATTTATGTGGGTTTCACAATGAGGGGGAAAGTCACTTGAGATGGAGATGTCATTTGCAAAATAACAGTAGTGTCCCAGATGATGAGAAGCAAACACCCCCAGGGTCAGTCCTGCTAAATGATACATCTTTCTTAACTATTTAGTTTGTGAGGCTATATGAGCAGAGCACTTAGACTAATTTCAGGGTCTTTTCTTCCCTCTGTATGAACTGCTCAGCCCTCTCCAATACAGAGCTGTATTCCATAATTGGATCTCATCAAAGCTTTCTCAGTGTCTTCAGCTGGTGGAGGCACATCGGGATGTGCAGGGAGGGGACAGGCACCAGCAGGGGATCAGCTGGTGGGCTGTGCCTGGGTGGTGGCTGTGTGCCCCACGTGAAGCCTGAACAGAGCGACTAGTCTTGTTCTGTGACTCAGCTGTAGCCAGCCCTCCTCTTGCAAGCCACTGTCCTTTCTCCCAAAGAATGAAAAACAGCAGTGATATCAAGATCCCCCTCTAACTGAAGGCTTACTGTGTGTTAGACACTATGCCAGGCATTCTGCATACATTTTACAATTGATTTAAGCCCCACAAAATCTTATAAGGCAGAGGCACCATTAGCCAGGTTTACAAACAAGGAAATGGAAGCCCAGAGAGGTTGAGTAAGTGGCTTGAAGACACACACATAGTGAGTGGCTCATCAGGGATGAAACCTCAGGAGAGGAAGAGGAGAGAATGTTAGACCTTTACAGTGTGTGGTGATCCTCCCTTCCTTTCTGTTAATTGCTGTAGGTTTTCATGCAGGTCAGCAGGCCGGAGCTCATTTCATTTCTTCTACTTCCCTTCAAGATGCTGCAATATTTTATTTGTAAAGAGGATTGCTACTAATCTTTCTTAAATTAGGAAACATTCCTTACACACACACACACACACACACACACACACACACACGAGAGCATTATGTAAGACTTTGTGGGAAAGGAGCTAAAAGGAAATCCACTCCTAACTGTTCCTCCCAACACAAACTATTACTACATGAACAGGTATAGGACAACTTTATGTAGAAATAAAAATAATCTATAGAAAATAGCAGCATTTCCCCCCCCAAATCTTTCCAAGTGTCAGATTAACAACATATAAGTGGGAGTACAGGTATAGATTTCTTTTTCTTGAATCTAATTGTTATGATACATAGATCCTGAATTGTCCTCCTCCTAACTCTGTCTAAAACAATCTAACTTATGCATCTAGAAGCAAAGAATGTTCCATGTGCATCAGAAACAAGTGTATGTAGGAGTGGAACAGAGAACTTAGGAATTGTCAGCAACCTAACCAAAGGAATATAGACCCTTTGAATGCATTCATCTTAACAAATATATATAGAAGTTCCAGTGTGCATCAGGCAATATGCTAGGTGCTAAAGGGAGAAAATGAAATAAGACATAGGCCAAGCCCTCAAGGATCTTGCAGTCTACTAGCAGACATTCAGATAAGCATAAAACAATATTGTAAGTGCAGAGACTAAGTGTGCCCAGAAACACAGATAAGCATGTAAAACCAAGCAAAATAAAAACAAAACAAAACAGAAACAAAACACACAAGAAGGGTTTTTGGAACTAGATGATGTTGATTTTAAGTCCCAGCCTTCCCCATATACTATTAGCTGGCTGACCTTTGACTTGGCACTTAGGTTTGGTTTTCTCAGCTAGGAGTGAGTAATAATAATGCTTTCCCTGTAGAGCTCTAATGAGGATTAAATAAGCTAATGTGTGTAAACTGCTTAGAATTGTGCCTGGCATGGATAGGGGGTCTTTCCCAGGTTTCAGATACCCTGATGGAGTCCCCTCCAGCCCATGTGCTCTGGGGAAGCTCAGCCACCTGCCCTGAGGGAGTGCAACCTGCCTTCAGGACATCCTAGACACCCCACCTACCTAGACCTCAGCAAGGAAATGGCTTCCTCACTTGACCCCCTTCTAGTCTCCAGTATTGCTGCAACTTCCAAGCAGGAGCCCCTGCAGCTGGAGGAACTGGAGGCCAAGGAGAAGGGGCTGTGGGGAGGGGCACTGAGGGGGCCCAGGGCTGCTCTTGGTCTATTTCATCTCTTGAGTGGTGAGGGAGAAGGAGAGAAATAAGTAATAGTTTGCTTTTTGCTGGATGTTGGAGTGCATTTCCTACTAATAGCTCCTCTCACAAGGGCAACTCTTGACACTTAGGCAAGAGACAGTGTGAGAAGAGCAGGACAAGATAAAATTACAAGTGACAGCATAGCCCGTGTCCACAATTACAATGCATTGTAAACAGGGAGAATTGAAATTCCAGCTGCCAGGTATACCCAGAGAGTGACAGGAACAGCACACCATGTGGGAAGATGGCAGGCGGACGCACATTTGCTTTGAGCCCAGAATGGTGAGATGGGGATGTGGAGAGAGGATGGGAAATGCGAAAGTCAAGGGTTGGCAAGGAGGCCAGGAGCAGCAAGTGAGCAAGAGGAGGTGAGGCAGAAAGAGGAGAGAATGCCAAAATGTCAACATTGAGCAAAGGAGAGAATGCACACCTGTGCGTGTGCGTGTGTGCGTGTGTGTGTGTGTGTGTGTGTGTGTGTGTACATAAACATGTATGTTGTGGGCGTGAATGGGAGACAGGAAATTTTGGAGCCTGGTTGCATGACTACCACCACCACTACCTAAGTTTGCTGAGGATCCTACTAAGCACCAAGTATTTTAAATGTGTTATTCCAATGATCTGGACCACAGCCACTCAAGCAGTAACCTGCTACTAAACAGGCAGCTTTTGAGCATCTGTGATTTCTGGACCCTTGGCTTTCATAATAATATTAGATTGGGAAGATATAGCAATTGCTCCTTTAGAGGTAGCTATGATTATCCCATGTTACAGAGGAGGAAACTGAGTCTCAGAGAGGTCAAGGACCATGTTCAGAGTGCCACAGCTAGTAATGGCAGTGCAGAGACCCCAGTGCAGGTCGAAACTGGCCCTTGGCATTCTCTACTACATATGTTATGAGAGCCCCAGGAATTCTGTCCTCCGCTGTCAAAGCTATTCCTGTGGTTTTGTCAAATATTAAATTAAATGGGATAAAATGTGATGCATTCAATGTAGCTGCTCAGTAAAAATTCTTTTCTGTGCCTCATCATCATTAACCAACAGAAGCACCCATCACGATAAGCATCATTATCAAACCTGAGCCAATAGTGCCACTTACGCAGGTAGAGGGAAGGAAGAGCCATCTTTGACGTGGGTAGGAGGGCCTGCAGGCTGACTGAGTCCTGCTGCTCCCTCGACAAACACTGGGCCACTTTCCTCCCGTGAAACCAGGTGGAGAAGAGGCTCATTCCATAGCAGGAGAAACTTCAGTCAGGTACATGAGAGCAAATTTTAGCAGTGAATAGGATGTGTCTCTCCCTTCCAGGCTGGTGTCAGTCACGTACACACTCAGGGTATCTCCGCAGTGACTGCGATGAGCTGGATGAGCCGTCCATCCTCCTTGGCACCCCCATTAAGGGCATGTGTTTACCTGGTGTTGGACATGCTGGAGACAGCAGAGTGGCACTGTTCTTTATCAGTGGCCTCCCAAGGACCCAGTCCCAGCCTTGCTCTACTCACACTGTGAACCCCTGGCTTAGCTCACCAGCAGACAGGTGAGTTGGGCATGCACTCCACACGTGCCTGTGTAGGGCTGTCAGATGGGAGGGAACTTAGCAGGCTGGATGCTAAACCCTGTGGGTGGCAATGTGCCCCCCCCATGGGTATGTCTCCCCAGGCTCCACTCCATGGCCTGTCAGCAGCAGATAGCTGGGCAGGCCCATGGGGAGATTTCAGTTCTCTTCGGCAGAGCCTCTGAGCCCAGCCTGTCTCTGCAGGAAGTCACTTGTTACAGATCTGTGTTCCCACAGGAGGGGGGCTGTCCTCTCCACGGGCTTCTCAGTGATCGGGGGCCTTCTGATTCTGAGAAGAGTGAATAGTGCCGAGAAGCAGGGAACCTGGGAGCAGGGCGGGCTGGGGCTGGGAGGATGGGAGGTGTCTGAGACTTATTTCCCCAAGAAGTTATGACTCTGGCTGGATCAATGCTGCTGACTCCCAGAATCACACCCAAGCATGTCACGGGCTTTCTTTGACCTGTGCGCTGCATGCTCACCTCATGTTATCTTACCTTCTGCTAGGAGTGGTCATGCTTCAAGAGTGGAGCTCAGCCCTGCCCTCCCAGCCCCACCTCGCCCTTCTGGGTGACTCTCCGAATGCTGCTGGGTGCCGACATGCATCCTCACACCCTTGGAGGGCAGCGCAGACAGCAAAAAAGTATATTTGGGGTCAGAGCAGGGAGTCAAACCCTGGGTCTGCCACTTACCCCAAAAGCCCTTGGAAAAATTGTCTAAGGTCTCTTAGGAAATCTATTTCCTCATCTATAAAATGGGAAAATCACCTTCACTTCAATGTGATTGCTGTGTGGGTCAACTGTGAGAATGTTGCAAAGCTCTTGCTCAGTGCCTGGCCCAGATTAAGCAGTAAAGAAGGAAAATTATTCATATTATACCTGTAAATGCTGCCAATGGCTGCTAATGGGGCATTAAAAGGCCATCTAAATGTCCCCTACATGCAGAGTAAGGGACACAGAGGCCAGGTCCCATGGCACTCTCTCAGAGCCCAGGCTTTGGGATCTGCTTTGTTTGCACTGCTGCTTCCTGCTGACCCCTGCCCTCTTAGGCTCTAACTCTCGCTTCTTATTTGCAGCTCACCCTTGGCCTTCCAACCTGGCATGTGGTCCAGCCCCTCTAGCATTAATTTGCTTGCTGCTTTTAGGTCTAATGAGCCCTCAGCTCTTGGTCATCCCATTTCTGGTCACTTTAGGTGACCCTACTCCCACCAGCTCCCCCTCAGACCTGGGAGTTTATTTTTGACACAGGCCCTCAGTGTTGCTGTATGGTGATCCTGGCTCTGGAAACAGAATGCATGGAGATGCCTGTCATTGGGGCTTGACGAAAGGCTGCCCCTTCAAGAGATTAGCCTGCCAGTGGCAACAAGACCAGAGTAGGAGGAGAGGCTGTGCAAAACAGACTGAAGGTCTGCAGAATTATATTCAGATTGCTGAGGGAAATATGTGCACAGCATTGGGGTGAGAACATGTCAGTTCTTTGGTAAATATCTGCATTTCTTAGGATCCTGGAGTGTGGCTGTGGAAGAGAGTATTTCCTGCTTATTTGTTGAATTTTTGTTTGGGAGAGCTTTCTCCCCTCCCTTCTGAGGCGAGAAACACGATATTTAAATGGACATCAACTGGTCACCCTATCTGGTCTGACATCCTACTTACAGCTGGAGCTGAGGAACAGTGGTTGGGCCAGTAAATCCCCAGAAAACTGCCTTTTTCTCTCCTCAGCAGTGAGGTTAGAGCAGTAATGTCAGTGCATTTGCCTGACATCAAGTGTGTGTGTGAGGAGGGCTGTGAATGTGTGAGGGATTGTGAGGTAAGCATGTATGTGGAGTGTGTCGTGTGTATGTGCATGTGTGTGAGGTCTGTGTGCATGTGTGTGAGGTGTACGTGTGTGTGTGAAAGGTGATGATCAAGGATGGGACTATGTTTTCTCTCCATGTATATATCATATCCAAAACTATTATAGATCTTCAATGTACTATGGGGTAATACCTGGACAAACCCATTGTAAGCTAAGAGTATCATAAGTTGAAAATGCGTGTAATATGCCTAACCTACTGAACATAGCTTAGACTACCCCACCTTAAACATGCTCAGAACACTTGCATTAGCTTTCAGTTGGTAAAATCATCTCACACAAAGCCTATTTTATAATAAAGTGTAGAATATCTCATGTAATTAATTGAGTCCTGTGTTGAGTCCTGAAAGCGAAAAACAGAAAGGATGCATGGGTACAGACCAGACGTAAATGTATCAGTTATTGGCCTTCATGATCGTGTGGCCGACTGGGAGCTGGGGCTTGCTGTGCCTACCATCATGAGAGAGGATTGTCCTTCATATTGTTAGCCCAGGAAGAGGTCAAAATTCAAGACTGGAATTACAATTTCTACTGAGTGTGTATCACTTTGTAAGGTCAAAAAACTGTTAGTAAAACCATTGTAAGTTGGGGGTTGTTTGTACATGGAAGTTGCTAAATACAAAATAACAATCGTGATTTGGGACTAAGTAACCCGGAGAGGAAGAAAACCGTTTTACTTCCTCCCTCTGTGCAAGCAAGGAGAGAATGAGTCACTCTTGCCCCTGCAGGAGTTGGTGGGAGCTGCCTGGTCTGCACTCGCAGGGTAGCGAGCAAATGGCTGTTCTTTGGTAACTACACCTGTGCAGGGGAGCAGCGGTGTCCTCAGTCCCAGAATGCTAGTGCTGGAAAGAACGTCAAGATCATCTTCTCCAATCTCATCACTATGATAAAAATATGTGTCCCAGAGAAGAGAAATGCCCTGCTCAATCTCACTCAGATTATGAATAACAGGATATTCACTAGAAACAGAACCTCTTGACTTCTAACCTATGCCTTCCCCATAACCACAGCCTAGATATTTATTTTCAGGTTAACCACAGCATGGATCGCAGTATAATTGTTTTCTCAATCTCCTTTGAATAATGTTTTCATCAAGTTGCCCTGTCCTCTAAACCTTCAGGAGCTACCGGTGACCTACAGGATAAGGACCAAATTCTCCCAGTCAGGCACTCAAACTTTGAGACCCATGTAGCACTATCTCCCACCCCACTTTCACATTGCATAACCCACACCTTTGTTAATGCTTTTTCTCCTTCTCTCTTGCTTGCTCAGGAGGAATTTTTGCTCAAAACTCAAATACAGCTCTCCAGCTCACAGTGATCTGTCTCTTAGAATTTATCCCACAGTTAATATCTTTACCCCGTTTAGAGATCAATGATTACACACCGCCCTGAACTACAGACTTACATGTGGTGACTTCCTACACAGGATATGGATCTTGTCTTATATTTTGTTATATACCCATAGCACCTAGTCCAATGCCCTTGCCCATAATAGATACAGGATTGAATATTTATTCCTGAACTTTCCTATTCCTTTTGATTGTCTGCTCCTGTTCTAGGTGGAGTTGGGTTGCCAAGATGTCAGATCCCTCTGGTTACAGGTGGGTTTTGTGCTCCTCACCTACCCAGGTCCAGCATCTACGATAGACACCACAGGGGAAACACTCCTATTCTTCAGTTTTGTTCCAATGGCTTCATAGCCTCGGCTTATTTGTACCATCGCCTCAAGCTATATTGCCAAGAAAATTCAGCATACTGGTTAAGAGGAAGGATTTTGGATTCAGGCTACAGTGAATTTGTGTTCTGGCCCTTCTATTTACTAATCATGGTTTGGGATGAATGGTGATCTCTCTACGCCTTGGTTCCTTTATCTGTGACATGGGGATAATTTTAGTAACCATGCCTTATGGTGACAGATGGGTCAAATGAGACAATGCATTTCAATTACTTAGCATAGTGCCTAGCACATAGCAAGCATTCCCTAAAGGTTGCCTTTCTGAGTTCTTGTCTTACATCATTCTCAACTTTGGGTCACTCTTACTCACCAGACTCCCCCTAATGGTAGTGATTTGATTTTGCTCTCACTTCTTTGTTTTGCCACCCCTGAACTTGTTGTACCTCTGGCCACCTCTTCATTAATACTGACAACTACCATACTTCTCTCTGTGCTAGCTCCTGTCTACTTCTTCCTTGTTTCTGATGCATAGTCATGAAAGAATAGTCCTGTGCTGGGTGTTGTGGAGCATTTAAGATACAATTCCATTCATGCATGTGTGTGTGTATTATGTCTGGTGAAATAAGGCTTATATACATGGGATAGAATTTTATGATCTGAATTATAGTATCAAATTCATCTCACATTTAGGGAATTCATTAATTTTTCAATCAACCAACATTTGTGAGTCTTTTTAAGACCTAATTGTGTATAAAAAGTCAAACTTTTGTGGTCAAATGTATAGGCTCTGAAGTCAGATATTTGATATTATTATTAGCTATGCAACACTGAGAAATGTATTTAAACTCTCTGTACTGTAACTGCCTCATCTGTAAAATGGATCTAAAATAGACCCTACTCCACAAAATGAATGTGAGGATTACATGAGATAATACAGGGTAAGCCGCGTAAAATCATGCCTGCACGTAGTTAGCACTAGTGTCTCTCTCTTTTCTGAATACTTACACTTGTTCCATAGTCTCCTAATTGAGCATTTAGTTGTTTGAAAGGTCAGTTGAAATTAATTTGATACACATCATTGACATGGTATCTTTTAATAACTGAAGTTGCTCTAGTTTTGGATATAGTCAGTGTGGGTTTAGTAATATAGATTGCTCCTTATAACAAGTTAAAAACACTTAAGAAATAGTCTCTTAGTGATGAAGTTGGTTTCACATTTCCTTTTTGAGAACTTACAGTCATTTTCTTTAAAGCACTTAAGAGGAGGAAGGACTATTATAGTACTTAAGAAGCCACTGTGTTAGTTATCTATTGCTGTGGAGCAAATGAAGCAGTTGAAAATAACAAACACTTACCATCTCACAGTTTTTAAGGCTGGGAATCTGGTTCAAAGTCTCTCATGAGGCTATAGCCAAACTGTTGGCCAGAGGTTGTGGTCTCAACTGAAGGCTCAGTTAGGAAGGGAGAGATCTGCTTCATACTCACTCACAAGATTGTTGGCAAGTTTTGGTCCTGACCAAGCCAGTCTTCCTACAGGGCAGCAGCCTCCCCAAGGGCTGGCAATCCAGAGAAAGTGAGAGAGCCAGCCCCAGATGAAAGCTACAGCCATTCTATAACTGAATCTTGGAGGGGATATGCCATCACCATAAAATCAAGTTGTTAAGTACAGTTCACACTCAAGAGGAAAGGATTACACAAGGGCCTGCACACCCAGAGACATGTGTCTTGGAGGATATCTCAGAGATTGACAACCGCAACCACCTATACAAAAGGGGACCTCTGGAGAGACTTTGCACACATGCATCTTTGTGAGCCTGAGATAAAGAGGAAGGGGCTGAAATACGGTTTAACAAGACTCAGCTAAAAACCACACATACATGGGATTATCTATGATAGGGTAACTTCACACGGACCCTCTAAGCAACAGTTACTCTATGCCATGTTCTGTGCTTGGCATTTGTAGTCATGATCCTGTTTAGTTATGAGGCAGAACTTTGTGGAAAATATAAGACTTGAGTTTGATCTGGGTAATTGGTGAGAATTAGCATGGCCAGGGAGAAAAAAAGGGAAGATAGTAAGAAAAAACACTGGAAAATGAATATGGCTTGAAGACACGATAGGAAAAAGATTCAAAAGGAGAGTGAGTTGAAATGGGAAGCAAAGGACAAGATAGGCTGTCAACTGCAGTTATTGAGGGTGAGCAAGACTTTTACACAAATCTCATCTTACGTCTTGGCATTTTGATGAAATGCCCTAGTTGGAGACAGAGGAGGTGGAGGGTGTGGACCACATGGCCTTTCAAGGTGCGCTTGGCCTTAGGGCATCAGGAATTTGCCAAATGGGGCACCGATGAAAGTAAGAAACATTCTGCATTAGCCATCATGTTTGCTGCATAGAGAAGGACAACAAGGCGGTGGTGGTTGGGGCACAGCACTTCAGTCCTGTCTGCCGGGAGGTCCCCTCTGTCCTCCTTCCCTCCAGGCACCGGACAAGGGCCTGGGAGTATCTCCCAAGGCAAACTTCCTCACACAAAGCCTGGGAGGACTTGCCAGTTGCCATCGGCCACCAGTGTGGGTTCCCCCAGCCAGGCCAGCTGGCAGGAAGGCTGCCAAGGCAGCAGATCTGACGAAAGAATTCTCAATCACATTTACATGTGCGTGGTGCCAAAAGGGAAAGGAAGGGGGGAAAAACCCCTCCGGAATCCAAAAAGAAAGTCACTAATCCCTAAAAAAAAAAAAAAAATGAACCACAGATTTGTCTCAGATGTTCTCAAATTGCTGTCCTTAAAGGCTCTGCTTCCCTGTCTTCCTCCTCCTCCCATCCGTCCAATTGCCCAAAGAAAGTCTCTAATTTTGCCTTAATTTGTGCCTTGGTTGCAGGAACAAAACAGAACGTCACTGCAGCTTTCTGCAGCCCCTCCCCTCGGCTCCTCAACAGCTGTGCTTCCTCAATGGCCTGATAGAGTCCTTTCTCCACCATCATTCCCTATTCTTTGCCAAGCTCATCCTCGCAGCGCCAGGCCCAGTGGCGCACTGTGGGGGTGGGGAGCAGCTCTGAACAGGCAGCTTCCATACTACCGTACATCCAAGGGTCGTATTTACACCAGTGTTGCCCTTGATCCCTCTGGGAACCAGTGACAGCAGACCCTGGGGCAGGAAAAAGCAAAAAAAGGTCCAGCCTGGGGTGACACAATCTATAATCTTGCAGAATTACAGATATCTTAGGCATCTTGCCAGGACCCCGGGGGCAGTCACAAATTTGGGTATTTACATCACTTTTGAAATAAAAAAGTAAACACAGACAGCCTCATTACTTCCTCCCAATTGAATCCTCTTGGAATATCAGATGGCACATTGTTTCTCTGTTGCCTACTAATGGGATACAGAATTTTATTCTCAGATATAGCCCTGGCTTGAACCAGACAAGCCCTCACTCAAAATCCTCACTCCCCACTCTCAGGGGAAGCTAATTTAACTCCCATCTCGTGGCCTCCACCCCTGCCTCCACCAAGGATGAGAGTTCTGAGACGCTTCTAATTAATCCTTGTAAATTGCTCTGTGATCTTGGGACATAAAGGCAAAGTATTTTTAGAAAATGCTGGTTGGGTTAGTGGCCAGCCGTAAAAGTCGCATGCTGATAAGCTCACTTTTCATGCCACAATTATTGGGAACTGTTGCAAGTGGTTTTATGTAATGGGCATATCATAAGTCCTCAAGAAAAGCATGGAGCAGGGACCTAGGGACATAACTTGTGACTCGGAGCAGGTGTCAGCAAACAGGATTTGCAGTTAGCTAATCTTAGAGCTTTTCCTGAACTAGCCATAGTGCAGTGGAATCCCAGTGAGATGCTGCTATAGACTCTGAGTTTTGTATTCTGCTGTAGCAGCCCTTCTCCTGCTTTTTGGCCTTTCAGAAAAATCACATGTGGCTGAAATGGGTTCTCAAAAATGAGTAGTCCCTGTCCTTAGGGAGATCCCCATTATGACATATTCTAGCTGGAGACTTGAAACAAGTGAATATCCAAGGTAAGGAGGGGAGATGAAAACATTTCTTGGGGGTTCATCTATGGGGTTCATGAAAATCAAAGAAGAGAAGAGACCTCTAAGAAATTTAGATCAATAACCCTTGATGTCTCAACCCCACTTGTGACTTATTTCTGGTGCATTCATGAGGATTTAGCTAAAAATTCCTGCCTCAAAATTGTTGCATGACATGAAGCAGGACTTAGCTTTGTTATCTCTTTGCATCTCCATCTGCATTAAGCTGATATTAATCCATACTTCCTAGGATATTTGGTAGAGTAATGAACTAATGTTTAAAGAATGCTCTTTGAACATGGAAAATACAGCATCTGAATTTAAGGCACGATTACTCTTCCAAATTGCACGTTTGCCAGGGTGATTTTTGTGGAAGCATATGACCTTCAGAAGAAAAATATCCAATTATTGCAGTTTGTTTATTATTTCATGTTAAAACATTGTTAACACAGACATTTTCCCTTAATATTTTATGAAGAAGATATCTAAGACAGATTTAATATTTTAATATCTATTTACCACGAGGACTAAAGACTACATAATGGAAGTATGTATTGTGTGTGTGTGTGTGTGGGTGGGTGGGGAAGGTGCTGTAATGAGAATTCAAATTTCTCTGAAACAAGTTAAATTCAAGGGGCAGAGACTATCTTTTCTCCTGTGGAGGGTCAGCAGGATGGCATTCAGCTTAGGGATCTGAATCCAGTTGGAAATGTATGGAACATGATCCGTCTTCTTGGAGCTGAGACCAGCTTTCCATCACGGTTCCCCAGCACTGTGGAAATAGGTTAGTAATGCCCTTGGCGATTAAAGAGAGAAGGAGAGCCCGAAACTCACACTGAAGAGAGAAACATTGGTAACAGCGGAGCAGTGTTGTGAGCTATTGTCTTAAAATAAATCCCTTCCACCAGATTTCCTTAGATCCTCAGTTAAAAGGAAGCACAGGCCACCTGCACAGACTCGATAGTAAAATCTTGGCAGAGAGGTTGCTGGAGGTGCTGAGACAACCAGGAGCCCAGCTCTGACACACTGGCATCACCTCTCAGCCAGGGAAGCCTAGAAGAGACTCTGCTTTTTGATTTTTGAGGTGTTTGCCCTACCGAAAAGTAGTAGGGGTGTGTGTGTGTGACATTGATTATCATGAGTAATATCAGTGTATAAATTATTGAGTGTTAGCTCGGCACCAAGAACTCCCCTCAGGGCTTTGAAGGTGTTAATAGATGGTTTGCCCACCCACCAACGCTGAGACAAGAATCGTTGCTCTCTTTTTCAGATAATAGCATCGGGGCTTGTCCAGGGGAAAACGAAACAAGCAAGTGGAGGAGCTTAGATTAAAATGCAGACAGTTTAACTGCAAAGCACAGCTTAACTGCTAAGTTAACTTTAGCAGTGTCTTACTTAAATTTAGAAGTGTAGCTACTTCCATGGTCCTAAAAAAAGCCCACGGGAATCATTTACATACAGTTTGGGCGGCTGGCGGCCGACAGGCGGCGGAGCTGGGCTCCTCATCCTCCACGCTTCTCATAAGCTGGTTGGTGCCAGTCCTGTAGGTGCTAGTCCACTATTTTCCCCTCAAGGCTATTCTGATGTTCATTTGAAACAGACTTCGGTAGTATAGAAATCCCTGAAAGGGGGCAAATTTTAAAGCAGCAGCACCTCTGCCTTCTGGGGTCTGGAATGCAGAACCCACCCGGAGTAAAGCAGGCTTTTGGGTGGGTAAGGCAGCAGAGAGGTGGAGGGTGGGAGTTGGGGGTGGGAAGCACTTTTGTAGGCTTTTGGATATGCAGTTGAGGATGGGTGCCCAGTCTAGATGGGATTTTGAGATCACCAGGATAGAAAGGTTAGAACCTCTAATACCACCAGTAATAATGTCACAGCCTGTGTTCTGTGTGGGAAGAGCAACATCTCTGATGAGTGAGGATGGCCAAGGTAGCTAATTTGTCTCCCTTGGGGAGAGGCAGGTTGGGGGTCTGGAGTTCAGAGGACCTGGGTGCCAGGGGAGGGATACCAGGGGAAGCCCATGAGAGCTGGGGTGCAGATGTGCTGTGATGTTGCATCTCTAACTAGACTTCCCTCTTCCTGGGAGTAACTCCCCTTTCCCATGCCTCTTTGGGAACATAAAAGAAGAGTGTCTACATTTGGGGACAGAGAGAAACAGAGAGGTGGTCCAACACAGTAAAGAGGTGGCAGGCCCCTCACAGCCACCAGCTTGAAGAGGAGCCTCAGAAACTCAGAAGTGCAGAAAGGACCGGCAGACTTTGCCCACAGGGGATGCAACCCTCCTTGTGGTGCTGAGAAGAGTAGGAAGAAAGCACAGCTGAAAGACTAAAAAATTGTTTTATTCCAGAACAACAACAAAAAAATTTCCTTGAAAATGCATACCCAATATCCCAGACTCTTCTATCAGTAACTCAGGGCTCTATGAGTCTCTAAAATTTTACTGGCAGCCCCCTCAATTTTTTGTTTATTTATTTACCAAGTAGAACTTTCTATTCCTGACCTCATAATGACCACCATGACTTCTAGAGGAGGGTATTTGTCTTCTTCTTCTTCTATGACTGTGGGTCCAAGAGCTCAAATGCCATGGAACTAAAAAATACACACACACACATTTAATTTCTCTAACAACAATTTTATGAGTGTGGCAATGTGGCAAGCATGCTACAAAGAATAAGAAGAAAGGATAACTTATATTCCTGATTTCAGATATAAGGTATAGAAAGCCTATGGCCCTACTGTCAGCTTTGAGATCTGGGGTCTCCTGAGAAAGGTCATTTCAGTCGTAGACTTTGCCCTCTCACCTCTCCTTTCCTTCCATTAACTTTCTCCATCTGTCAGGTCACTGTGCCAAAAGGACACTGACCTGTAAGTTCTCAGCCCTTCTGAGTAGCTCTGGTCTCCCTGAGTCAAAGGAAAGCAGGCCTGGCCCATTGTTCTCTCTCTCTATATATAATCTGTCTCTCCCTTTCTCTGTCTCTCAGTCTCTCTCAGATCCCAATTTTTCTGTGTCTCCAGCATGATCTATAGCTGCCCACAGAAGGCAGGGGTGGCAGGTGGGTGGGTGAGGGCCAAATAACTGTCTGTGGTGGCCTTACAATGCTGATGTGTAATCACAACTCAGCCATATACTGTAATGTGGCCATAAAGATCTCAGAACCACAGTATATGAGAGTTATGCCTGAAATGAAGTCCAATCTGTGATAAAGCAGCCAGCATTAATGCCACAAATATGTGACAGCGGGCAGAGAAATGACTGATTGGGGATGTTTATAAATATAGGAAGTGAGCTGCTTGTGGTATCCAATAGAAGGGGTTAGCAAAATGAAGACAGATGGCAGCCGATTAGCTCTCACATTCCTTTACAGCTGCCCATCCACACAGAGGGCTCCAGTGCTCAACCTCATCACACCCTCCCCAAGGGGCCCTCCAGGTACATTTACAGCCTGGCTGCACCTCCTGGATCAGCGTAGAACATACAGATCACTTAATAATGACTTCTGCAACTGACAGCTGAGAAAGATGCAGCCCAGCACAGCCTTTCCAAAGATGGCATGGATGCATTGCAAATGCAGCCAAAATCCTGGGTTTTACTCTACTGTTTCATAGTAGTTTTTGTAAAAACATAGAATACTATGTTTGGGAAAAGATTTTAAAGACCTAACCCACACCCCCAATCTAGTGCAACTCTTTAAGCCATGTTGAATACCCTCGCCATCTTCACCCAGCCCATGAGAAGGATGCCACTTTCCAAAGGAGAGGCTTCCATCTTTAGCATGTCATTGATCTTGCACTTAGGAGTTAAAGCTCTTTCCCTGGCTCTTCCATCCTCTCATCCTTGGCAGCATTTTGAGCAAGGACTGGCCACTCTTCCTTCACAAGACAGCCCTGCAAATATTTGACGAGCTCTCATGTCCACTGTGTGGCTGGGGTTTTGGTTTCCTCAAAGGAACACCGCAAACTCTGTCCTTTGTTCATACATGTGCTCGTGTGGCTTTACCATCTGGGCCTTTAAAACTGTGGAGCAATGGTGAGCATGGCACCTTGGTTATTTTCTGACTGCCTTATCATAATCCAGCCCTCATGAATGCTTTTGTTTTGTGTAATATAAAAGGGGGAAGGTGCCTTGCTCTTACGGTTTGTAGGAAACAATTTGGAAAGGCAGCCTCTGTACCCCATCTTTCCTCAGAGCAGAGTCCAGAGCAGGAACCCCCATAAAACTTTCCACCCTGCTCTTGCCCCTACAATCAATTGTGATCCCAAACACAAGAGATTTAAAATGTACTAGCCCCGTACCTCAGGCTCTCCATCAGTTGTTAGCTTGATTTCTGCTTTGCACGTCTTTCGGTTGCTTACATTCCACTTTAGTCCCCAAATCCAGTTCATTCCTGTTGTGCAGTTCTGGTTACAGGCGCCCTGATGTTTTTCCTGTAACTGTCTTACTAATCTTCCAAGCTTTGAGATCTCCAGCACAGATGCCTTGCTTTGATGCTACCAAAGATTGTACCTTTCCTCCAAAGAAGCAATGTACCTTTTCCTTCCTTCCTTGGTCAAGCTGTGCACCCAGTGACAAGCAGTCAAAATAATAAATATTTCATGTGTATTGTTGAACTGGATCTGCACAAGAACCCTGCAAGGTAGGTAGCTACAAATTTTATAGATGCAGAAATGGAGTTACAGAGAAGTTAAGTGACATCTAACAGCACACAGCTGGTATGTAGCAAAGCTAGTATTTAATCCCACATAGACTGAATCTAGAGCCTGGCACCTTCAAGACCATATGCTTTGTATGGCCTCATGATGAATATATTCAGAGAAAAGGAGTGAAAGAGTTATTTTATGTACCTGGCTTCCTGTTACTGTTCTCAGCCTGGAGAGGTTGCCTGCTCTGACACACCACTCTTTTCTGCAGCCACGTTCTTCAGGACCTGCATTGGCCCTGCAGTACTGGTCTTTCTCCCTGCTGCATGCCCCAGTGCTCAAATCTATGGGAAAGACCCTCTTAAAGAACCCCTACTTCCTGCAGTTAGCCAGATGATGCCCAAATCTAACATAAGATATGACATAAACCTATATTTAAATAATTTCCTGTTTGAACCTAAATACAAGATATTGCTTTTTCCACACATTAAATTTCATCATTTTCTATTTGGCCCATTCTGCATTCTGCAGGCCTGACAAGATCCTTCTGGATTCGATCACCTGATAAATTTGCTTTTCCTCCCAATCATGTCACCTGCAAATTTGATACGTGTCATCTCTACGTGTTCATCCAAGTTGCTGATGGAAATGTTTGATGACACAGGACACAGCCAATATCCTGTGTATCCTGGTAGCCCACTGCTTGACATTGATCAATTAGTTTGTTCAGCACTTGTTGGTTATAGCTCACCCACTTACTAATATGCCTGATTTTACTAGAACTCAGAGTAAATTTCTTCATCAGACAAAGATATTACAAAAGCCTGTGAAACACATTCCTGAAATACTGATTCTCTATACCTACCACTTGTCCCTGAAAAACACTGTCAGAGTGGAAAATGAGGTTTGCCTGACATGACCTGATGTTAATAAATCTGAGACCGTAGGAAATCACTATTAATCTGCACAGTGTATTGTAATAGTCTAAAGAGAACCCCATGCCTTTAGTGTGTTGGTTTCTAAACTGTCTTCTGTGGATCCTGGACTTCTTCCGAGGGACTTCAGAGGCCACTGCAGGGGCTGAGGCAGAGACAGAGCAGGTACCGCCCTTCTTTCTGAGCAGCTCTGCTGGTTTGGGTATTATTATAATGTTCTGTTTTAGATCCTTCTTGAAAACGTGAGGTGCAAAATATAATTTGAAAATGACTGCTTCAAAAGAAGAAAGTAATCTTTCTAGAGTTGTAGTCTATTGTGCTATATTGACTGCTGCTTGGGACACTGGCTTTGTTAATAAAATCAAGACACCATTATCCACATTTGCTCTGTGCCTCACAGAAGTGCTGTGAGAGTTGATAGATGGCCTTAGGACACAGCGACTGAGCAAGTCCATTATTGGAATGCACACATCTAAATGCCCAAAAGAATCCTTGTCATTTTTTCTGAACGATCTGCTCAGAGGATATTTTTCCCATCCCCAAACATTTATTGAATGCCTCCTAGCTACAAGGTATTTTCAAACACACGATTTCTTCAACCTTACAACAATCCTAATGAGGGAGATACGATTATTCCTGTGTACCAGGAGGAAGCTGACACTCAAAAGAGGTTAAGTTGTTTACAGTCACACAGCCAGTAATCAAAAGAGCCAAAATTCAAACTCAGTTTGATTGATCCCAAAATCCTTGAAATTTGCCTTTACATCTTACAGCACTATATTAGTATCAGTGTATTGACAGCTGATATTTTGAGTGTTTACAATGACCTAGGCACTTTGCTAAGCCTTTACAAAAATGATCTCACTTAACCTCACAATAGCCATTCAGTTGGTGATATTATTACGCCCAATTTTATAGACAAAGATGAAGAACTTCCCCAGGGTCACACAAAATGGAATTGGCAGAGCTATGATTCCAATCCACATAACCTGACTCCAAAGACTGCTGTTAACGACTGTGTTATTGTTTCTATCAGGGCTCATCTTATTAGCAAACCGGACACAGGCAGACGCCCATGGCCACCCTTTGAAGGGTCTTGGAAGCTGCCTCTGGTCCCACGTGCTCTCCTACACTAATCTACTGTTAGAGATGCTCTTCCCTTTGGAGTAAGGCATTGTTGTGTGTTCAAATGGAAGCAGTCTTTGTCAGTCATTAATGATCTGGCATGAAGTAGAATCTCTCCAATGTGCCTAGTTGGGAGAACAGCTTTCAAAGAGAGAGAGAGGCAGGAAAAACAGGCTTAGGGGTGAAGAACAGGACACGAGCTCAGATGATGGATGGAGGCAAGTATGGGGCAGAACTCTGAGAAGCGGGACAGCGCAATATCATGGGAGGGAGGGGCACCACGGCAGGCTTTACCTTCAGCACATTTGGCTATGGACTAATCCTGGTTCTTTTGAAAGAAGATCGCTTATATAGCCACATCCTGCTGTTTCCTCTCATCTTTTTCCAACTGTGCTGGAGATAGTTGAAAGGGATGCAAGCCTATAGACTATGTGGCTAGTGTGAAGAGAACCATGCTCTGAAGCGGCAGATTTCAGTGGTGTTGCTATTATATATGGTCTGAGGGTTGGTTCCCTTCCCCCTCCAATTGACAGGAGCAGAGTGGATGGAAGTGAGGACAAATCACATGACTCCTTCCTTCCAGCCCATCTTCTGGATGTTGTGTCGGAGGCTGGCTTTCTGCAGACATATATATTTCTATTGCCTATTGAGCACGAAGGAAGATAACAGTCCTGAATAGCATCAGACGAGGAATGAAATGAAATTTTAACCCTGGTAATGCAAGATGCATTGCACTTCTCTTCTTTTTAGGGTATATTTGCCACTTAAGATGATTTGGCTGGAATCCAAAGAGTACCCAGTGAGCTGGGATGGAGCAAGAGCATAAAGGTACCAGAGAGAGGATATTGGCTAATAATAGAGAAATATGATCCAAGGGATGGCATACCTTGGACTCTTTTGGAATTGGAGAAAGTTAAGCCATCTTTATTATTGCCACTCTCCTCCCCCTTTTACCAGTGACTGATTTTGAACACCATTAAATTGTTTTCTTGAAGATATTTGGCTAAACCAAATGGGAGGAAGTGGGGTAAAAATAGGAGGAACAGACCAGGAATTATAGAAAGTTGGTTCCAATTCAATCATTTGAACTCCAGGAGTTATACAGTGATCTGATAATGAAACAAGACTATTTCATTAAATATGTTATTCAGTTAGAACATACTAACTATATTATTTCAAGGCTTTATGTTAGTTCAATTTTCTTATATGTTCTGTTGGAAAGAGCAGCACAGTATCTCTGTGTTGTGTACTATGATATAAATAATATAGTATATACCTCTTGTGCTCCAGAAACATCTCAACTAGAAGAGAAAATAAAATACATCTGTATACCCAAAGATATATACTGTAAAAACATCTTAGGAATAACATTTTAATGTAACAGTGGTCTTCCTATCCTTGGAGCTGTTTGAACTGCATCTGCATAAAAGTCTGTTAGTCTTAGCATCATTTAAAAACATTTTCCTTGTGGCAGTCCTTCTCAGAGTCTGTATGGTCAAAGTTTATAGTGAATAAATTCCTTTCTAAGGAAGATAGGTGTCCAACAATATCATACAGAGGTGAACCATAGAGCCATTTCCCCCCTTTTTATTTAAAGAAGCATCCAAAGAGACTGGATTTCTGGGAAGCCATTTGAGGAACCCCCTGCTGAATAGGATATTCTTGCACCAAGCACAGATGGACACACCTTCTGTGTAAGACCTCCCCAAGCCTGAGAGAGCTCTGCACTGGGCTGGCAGGGATCTCCCTGAGAGGGATAAGTGACCAGGAGAGTCTGCTGCTATTCCCATAGCCTGATGGCCCTCTCAGTCCTAGCTCCCAGGCTCTCCACACAGTGTCAGGATGTGAGTAGAGAGCCTGTAATTCCTATCTACTCAGAAACGAATGCTGAGGGACCAGGGGGCTCTGCCAAATCTAGCAGAGGAGAAAGGACTTTCCAGGAGGGATCATATTGCTTCCCTTGCAAAGCCTGTGCCATTCCACTTCCCTCTACTCTGATGTTCTCCGTTTGCCTCCTCTTTCTCCTTCTTCCAGAGGACTCTGGGATTGGCACTGACTATTGGTCATGGAAGTGAGTACACACAGGCACATGTATGCACACACCTGCTCACACACATGCATACCCTGGTTTGCATTTCTTGGGCTCCCAGTGGGCCCAAGGGGTCCATCACAGACATGGATCCTGAAGTTCCCTTACACAGCATAACCTTGGACAAAGCACTTCGCCACTCTCCAGGTTTCAGTTTATGCAAAAGAAAGAGGATAAATGATCCTTTTTTCCTAGGATGTTGAAAGAATTAAAAGGAGTGGTGGACATGAGGGGGGCTTTAAAAATGTGGTGCATGTAATACCTCCGATTGCTTTGAGCTTATGTTTTGCTAAACAGAGTGGGGAATGAAGTGATGTTATTTCCTCAACTGTAGTCTCCACTGAATAGTTCACCTCTAACTACAAAGGAGAAAGCTGTCTTTTCAAGATTACTTGGTTTTCAAAAGGCTGAGCTAGCCCTATGTCCCCAGTCACTTCATAGAACTTCTGAGTAACCCAGAAAAATACTGGGCATCTTCCCATGCCCCCAAATCTTAATTCATCCCTGACACCCACTTGCTGGAGCCATGGGGGAAGTATATAAAACACAGTTAGAAAAGAAGAAGGGAGTGAACTCACATGCCTTCATCACCTCAACTGGAATGCAGCCGCTATGGTCTCCTATGATCAGACAGTGTTCGGGGGCTCAAAGAAGAACCTTCTGGTGATTCAAGTGTGCCCAGGTGGAAAATTGTTCTGACACTTTAGAAGAAACCTACAGAACGGCTCCTCACCTCATTCTCATCGCCAAGACCCTAGCCGTGATTGACCAGCCTGCCTTCGGATTCTGATTATTTAAGAAAAAGATCCCCAACCTTTTAGTGAAGTAACACTGTTGGGTGTCACCCTGATTCAGGAGACATTTGGGGACAGGAAAATGATGGGAGGAGCAGAGGGTATTTTTGTAGGCTAGAACAGCCTCCTTTGATTTTCCTTCTGGCTTCTGCCTGGCAATCCTAGGACAGGAGACTATTGTGGACAAAGGGGCTTTGGGAGAGCTATTCACCTACCAGGAAAGGCTTTGAGAAAGGGCAGAAATTCCATTTCAGCTTTACAACAGGAAGAAACTGAAGTTCCTTCCAATTGAATTGAGCCCGAACCTGCCAGTTGGGAATCCCTGCTTTAATTTTCCTGCCATTTGAAAACGCCACCCAGGCTAATTTATATTGGCTTTCCACTGAAAGACACTATATAAAACACATTTTATCTGTTCCTTTCTACAGTCTTGCAAGGCAGGAATGTTGCAAATGAGACAACAGGCTCAGGGATACAATGATAAGTTAGCAGAGACGGGATTTAAACCCTGCTTTTCCTGGTTCCAAAGTCACTCTTGTGGGTTAAATTTTATTTCTAACAGTGATAAAAATGCACCTGGGTTCCAGCCACAAGTTTGGACTTCACCAGCAGTTCTCAAACCCTTTGCCAGCAGATTGCCAGGCTGGCTGGGGCTACCTGTTCTTGTTCAAAATTTCCCACGGCCCTGGGAGGAAGAAGGGTGCCAGGGAGGGGCTGCGTCCCCCACCCCCCCACCTGCTCCACTCCCGCCGAGCTCTCTACTGGGTCCTCCTCTCGGCTCCCTTGTGTTAGCTCTGGACGCTTAAGGGAAATGGAAAGCAGATAGACATGAGGTGACAGCCAGGGCTGCAAGCTCTCCCAGCCAGGCTACTGACTGGGTGCCAGGAGCCTGCTTCTCATTCCATGAGCGTCGGGCATGTTCTCCTTCATCAGCAGAAGAGTTGGATATCTTGAAACACTGAAGTTTTCATCTCCTCTTGATTGGGCTCTACAGCAGTTTAAAAAGCCTTTGCCTGAAAGTGAGAATCATGTCACACCTTAATAGCCTCATTTCTAGGGCGACGGGGGCTTTTTAAACTCCTGAGCCTTGGTGGGGCTGTCTGAGCTGCTTGCTTTGTTTGTGTCCTGTGCATTTCTATTCAGGGAGCCGTCTCAGAGAAGTCTTTCATTGAGCTCACAGGCATCCAAAGGGAAAGAGAAGCATGCCCTGCATGAATGTTAGTGGCAGCTGGAATCTGTCACACTGAAGATCAAAAAGCACAGACAGGTGAAGGAAGACAAAGGAAAGGAAGCAGGGATGGGGGCAAATGGGAACGCCCGGCTGGGTGGAAGGGTCAGGGTGGGAGTGGTGATGGTTCAGGCTTGGTGTTTATTCCTTTGGAGAAGCACAGCGGACGAGCGCTTTCTTTTGGGGCAAATGTGTTCAGTTGCTCTGTGTGTCGGAAAGATCCTTGGCTCTGGGCGGGCTTCTTGGGTTATATCCGCTGTGCGTCTGTGAGCCAGGCTGCCCCAAATGTTAGGGCATTTTTGGCTCGGCCGCCTCCCAGGGAAATCCTGGGGCCAGAGTGTCCTTTCTGCGAGAGAAAGTCAACTCTGCAAATGCCCCGTGCTATCCGCACACCAGTGGGCACACATTCACACATTTAGCCGTAAGTCTGTGCACACTGGGTGTTGGCTACATGCTTGTGCCCTTATGTGTATGGATGTGTGTGGAACCAATTGGTATCAATCAAATTCATTTCAAATGGGCTCAACCAGGGCCTCTTTTTTTTTAAGATTATCCACTGTAGCTATTGTGTCTTACCCAAATGAGGGCTGGTACTGTGGAACACTGGAAGACAAACTTCACTCGTTCCACGTGCACTCTCTTCCTCCCAGAGCCCATACTGCCAAAATGGAATGTGTTTGCACCAAGGCACATTTGTGACCTAGTTCTGAGAGGCTGAGTCCTGTGTTGCTTTAATTAAATAGTACAGGATTCAGATGGCAGCCTCCTGTGCTATGGGATCAGCTGCAGAGAGGGGAGTCAGGTCCCGCCCTTCTGTCTTTCCACACTGTGCTTGCTAACAAAGAATGTAAACAGCACGGAGCTGCCTGCCTGGAGCACAGCATGGTTCTCCTGCCCAGCCTTCTCCTCTTTCCACGTACCAAGAGACATCATGTGGGGTGATACAGTTATCCCAAATATCTTTTCCTCAATAACCAACTATGAAGCTCTCCTCCTGTAATTGCATCTTGACAGAGGGAACTGTTAAGAACGTGCATGGACTTTGGAGTGGAACTTCATTCCCTTTTCCAGCCAGATGACCTTGGGCAAGATGCACAAATTTCCTGAAAAGTGTCAGTTTTCTCCTGGGTAAATTAAAAACCTGTATAATACCTATTCTGCAGGACTTTTTCAGATTCATACTAGTGTACGTAAAACATCAGGTACAATGCTGGGAGCCACTGCAATGCCACTTCATCAAGGAGGCTTCTCCAGACCAAGTAAGGAGCTCCTGTTACACTATTGATTCCATTTCTCCTTCCCAATATTTATCAAAACTGTGGTTAGTTAGTTACCTGGTAGTTACTACTGACCAAACAACTAATGTGTACCAGGCTTCATGTGAAGCATTTTATTTTATACAACCTGAAGAGTAACTACTGTTAATCCCAGGTTTGGACATCAATAATTTGAGGCCCAGAGCAGCTAGGTAATTGCACAAGGCCACACAGCAGAACTGAAAGGTTTAGCCCAGTCAGGTCTGGAAGTTACTGCTCCTGACAACTGTACTGCACTGCTATGGGGCCTTTTTTAGTGGCTGTCTTCCCTTTCTCAGTCACTTTTTTAGTGGCTGTCTTCTCTGTTACCCTGTACATCCTGGGAGAACAAGAATGGCATTGCTCTGTTCATGTCTGAGTCTGCAGCACCTGTCACATAATAAGCAGTCCTACGTATTGAATAAGTTGTTATTATTTTAGCCTGCATTATTTCCTGTGGGTAAAGAACCCTAAAAATTCATGACCTAAGTCACTTCTTTAAATGAGTTATAAATGTGTCTTTCAAGGTTCGGATGAGGCTTCTGGGTTTTGTATGTTCTCAGGATTTGCAGACGTCCAGAGCATTGCTACTCCTCAGGCATCATCGGTGTCTGCCACCTGCCTACTCAGCATTCCCTTTTCCCCAAAAGGATCTGGAGAAACCTAAGCATCACCCAGGCTGCTAGATCAGTTGTTTCAGCCGCTTTTTCCCTGGTCTGCTTCAGGCTGAAGTTCCCACTGAGGGGTGCCCAGCAAGCTCAGGTGAAGCGGGGGCCCAGCTTGAGTGGAGAGAAGGATCCTGCTAGAACCAAAGGCAAACTCTTCTTCAATCCAGAGAGCTTGAAATGAGAAATGAGGGCCTGAGAAATGAGGGCCAAGCAGGTTTAGCAGCCTCTGCTCTGTGCCCCTGGCCCCCAAAGGGCTCTTGTTGCATGTCCCTGGGTCTTGCCCTGTCCCTCTCACAGAGATGCTCTTCCTGCATCTCTTCAAGGAACTGGATCTTGTTTCTTTTAGGCTTGGATCCTATGTCAACTCCTCTGAGAAACCCTTCCTGACTCCCTTGTCTACAGGAGGCCATCTCTTTCCAGTCTCTCCCAGTACAGTATCCTTTTTAATGTTCTCTACCGCATTTAACTGTGATCCTACTGATGTCTGTGTTTGTGTGTTTACTTCTAACCAGGCTGCTTGTCTGGTTCACTGCTGTGGCCTTGCTGTTCAAAGGGTATATGGAACTCAGTAGGCATGCAGTCAGTGGAGGAGCAATGCAGGGAGTGGTGGGCTACACGGCGGGATCCATCCCAGCAGGCAAGCTCCTTGAGAGCAGGGGTCATGAGCGATTCGCCTCTGTTGGCCTGGCATCTAACATGCCTCAAGTTCAATAAATGCTTTGAGAAAGGAGTGAATGAATACCTGAAATTGTGAAATTTGATGGCAGGGGTGGGAGGGAAGGCAGTGGTGAGCTGGATGAGAGAGGGACATTCCTGTCCCTGGAAAGGAATGGGTGGCCAGAGATAGACCCCGGGAACAAAGAGGGCTCCTGGAAATGGTGAGCAGTGTCCTAGAGAGAACAGAGTTCCACCCACTTCATGATTTCCTGGAGAATTGTGGAAAAGGCTAATTCAGAGGAAGAGAATGAAGACCTCTGAGGTTTGGGTTCAAGAATCGGCATTTCAATAAGCAAGTGATTCTTTGAACTTTGCAGCTAGAGGGGCACAGGGTTAGAAGAATTGGGAACAAAGATCAGAAGGGGAGGAAGAGTGAGGCACTAAATGGTGTCTTGGGAGAATCTGAGCATTAACAAAGGAGACAGCCAAGGTGGGAGGCTGGGCTCCGGGACCCTGCGGCTGCCCTTCATGGGGACCACAGGCTTGCCAGAAGCTCAGCCCTTGCTAAGGAGAGCGTTTCCGAGGCTGGAAGGTGTGAGCTGAGAGCCAGAGCCAAGAAGGCCCAGGTTTCTTGGACCTAGAAAAGTGAGAGAGAGAAGAACCTGGATCTATAAGTAGAAATGAGAAGAAATTTCAGTAAGAGACTGTGGGAAAAGGGAGAGCCCCCAGTATGGAAGAATGAGCCCCGAGTCCTCCTACGGTATGGCCAGAGCTCGGAAGCAATGTGCTGAGTGAAAGAAGCCAGACTCAGGGGAATGTGATTCCTATATTTCCTGATTCTGCAAATGTGAAGTGTCCAGAGCAGGCATGGTTATTACAGTCTGTAAGTGAAGCCAGTCAGCCAGTTGGAACTGAGCACAGACCATGTGCAACTCTGCTACTATAAATATTTGTGAAAATTTGGGTCCCTGGGACCCAGGTGATATTCCATGTCCCCCACCGGCCAAGCCATGGCCCTCTTGATGGACAGATGGGATAGATCCGGGGAGCATCTAGTGAGGTTGCTTGGTGGCAGAAACATACATTATTTCAGCATTTATGCAATGAGTTGACACAGGATCACATTTCCTTTTAGAATTATTATTGCTTTTTAAAAAAGAAAATAGCATTTTAAAAATGTTTGGAGTAAATGTTGTTACTCACGATGCAAACTGACTAACAGAACAGGTCTTAAACAGCAGCACTTCCAATGGGAGATTTTGAGGCTTTCGGAACAAGAGTCTTAGAAATGCTTCTGACCAGACTCCGGAGTTTCCCTAAGACGCCACGCCCAGCCTATCCCCACCCTCCAGACGCCCGCTTTGGGAAGGAGGACACAGCCCGCTCCTTACCAAGAGAGACAGGAGCAGAGTATGAAGGCTTTCTCTCAAATGCTGCCCGGTGCCCCAGCCCGGCCCTGTCCTCCCAAAGCCCCTGCTCACTCGGCCCACTATGAAGGTGAAATTTCCGCTGAGCCATTTTTTCAAATCTAAAATATGTGACTTCTCTGAGGAACCACTCTTACTTCTCGAGCCTCTTCTATCCAAGATAGTACCTGGCAGGACTCCTAATCACAGGCAATTGATATTCCACTGAGCATCTTTGGAAAATAATCTGCAAACAAGAGGCTGCAGGCTATAAAAGTCTCTGTGTCTCTCTTCCTCTTCTCCCTCTCTTTTTTTTAAAAATACTGCTTACAGCTTAATGAAAACACAACCTGAGTCAGAGCAGAAAACCTTAGCACTTGGCCCAACAATACTATCCTTTTAGAGTTTTATTAATCTGTTTAAAGTTGTGCTGTATTTGGCTAAGAGGTGCAAGGTGCCTTCCCCTGCTGACGAGATTGTCCTCGCATTTCAGGAGCTGGCACGGTTGGCTCAATTAACAGCATGGCTGGGAAAGAAGGTCAGCCTTGGAAAGCTCAAGACTCACACTGCGTGTGTGATGAGTTGAGCAGCAATTTGGCTTTCCTGCTGCATCCCCCTTGCACTCGGCACGCACACAGGCTCACACACATCTTCACTTACCCACACATTTGGGCAAATGCATGCTCCACAGCCAGGCGCACCAAGACTCCCTCCTGGAGAAAGCAGCATAAAGGTAGAATAAAGGAGTTCCTGATTTGTTTTTATCTGCTTGCTGTTAAGGAATTTGTAAGACATTCTTCAATGAAGACTTGCTAGCTTGCAAGAATAGACAAATGTGTCTGTCAGTTTAGCAGCATCATTTGAGCTCAGTCAGTGTGCCGCTGAAGGAGTCCCCCTCAATGTTTAATTTCTCCCAGCACCGTAAGTGCTGGGATAGGTCTTATCAGGGTCATATTGACTGCACAAAATGAGGCACTGTGTGGAGCAGTTTTCTTGAAGGGAGAGACATTAAAAGCACACACCAGGAACCCATTTAACAGGCTTCTAATAATATCGTTTTATATCAACATCCCATTTTTATTCCTAACCACTTCAGTCTTCGTGTGTACCCACAGACTACCCATCCTCCTGTAAAATGCAGTGTTTTCTAGCTTGGGGTTCACAGAACTGAAGGTAGAATAAATGTGGGACCTCCTGAGTATGTAAATTGGTTGTCACAGGATCAAGATTCTCCCTTTAGAATATTAACAATATTAACTGATAAAGTAATTACTAAAATATGCTTATGGCTTTGCTTAAACAGAGTGACTGTCAATTTCAGCAAGATGCATTGGAACCCGTTTGTGAGCAGAAATATGCAGAGTTCCACAGGGACATGGAGTCTTATACCTCTCTCAGATATTTTTTCAGCACATATGCAAAATGTATCAAATGTTCAGTCAATTTTTGCTCTTAAATGTGAAACACAGAGGTACTTATTTGCTCACACATTCATTCATTAAATATTTGTTAAGTGCCAACTAATGGCCAGGCACTACTCTCAAGATGCCCTTAGACTAAAGGGGTAAGTGACCATGAAAACAAAAATGTCCCGCCAGCATGAGGACGGCAGACCAGGCTCCCTGGTACACAGGACGATGGCACAGGGAGGCGGGAGGGAGCAGGCAGCCCAGCCAGAGACCTCATCGAGGAGAAAGTAGACCTGGGCCATGAATATTGGTTGCATTTTTCCACACAGAAGGTGGAGTTAATACCATTCCAGTCAAAGGATCAAGCAGGAACAAAGGCAGAGAAGAATAGAAAACACAACATGTTCAGGATGCAACTAGTATTTCATTGAAAGGAGAGATAAACTCTAAGGCAAGAGACAACTGGAGATGAGATGAGAAATCAGCATAGTCATCCACTGCGCTTGTCCAGGGGAACAGTGCTGGCAATCGTCACGCCAGCCACCATGCTACCATCAGATGCCTACTAATCACTCAGGATTATTGCCCTTCTCACCACGCTTGTCATCCCACCAACATGTGAGGCCTGAGAACCATCGGTGTTGGTCTGTACCTTCCAGAGTATCATAGGCTGTGATGGCTCGAGTTACAGGTACTAGGAGTCCAGCAAAGGACAGGTGGTTGTGACCTGGGTAACACATGAAGGGGTCCTACATGATGTGGAGGATTTAGATGACAAAAGAGCAGGTGTGTGTGTGTGTGTGAAGAATATTCTTGAAGAGAGGAATGGGGGAAGACTCAGGAAAATGAGCATGGAAGTTGAGGGGTAGCAGAGGCATTGGGGCAAACTGTACCAGGAGGAAAGCAAGAGGGTATAAAAAGCTATTTGTTGTTGTTGTTAGTCAGTTGTTGCCTCAGAAAAACAAAGTCAATGCTCAGTTTGGAATCCAAAAAGCACATGCAGAAACAGGGCCTTAATGAACAATTGAGAGAAACAGCCTTGCACAAAATAATGTGCTCCTGGCTCTGAAGCTAATATGCAATCACAGTGCTCCTGGAGAAACACAGGCTAATTTGACTTTCTGTGTAGCCCAAGGTGATAGGGTCAGGGCGAAACCTGGGGAGCAGGGATGCATGGGTCCCTCAGGGATGTGGCAACATAAGCCTGCAGGCCTTCTGAGTAGCAGCACAGGGGAAGACCTGGAAGTTTGCTGGGAGGGCTGATGAGAACCTTCCCTTGGGGAGCCAGGCAGTCCATTAAGCCTCATAGACAGGAAAAAGAAAGGGAGAAAATGATTGCCAATGCCTCACACTATTTTTATCCCCGTGGAAAACACAGGGCATTGTCTTGGGGGAGGTGGTTCATCTGACACAGTAAATTAGTTTGATGCTTTTAATAGAGAGGGTGCCCAGTTATTTGAAATCAGTCCAAGGATATTGTATGAAGTCTTGTTTCTTACAAATACTTGGCATTTGGCTTCTATGCTGAGTCAAAGAAAGTGCCCAGAGCTGGAGGGATGGCTGCTGTAAAGGGCAGGCCGTGGCACTCAGTGCTAGAGGGAAGACCCCACAGCCCAGGGAAATCAAAAGCACATTCAGCAGAGGTGTCACCCTGGCCACTCAGGCTAGGAACTTGGTCCTGTGGAAAGAGAGTAAAGAGCAGGGGCAGGAGAGGGGGCATGGAGGGAGGAGGCCCAGGGAGGATGGCAGATACGGAGGCTTCCTTACAATCTTCCCCTGAGATGGGCTGCTTGGAACTTTCAGTTAGACAGTGTTGTCCTTGACAAATGGTAAATTTTTCCCCCACTGCCTGATGAATTACTAGGAGTTAAAATTAATATCTTTTTTTCTTCAGAAAAGAAATCATTATTAGCCTCAGCCACAAAATTGAAGTTCAGACTCCAGTGATATAATAATAATCATTTGCACTCACATGGATTCTTTCAAGCAAAGGTCTCAGCAGCTTTGCCAAACATTAATTAATTAAGTCTTGCAGATTCCCCCCAGGAGGCAGGTAGCTATTATCTCAGTTTTCCAGATGTGGAAACTGAGTCTCAGGGAAGCGGAAGAGGTTTGCCCAAGGTCACTCTGGAAATGTGAAGCGAGACAGAGATTGGAATTGCAAAACCTGCTCCGTGCCCAGGCTGGGGAAGCTTTCTGCAGCTGCTCGTCTGGGCTGCCGGCGGGGTCAGGTCTGCAGAGGTGTGCAAGAAGGTTGCTGCCTGCTGCCCGATACATACACGGGGCTAGGAGAAACCCAGTCCACGAAGCCCATCAAGGTGACAGGGAGAGCTCCCCGAGCTATTTCTTTTCACATTCAAGATTCAGGCTGCTTGTGAGTAGATAGAGCTCTGCTAAAATTTGGAAATGAACATGGACCACACGATTATAAAATGCTCTGGGGACAAAGCTCCTTGTAACATTTTCATGGGATTATTTAAAGCCAAGCTCTCTTTTGGCTTCTGCACAAGCTAAAAGTGAGAAGCACAAAGGAAAAGGATGGAGAAGGTGGATATTAGATAGGGAAGGAAAGCCTTCAAAGAGGTCTCCCACATTTCTGCTGAATCTCCTGGTTTCCTTCACCATGAAATGCCCTCCGCTTTGTCTGGCCTCCTTCAGAATTTGGTGGGAAGGCTGTTTGCAGGGAGAGTGTGGAAGCCAGGGCCTCTCCGCCTCCACGCCTGGTTTAGCAGCTGACAAATACCATCAGCCAATTCCAGCCCCCGCCCTCATCTTGGGTGCTGCTGACATATTTTGATATTTCCTCGTGAGATTATACTTCACATAATGAATTTGATTCTTCGATTCTTCCTCTCCTCTCCTCAAAACTCTGCAGCTCCTGAGAGTTTATCTGCTGCAAGATGAATCGCCCTGAGAATCCTGCTGCATCTTTCTTTACAGTTCACCTCCCCCCACTTCTGATGAGAAATAGACTTTTCCCTCATCCATCATAAGTCAGTGTGGCAGCCCTGTCGTTCCCCAGGCCCGGCTCACTGCATCATCCTCCTCTCTGTCCTGCTTCAGTGCATGGCCTGCTTTCTTGGGAACAGTCAAGACCTTTATAAAAGACTTGAAATTGTAATAGAACCAGACTCATAATAATAATAATAATAAATAATAATAATAATAATAATATGGAAAAATGATTTTTAAAAGAAATGAAAGAGAAATTTATTTCCAAATTTCTTTGCTTAGAGGACTATTCTCTTTTAAATAGGATATCATGAAATCCTAATATATCCAGTCATTTTTCTGACTTGTCATCAATCTTTGAACATTTGTCTGATTTTATAGGTTGGGGAAATGAAACGAAAGAAGGTGAGAAAGAAAGGTTATAATGGAAGGCCAGAGGAATTAGGAGAGGGAGGGCCACTGTGGCAACAGCCCTTGTATGAGGGGAATTATGAATATAAGTAGGATACTGACAAACTGTTCTATCATGCCACCTCCTGCCTGTCTCCCAATGGGAGCTGAAGGAATAAAAATAGATGAAGATTTTAACGGAGGAAAAATTCCCATTTGTAATGCTGAAGCAAAAGGTGACTGGACTAGAGGTCAGGAGCCCTAGGTCCCAGGCCAAGCTAGAACCAAAACTCCTGAAATGAACTGAGCTAAGTCTTTAGCTGTTGGGTGGGTGAGGTGTGGGGGTGGTCAGGGGCTCAGTTTCTCATCTCTAAAGTGAGGGCATCCATCCAGAAGACCTTGAAGTCCTTTCCAAATTATAAGATCCTTAGATTTTATTATTAACAGGGTTCTGGACATTAAAAGTCACCAGGGAGAGTTAAGACACACTGAAGGTTTTCATAATCAAAGTAAGCAGCCATTGTAGGAAGGGTTTGAAGAGGGAGTCTCAACATTTAGGACAAGCCCAGCATGAGCCCAGCTCGCCGGCTGGCAGCCATCCATATTATCTTCTTCTCTTTACCAGGACAGGGTCAGGAGATCAGCCTTCTGGGACTGTGTCCCCAAACCCTCAGGCAGTTCAGTCAGGGGTGGTGTGTTCATTATCATAGACATTGAGGAAAATAAGTGGTGGCACTAAGGAGCCTCTGCCAGGTGTGGGGCAGCTTCACCATTGGGGTGCCACTGGTGGGCTCCACTGAAAAGCCTGGGTAGTGGTGAAGGGCTCCAGGCATTGCAATTCAACAAGTGGCTGCAGCTTTCTGCGTGGTCTGGTCTCACCACAGCAGGTTCCTGAAGATTCCATCCACTCCTCCATCACTGTTTCCTTCGATAGCATGGGCAGGGTGAACCTTTGCTTCCAAATGTTATTCGAAGATTTAATTAAGCACCATTTGAAATTTTTGAATGGAAATTACCACATTAGTCATGATTATTATCCATTTTCTTTAAACATAGAGCCAACTGCTACACTGTTAGGCACAAGCATAGAAATTACAAAAATACTCAAATATCCATTATCTGAGGCTCTGTTTGCCAAGCGTCCTATCTAATCACGGAAAGCCTGCCGGAACAGATGCGCCTTACACCGTGCCCTATATGCCAGGAAACCTGGATATGTTAGGACCAAGTGCTTCCAAGTGCCAAATGTTACTGCTACTACAAAGAACTCATTTTTTTACTCGGCAAAAGACTGGCTGTGCTTGTTCTTTTCAAAGATCACACATTTACCTCCTGCAGCAAGTTCTCTGAGTTCTCCAACACCTTACCAGGAAGGCGAACACCTACATCCCTGAGAAACAAAGGCCAGCTTCAGCTTGCATGTAGCCAGCAACTGTGCTGAGCTATTCCCAGGTGATTGGAACCGTCAGCATAAGGGGCCCAGGGAAGACAGAACCAACTTTAGGGAGAGGGTGATTCGAAGCTGCTAATGCAGGTGCTTAAACACAGAGAAAGTGCCTTCATTTCAACTTTATATTTATGAGTAGTTTACAGAAAGCTTTCCAGCCAAAGGAAACAAAATTGGTAAACACAGTAAGTAATAGATTCAACAAATACAGCTAAGGATAAAGGACTAATTTACATTTAATGAAACAGCGATTGTTTATTAAATAAGAAATGGTTGTGTTTATGAAGAAGGCCTTAAAGGTTTTTCATGAAGAATACATTAAACATTGAATATATTCATATTCAAAAGATGTGACTTCAGGAAAGGGGGGAGGCAGGAGGCTGAAGAGCGAATGAAGAATATAGGAAGCTGATAACTTTGTCCGGATTATAGGTCACCCACCGGACAAAAATTTAATGGAAAATAAATTCCACAAAGGGTTCTTCTCTTTGGACATTATGCTCCAGGCTGACTCCACAACAATGATTTTTTTAAAAAGATGGTATATGATTACTAGACAATTTATGGCATATTGGAACATACATTCCTGACCTGACCTTGCATAACGTATTTCCAAATTGAAATGTTTGCTATTGTGATTGCACCTGTGGGTACATATGTTAGAAACATTTAGCTGTGTAATTTCTCAGTAAGGAAAAAATAGGGCTTCCCATGTAAAAACTGGAAAACTCCCTAGCTTCCCATGAAAGATAAGACCAGGCAAAAAGTGTGACAGAATATCAAAGTCAGTTCTGTCTAAGATTTGCACAGACCAGCTGAATTACAGGATTGCCTGATACGTTTACCTGCAAGATCTCTTCAAGACATATGGCTTAACAATTGCGTTCATTCATTTTGTACGACAAATCATTTTTTAACTTAACTGTTTCATGTCTTAATAAGCACAATACTCAGAGTCAGAGCACCTGAATTTGAGTCCTTGGGAGCCACGAGCTAGCTGTGGCAGAAAACTCTAATTTTCACCAGTACCTTCTTTTTTTCCTGTCCTAAGAGCTAGTCTGTATTACCCATCCATTAGGACTGCACAGGACACTGTTCTCATCAGTAGAATGAGAGCAGAAGTGATGTGCACCGTTATCCCTCATACCTTTAGAGAGAATTAATGTGGGATTCCCTCATTCCCTTACTCCTCCCTCCTGTTTGGGCTACAGATGTGATGGTAAATGTTGAAACAGCCACTTTGGAACTAGAGTTAAAAGCTGTGGCTATCAGGATCTCTCCACCAGTGCTAGACCTACTTGAAAGAGAAATACAATCTACCATGATTAAGCCACTGTATTTGGAGATGCCTTGTTAAAATATCTTAGGCTATATCTTGACTAATACAGAAGTCAGTTAGAATGTCCTTTAAAACTAAGGCATTATTTTATACATTTTGCCTCTGTTCTTAAACACAGAATATATCTAATAAATTTGAGACTGTGAAGCAAACATATCATACTCTTCTCATGGGTGTATGGGGTTTATTTGAAGGAAGAGGATAAAAGAAAAGGACAGGAGAAGCAGAACAGCACCTTTAAATGTAGAAAAAAAAGCCAGTTTATTACTTCACCAGAGAAGTGTCAAGAAACACCAGACTGAAATGCCAAGGGCAATTGATAGGCCTTTTTGGTGTAATATGAGGCACACTGTTTGTAAAAGCCACATGTTTCATGAAAGAAAATAAGAAGAAAAGTTTTAGATCAGGTCTTTTGGGTAAATTGCTGAAAATGTACAGAGAGAGGCGGGCTCATTAAGAGAAATCCAAGTCAGAAGAAATCTGATTATTTAAAATAAACAAAAGC
The DNA here is from genome assembly GCF_030020395.1 of Manis pentadactyla. Lineage (NCBI taxonomy): Eukaryota > Metazoa > Chordata > Mammalia > Pholidota > Manidae > Manis > Manis pentadactyla. The sequence goes on along the minus strand of NC_080031.1, from coordinate 16,611,566 downwards.
AAACAAACAAAAACAATCTTCATTCCTTCTCTTTTAATGTAGGTAATATATATTTCATAATTACCATTTGATTCTATCTTTATTTTTTATGAAGAAAATGTTCATTCACAGAAGAGTGATAAAATAAACCCCATGCATCATTCAGACTCAATAATTATCAAGATCTTACCACATTTATCTGATTTTTTTTCTTTCTTCTTTTATTTCATTTTCTGAGATGAGCACAAGTCACAGCAAATAGAATGATATATCAGAAAACTGAATTCTATTTCCTACAGGCTTACATTCTAGTTAATGTTTGCACAGCCACTCACCAGAATCCAAGGAGGTCAGGAAATAGCATTCCTCCCCCTCAGATGGACCACTGTCTTCTTAAAGACATGAATTTAGGTTCATCAATCCTTATACTTGGCTGACTTTCCAATACCTTGCTGATTGGGCCAGGGAAGGAACTGCTTGGATGACTAGGGAATTGACAACCCCATTAACAAGTGATACTCTAATAAAACTCTCAGGGATCTTGGAACTGCTTTAATAATAAGGTGGGCATATACACAAAAAAGGAAGAAATCCTGACAACTTGAGAACTAAACAGACATGTAGCTCTAGGCAGAAGAAAAGAGGCAGCTAAGGCTTTTGGAATAATAAAGTCAGTAACAATTTTATATACAACTCTGAGGATTAGGAAGGGAACAGACTTCTCTGCTCTTTGATTCCCTGACAACCTGAATAATCATGGACCACTGGACAGTCATGGATACTTCCAGTTCCTGCGTCTGAAGTCCATCAGAGTGGGACAAATGTGCAGGTGGCTAAGCAGGGTCAGGGGCTAAGTGGCATAGCACCAGGCAGGGCTACAGGGAACACTGTTGTCCCAAAGCAGCAAGTAGAGGGACTAACCATACAAAAAGGGTAACTATAATTCCAGTCCAGCCTCATCTCTGTATTTGGTGGTTTATGTTTCTAAGTAGCTGGACTCAGATGGTAAAAATCTCAGTATATAAAATGCTAAGCCTGTTCTTCAGGGCAGTGCCTGTTTGTGTGTATATGCGGACGAAGCAGATCATGTCAGTGGAGGGCAGGAGGAGAAGGGGCTTTATTTTAGGTATCTTTCTTTTTTTTCTTTTCAGTGGACTTGAGGTAGAGTTTCTAGGTAGCGGGGCCCTAGGGCTTAGCTCTTTTCATATTCTGGTTGAGCTGATATTTGTCATATGCTCAGAGATTCAAGCTTGACAGGGCAGCACTCACTGCCCCCCTCCATCCCATCCCCAGCCCCACTGCCCTGCCCAGTACCCTGCCTAGCCCCATCATCAGAATGCACCAAAAAGTATCTAATTGGTCAGACACAATTACATCGACAACATAATCCCCTACCTACATTCAGGGAGGTGACAGTCCAAAACAAAGGCCCACACAATCCTATGTGTCACATCATGGAGCTGATAAAACATGATCAAATTAATTTTAGCATGTGTCTTCCAGGTAGATGTAAGATGAATCCATTATTGGCTTTAGGTCAGGTAGCTTAGGCACCTAAAGGAGGAGGGCTTTACGGGCATTAAAAGGTTGGACTGTTTGGACACTTACTATTCAGTCATGATGAGGAAAGGAGGCAAATCTTCATGTCTGCCAAAAAGGACTCTTTTCTTTACTGTATTTTTGAAGATGGAACTCAAAGCACAGAAAGGTGAAGTGACTTTCATAGGGTCAGGAGTCAGTGATAAGATGACGGTAAGGACAGGTACTCTCTGAATCCTGCTTTCCTTTGCCATTCCCCTGAGCTAAGTTACCCAACTCACAGAACGACTCACTGGCTACAGACTTGCCTCAGCCATGAAGATGTACGCAACAGCGTCGGTTACTCTACTGCAAGCATGGCTTCTTCCTTCCTCCCCAAGATAAGTGGCTTAGGTGGAGAAACAATAGTCATCTAAATATTTGCTTCAAGATGGGTGATCTCTGCAGCGGTGCCCGTGAGCCTGTTTCTGCCATCTTCTGGAGCCTCTCCAGATGCGCAGTGCGTGCCAACCCATCCTCACCCTGCCCTCCGTCTGGACCTGCACTCCTGCCATACGTCTACAGGGGGGCACAAGGCACGCTGAGTGCCCCGGCCTGCCCCGCTTCCCTTCCTGCGAAACCCCGGGGAAGAAGAATGCTTCAAAAGACTAGAATGAGCTGCCCCTGCCTATCAACAAACTGATTTTTAAAAAAGTAAGTTACAAATCACTTGAAATTCTCCTTCGAAGTCACACATGCATACAAAAAAACATCCGTACACCAAGGTAGTGTATAAGTCACTCCATCATTAGTGTCTGACTCAGAATGTTGTGATTATAAGTGGTAATAATAACTAACATTTACAACATGGGCTTATGAGATATGTATATAAGAGATATATAGAAATAAGATATAAGATATATATATGATATGATATATATATAAAAATTAAATATATTAAATATTAAAATATAGTATATATGATATGTAGAGTATGTATATATGTATATTTATTATATATGTATGTGTATTTCACTTAATTCTCGAAATTCTCTATAAGATCAGAGCAGCTTTTATAGCTGGTTTTACAGAGGAGGATGGATGCTGTGACCCAGAGTTGCCATACTTTGCCCAAGATTCACAGCTTACAAGTGGAAGAGCTGGCCTTTAATTCCAGGAACTTTGACTTAGCCATCATTAAATATCAATCCCAGTAAGAGAGCAATCTGAAGTATTAAAGTATTAAATGATAATACTCTGCCTTTAATTTAGTCTATATGTAACAGACTGTTTTTTTCAAATTTATACTCGTCTACCTGCTTCCCTCTTTTTGGGGGTTGGAGAGGGAGGTGGTGGTAACCGTTTTGGGTTTAATGGCCTGGTTCTTGATGGGGGAAGGTGATTTGGGGAGTGGACCTCAATAAGAGGTTGACATCACAGGCATGTGGTTTCGAATCTTGCCACCTGTGCTGACTTCCACTCTTATTTCCAGTCTCCTATCTCTACCTGCTGCGTTGGCTCCAGAGCCCTGTTCTCCACCATGACAGCTCTCAGAACACAAACTTCCACCCACAAGATGCTACGTCATCATTTCCTGGTGACAGCAAGACGCTTTCCTTTGTTCCCATGGAAGCTGGGTAACGTCCTCTAGGGTTGGGTGCACAGAGCTGGAGGCCACAGTCATCATTGAAGGCAGTGTCTTTACCCCTTTGCCTATGTGATATCTCCTCATTTCCTACCCACGGAGCTTGGGGGTTGGCATTTAAAAAGGTTCTCTTAGGCCCATTCCCTGAGGGAAGTGACTGCTCTGAGGAACAGATGCTATCAGGGAAAGTGTTCCGTGCCCCAGGGGTTATCATCTTCCTAGAGGACAGCAGCGATAAAGGAAATAGAAGGCAGCAGAACACACCTTCCCTGCCTGGGGAGGAGCTAAAAAGATTCCTCTTCCCAGACACCACACTGACAATTGGGCTGGGAATGGCTGATGAACTGAGGAAAGAGCAGCCCCAAAAGTGTTTCTAGACTGTTCTATGCCTCACTCATTCCTAATCTACCTGTCTTGGAGTATGCCACAGGCTGGAAACTTTGGGGATATGTGGGCAATTCAGGACCATTAGCAAATTCTACTGTATTGGGGGTCTTTGCTCTACAATCCATTCCATCACTAAGACAAGACCCAAAACTACTAATAGATTTCCAAGATTTTCACCTTTAGAAGACTATCTCCAACACTACCCAATCGTAGGGACCAAATGACCACCCCGTCTAATGGAATTCTGCTCAGTTTATCCCATCTTTCCCCTCAGAACCAACAAAAAGAACCAGATGAAATGGCTTTGAGGTGTAAATTAACTTAGACCACAGGTTGGGAAACATGTTTATATTTACCTCATATTTATGACACATGGAATTAACTGTGTTTGGTGCATATTGGTGACTTAGGAAGTGTATGACTTTTTTCTAAGGTTCTTGTGTCTTGGTAAGTTGGTCCCTCAGAGACACCCTGAGAGTGTCCCTCAGAAGGCAAAGCCAAGCAAAGGTTGGGGTTTTCCAAGAATTAAGGGGGGTTAAAGCCACATGATTTCAAAAAATTTTGTTGAAACCTAATTGCTCATGGTACATAGCCAAGTAGCATTAATATATAACTAAATCCTGGAGATACTTTTGTATCCTATGAGTTATCTAAAATAGCACCCCAAGGCAAAGGAAAAGCCAGGAGAAATTAGTAGAAAGTAGTGCTAAGGAGTAGCACCCATCTTCCTTTGTACTCAGTTATTCTTCTGTAGATTGTGGATTGTGTGTGTGTGTGTTTGACATTGACCTAAGTAAACTTGAAAGAGTATTTGTAGCACCAGTTGTTTATAAATTGTTACAAACTTGGGGATCTTGAATTTCCTTGCCAAAAGTCATAAATGACTAAATGCTGTTTGTCCACAACTGATAAGCCACTAACTATAGGAGGGACTTGGCTTCTTCACAGTATGCACTAAGGTCAAATGATCACAGGGTCATCAAGCGAGTCATTTCTTGTTCACCCATTCATTCAGTAACTTTCATTGAGATTGCACTTTGGGCCAAGCATTGTCCTGGAGCCTTGGGTATAAATATTGCAAAACCATTCAGAGGTTCACACGATCTGAGAGGGAGACAGATACGTCAACACATAATAGCCAAAAAGCCTGTTAAGTAACAAAATAAAACTAAGTCCAAGCTATTGAAGCAGTAAGAAGAGGGAAGAATCACCTTCACAAGGTTTGAAGCCAGAAAGGAAGTATTCACAGAGGAAGTGCCATTTGACTGGGGCCTTCAACAACTAGTGAATGAGTGTGACTCTCCAGGCACAGAATGCGGACAAAGCTATTGGCAGAAAAGGGAACAACAGATACATGGGTCAAGAGAACTTGAAATTACAGTAGTCAAGTTCACTGGAAATGGCAGCGAAAATCTATGTCAGTACCAGGTTTTAGATAACTGTGTGTATCATATGAAGAGGTCAAAACTTGATTTTACAGGTGATGGAGAAATGATGAAGAGATTACAACTGTGTTCTCACCTAATAAGATTTGCATTAGAGGAAGGTCCCTTTGGGAATAATAGGGCAAATGAAATCACATGGAGGGGAGGGGAGGAGTAAAAAACATGGGGAGGGGTTACTATAGTATAGGTTAGGGATTATGAAGTTGTAAGGTTGTGGTAGTGGGTATGAAACATAGAGACCCATTGTTTAAATGTGCAGGAAGTGGGAATAATTTGGGTTTAGGAATTAACTGGATGTATAGCATATGGAAGGAGGAGGCAAGATGACTCCCAGTTTTTGGAGTGGGATGGTACCGTCATCCATTAAAGCTAGGCAACACAGAAGAAGGAATGGATCCAGAGGCCAGAAGGGCTGGATTCAATCATCCCCTTAGAGGGTGGGGCTCCCTCTGGACATCACCTGAAGTGTTCATCAAACACTCAGGAGAGTGGAACTGCTCTGTGCTCACATTTAGATGTCCAATTTTTTTTTTAAGTTGCAGAATATAAAATATCTAAAATGTACATAAAACATAAATGTGCGGCTTGGTGAATTATTGTAAACTGAATATCCTTGTGGCCATGGCACAGACAAGAAAAATAGCATTGCCAGCACCCAGAACTCATGAGCCTCTTCCTAAATGTTTCAGAACCACTTCCTTGATGTTTTGTTGGTTTGTTTTCCTTTTTTTGTTGTTAGTTTTGTCACCTGGGTATGCCTCCTTAAGCCTAAGTTTAATTTTGTCTGTTTCAGAATGTCATGCTGTCTGTGTTCTGCGTCTAGCTACAGCAGCTCAGAGTGATCTGTGTGAGTCATCCTTGTTATGTGAAGGTAGAATTGACTAACATTCAGTGCTGTCTGACATTCCACTGAATGAATATACTGCAGTGTATGTCTTCATTTCACTGTGAGAGACATTTTCATTGTTTCCGTCTTGAGGCTATTTTGAACAACATTGTCAAGAACATTCCTGCACATATCCCTTGCACGTGCTTATATTTTTTATAACTAGAAGTGTAGTTCCCGAGCCACATGGTATGCATATTTTAAACTTTAGTAAATAAAAGCCAACTATTGTCTGAAGTCACCATCCTGGTTTATACTTCCATTAGCTGTGCGTGAGAATACGTTACTCTATGCCTCACCAACACTTGTTGTTGGCAGGTTTTTGTTCTTTTTCTCTCTCCTTCTCTCCTTTGTCTCCTTCCTCTTTTTCCCAGTCCCAGCCTCCCTCCCTTCCTTCCTCATTCTGGTGGGTGTGCTTTAGCAACTCACCGTGGTCTGAATTTGCATGTCCCTCATATCTACTGATGGTGACAGACCTTTTGGGTCCTCTTCTGTAAAATGCCAGTTTAAATGTTTTGTTCACTGAGTCTACTAGGTTATCTAAAAACTTAGACATTCAGATACGTAAATTGCAGGAGACTCACTTGGAAGATGTTTGTGGCAATCCCAGCCAAGAGAAAGCTCCAATTCTCCTGCCTTTTGTGTAGGGGCAATGGATAGTCAAAGTCCTGCCCATCTTGTCAGCTCTATTCAGTGTGTGGTAGTCGGAATATGGGAGGTGAGACGTTATCCTCAAGCAACTGATTAACTTGTCACCATGCCTTATCAGCTGGCTAGCTATTCCTCCCTGCTTCCTTTCCTTACCCAAGCACTCAGTCTGCTGTTGAAGCCACAGCTTCTGGTCTTTCTCTAATCATTTAGAGAAAGTCCACACAAGGATATACGTGGGTCTTCTCAAAGGCATAACAGGCAGAAAAGAGACTGTGGGAATAACAGGACAGCCTCATGCATAAAGGATCCTTGAACATCCCCAAGGGTGTTTACAGAAGGATGTTTAGAAAAAATGACAGACAAGTTGGTTCATGGTGCCATGTGTTTGAAACACACTGGTTTTAACAAAGTTAGATTGGTTTCTCAGCTGCAAGAGTTTCTGGATGCTTTATGTATATTAAGGATTGAATTTCCACGAGGGTGTTAATAGTAGATACGATGCTCTCAAATTTCTCTGACCTTAGCAATCATGAGAGTTTATTTACTTTTTGAGAAACACGTCATAGTATTTCCACACTAGATGTGTTCCTTTTGCCTTCAAACTCTATTCTAGTTTGTTTGCATAGTCTGACAAATTCACTTCCTCTCTTGGCAACCTGAGAAGTCTTTCCTTTATGATTCATTATCTTCACTCAAAGTCTATCACTGTGCTCTGTACAGGTGAATCCCGGTTCTCCCTGAGATGGTATGTAGTACAGTGCCAGGGAGAAGCGAGGGCTCTCTAGTAAATGGCTTGGGTCTGCGTCCAAGCTCTACCACTGCCAACTGGGTAGCATTAATAAACCACTTTACACATCTCAGCCTAAGTTCCCTCATCTAAAGGAGAAACAGAACAGTGTCTGTCTCATAGGGCTTTCTTTCTGTCTTTCTCTTTTTCCTTATTGGCTTAATTAATACATTTCATGTGATGTGTTCAGAATAGCTCTTGGCACATAGTAAATATTTAATGCAGTCATCTATTGTTCTTGTTACTGTCTTTTTAGCATTTCTGTTCCTTTTGCCAGTGCGAATCCCTGATTCTCTAGATCCAGAGCCACATGCTTCCCCTGGAGTAATGCAAGTGCTTCCTCTGTGCTCCTGGGTCTGCCTTGTAGGACATGAAATGCAAGTTGCGCCATGTAAGCTGCACTAACAGAATTCACTATGTACACACATGCATATGAAAAGGACATGACCTTAAATTGTGTGCTGTCATTTGAAAAATGGAAACTCATTGTTAGTTTAGGAGATGTTAATCATCTTTGGGTCAGAATTTAATTTCCTCCTGTGAATATTTTATCTTCCTCCACCTCCTGCTTCCCAACTCTTCACTAATGAAGATTTTTGAAAGACTGCATGGAATAGCTTTGATTAACCTCCAATGGAATCTGTTCTTGACTGAAAACCCTTTCATGGTGTTCAAGACACATGAACACGTGAGGCAACAAAGCTTTGGTACCCAAAACCACAGCCCTTGGTGACTTGAGGAAGACTAATTTCCCATCCTTAGATCAAAGTTTTGCTTGTCTTGTTCGTGATCTTTTTCCCTGAGAAATTAAAGGTATAATCACCACTCTATGGCTCATTTTGGGGTAATACATATGAAAGGTTTAGTTTTGAGCCTGACATCTCATAGGCAGACAAATCTCTTCTCAACTTCTTGTGTCCCTTGATGCCTGGAGTTTCTTCTACATAGGATATGACCCCAGACATAGAGTTCCTTATTTACCTGATTGCAGTATGTTGAACAGAGTTCTCAGAGGCACTCTGCTAGATAAATAATACAGGGTTTGTTCCTAATTAAATGCCTTCAATGATTCTGCTGTTAAACTCTGGAATGGGATCTGAGGATATTCCACAAAGGGTGAAAACTTCCTTCCCCAATTTCCCTCTTAACTGTTACCGTAATTTCTTGGTATCACTTTTGGGGCACTAAGAAGAGGAGTGAATGGTGGAGACGAGGAGTTTTCCTGCTTCTGGTCATTTATTCATTCATTCATACTTCTGTGCAGCCTCCACTACTATACTTTCTTATGGCTACCCTTTCTGCAGCACTGTTACAAACTCCCAGTTACCTGGTAACTGTTTTTAAATCATTGGCTCAAAGTGGGAGTTTACGGTTGGCTTATTCCTTCTCTTTGACGTACATGCTAACTGTTGGATTCAGATGGACTAAGAGGCCTGGAGGCATCGGTGTACTTGATATATATCACGTAGCTAAATAACACCAAGGGATCAGCCCCTCATCCTCTTGCCCTTCCCCGCCTCCCCCAGGCAGTCCCTGCTGGATCAGAATGGAGGAGTCAGAATGGAAAAGCACACATTGTACCATTTCATTGCGAGTCAGCAAACTTTTATGTCTCGTGAAGCCTTGTCAGTATCACACTTAATCTGAATGTTGTCATAATTATTATAACTGTACATTGATGTAGCGCTGAGTCTCTGAGGAGAAAGAAAGTACCGGGGATATAAAAGAAGACCAAGCTTCATCCTTTCCTTTTAGGGAATATGGAAAAGTATATATCAATCTTTTTTTTCTGCCTTCTCCTGACTCCTGAGGCATCACCTGGATGTACCTTCTGGGGACTGTATCTTTCCTGGGTGGGATTGATTTAGAAAAATGTTGATGGAGATAAAAATGTGCATGTGGCCAAAAGAAAAGATTCTTGCAAAGATTCAAAAAGGAGGGGATCTAAGACGTCTCAATTACCTAGTCAGATCCAAGCCCTGAATTACTTGTTTGCATATCTAACTTAACAGTCAGTAAAATTCCCAGAGAAGTATTAACTATCTCTTGTGGAAAGATAAGCTCCTTTAAGTTCAGAAACTTGCCCCCAAATCACCTAATTGATTAATATGTGGTAGAGGCTGAGTTTGAACTTCTCTATCTCTTTCCAAAGTTCCTGGGCTTTTAGGTGTTATCTTGCAGACAAGTTTGTGATCTTAATCTGATGTCTCCCAGCCACCCACTGCCTAGCACTGTTCTATGAGTTTTGAGTGATCTTGATTTATAAATCCTGCTTCCCACTTGCAAGAATTTTTCATAAAGGAAATAGAATTGACACACAGAATCCAAGAGCAATCAATCCATGATAGAAATGAATTGGGTATGAAATCTTGTGGTCAGCTCTGTGGGAGTTAAGAGAACAGGGAGGTAAATTAGAACTAAAGTCCTCATCAAGTCTTCATGCAGGAGGAGAGTTGGAGCAGGGCCTCCCTGCACAGGGATGGAGAAACTGAGGGCAAGCATTATGGAAAGGCACATACCCACAGACGGGATGAGGATATAGGAAAAAAACAGGCCCGCTTGCAAGAATAAGTTCAGCCAAGGGGAGGTGAGATGTACAGAGGGTCCTGAGGCCTGGCAGATGGGCTCAAAGGGAAAAAAAGGTACAGCTTGAAAAAAGAAAGGAAGACTTCTGCATCTGGGCCGTCTGCCTTCTTCACGAAGCCCAGGGCCAACCAATTTCTCATTCTCTTTCAGGGTCACTGGGCAGCTTTGCGGAAAGGTCAGCATGCTGCCTGCCACTCCTGGTATAGATGGTTCCTTCGTGCACATTCCCCGGTGGCTGAGGCCGCTGCAGAGGCTGCTGGGTCTCACCTGACAGGAGCCAGGAAAGCTCCAAAAGAGAGAAAGTAGGCAGCTGGTTGTGTGAGCAGCGTAGAAAGTATAGGCTGGCATGGAGTTTGGATAGCATGACAAGTTTATGTGGGCCAGGGATAGATAGGCAATTTTTAGCCTTAGCAAAACCCCTACTGTGCAGAAAAAGAAAAGGCAGGTGTCTAGAATTGGGGTGACAGGGAAATGGGATGATAATCAGGGATAGAGCAGAATTGCCAGGGGCGTAGTGGGAGCCTTGTTCCATGGAGGGTCACTGACCAACAGAAAAATAAAATCAACCAAATCTTACTTAGCAGGAAAACACACCTGGTTTGGTTTGTTAATGAAATACACATAAAAAGCATATACTCACCTATTTTATTTTACTTCTTTTTTATTTGAATATAGTTTATGTACATTATCACATTGGTTTCAGATGTACAACACAGTGATTTGATAGTCATACACATTATTGAATTCTCACCACGGTAAGTGGACTTACCCCCATTACTACGCCAAGATATTTCAATATTATAGTATTGTTCATTATATTCCCTGTGCTGTACTTCCATTCCTGTCACTCATTTATTTTATAGTTTGAACTTTGGACCATTTTATCCCCTTCATCCATTTCATCCATCCCCCTGCTCCCCTCCCCTATGGCCACCATCAATCCACTGCCTGTGTTTTGAGTCTATTACTTTTCATTTGCTTGTTTGCTTTTCTGGATTCCACATATAAGTGAAATCATAGAATGTGTATCTTTCTCTCACTGACTGAGGAATCTTGCCATCTATGATGGACCTAAAGGGTACACTTATTTTCAAGGAAAGGGTAGGAAACAGAGAGCACTGGTCAATGAACTCTTAACTCCACTACTGTCCTGATGAAAAACCCTTCTTGTGTCCCTACTCTCAAAAAAGGAGACCTGATACCTGCAGGTGGCATAAGCTATAAATGATTAGTGTTACTTTTTGGTGAAAGCAATGCATGCTCTCAGTATAAAAAATTCAAATACTGCAGCAGGGAATTTAACCAAGTGTAAATGTTCCCGTCATCCCTCAGCTGACAATGCACGCAGAAATATTATTTGTGCTTTCCAGTAGCTTACCAGGTTCCTGATGATCAAATTCAGCAGCTAGCTCCTGGATCATTTTGCATTGCCACCCTCCCCAGCCAGGTTAGACTGCTTTCAGATATTCAAATGTTCATGTTGCTTCCCGCCTCCATGCTTTTCTCAGGCAGCTCCCTCTGCCTACAAATCCACCTCCCCGCCAGCACCTGCCTCTCACCCTCTACTTAGTGACACCTTCACACAGTTTAATATTCAGCCCAAATGTCACTTTCTTTATGAACCTTCCCCTGATATGACCCCGTAGCCCTGCTCATCACCTTCCTTAAATGCGCATCATATCCTGCATGTATTTAAAAATTTCTTTGATCTCATGTCTTTCTCCCCTTGGTGATTCAGTTCTGCTTGAGAGCAGAGATTGTCTGTTCATTTCTCTGTTCTGAGAACCCAGCAAAGAGATGGATGCTGAGTAAGAGCTCTGTGAATGTTGGTAGAAAGAACGAATGGATGGATGAATGAATGCATGAAATGTATCAAGCTAGATTTTGAAATGCCCATTGATTCCTTATTGTAATCAAAAGGAGAGGAAAGCAAATGAGAAAGATGAGAGAGAAACACAATTGGTGAGAAGAGAAAAAAATGGAGGAAAGACTGAAATCCACAGAAAGGGAGACTTAAATTCAAAGAAAAAAAGAAAAGAAGGCAACAGGTCCCGTACATTTAAAAAGAAAGTAAAACAAGCTATTCTGCTCATGCCTTATTATTTAATTGAATCTGTTTGTTGGTATCCCTAGAAATGCTACATAGCCAGTTTTCATTCTTTATTCTCTGCATTCTAAACCTTCGGTGATTCAGTTCTGGGTGAGATGGACTGTGTGGAACATCAAGGAAGAAAGTATTGTCTGAATTGCAGTATTGGTGGGAGAAAAATGATTTCTTTTCAGCCAAATGAGCTAATTTCTGTAAGAAGGAGAGGGTGTTAACAAAGACGACAAACTGAAGAGGGGTCTGGGGCCCTCCAACAAAAGATCAAACTGTGGATGAGACTGTGATACCACAGTGGCCTGCTCAATTCCTTAAAGTGCCTCTGCCCACTGCCCAGTAGTTACCTTATTAGGTGGCCGGAGATCCCTTTTCACAATTCAGGTCTGGGACTACTTAGAGAACTTGCAACCTGGAGTTCACAGCCTCCCCAATGGGTCTTTCAAACCCACCAAGTGGGCTCTTTGCAAATCCTTGCATTTCCAGGAGCATGGAATCAGGGAGTAAAACATTCTTCAAATTTAGATCTGAATAAGAGGATGTTTACATAATTATATTTAATTGCAACAACCCCTGGAACTCAAAAGAGAAAACATTCTAAGACAGGTATTGCAGAGGCCCCATGGGGCTTAGCCCCTCCTTATTTTGCCTTTTTGGGCCTAGAAATATGATCGTAGGGAACATCCTCGAATCAGGAGCAAGGGGATGGCGAAAGCTTTGCAGAACAAGAAATGCAGGGTTTATAATGGGGATAATTTGGTAGTCCAGGGAAATTCCATGTATGCACCAGGAATAGAAAGAATAAAGTCAAAGCTTCTCCTTCTCAGGGAAAGGAGAGGAGATGGCAGGGACCCAGGACTGTGGGCACACCAGCCAGTGACTTGCTCCCACCTCTGGAGAAGGACTAAGGGGCTCTCCCTTTCTTCTTTACCTACTTCTGCAGTATTTTAATTATTCAGAGCAAACTGAATTATTTTGAAAATTGAGAAAAAGTATTTTAAAAATAAGGGAAAAGCAGAAAAAATTATTTAATTCCAACTGCCAGGAAGTGCTGTCTGGGAACCCTAAAGGACCTAGGGACCTGCTTCCCATGCCTCTGTTCTCAAAGCCCAGTCCTGTCCGTATGGTTAGCTGCATGGATTGTGTCCTTTTCTTATTTGCCAGGAAGTAGGGAGAGGTAACCCAAGACTTACTAATGTGGGGGCTTTGAGGAGGGATGGCGTCTCTGCCAGAAACAGACCCAGCCTCTTTCCTGGGAAGGGAGGAGAGGCCACCTGCCTGGCATGTTTGCTAACACACAGGAGCTACGGCCTGTAATCATCATTAGCTCTCTTTGGTGTTTACTGACTGTTATTAATTAGAATGAGCAAACTTGGCATTAATGTGCCTGCCATAAGGATGAAGGCTCATACTGCACAGCCATCCTGCATAAGCAGCTAGACTGGGACTCATTTACCAACTGTTACCAGGATAATGCAGGGCTGGGCGCACTGGCTGATGGGCAACTGGGCAGAGCAGGGGCTTGGACCTGGACTTCTCTGAGGTTTCAGAGTTAGGGGGCAGCTCTGCCAGAACAGAGGAGACCAGAGCCTCTCCTCCTCACAGGTGGGATCTGCAGGCAGGCTGCGGCGGCTTCCCGCAGCAGCCCAGGCAAGGCCCTGTAAGTCTCGGTCACCGGACAGAACTGCCCTCTGGCCCTGTCCACAGCAGCTTTCTCTGCAATCAGAAAATTCCTTGAACACACTTATGTTATAAGGTGAGTATCCTATGGTCCTTCAGGAAAGACTCTGCCCTCCGGTGGGAAAGAGTTGGAGAGGAGCGTGCACAGTTGCGAGGAAAGAGAAGCACTGTTGGGGTTCTGGTTTACCACGGAGTCCTGAGTCCTGATACCCTGCGGCTTCTCTGGAAGCCGTGCTCTGCTTATGTGTTTTCTCCCCCTAAAAGATTGGACTTCAAAGAGGAGATGGTCCCTCTATGGGAAATTTAGAAGATGGGAGGTAGAGGAACATGTGAGCTACAGAAGAGGATCGATTTCCTCCTGTGGGGATAAGCAGCTAGGGCTGTGGGCGAGGGAGGTTTCAAGACAAAATGGTAACATTCCAGCTGGCTCAGAAGTAGGATACACAAAAGATGTACGTAGGAGATAAATCCATTCTTTCCAGAGAAGTTGCATGGCCTCTTCAGCTTCCCTGGATGAAGGCGTCATTGGCAATGGTGTGGATAAGACCTGCCAAAGAAAGGCCACCAGGGCCACACCCTCCAGGCTCTAGGCCTCATATTTTGGGTTGTTTTGAGGATCACTCTTTACTTTCCCAGAGGATCTGGGTGCAGGTCAGACCCACTACAGGGCTCAAGTCTGAGCAACCAGAGGAATTAGCAGCAGATCCCCTCTGGACAAACCCGAGCAGAGCTGGGTTGCATGCCCCTCACCATGTTTCTCTCCTTTCCTCTCTGGGCAGAGGATTCAGTGTCTGCACAGGCCATGGCAAGTGTCTTCTCCCCAAGGACACTTATGCCCTTGAACTGAATCGTGAGTGGAAGCAGGATTATGAAAAGTAGGAGAGCTGATGGGTGAGGCAATGACCGGGGGGGAGGGCTGGTGAACCGGGATCTGGGAAAAGGATGGGTTAGGACTCTGTGTCCCAGAGGCAATGTGTGGTCTCAAAGACGTCACAGGAAAAAAATCCCTCAGACAGCTCTGTGTTTCTGAGATCTCAACTGCTAAGAAAGGAAGGACCCTTGGTCAAGAGGATTTTTCCTGTGGGGGCACCTAGCAAACAGCACTTCTCATGGTCATGGTGGCCATGTATCAATACCCAGAAGGGCACAGTGCTGTTCTGGAACATGCTCAGTTCTGCCTCCCTGCTTTCAGGTGCTGCAGCTCTCTTGGAAATCTATTGACTCCCTTAGGCATCTGAGAAATTCACACCTTTTTTCAAATCCACCGCTATGAGGCCCACTTGACCCAAGTGGAGCTGGGTTTCTCCATCCTCTATGGGCTTATTAGATCTCCTACATATCTTGAATTCAAACAAAGCATGGGCAGTATTTTGCATCTGGTTGGGAACAGTTCAATGCCTGTTTTATTTATCTCTCAGCTCCTGGCATGAGTAAGTACTGATGGTTGGGCCTGAGAACAAAACCATGACGCCAAGATCTTCTAGAAGCTGCTCTTCTATTATGAAAACACTGGTATTCACTGGCCAGTGAAGAAAATACATGGGCGATAAATTTACACTTAATATCGATTGCATAAGGAGATAAGGAATAAAACTTTGAAGATAACTTAGATGTTAAAACATGGAGCAAGCAGAGGTGGGGAGGGAGTGACATTTACTGAGCAACAATTCTTTACCTGGTGTAAGACAAGGCCTTGAAATGTGTTATCTGATTCAGGCCTTACCACAGTGCATTCAGGTAGGTATTGTTATGGTCATGTGTTCACTCCTCAGGTATTTAATGGGCTCTTACTCTTCTGCCAGCACTGTTCTAGGTGGTAGAGCCCAATGGTGAGCAAGAGAAGCAGAAAAGATCACATCACTTGCTTGCTTACAGTCTACAGATGATTCTACAGTTCAGACAGGGTAGGTGTCTTGCCTGGCTTTACACAGCTCACAAAGGATCAGTCAGAATTTAAAGTCCGGTCTTTTTGGCCCTAAAGTCTAGTCTCTTTCCACCTTCTAAGTCGTATATATTTCAGAAGAGTGGGGGCAGAGAATTCTGAGGTTTCCATTATGCAATCATGAAGGGCTTCCTGGAGGAGCTAACGGTTCTGGAGCATTCTGGGGCCTCTGAATAATCTTTGGTGATGTTTAACAGATTCCACAATTTCATCAATCAGTGCTGAGCTTGGCACTGGGCATTGCATGGAGAAGAAGCAGGATGCCTCTCTATCACTTTAAGTCCTAAATCATTTTTCAGGTGCTTGTTTAGAGATAGCACTAGGAGGCTGCCTGCCATGCAGGGAAGAGGGTGGACGTGGCCTCCTTTAAACCTCTCATCATCAGAGTTACTGTTTCGAGTAATGAGGAAGCTCAGGAATTGATTTGATGCCTAATGAATAATCAGCTGCCATCAATAATTGTAATCACTAATCTGGTGCAATTAGAGGCAATTATAATAAATGCAATTTCCTCCCGAGCCACTAACGAACTACAGAAATATGAATTGACTTAAGGGGGCTGGCAGTGATTTATGTGATTGTGAGATCACGAATCCCATTATGTTGTTAAAAGTTCTTAAAGGAGCAAGCTCCTATTCTGATTTCACACCTAACACAAGAAAAGCTATAAAATACAATTCCGGCGGGGGTGGGCAAGAACACAGAGGCTACTGTATTTCTCTCATAGCTCGCTATAGATTCTCCTGGAGACCTGTGCAGACTCAGCTGGGACTGTCATGCGAAGCCTTGTTCCTTTAAGTCTTACTTACTCTAGAGATATTCTGAATTCCTACCTTCCAGTCTTGAAGAATGAGGACTAAAGAGTCTAATCAATTCTGCAAGAAAGGGTGTTGACAGGAACATCTGGATGGAGATGACATTTATTTTATTCCCAGGGAAAGCATGTCTATTGGCCCGTTACCCTTTCCACATCCAAATGAATCCCCAGATTGCAACAGAAAGGCATCTTTATGTAAATTGAATGACCCTAGAGGTTGTATCTCAAAATTGCTGAAATAGTTTTAATTATGTTATTCCTGTTCTCAGAAATTTTGAATGGCCATCTATTTTCTAAGGAATCAGCCAGAGATTTTTGAAGGGCTCCACAGCATGGCCCCAAACAACTGTGACAGAACAGGACTATAATAAGCAAGAACAAGGTGGGAGGTAGGGGACTGGCCCCTTCCCCACTTGCTGGGGACTGTGGATGTTCACAGGATGCTGGACTTGCAGTGCTAAGACTAGGGAAGTCTTGGGCACATCAAGATGAGTTGTTCCCGTGAGACAGAGGCTGAGGCCAGGTACTGCAGGGAGGGAGGCTACTTCATTGTGATCTCACTTAGAATGAAATTAATCTTCTGGCCCTGGACAAAAGGTTCTATGTGATCTGGCCCCTGTTGAGCTACCAACTCCTCCCCCACAGGTAGACCCCACCAAGTCATTTCATGTGGGCATTTTATTTTCCCTCTCTCAATGTGCCAAGTATGTTCTTGCCTCAAAGCCTTCGTCTTGTCTGTCCTTTGCCTGGAGGGCTCCCTGACCCTGGTTTTCTCATTGCTGGCTTCTTCTTGTCATTCAGCTCAAATGACTGTCAAATTAGGCTCCCAGGCACTTGCTGTCACAGAATAATCTGTGTGTGTGTGTGTGTGTGCCACCTGTCTTTACCCTAATGGCCTCATTGACTGCAAAATTACAGGCCTAGAAGGGTGCCCGGACCATAGCAGACCCTCAGGAAATACCTGGCCCACTTTCCACCACCCCTGCACATATCCTCCTCCTGCATGCACACTTGCCTCTATGCTGTGCCCCAGACTCATCCTGCTTTATGTTCTGCCTTTTGCTGGAAACACCATCCCACGTTGCTATCAGCTGCAGTTCTTCCTAAAGGTGACTTCAGGGCTGCTCCCTTGCAAAGCCCTCCCAGGACCCTGAGGGAGGATGGCCCCTTCTTGTCCTTATGCTACGTGCCAGGCACCAAGTGTTTTAGCTTCTAACATACTTATTCCTATTGCCTTCACCTCTACTGAATGGTGTGGTCCAGGATGGAAGCAGACACCTCACCCTCTGGCCCTGTCTCTGCCTCACCTACTCCATGATCGCAGCCCTTCACCTGCACTGAAGGGGACAAATTCCTACCCCACAGAGCCCTGTGGAGATCAGAGCAGATAATGTATAGCCTCTTGCACAGTACCTCACACAGAGTGGGACCTCCTACACAAAGTAGGATTTTTGACTTGAACAGAAATAGAACCTGTGTGGTGTAGTGATAGGAACTTAATGTAAGATTCTGCAGACATAAATGGCTACTCTTAGGGCTGCCACTGACCTGGTATGTGGCATGGATCAAGTTCCTTTATCCCCTGTCTGTAGTTTGCTTGTGTATAAAATGAGGCAATATTGTTTGGATTTCTCAAGTGCTTGTAGCCCTAACGCTGCAGTTCTGTGCCCTGCTGAAACTTCAGGGGTTGGGGGAGGGAGGGGAAGCCTTATATGTTCCTGTTCAAATTTTCAAATGGAGGAAGTTGTTGTTTTCTCCCTTCTCTTTTCCCTAGTGATAGCAAACAAGCAATAAATATGGAAATCCTAAAAGCCAGAGAAAATAGTGAGTGTTTTCCATCTTGCTGACAAAGTGCACAGAGACAGTGTCACAAAATGAATGGGCTTATCCCTCCACTGCGCCTGCATGAATTCCTCCTGGCAGAGCGTGGCTGGATCGTTCACAGGACTGGTTTCCTTTGTTGTGCAAACACCAAACCCCTTGGCCTGCTCCAACCGGCTCAGCAAGGGCCACCCCTGCAGAGGGAAGATGCACATTCCTTCACCTGAGAGCCCCAGATGGCCTGAACCAGAGCTTAGTAAAAACAATTCAAAGGGGACAGAAACCATGCAGGGGAGAGGCGAGGTGGTTCTGGGAAGGAAGAGAAACAAAGGCAAGGCAGAGTCCTCCAGCTGCAGACTGCCAAACCTTTGCTGCTGGGAGACAGGTAACTAGTACTGTGATTGATCTGAACCTTCCCTTCTGCCTTTTAAGCACAAGCCTGGATCCTGTCTAACTCCTCCTCAACAGCAAATGTCCCAGGAAGGACCTAAATAATAAGAGTCTTTTAAAGCTGATCTTCAGAAACCTCTTCGCCAAATCGCAGCCCCTGACCCTGCCTCCAGCAGCTCCTCCCACGGGCCTGCTCCTTCGGGTCCACTGGAAGGCGGCCCCTCTTCCCGAGGCCAACACTTGCCCACCCGGCTGGTCTGTTAGTTTCTCTGATTGGAAGGCAGGTAGATAAGCTTTCTGGTCTTTACCAGGTACCTTCAGGATGGAATTTCAAGATCCCCCACCTACTTCCTAGCCATTTCCTCAAGTTCCAATGGCCCACACATACCCAATGCAATATTCGTTTGCTTTAACGTCATTCTGGGTGAAAAACACTCATGCCTCTGGACCAGTCTCTTGAATTCCACTATGGGTCACTCAACAAGAAAGATGCCCAGCCCCTCCGGGTCTGAGGTCCCCAAGATATTCACACGGAGCTTTCGTTTCCAGCACCGGATGCACACAGGATAATGGCACCAGAAGGGCATCGGGCAGGAGGCCAGGGAGGGCACAGAACTGGTCGGAACAGTGCTTCTCCCCTTCGCCCTGGGGTTCTGCCCCACTAAAAACCATGCTCACTCCCTCTACCTATCCACACTTACATATTCTTCCAGGCCCAGCTGAACTCTTACTTCCCTCCATGAATTGGTCTCTGAATATTGTCTTCCTCACAGAGGATCTCCTTATCTGCTGTATCTCTCTGTTTAGTGCTGTCCTGTAAAACACTGAGCAATTGTTTCACATGTATATGCCTTGTTTCCTTAAGTGGAATATATCCTTTATAAAATCAAAAGTGTCAGATTGATGGATGGATAGCAGAGAGAGAGATGAATTTCTGATAAAGAATTGAGTAAAATGTTAATTATAGAACCTTGTTATCAGTTAGTGGATACTCACTATAAAATTCTTTTGTCTTTTCTGTATGTTTGATGGCTTCCTTATAAAAATGTTGGAAAATATTAAAAGTTTACCTTCTGCTCCACCCATTAATCTGTGTCCTTAGTAAATGCTTAGAAGGTCCTTACTATGTTCTGGCTCTGAATTCCATGTGCGTGTCCCATCTCATAACCAGGGTGGGTGCAGAGAAAACGTAAGGGGTGCTCAGCAAATATTTGTTAACGGCCGGTCCTGTCCACTCATGTGCCACTGATTACCTTTCATTCTACATCTGCCTTTCTCGTTTGCCATCTGGGGTGCACATTTTTGCCACTGGGAGTGTTAGGGGTACCAGGTCACTGTCCTGGATACATCCCCTATCTTCTGCCTCCATCTTACAACCAGGGAGGTAGAAATGATCTCTTGGCCCTGGACTGTCTCCAGGAAGATATCAGCAAAGTCCCCCTCTGACCCCCATGTTCTCTATCCAGGACAAGAGGAAATAAGGTGAATACTACCATCCAACCTTCACCTATATCTTGATTACAAGGATCATTACAAGCTTTTTGACAAAGAAAGAGTCATTTGTTTTTCAGCAAACATTGTCCACTCCTAAGAGTTCTGTTATGGATGTCTGTGTTTGGCAGCAGCAATGCTTTAAGTCAGTAGTGTTGTATAAACCTTCAGCCAGGCACATTTTGGCAGTGGTTTCTGTGTGTCAATCAGATTAAGCAGTGGTGAAAAGGAAGCTACAAAAGCAAGAAAGACAAGGCCCTGTCTTTGGGTGGTTTATGCTCTTATGAGACAGATCCATGAGCAATTTCAAGGGTATGTGACAACAGCTTCCAGGGAGACACACACTATAGGATGTGGGTGATAACCTCTTGTGAATTGCATTCCATACCCCCCTTCCCCTTGGGGATTCAAACACCAAGCCAAGCAGAGCACCTGAAATGGGAGATAAAAATTCTGATAAGACCTGATTGCCATTGGCCCACCTAATGGACTGCCAAGAGCTTCCAAATAGTATTGTTAGACGAGAAGGCCAGGGAAGGGGTGCTTAGAAGTTTCTTGCTTATTTCACGGTCCAAGTCCTGCAGGAGGCAGTCAATAAATACACATTGATTGATTTCTTCCCATAGCATTTAATGTCTTCGCCCTTCATCTGGTAATTAATCATGGACTGGAGTATTGTGTGACATCTCCTTTATTATTGAATTATTTATAACAGCTTATATTGCTACTTAAATTTTCACATGCTTATGTATTATTGCCCTTGGCTAGAATTTAAAATACCTGAGAGCAAGGTGCCTTGTTTTCTATCCCCCATTGTGCCTAGCACTGCTCCTGACACATAGTAGGTGCTCATTCAATGCATAGATTAATTAAGTCTTCCTTCTGTCTAGGTCCCATTATGCTTTAGCGCTAACAGCTGTCACCTGGACCATCCTTGGCCACAGGGGCACACAGACAAATGAGCTCCATCTGCCTTCCCTCCATGAGCAGCATCAAAGACCCTGAGAGACAAACCCAATGTGAATTTTAAAAATGTGCTCAGTGGTGGTTGCAAAGCAATCCTGCTTATAAGGAGAGGTCATTTTCCCCTCTTTCCAGAACCACTGAGGTGGCTCCTTCCATTGAAAATGCAGGGATTTGTACCACATGGCTGTGCAGCGGGGCCAGGCTGAGTCCACACCAGGTATCAAGGGCTCAGCATGGTTTGAGGGGTGTTGTGCCCCAGAGACCCAGGGCAGCCTGGCCCAGGCCATGTACACCCTCTTCTGCCAAAGCTACAGGGTAACTATTTCTGTAAGTGACTTTTCCTCATGGCCCTGTGCTCTCGAGAACCATACTAGTGTGATCATTGGGAAGTTTATTTTCTGCCTCATACTGCTGTCCTCTTCCAGAAATACCATAATAAGGCTTTTTATTTGGGCAAAGAAATAAGCTCATGGTTTTATTCTATTTTAGGTTAGGAACTAAAGAACTAAGATTTATTGAGTACCTGCAATGTGCTAGAGACCATTTGCTATGCTCCCCTATTTAATCCCAACAGGAGATTTTTGATAAGGTAGCCCCATTTCTGGGAACCCAGATTATTCAGAGATGCTTTATTACTTGCGTAAGGTCACAAGCTAATAATGAAAACTTGATTCTAAAGCCTCTGTATGTGTGTGTTTCATTTCTGTCCCTAGATCCCTGGCTCTGGTCCAGTGTCACTTGTATTAGGAGAGGTTCTGCTTTACCCATGTCTCAATCTATAGAGAGCCTGTCCACTCTGCTTAGTACAAGGGGTGGTGGGACTTGGTGACGGGAGTGTCAGATGTTCTCAGAAACGACACAAGCTGTTCACTTATTATTCAGGTAAACACCCAAAAAAGTGATGACTTCCTTCCTTGCCATCCGCATCCATTCCCAGCTTTTCCCTGGGACTGGGGTGTATGAGGGATTTAACTCAGAATTCATGAGTGTGGCTAAGCCTCCCTGCAAGAAGAATGGTGTGGATTTGTGCTTGTAGAGGGGTCTGCCTGGTAATTGAGAGGACCTGGTGACAAGAGAAGCCAGGGTGGGGAGAAGGCTTCTAGGAGCTAGGGGAGGGGAATGGTGGGGAAAGAAGTCTGCCCTGGGAGAGGGGCCTTCAAATAAAATTTCCAACTGTTAGATAGCATCTACTTTTGACGGTGTACGGAACTACTGTTTGCTTTTCTATGTAGACGTGCCTAGCCACTGTAGCCTTCTTCTGCACTTTTTTCTTCTTCTCTTATCATCTCTCAAACTCTATTTCCTCACAGACTAACTATGTGTAGAACACGTTTCATATATGTCATATTACAATCATATAGCTACAACTCCTTTCCTCATTTTGAAGAAGGGAAACATAACATTCAGGAAGCTGCAAGGCCCCTCAAGGAATGGTGCCAGGGCTAAGAGTTGAGGGCAGGAATTCTGACCTCTAATCATGGATGAGATCCATTAGAGCACACAGCTGCTTGGATCTAGCTGCCTATCCAGGATCCAGTCGGGGCCTGGCAGAGGGTCCTCCTCAGTGCAGGCCCCCAGCTGACATGTTTGAGGACGCCTGCCTCATTGTTCCCCAGGGCTGGAGTCATAGACACAGAGAAAGGCATTCATCAAAGCCGAGCTGGATCACCCTTTCCCATTTCCTCAAATGTCGCAATGTAAATCACACTTGAAGTTCACTTGGAACATGTGGGCGTTAGCAGATCAGACAAGGGTAATGTGTTTCTAATCCAATGGCTTCCACAATGTATGATTTATATCCCCAGATTGTTTCCTGGTGGTTTTCTAGGCTTTTATTTAGCTTGGTATTCCCACATCTGCTCAGAGTTTTATTACCTTTGGCCATTGGGGACTATGGAGGACTTGCTTAATCAAGAAATTCAAGAAAATATGTAAGAGCAACAATAAGACTTTTAAAATACTTCTCCAGTCTCACATGTCAGAAAGGCAGAGCTGTGTTTTACCAAACTTAAAAACAAATAAGCCTATAACTTTATTGGTTACATTTAGCTCCAGTTCCATAACCCTTGAAACTAAAAAAAACAACAAAAAAATTTAAACAACAAAATAAGAAACAGTCTGATTCAAAAACAGGCAAAGGGCTTGAATAGACAGTTCTCCCAAGGAGATTTAGAAATGGCCAATAAGGACGTGAAAACATGTCCAATGTCATTAGTCATTAAAGAAATGCAAATCAAAATCAAAATGAGGTACCCCTTTACCCTATTAGATGGCTAGAATTAAAAAAACAAAAAATTGTTGGTGAGGGCATAGAGAAATTGGAAACTTGTTCATTGCTGGTGAGAATGCAGCTGCTATGGAAAACAGTTTAACAGTTCCTTAAAAATTTAAACATAGAACTATTTAATCATGTAATTTATACATTTAAACTGTGTGTAAACTATTTAAAGATATATATGTTATATAAATTATTTATTTAAACATATAATTTAAACATATAATCCAGCAATTCCGCTTCTAGATATATATCTAAAGGAATTGAAAGTGGGGACTTGAACACATACTTGTGTACCAATGTTCACTGCAGCATTATTCACAACATCCAAAAGGTGGAAACAACCCAGCTATCAGCAGATGAATGGATAAACACAATGTGGTATATACATGCAATGAGATACTATTCAGCCACCAAAAGGAAGGAAAATTCTGACACATGCTGCATCATGGATGAAACTTGGAAACACATTATGCCAAGTGAAATAAGCCAGACACAAAAGGACAAATTTTATATGATTCCACTCTTATGAAGCACTTGAATGAACTGAAAAATTCATAAAGACAGAAAATAGAATATGGGTTACCAGAGGCTGGAGGGAAGGGGGTATGGGGAATTACTGATTCATGAATACAGAGTTTCTGTTTGGGATGATGACAAAGTTCTGGATATTGATGGTGGTTATGGTTGCACAACATTGAGGATGTACTTAATATCAGCGAATTAAAAATGTTTAAAAATGGTTAAGATGGTACTGAGATTAAAGATGGTGGTGGGAGAGGTGAAACAGAGAACTCCTACCAAAACCACATATAATATGAAAATATAGTTAATACAACTAATACTAGAAGAGGAACAGGAAAGAAGGCTGCGCCAGACTGCATACACCTGGAGAACAGAACAGACTTCACAAAACTGAGTAACATACCAAAACCTCGATCTGGTGGGACCCAAGCCCTTGCCCTACCCCCAGTTCATCGGCAGAAGGAAGACAAATGGAGTGGGGAGGGGTTGGAAGCCTAGGACTGCTGAACACCCAGCCCTGGAGATCTGCTTTGGGAGGACAGAATTACATTACATGGTACTCTGGAGATTAGTGGGGTTGGAAAGCTAAGACAGGCAGAATACTTGGAGAGACTGAGATTCCACCATTTGTGGAAGACAGGGATCCATGTCTGGCTGCTCAGGGACAAAGGAAAAGTGGGTGGTCTGAGAGACTTCAGTAGCAGCGAGAGGGCAGCTGAAGGGGTGGGGACTGCACAGAGCTTTCTGGGTGGGAGAAAGGATAGGTAGGCAAGGTTGTCTGGGTGTGCTCTGCCCAGCAGGTTGGGAACTTTCAGGAGCTTAAGGTGCTCCATCACCCTGGTGGGTTACTCAGCTCCGAGGCCCCCCACTGTGATATTCAGACTGCTGCACCTTCCTCCTGACCTGTCAGCACCAGCTAGCAAACCAGTAGTCCCTGTCCTGGCATCAGGCCAGCCAGAGGGAGGCCCGGCCTATGGCAGCTACATATGCAAAACACAGAGGCTTACACCTGTGTGCTAGGCCCACTGGTTCTGACAGGGGAGACAGGCACTGCAGCTGGGAAGCAGGAAACAGCTCTTTCCTCCCCTCAGGCACCAGTGCCGCTCCCCTGCAACCCCCAGAATCACTCCAGGGGCTGAGCAGCTACAGAGACTAGATCTTCTGGGCACTAGAGGGCACCACATAGAAATATGAAATGTCAAAGGAACCTGGTTCAATCCCAAATCTCACAAACATGAGAAAAAGACTCAACTGAAACTGAACTCACCAATCTTCCTGAAAGAGAGTTCAAAATAAAAATCATAAACATGCTCATGGAGGTACACAAAAATATTTAAGAACTCAGGGACAAATTTAGGATGGGGATTCAATCATTAAGAAATTCCATATCTGAAATGCAACATCCAATGGAGGGATTTAAAAGCAGATTGGATGTAGTAAAAGAGACAGTAAATGGAATAGAAATTAGAAAAGAAGAATACAAAGAAGCTGAGGCACAGAGAGGAAAAAGGATCTATAGGAATGAAAGAATATTGTGGTAATTGTGTGACCAATTCAAATGGAAAAATATTCACATTTTAGGGGTACCAGAAGAAGAAGAGAAAAAAAGGGATAGAAAGTGTCTTTAAGGAGGTATTGCTGAAAACTTCCCCAGTCTGGGGAAGGAGATAGTCTCTCAAGCCATGGAGCTGCACAGATCTCCCAACACAAGGTGCCCAAGGAAGATGACACTAAGTATATAGTAATTAAAATGGCAAAGATCAAGGATAAGGACAGACTTTTAAAAGCAGCTAGGAAGAGAAAAATGATCACATACAAAGGAAAACCCATCAGGCTATCATCAGAATTCTCAGCAGAAACCTTACAGACCAGAAGGGAGTGGTGTGACATATTTAACACAATGAAACAGAAGGGCCTTGAACCAAAAATACTGTATCCAGCAAGATTATCAATTAAATTTGAAGTAGGGATTAAACAATTTCCAGATAAGCAAAAGTTGAGAGAATTTACCTCCCACAAACTGTCCCTACAGGGTATTTTGGAGGGACTGCTATAGATGGAAGTGTTCCTAAGGCTAAATAGTGTCACAAGAGGTAATAAAACCACAGTAAAGAAAGTAGAACAGTTAATTACTAAGCAAATGCAAAACTAAATTAACTACCCCCAAAGTCAGTCAAGGGATAGACAAAGAGTAGAGAATATAATACCGAATATATAAAGAATGGAGGAAGAAGAAAAAGGAGAAGAAAAAAAAAAGAATCTTTGTATTGTGTTTGTAATAGCTTACTAAGTGAGTTAAGTTAGACTCTTAAATAGTAAGGAAATTACCCTTGAACCTTTGGTAAACACAAATCTAAAGCCTACAATGGCAATAAGCAGTTACCTATCGATAATCACCCTGAATGTAAACAGTCTGAATGCAGCAATGAAAAGACATACAGTGACTGAATGGATAAAAAAACAAGACCCATCTATATGCTGCCTACAAGAGACTCACTTCAAACCCAAAGACATACACAGACTGAAAGTAAAGGGATGGAAAAAGAAATTTCATGCAACTAATAGGGAGAAAAAAGCAGGAGTTGCAGTACTTGTATCAGACAAAATAGACTTCAAAACAAAGAAAGTAACAAGAGACAAAGAAGGACCTTACATAATGATAAAAGGGTCAGTCCAACAAGAGGCTATAACTATTATAAATACCTGTGCACCCAACACAGGATCACCTACATATGTGGAACAAATACTAACAGAATTAAAGGGGAAAATAGATTGCAATGCATTCATTTTAGGAGACTTCAACACACTACTCACTCCAAAGGACACATCAACCAGACAGAAAATAAGTAAGGAGGCAGAGGGACTGAACAACATATAGAACAGAAGGACCTAACAGACATCTACAGAACACTCCATCCAGAAGCAGCAGGATACACATTCTTCTCAAGTGCACATGGAACATTTTCAAGAATAGGTCATATACTAGACCAAAAAAAAGCTTCAGTAAATTTAAAAAGATTGAAATTGTACCAGCCAGTTTCTCAGATCATAAAAGTATGAAACTAGAAATAAATTACACAAAGAAAATGAAAAAGCCTAAAAACACATAGAGGCTTAATAACATGCTCCTAAATAATCAATGGATTAATGACCAAATAAAAACAGAGATCAAGCAAATATGGAGAAAAGTGACAACAATAATTCAACACCACAAAATCTGTGGGACAGAGCAAAGGTCATGCTAAGAGGGAAGTATACTGCAATAAAAGCCTACCTCAGGAAAGAAGAACAATCCCGTATGAACAGTCTAAACTCACAATTAATGAAACTAGAAAAAGAAGAACAAAGGCAGACCAAAGTCAGAAGAAGAAGGAAGATAAAAAAGATTAGAGTAGAATAAATAAAATCTAGAAAAATAAAACAATAGAAAGAATCAATGAAAGCAGGAGCTTGTTCATTGAGAAAGAAAACAAAATAGAAAAGCCCCTAGCCAGACTTATAAAGAAAAAAAGCGACTCTACATACATACACAGATCAGAAATGAGAAAGGAAAAATCACTACAGACACCACAGAAATACAAACAATTATGAGAGAATACTATGAAAAATTAAATGGTAACAAACTGGATAACCTAGAAGAAATGGACAACTTTCTAGAAAAATACAGCCTTCCAAAGCTGACCCAAAAAGAAACAGAAAATCTGAATAGACTACTTACCAGCAACAAAATTGAATTGGTAATCAAAAAAAATCCTAAGAACAAAATTCCTGGACCAGATGGTTTCATTGCTGAATTTTATCAAACATTTAGTGAAGACCTAATACCCATCCTCCTTAAAGTTTTCAAAAAAGTAGAAGAAAAGGGAATATGTCCAAGCTCATTCTACGAGGCCAGCATCACTCTAATACCAAAACCAGGCAAAGACACCACAGAAAAAGAAAATTACAGACTAATATCCCTGATGAACATAGATGCAAAAATACTCAACAAAATATTAGCAAACTGAATTCAAAAATACATAAAAAAATCATCCATCATGATCAAGTAGGATTTATGCAAGGGATACAAGGATGGTACAACATTCAAAAATCCATCAACATCATCCACCACATCAACAAAAAGAAGGACAAAAACCACATGATTATCTTCATAGACACTGAAAAAGTATGTGACAAAATTCAACATTGATTCATGATAGAAACTCTCAACAAAATGGGTATAGAGGACAAGTACCTCAACATAATAAAAGCCATATATGACAAACCCACAACTAACATTATACTTAACAGAGAGAAGCTTAAAGCTTTTCCTTTAAGATCGGGAACAAGACAAGGATGCCCACTCTCCCCACTTTTATTTGACATAGTCTGGAGGTCCTAGCCATGGCAATCAGACAACACAAAGAAATAAAAGGCATCCAGATTAGCAAGGAAGAAGTTAAACTGTCCCTGTTTGCAGATGACATGATATTGAACATAAAAAACACTAAAGAATCCACTCCAAAACTACTAGATCTAATATCCGAATTCAGCAAAGTTTCAGGATATAAAATTAATACGCAGAAATCTGTTGCATTCCTATACAATAATGATAAACTAGCAGAAAGAGAAATCAGAAAAACAATTCCATTCACAACTACATCAAAAAGAATAATATACCTAGGAATAAACCTAACCAAGGAAGTCAAAGACCTCTACCCTGAAAACTACAAGACACTCACAAGAGAAATTAAAGGAGATAACAATAAATGGAAACACATCCCATGCTCATGGATAGGAAGAATTAATATTGTCAAAATGGCCATCCTGTCTAAAGCAATCTACAGATTCAATGCAATCCCTATCAAAATACCAACAGCATTCTTCAACAAACTGTAGCAAATAGTTCTAAAATTCATATGGAACCACAAAAGTCCCTGAATAGCCAAGACAATCCTGAGAAGGAGGAATAAACCTGGGGGGATTATGCTCCCTGACTTCAAGCTCTACTACAAAGCCACAGTAATCAAGACAATTTTGTACTGACACAAGAACAGACACACAAACCAGTGGAACAGACTAGAGAGCCCTGATACAAACCCAACCATATATGGTCAATTAATATATGATAAAGGAGCCGTGGACATACAATGGGAAAGTGACAGCCTCTTCAACAGCTGGTGTTGGCAAAACTGGACAGCTACATGCAAGAGAGTGAACCTGTATTATTGTCTAACTCCACACACAAAAGTAAACTCAAAATGGATAAAAGTCCTGAATGTAAGTCATGAAACCATAAAGCTCTTTGAAGAAAACATAGGCAAAACTCTCTTAAATATAAATATGAGCAACTTTTTCCTGAATGCACCTCCTTGGGCAAGGGAAACAAAATAAAAAATGAACAAATGGGACTATATCATGCTAAAAAGCTTCTGTACAGCAAAGGACATCATCAGCAGAACAAAAAGGCATCCTACAGTGTGGGAGAATATATTTGTAAATGACACATCTGACAAGGGGCTAACATCCAAAATATATAAAGAACTCACATGCCTCAACACCCAAAAAACAAATAACCCTATTAAATAATGGGTGGAGGATATGAACAGACACTTCTCCAAAGAAGAAATTCAGATGGCCAACGGGCACATGCAAAGATGCTCCACATTGCTAATTATCAGGGAAATGAAAATTAAAATGACAATGTGATATCACTTCACACCAGTTAGGATGGCCAACATAGAAAAGACTAGGAACAACAAATGTTGGCAAGGATGCAGAGAAAGGGAAACCTTCCTACACTGCTGGTGGGAATGTAAATAAGTTCAACCATTGTGGAAAGCAGTAGGGAGGTTCCTCAAAAAACTAAAAATAGAAATACCATTTGACCTGGGATTCCACTCCTAGGAATTTACCCAAAGAAAACAACTTCTCATATTCAAAAAGACATATGCACCCCTATGTTTATTGCAGCACTATTTACAATAGCCAAGATATGGAGGCAACCTAAGTGTCCATCAGTAGATGAATGGATAAAGAAGAGGTGGTACATATACACAATGGAATATTATTCAGCCATAAGAAAGAAACAAATCCTACCATTTGCAACAACATGGATGGAGCTGGAGGACATTATGCTCAATGAAATAAGTCAGACAGAGGAAGACAAACACCAAATGATGTCCCTTATTTGTGGAGTATAACAATGAAGCAAAACTGAAGGAACAAAATAGCAGCAGACTCACAGACTCCAAGAAGGGACTAGTAGTTACCGAAGGGGAGGGGTGGGGGAGGGTGGGTGTGATGGGAGGGAGAAGGAGATTGTGGGGTATCATGATTGTTGCACATGGTGTAGGTGGGGTCACAGGGAAGACAGTGTAGCTCAGAGAAGACAAATAGGGACTCTGTGACATCTTACTACACTGATTGACAGTGACTGCAATGGGGTATGGGGAGGACTCGAAAATAAGGGTGAATGTTATAACCACATTGTTTTTCTTGTGAAACCTTCATAAGAGTGTATATCAATGATACCTTAATAAAAGAAAAAAAATGGTTAAGATGGTAGGTTTTATTATTATGCATATTTTACCACACTTAAAAAAAAAACCCACTACTCCTCCTCCTTCAAAAAAATGTTAAGACCTAAAAGTCTGAATATGATCTCTACTCTCTCTCCACCAAATGACCTGGAAGATCTCCTTCACCCCTATGCAATGGTCCCCATCATGCTTTGGGTCTTTGTTCATGCAGTTGCTTCCATCTGGAATGCCTTCCCACCTTGCCCTCAAAAATATCAGCTTTCACTGAATCTTTAGCTAACTTCCCTCACATCTGAGGTTTCACTGTTTTCCTTCTTGTTTCCTTAAAGCATTTACACATGGCTTATTTAGTCAGTCTACCCTGTTCCGTAGGGATTCCTTTCGGTGGAGTGGGAGTTCCCTATGTCAGGGACAATGTGTTACCCATTTTCATATCCCAGAGTGCAGTAATCACACTGGTTGGTCCTAGAAGTGCTTTTGTTCTGTTATAGCTCCTTGTGGGGCTAGGAGCCTGGAGGACGGGCCTTCTCCAGGGCTCAGAGAAAGCGGTTATAGCTGCAGCAGAGGAAGAGAGCCATCAAGGAAAACAGCAGAAACAGTTTCCACCCCTCCACAGGTTCTGCTCCAATAGCACGGCTGTGGCAGCTGACCCGTGTGGGGTTGAATTTGGACTATTTTCTGGCCACAGAATCTTGTTATTTTACCTTGGCTGAAACCTAGCTACCACTTGTAGGATATGAGAATAAAGAGCGGGTCTGCATTCAGTGATCATGGTGAGGATTCAGTATGGTAACATGTGGAAGGCAGGCAGGCAGGCTGTGTGTCTATGCCCGGGGCTCTCTTGGTAACTTTGCTCACTGGTGATCTCACCACCCACCACTTCTCCTTTCTCCCCTGCCCCCGATTCAGATCTCCTCCTGAACTACCTCCGTGTTTTTTTCTGCATAAGTTATTCCATCAGCAACACACTCTTGGTTTTTCTAGTCTAAGAATGAACTCATTCTTTTGCCTCCTTTCGCAATTTGGAGGGTGAGAATCAGGGAACTGGGAGGGGAAGGCTGCGCCTGCTTCCCAAAATGGCCTTCCAGTGCAGCTGTGCTAAGGTCACCATCGGCTGCTTCAATCCCTTCCCTTGGCTGCATCAAAGGGCAAATGCCCCACATGAGTCGAGGTTGGCAAGACCTCTGGCGCCTTGGCACATAGTTGTAGGCCTTTAAGCTTCTATTCTTGGGTGAATCACAGGGCTTTTGTTCATGTCCCAGCCCTCTCTATAGTGGGGAATGTGCTTTCTTTTCCCTCTTATTTTCCCACCCTCCTTTCTCTTTTGCAAGCTTTCAAGTACCCCAATTAAATAACTGGTAAGTTTTCTTTGTGAAAAGTGCTAAACTTTACTGGATGATTTCCGTGGTACATGCATTTCTTTCTCTTTTATTTCTGCCCTTGAATTCTCATACATTTCTCCTTGTAGGGGAAAGAA
This sequence comes from Manis pentadactyla, assembly GCF_030020395.1. Taxonomy (NCBI): domain Eukaryota; kingdom Metazoa; phylum Chordata; class Mammalia; order Pholidota; family Manidae; genus Manis; species Manis pentadactyla. The sequence goes on along the minus strand of NC_080031.1, from coordinate 16,579,676 downwards.
ATTAAAACAGGATGTAAAGCATCCATCACAGCAGGGTGTGTATATCTCAAACCCATCTAGAATGTCCTTCGTTCATGTATTCAGCAAATGTTTATCAAATGTCTCCTCACTCAAGACACTGTGCTAGGCACTGGGGACCCAGATCAACAGGACATGGTCCCTGTACTAATGAGTATCTGCTGAATCTATCACTGGGGAATTTCAAGGTAGAGAGGCAGGACCTGTTTTCTCCGATGGGTCCAGTGACATGAGATGGATGCACAAATACCTAGTCTGCTCCCTTCCAGAAAGCACTTGCACACCTCTCCATGGACGTCTACCACAGAGTCCCGGGAGTATAGATGGGGGAGTGGCTGAGGAGGCAGACAGAATAGGATAAGAGTTCATTCCCTCCACAGGTAAATTACACATGGAATTACAGAACAGGAAGGGCTATGCCTTATTGCAAAGAATGCCAGGCTGGCTGGCTAGGTGCAGGGAAGATAATCAAGAATAGGTCACTCTAGGCTCAGACTTTTCCATCCTCCTATTGATTTGTCTCTTAATTATTTTCTAAGGAATCTATGATCTTTGGACCAATATCCATACAATACAGCCGACACATACATCAATCAGTCTTGATTTCAATTTAGAATTACATTAAGTCCTGGGATCTCAGATGCTGCAGTCTTGATTTCAAGTTGGAATTACATTAAGTCCTGGGATCTCAGATGCTGAAGGGAGCCATCATTTCCCTGGTTACTCAACTCTTACTATCAGGGTTCCTCTTGATTTCCTAGATCACTGGGATCCTATCTGCCTTTTCTCATCCCATTTGCCCTCTGAGAGTTGTTTTTGCTCCCCACTCCCAGGAGGGAGCAAGATTGGGAGCGTAATTTTGCTTACAACTTTAAAACTAGCTTAAGGATTAGTAAGAGTTAGGTTGGGTCTCATATGGGATGTGTGTGTGTGCATGTGTGTATGTGCGTGTGTTGTGTTTGCAATCTTTTTAGGACACATTCATTCAACTAGTAGAATTTTACCGATTACCTTGGGGTCCCTCTCTCAGACCATTGTCCTCTGAATTTTCTAAAAGTTGCATAACACCGTTTCTCTCTGGAGACTAGCATCGTAGGAGGATGGTAAGCAAACTTTGGCAATATGTCAAATTGTATCTTAAGTCACCAGCCTGGATGCTGGTGCTTGACCTGTCAAAGACATCTGTTTAGCAGAAACCACATGACAGTTTTTCTGAAGGCTAAAACAACAACCCAGGAGGTTACTGCTATTTCAGTGTTCCTTCTGGCTTCAATGTGTGCTGAGGCATTACTCAATTCCATTTCAATCTGTATTTACTGAGCACTTGTTATATTCTGGGCACTGGAATAGGCACCATGGGGAATAAAAGGGAAATATAATACAATTTATTGGGGAATACAAAACACACACATTGAACAGTTAGAACCAACAAAGGATAGAATATAATCAAATGTCTAAACATAGAGTGGGTATGAGAGGTTAGAGAAGGGAGAGATCAAAGTAAGCTGCCATGATAGGCTACCAGACCCAGAAAAGGCCACCATCCATTTACCATTCATTCATTAAATGTCTCCTGAGCACTTGTTATGTTCTGGGACCTGTGGAAGATGGTGGATAAGAGAATAAAGCTCTGTTACATGGAAGAAATGCTGAAGTTAGTAGCAGAACTGGAAGCAGAAGCCATGTCTTAACTCATTTATTCTACTAACACTAAATGAGAATCTATTATGTAGCAGGCATGGGAATAGATGTAGAAAAATTGTATTGTATACTGATTAAGCATCCTGACACTTAACTAGCTGCATGAACCTGTGCACGTTGCTTAACATCTCCCAACTTCCTTTTCCTCAATTATAAAATATAGATAATAATGGCATTCCCTCACAGAGCAGACATAGGTATAAAATGAATTAAACATATAAAGGGCATAGCACAATCTCAGACACAAAGTGAGTGCTTAATAAATGTCAGCTTTTATTATTATTCTGTAGCTACCTCAACAGATAAAATATGGTCCCCATCCTTGAGAAACATATTTATTCTCCTGGAGAAGACAGGCATAGTACCAGATCATTGTGTCTCCCTCACACCAGAGCTTTGGTGAGGACATAAACAAGTAAAATGAAAGTAAACAAAATGAGAACAAGATTAAAGAGAGAGGTGAAAGTTTTATGTGATGGAATAGGCAAAACACTCTGAAAAGCCACTTAATTTATTGCTTTCCAAATCTACAGAACTGTCAGATCTCCAAACCTGGCAAGTAAAGCATTCAGAGGTCATCTACTCCATGCCCCTTCTCCCATCTATTAATTATTAAAAGGCACTAATTAAAAGCCCATTATCCTATGGTGCACACTCCAATAACATTATAGATTTCATGACCCATGGTCATTTGGCCCTGAAGTTCTCTGGAGTGCTGAGATCTTTAAAGTAGCCAGTGAAGAAAAAAAGAATAGAAATGGCTCCTGCAAGTATGGGTCTTGGGAAGCTAATTCAACAATGAGAGTTTTTCCTCCTTTCCTATCCCCACCTGGGACAGAGCAGAGTTCAAATGTCAATGTTCAGGAGATAAAGCAAATTTTAGTTCTTACCCAAACAGGTAACAATATGACAGGGAAACTTTTAGGAAGGAATGGGCATGGCAGTGAGAATATTCAGGGAGTGGTGACACTCGCTGAATGCAGAAGATACATTGTGATCATAGATTTAATCATGCTGATGTAAGACTAGTAATGGGGTGAGGGGTGAAGAGCGCCGACTATGAAATCCAGCTCCCAGGGGTGGGAGAATGGAAGGAGCAGCAGTCAACCACGCTGGAGCTCTGAGTAAAGCCTTTACAGGAATGAGAACAAAAGCCTATCTGTTTAAAGGAGACGCATAAAAAAGGGAGCAGGTGGTAAGCTCTGGGTGCCCAGGGGTTTACAGAGAAGCACACCAGCCATGGTGTGGTAAAATCACTCCAGATTCTATTCATTAGTACAGGTAAGACTTCCAACATTCAACCAGACTGAGCTTCCATAGCACATGACTAGACAGGACTGAAAGCACCAACTTCATTAACTGCCCCTGGATAAATCCCCCAGGTGGAGGAGGAGGAGGACCAGTGCGCACAAATGTCACTTGAGGGTTCCCCCTACCCCACAAGGCTCACCTTTAGTAAACTAGAGGTTCTTCCCATTAGTGCTTGGAGAAACGTGAACTTCTTTGTCCCCTTCACAGTGGACTTGTGTGACTGCCCTCACGCACGAGACACACCACTCGGCCCTGCTTCAGCCCTGCTTCGAGTCAAACGCTGACACTTGTCAATATTGCTCTTAATGTCACCGCCATGTGGCGACCATCCCTCACATTTCCTCCTGCTCCCCAAATGCCTCCAATATACTATTGTTTTTAAGCAGCTCATGTGTTAATTAAAAAGTAGAAATCAATTGGCCTCATCTCTCCATTCCAGGCTCCTGTGCACACAGGGATTAGAGCTGCCTCTACTTAAGTCAATTAGAGATAAGGAGAAGCTGACATTTCCACAACCTGCCTTATCACGCTGTTCAAAAATGGCTCAGATTAAAATGTACAAAGATGATTTCTTTAGTCCTTTTCCTCCTCCTTTACCTGCTTTTAATCATTATGAAGAAAGCTGACAGCCCAAGCTAATGGTTTTAGATGCACACCCCAGCCTGTAGTGATCAGCCATCCTGAAATGCATGGCCCATAGCAGGTGAGCAAGGCTGCAGACCTGGGGGCCCTGCCAAACGCTGGGGTGCAGAGAAAGACTCAATCTGTGCCTCAGTTGAGGGCAGGTAATTGTGGTGCAGCAGGAAGGATGGTCTTGGAGTCAAGACATTGGTTCAATGCTGCTTAATGTACAACTTAACCCCTTGGGCCCCTAACATCTCTGAGTCTCAGTTGCCGTATCTGTGAAAGGGGACAGAGTGCAGCCCAGTCACTACTGTGAAGCTCACATGTGTGCAAGTGTATGATGCGGGCCTGACGCAGAGAGGCTTAATCATGTTTAAGTTGTATTTAAACACTCTGGGATTCATCTGAGGTAATTTCTGAGTGAAGAAAGAGGGCAGTTCACAAGTGACCCCATCTATTGTAACAAGTTCTACTTGTTGATCATAGGCCTTGATTCCAGGTAATTTGTATATACATTACTGCTAAGCAGCCCTGCACGTTTGCTGTTGTGATATCCCTTTTAAAATGAGGAAATGGAGGATCAGAGAGATTAATAATTTTGCTAAAGTTCACCCACCGGTGAATGATGGAGCTGGGATCTGAACCCAGAGCCCATTATCTTTCCATTACCTTGTGCCCCCGGCCATGCTGAGTAATCATGGTAGAGAGAAGAAGTGTGGTCCCTTGGCCTTTTTATCCACTCACACAGTGAAGAGAGAGTGCTACCTTACTGATACTGGTCTGGGAATGTACTAGCAATTTCCCAAATTTGCCTAGTCCATTAGCTAGGCGTTTTCTGGCTACCTTTGGCTTTTTGCCTGCCCAGACTCTGCTCACTGCTGATGCAGCCCTTGCACAGTCTCGCTAGCCTGTCTTATTGTCCTTCTCCAGGTCATCCCTCAGCCAACTGCATCTCTCATCTAGCCCACTCTTTATACAACCACTCTTGGTGACCCACAGCTAACGTTCAAACAGTGCTTGTGGCACACGAGAGCTGTGCTGGTGTCTGTAATTATTCCTTGCATGCCTCAGCGGACACTGGACACTGACCAGATCCCCCTCCCATGAGGAACTGTTCCTCCCGCTGCCAGGAGTGCTATCTACAGATGCTCTCAGCTGTCAGCCCTTCCGGGATCCCGTGACCTGGAGAGAGCCGTCACTCAGCCTTTCCCTTCCCCAGGTGGCCACGCCCAGTCACGCGGTATAGACCCGGTGACCTCAGCGCCCGCTGACTCACATTACTCTGAAGGGTCATCCTCACTCCAAAGCTCCTCCCTGTGGGGGTCCACCCAGGTGATTAGCAGCTGGAGTCATGGCTGGAATTGTCCCTCTTTCTACCTGCTCCCTTCCCCATCTTTCCACAGGTGTTGATTTCAAAATCTTACTCTCCAAATAACAACCTTTTTTGCAAAATTTTGTTTCAGATTCTGCTTCCTGAAGAGCCCAATTTCAGAGTCGGGCAGGTTCTACTATTAACCACACCTTACAGATTAGGAAGCAGGAACTGATTAATAAATGGTATTAGAAACAGGGTTAGTCTTAGACCAGAGCCCCACAGATACTGTCACTTTGATCCCTGTTTTCCTGACGCATACTGATTATTCAGTGTAGATTCTAATGAATTTTTAATACCTTCTTCCTCAAAACTGTTCTGTGTTCTGTGTCTATTCTTTCTAGACAGTGACTGTGGCAGACTAAAGAAGGCCAACATCACTAGATAGTCCTGCAACTGATAGGTGGGTCCCAGCTCGCCCTCTGGACCAGGGCCAGCCTCTGTGCCTTGTTAGACCTACAGGATATAGCAGAGTGTTACCACAGCACTGCAGGGGAGTGGCAGCTTCCAGCATAGCCCCTCTGAGCTCTAGGCTGTTGCATCTAGCTCAGCACCCACACTGGAAAGGCCACACAGGAAGGTCCTGAGTCCACATGGGAAGGAAAAGGTGCCCAGGTGAGCATGGCCTTTCAAAGCCACACAGCATGTGAGTAAGGCTGTCTTGGACCCTCTAGACAAACACAATCACCAGCCAAATATCACCAAATTGATGCCGCATCGAGCAGGAGAATCACCCAGCCGAGTTCTGACCAAATTCCTGATCCACAAATCAGAATGGTGTTTGGGTAGCTTTGACACAGCAATAGGCAATTAGGCCACAGGCACGCCACCCAAATTACTCTGGGAAGTCTTCTACCTGTGTCTTACCTGCTCTGGAGCCTTCTTCCTGCAACTATGCTACACTGACCAGCATCTGAAACCTGCCCCTACAACATCTATCCTATGTTCAGACTGGCACAGCAAATTTGCACCTCCAAGTGTGCCTTAACATCTCTTCTTCACTCTGCTTTCAAGCTTCACAGTGAATCATCAGTATATACTACCCCCACTTCTATATCACCCACTGCACCACTGACCTTTGAAATCTGACTTCTATGTCTACCATTCTTTGATGGGAAAGTCTTGAAGTTTGGAAGATAATTTAGAATCACAAAATCTAATGGTATTTTCTTAGTTTGAGCACCCTTTGCTTTGGGGAAGTCATTCCTGAAATTCACCGCTGAGGACCAGCCTCACAAACCATCAGCTGCCCTCTTTTGAGGTATTTCAGCATGTATTTATTCATTCAGTCAATCAAAAAACACAGAATGAGATACTCTCTGTGACTTGAGGCCCCAGGCCACTTAGTAGCAGAAAAAATGGCCAAGTCAGAAATGGGAATACTAAGTCAACTGAAATAACTGTAACTGATCCAGCTCAAATACGACTCACCTAGATTTTAAAGACATCTAGAGAGGATTTTCTGACTAGTTTCTAAGACTCGTGGTGTCACGAAATCTGCATCTTTGGTCAGCCCAATAGTTCTCAACTCTGCGTACATATCAGGAACACTAGGAGAACTTCTTAAAAATGCTAATGCTTGGGCCTCACCTCTGGGGATTCATTAGTCTAGAGTAAGAACCAGGCATCAGTACATTTTGAATGGTCGCTAAGTGACTTTAACATGCATCTGGGGCTTGAGAGACATTGACCGACCTAAATCCTAATAATGCAGTTTAAGATCATCCCTCCTGCTCTATGCTCTGTGCAGCAGACGAAAGCACTAGTTGGAGATTGTCTTGGACCTTGATGTTTTCCTGAAATCTCTGTGCAGCTTTTTTGTCCCATGTTAAACAGTCCCAGTTCTTCCAACCTTTCTGCACAGGTTCTATATGTAACACTGTAATCACTCTTTAATCTTGTTTTGATTTAGCTCAAATAGGTCTGTTTCCCTGGAGAAAACTTTCCAAGTTGGATGTCTCTGTTTTACGGAAACACATAACCCTGATAGCTCATCAATTCAACTGTGAATTGCACAGTAGTTGTTATGAAATGCATATTGATAAAGATTTCAGCAGATCATTTTGTTTTATCTCTACACTTACATTAGCTAAAAATGAAACACCACCCTTACCAACAAAGGGACTTTTCTCTGCTACCTTGCAAATAGTGTTAGTAAGACATTTGGTTTCTTAACTTATGAGTCAGTTGATTTGTATAGGGCTTGATTTTGGTTCCCCCAAATCTCCCCTTCTCCCAGTACTTGCATTTATCAGTGGTCCTAAGAAAAATGAGACTTGCTCAAAAGTCAGCCTGTAGATGCTGAACTTGGAAGGAGAGGGCACCCAGGGTGATCCTGGCAGTTAATCAGTAATACCCATAAGCTTGATTAAAAGTCATCAAATTACTCATCTCTTGAATCCAGGAATCTACACTGTTGCTTTGTCATATATATCTGCATGATTATCTTTTCATGTAAATTACATCAACTTATATTTTAATGTATTAGTCTAAGAGAAATTTAACCTGTTATTATATTCAAAATGAAAGAAACATGGGTTCATGAAAAATACAGGCATAAAGGTCTTCAGAGATTACAAAGGAAAGCAGGACCTAGTGAGGTATGGATATAAGGGTCTTAACATTTGAACAGTTATGTTTGTTTTGACTCCTGTATGTGTGATTCCTTTTAGTACTTACTAGAATGGGAGGTGCTGAGTGGTAGTTTTCAGAGGATTTTTTTTCCCTTAAGGACAGGATACATGCAAAGCTTTTAACTCATCAAGTCATCAAGATAAGCAAGAATCTATGGCATGAAAATAATGCTTGACAGTTGTCATAGACATATAGGATAGAATCAAAACATCTTAGATCAATTGTATTTGGAAGAATGTTTAAACATTTTCCTGCTCCCTGAGTGTCTAAGGAAGAGCCAAGATCTAAGGACATTCATAAATCACACTGCTACCCTGGACACCACCTAAGGACGGTAGATGGATATTATAAGGAATAAGCACTTCTTGTTTTCCAGAGTCCTTTAAACCTCCCGGTGCAGTGGAGCCAACAGACTCCTGATCTCAAACCCCATCTGTATGAAGTATAAGCTTTTCGATTTTAGAAAGTCACTTAAACTTTTCAAGCTTAGTTTGTTTATCTTCAAATTATGATAATAATTGCTTCTCAGGAGGACTCGAAGGAATCTTTATAGAGTGCCCAGGACAGTGCCTCCACACACACTGGATGCTCAAAAAATTATTATTACCACTAGTCATTATTATTATCGGCAGCTCCAACTTTACCAACACTAGAGGAATTATGGGATCATTCAGAAGGTTGATGTTTTATTACCTGGTGATTCCATGATGCAACAGATGTAGATGAGGACAGAAGTTGAAGCCTCCATGCACTACTCCCTGGGTGCTAATGCAGCAACAAAACACAAGGTGTTGCCGTTTATGAAGACCTACAGGTGAAGAAGACTTGGGTTGGTCATAACTAACTTCATGCCTTCCCACCGTGCAGGTTACAGGTCTCAGTGAAACCACAGATGTGAGAAGGGGGCAGGGGGAGAAAAGGAGGGATATGTCCCTTCGGCTTCAATTTTCAACTCAGGGCTTTTCCCCATTAAGCAATCTTGGAAGAAGCTCTTGTGATAACTGTTCAGAAATGTGAGAGGCATAATATTTACCTAACGTTACTTCAACATATCAAATGGCAAAACTCCTGATTTGTATTCATTTAGTCTCTATTAAAGGCGTCCAAGGTTATTTATTGATGCTATTAAAGAGAAATAAAAAGGAAAATATACCTGCATTATAGGACATTTGGAGTATGTTGCATCTGAAATGCCCCTGAAAATAGGCTTTGGAAAACATGTTGGTCTAATTAGTTATGATTATTGGGTATCTATGGAAACAGACGTATATTTGTCCTAAGCCAGACAATTACTTAGTCATTTAATAGCATGCAATGTACACAAACTAAGCTTGGTGCTTGTATACATTAGCTCCTCGCAACACATACAAAAATAGAGAGACCAGAAAATATAAAGTAAGTAAACAAATGGAGGAAAGTGGGCCTATTATACTGGGATGGTGCCTTGCCTAAAGTGAGTAACTAAGGAAATTCAAAGACTAAAAGTTGATTTTATTCAAATGGCATCAATTTTGAATAAGCTGGATGAAATGCCTCCCCAGTGGAGGTGTAGCAGTGGAAGGAATTGTCCTATTAATAGCATGCTTCAGCTACATTATGGGTTAAATGGGTTAACTGGGCTTTTGTTGAATGGCCTTGTAACATAGTAACCATTTATAACATAATTTCTATGGGAGAAGTGTGTCCTGAATCCCAAGTACTCAACAGCTGAAACACAGCCTCTGTGTGAGACGAGGATTTCCTGTATCCTGGGAGAAACAGCCAGGTGAAGTGGAGAAGCCCTCGGGTGACCGTCCATAGGTCTGGGTTCTAGTCCTCACTGTTGCACTTATTAGGGGAGTGATTTGAGCCTTTTAACTTCTCTGGGCCTCTGTTAAGTCATCTGTAAAACAGAAATGGGACTATCTATGTTGCCTGAAAATAAGCTCCACCAGGGCAGAATCATGCCTGTATTTAACCAGCTCAACTTCCCCAGCTCCTCAATAAATATTTGGCAAGTAAGGAATGAATAATTGCCCACATCCCAGAATTGCAAGCAGGAGTAAGTGGGGTAACACATGTGAAAACAATTCAAGAAGCTGTAAAATGGAATACAAATGAGAGACATGATAATTATAACCTATTGTTGCAGACAGAATGTCACCTTCTGTGCATTCCATGTAAATGAGGACGTTTGTGTTAGTGCAAATTCAAATGGCTGAGCCCATATCCAGAATACAGATGGGCCACGCAGCGTTGGATAGCAGTGGTGGCTGGGGCCAGAGGGAGGGGTGGATAACAAGAAGGTAACCAGATCCTTGTCCAGGGATCCTGCAAAGTCTCTTCTAGGGCCATGCTAAGGTCTAGAAGGCTACTCTGCCTGGGCCTGAGCAGAAACAAAAAAGAGCTGGACCAGAGACTGGATTTCATTCTGGTCAGCTAGAAAATTTTAAAAAGAAAAGAGTGATGCTTTGGCAACTAATCAGGAAGGCTATAGAAGAGGCATATGTAAGATGGAGGATTTAACCTGTAAGCAGAATGAAGCAGAACCCAGTCACTTCTCTCTGCACCACCATTTGCCCACCTGTGGATTACCTTTGCCTATTCATGACAAATATTGTGATTGAGCCATTGGGTTGCCCTCAATGATAATGTCCAGGTTCTGCAACAGAGGAAGGGCAGGGCTGACATCAAAGGGAAGGGTCCCCAGGACAGTGACCCTGGAGTCATCGTTTGGCATGTGACTCAGGTAGCCAGAGTCTGGTTTTTCTACATGTTATTAGAATCTTTCACAAACAACCGGGTACAGACACAGTCAGGCATCTGTTTGCAGAACATGACTGGGATTTCTACAAACTGAGACCCAATCATCAGCTCAGACCTTGGCCACAATGTGGACAATGAGAAGTCAGGCTTTCTGACTACCCAAAAGATTCGAGTCTGTGCCCAAACTGGGAGAGACTTTCCAATCAGCCAGCTTATCTCCTCTGGAGCAAGTATTAGCTTCTCCCACAGCCACACCACCGTATCAGGATAAAGAGCCACCTGATCTGACTTGGTCACTTTTCCTGCTCTAGCAACCAACCCCAAAATGCAGTCTGAAGTGGCTCCACATATCTACTTCTGTGGAAACCACGAACAGCCCAGGAGGAGGCAAAAAGATTATTTTTTTTCTGCCTTACACAAGAGGAAGAGAGAGAGAGATGACCTCCCTGAGAAGTCACAAAAGAAATTCTATGTCATTTCTCAAGATTCAATGTCAAGTTAATACAATACATATTTTCCCATAATGCCTGGAGTAACTTTCAAGAGGGACAGGTTATCCTGTGGAAAGGGCACAGGTTGGAGACCCAGAAGCTGGTGGTTCTAGCTTCTGTGCTGTTGCATCCCTTCAGAAGTTCAAGCCTTGGTGTCCCCATCTGTTTTATGAAATAAAATAATACCTGCTTCCTGCTACACAGGACTGTTGTGTAAATTAAAGAAGATAATATATGTAAAAGCACTTGGATAAATTAAAAGCACACTCCAGAAATAAAACACTGATTAAAGGAAATCTATTCAATCAAGCAGTGCCTTGTCTATACCTAATGTATTTATTTTTTTTAAAATGCAAACAAATACACATAATTATCCATGAGATGAATAAGTTCTCTTTAGCTCATTGGAAATGTTACAAAATCCAGAAAGTTGTCCATATTTTCCAAACCCAAATTCCATATGGGTCTTCTCTTATGACTATGTCTTCATCTAGAAACTGGGTAGAAAATAAACATTTGTTCAGACCTACATGGCAGTAGATAGTATAATTAAACAAAGGCGACTGCAAATCACCCTGGACATTCACAGGAAGCTTTATATTGCAATCTCTCTGAAACGTTTCTCATTTCTATACTTAAACACCTGATGCAGCCAAACTGGCCAAATGAGCAAGAGGAAATCTCCGATCCTGAGGCCATAACTCTGTAAGTTCATTAACTGTGATTTATTGTTTTGAACCAGGCTTGGCTTCCAAAGCCAGAATCACACACTCCTAAAGTAATGTGCCTGACACTAGCAGAAAAGGATCTTCACAATTCTCACCTTGAACTCATGGAGAACTCCTGCCTCATCTATTACCTGCTATCTGTATAAGTGACTCTATCCAGGTCTGTAGTTCCCCTTTAATTATTACCAGCACCGAAGGCTCGTATTAGTGACAGAGAATACACAGCACCGACTTGTTCAGCAGAGGAGCCAACGTTCAAAGGGAGTCAGGAGGGCCACGTGCCATGGGTAGAGAGCCTTGTTCCTTGTAACATTCCCTCGTGCCACTGCCTTTTCCCTGCTCTGAGTATGGCAGAGACAGATTTTAAGACCCCCAGTGCACTGACCACTGTGCTGGCCACTTGACATGTATAATCACAAAACGGTGAATCTGGGCCAGTGATCCTGAGTTTTGGTAAGGATTCTAGTTTTTTGGTGTAATAGGACATTCTGATTCTTTAATATTGGGCATTGGGCTCCCATATCTGCCCTTCAGCATCCTCCAGTGGTGAGTTTGAGGTTTTTGAAAGCCTGGAATAATACCAATATTAATAATCCCCAACAGTACTTGAGAGTTATTATGTGCCGGACAGTCACAGCATTCTTTCTGTGCTCCTTCCCATCTGAATTTTAGACACCATTATGAGGTAGATATTAATATTATCTACACTTACAGAAAAGGAATGGGAGACTTGGGCAAATCAAGGGACTTGTCAAAGACTACAGGACTAGAACATATCAGGACCAGGATTCACCACCCATTTTCACTGACTGAAATCTGTGATCTTTGCACTTTATCAGCTGCAAGTTAAAATCCAAACAGAAAATTGAATTGAAGTGTTTCTGTTAGGGGAAATTTTCTTATGTTTTCTCCCCTGGAACAATAATGGTGGTGTCAGCTGACTTACCATCATCATCATTATTATTAAATTTTCTGGGGAATGCCAGAGCTGGGGAGCATAAGCACCTGAGGCAGGAGCCGTGGTGAAAATGGCCCAAAGCAGTGGCATCTATTAGGACAGTGATGGTCACATTTTGTCCTCTTCCCCCTGGGCGGTGACTTGACAGAAAGCCACTTCCCAACACATAATTAAGATAAAACTTGACCTCTGGCCCTCCACTCCCTTTATAAATCTCCCTCTGAATCTCAGCCTGCCAAGGACCTTCACACAGCAATACTTACGGATACGTCCAGCTGCTGAGGACTCTGCCCAGGCAGCCAGAGACACCCTACCTTATCCCCAGATAATCAATATCATCATAGAGGTAAAAGATAATCATAATGCCTTAGATCCTTAAGCTCCTTTGAGCCTAAAAAAGTTCAAAGCACTTCATATCAGGTCTCTCATTCTATCTTCACCACATCTGATAGTGGAAGGATGAATTAAGGAAGGAAGCACCTATTACCCCTGCATCCTGTCTCCCACAAACTTGAAATGCTGCATCCTTCCTTCATGTCACAAGCTCACGGAGGAGCTGCCCCTTGACTTGTGTTCAGAGGACTTCCTAGGTCTTTGATCAGGATTTCTGGTCTGGCTGCTGGGCCTCCTGCCTGGTCTATTGCCATCTTTGTCTTCTGCTAAGGAAACCTCCGAGTTAGGTGCATTAGTGTAGCAGAGTTTGTGACATTCTGGAACCACAGGACAGGGTGACGGAGAGTTCCTTGATGAGGTGAGGCGGGTGTGTCACCACAGGCAGAAATGGTGCAGTCACAGAATAGAGCAAGGGACTGAATGTGGGTGGAAAGGACAGATGGGACATCAGGACCTAACCCTGGTCCAGGCTCAGAACCAGGCTCCTAATCTCAGTGGTGCCAAGTGCGCAACTGAGCAATGGAAAGCTAGCTTGGGCAATTTATCAAGACTGACAAGGGAAACTTTTCAGAGGGCAAATCTGGGCAGAGAGTGGTGCTGTCCCTTCAGGACCACACAAATGACAAGCCCTCCTTCCACCCCAGTTGTAGGTCCAGGCCTGGTAGGTGGCCAAGGAGACAGGAGAACCCTGGCAACAAAGCAAAGCAGGCTGTGCCCTGCCAGCACCTTCTGGGTGTGGAAAGTGACTTCATACCCCACCCAGTGAATTCCTTCCTTCTCTGCCATCCTTAACTCCAGAACTTATCAGAGCAGGACTGGGCTGGCTGCAGGGCGGGCCTGGGGCAGTCTAGCTGAAACTCAAACACCTGGAGGGAGAAAAAACAAGCCCTGACCTTTTCACACTGGGCTCTTCTACTGTGAAGAGCAGGCATAGTTGCAGGAGCAGCTGGCCTCATGACTCCCCAACCTGGTGAGATGCCTCGGCTGGAGTCTGGGGCCCTATCCTCAGGGCTCCGTCTTTACAAGAGCCTCGGCTGGGCTGAGCTGAGCAAGGGCAATGCTGAGCAAGTGCGGCATATGGGGGCCACTGAGACCATGTGATTGGAGCCAGGCAGCAACAGGGATAGACATAGATTTTAAATATATTCAGAAAGTGAACAGATGAGACAAATGAACAAACATATAATAAACAATTTTCACAGTCAATTCAGCATGTGCTTCAGCGTGTGGACCCTGAGCAGCATTACAAAGAAGCAAGAAGCCCAGTGGTTGGGTTCCCCAGCATCCCCAGGGCTCTTGGCCCCTCAGCTCCTCCTTGGAGAGACATTAGTTCTCAGCCCTGTGTTCACAGGTGACGTCTACAGTCTGGAGCTTGTGAGTCTGTCCTTGAGTGAGCAGTTAGCTCCCTGGCACCTCTGCTGCTTTTCCTTTCCCTTCCTGGACCAGTGGAATCTGTTTGGACTGCAGGTGGGCCTGGCTTTGCAATGACAGGAAATCTGGACCATAGGGCTGGCCCTGTGCCTGCAATCCCAGGTGTGGGTCAGGCTCTTCTGCATTCCTACTATGAAAGGTCAACCCTGACATACACATTGGCTCTGCAAAGTGCTTCCAGTTATAATGGGATTCAGTAAAGGCCTCTGCTTGTGCCATAAGAGCTGAGGACTGGACACAGAATGAAACTGGATGTTGCCTATTTACAAGTGAGTAGAAAGAGGAGGTGGAGGGCTCAGCTGCCAGGTGTCTCAGCCAGAGATTGCCCAAGACAATAATCCCATCTTTCCGCTTTCCTGCAATTGGGGGTGGAGAAAAATCAATCCTCAGCAGAAACTGGACAGAGCTGTGTAATATGTATAACCCCAGGGGTTTTGTTGTTTTTCTTAAGTGTGGACCTGAAGTCACACTTAATGAGGCCCTAGGCTTCAGACTGAAGTTGCTGCTTTCAAACCATCCTCAAGCAGGGAGGGAAATGAGGGAGCGTTTTAGAGATTTCGGGGGAAGAGTGTGAATATCATGGGAGCCAGTGCCAGAGACAGTCCAAAACCGAGTGTCACTGGCAGCCAGGTGGCCTCCATCTCACCTCAATTCAATGAAGGCTGGGACCACTGTCGTCTTCCCACTAGCTGTTGTTGGGGCCTCACCTGCTGGGCTCATCTGCCTGGCTCAAGCTCTGAGGGTGTGGCTTGGCTCTTCTTAAGCCTCTGCTGCTGGTCTGGGGAACTGGGGTCCACCAACCACCTGGCCTCCCTGTGCAGATACATCTATCTGTGTTGTGGGTCTCAGAGGAACATGTGATGTGCTCCTAAAAGCCTAGGTCAGAAGATACATGGCCTGCAGCACAGAGCAGTAGTTTATAAGGTGTTTCCATGGCCATCTCCCTTGATCCTACCAATAACCCTGGAGGAATCTTATTCTCTTCAAAACTGTTTTCAACTTGAAGAACTGGCTTTTCTAAAAGATTAGGTAACTTCCCCAAAGCACACGGAAAGTGGGAAGCAGAACCTAGGTTAGGATATGACATGTCAGTTCCTTCCACACAGATGGCCCCTGGCTGTTCCAGAGAATAATCAGGCACTTGGCTGGAGAGGGCTCTTCTTGCAACCAAGCCATCACTGCAGAAAATGCCCAGCCAGGGCTGAGCAGAAGGCAGAGCCCGGGGCCAGCCACTCCTGCGGAATGCTAGTTCCTCTACTTATGAAGGCCCCTAGAGCATTCAGAAAGGTCTGGCGATAACAACATAAAAGTAATAATAATAACCAAATGATAGCAGTGATATGGCAGGTTGGGATTGTTACTCAGATTGAAAAAAAAATGAGGTGAAGTTATTAGATACTTAAAAGACCTTAATAAATTGACCCCAGTCTTAAAACTGAGAGCTGAGCCAGATTTGAACTGGGGGCTGTCTGACTCCAAGCTGCATTCTTCAAATGGCTTGGGACCAGGAAAGGAGAATGTGTAAGCAGACCTATCCATTCCCCATCTAGACTAGACAATGACGCACAGAGGTGCTGTGTTGGGCTGGGTATCTCGCCCTGGGAAATGCTACCTTGATAGGCCCTGCCTTCACCCCCTGGAGTTACAGGACCACTGAGCCAGGGTGGAGAGCAGTGAGCCCGCAGGGGCTGGCATGGGGGTGAACCTGGGACATGGGGTGAGGAGGGCTCCACAGGACAGGGCTTTCCCAGAACTAGAAGGCACAGATTTCCCCCAAATGGAAAATGTGGATTCCTTCATATGACTCATGCATTTGGATCCCTGGGACTGCTGTGGGGTCTGCTAACTGCTCACTCAAGTACAGAGACTGACAAGCTCTAGACTGTAGACGTCACCTGTGAACACAGGGCTGAGAACCAATCTCTCTCCAAGGAGGAGCTGAGGGGCCAAGAGCCCTGGGGACACTGGGGGACCCAACCACTAGGCTTCTTGCTTCTTTGTAATGCTGCTCAGGGTCCACACGCTGAAGCACATGCTGAATTGACTGTGAAAATCGTTTGTTATGTGTTTGTTCATTTGTCTCATCTGTTCACTTTCTGAATATATTTAAAATCTATGTCTATCCCTGTTGCTGCCTGGCTCCAATCACAAGGTCTCAGTGGAGAAGAAATTCTAGAGAAATGGAAAACATCATTTCACACTATACATCACCTCCCTTGAGAAGACTTCTCCAATCCTTCTTGTTCAGTGATTCTGTTCTTCCTTCAATGGCTTGTGGCATTTGTATTTATATTGTGAACACTGGCGTCCTACTGGAAGCAACAGGCCTAAGATGAAGCTTTCATTAAATATCTTTCTAGCTGCATAAATTTGGATGATCCTCAGTTTACCTCTTTGTGCCTCCATTGTCTTATCTTTAAAGATGAAATTAAAATCCCAACCTCTCATCACTAATGGGAGGA
Organism: Manis pentadactyla; assembly: GCF_030020395.1. Classification (NCBI taxonomy): domain Eukaryota; kingdom Metazoa; phylum Chordata; class Mammalia; order Pholidota; family Manidae; genus Manis; species Manis pentadactyla. Next base: position 16,562,808 of record NC_080031.1, on the reverse strand, counting down.
CAGAATGAGATACAGCTATAAAAGTGTTCCATGCTATAGAGAACTATATAATGGCAACAAATTACTTTGATTTTGAACTTATGGCTATATATCCTGCCTCCTCAGATCATCTGCAAGCTCCTTGAAAACTAGAACTGGGTTTTCTATCTCTTCAACTCCTCCATAGTGTAGAGTTTGCAGACATTATTTCCTTAGTAAATGCTTGCTGAAGCCTTGTCCTAGAGAAGCTTACATTTCAGTGAGGGCAAGTGTGCTCAGGATGCAATGTAATGCCAATGAGCCATCTGTCCCATCTGGAGGAGGAAGGCGGCTGCAAGCAAAGCCAAGAGATGGGCAGAGACAGAGTTTGGAGGTGTGCTTCAGGGGCAGAATGAAGGGCAACTGGAAATGGAGTGCCCGGTACGTGCCCACGGACCGCGCCCCGGCAAGGTGGGCCTTGGCAAAGTGCCGAGGGGGAGGGGCCGATTGATTTAAATCACAAAATCAGGGTTTGAGTCGTAACTCAGCAACCTAAACTGGGGTGCTGTGGAACAACTTACGTAAGGTTTGTAGTGTTGTTCTCTAACATGGACCGAGTATAACGCACCCCATCATCCTCATCTACTGTGGTGATGTAAGGAAGAGCTCTCTGTAACCAGGGCACCAACAGAGGACCTAGCATCACAAGGCACTCGTGCTTAAAGGGTAAGTAATCTGGACATTAAATATCTATCTTTTTTAGACAAAGATTTTACTCTGAAGCATCCAGTTTAACCCCTTTAAAGAAGACATGGGCTTCTTGCATGTTCTTTCTCCACTATATCCACCAGGAGCTTTTCTCTGCATCCTGTTCCACGGGGCTCCAAAGGGCAGAGGTACCTGCTTCTTGCAAATATCCTTCAGCCCTCTGCCCACAAGCCCTGAGTAACAGAGGCCTTAGAAAAGCAAATATAAAGAAAAAGAGGCGAAGTGTGAAGTGTATGTCCTACAGGCCCATTGCCTGCTTCCACCAAATCCTGCCTGGCCTCTCTTAAGCCCTGGGGCTGCAGAGCCTGCCGTATTGCCATGGTTTATCTCGGCTCTCTGGCAGGGTGAGTGACTCATCCTGGGAACCAGATGCAGAGCAGCCCCTCCATGGGCCCACCACGTGCTGCCCAGCACCACGGGGCGAGCCTCCCTCCCACCCCGGAGGTCCCCTTTCTTCCTCCTCCTCAGAGCGACTTGGCAGGATTTATAGGGCCGTCCCAGCAACACGCCATCTCAGTAACTGCAGAATGGCAGTTGTAAAAAATTCCATTTGCCAGGGTATTAGAATCCCATTAGCACTCCCGATGGAGAAATAACCTCGACCCTTCAGAAGGAATTAAAGATACTCGGGCACCAGCATTTGGAGTGTTATAGGCCTTCCCCTGTTTGGATGATTGTGCCAAGAGACATAAAGCCTCAGGCACCAGATGTCCTTGGTCTATAAACCCCCTGAGAAAAGTCCTAGGAATGATGTATGAAGGGGCTTCGAGGGCCGCAAACAAGCTCTGGAATAATCACAGGGAGTAACTGACAGAGGGCTCGCTGATTTGTCTGTGTTTGGGAGAAGAGTTGTTTTAGGGGAAGCTGGGTTTGGATTTCAGAATTCAGTATTCTCCTACATCCTTTTCCTTTCTCCCCAGTGCTAAATCCATTGTCAGACTGGTGATTGATGTCGAACAGAAACACTGACAAAATTCTCATGGATTTGGATTGTCAAGACAGAATCACCTGCAAAACAAAAGGATAATATCAGAGGAATATGGTTATAATATTATCTCAATCATCTCACTTCATCAGTGAAGAAACAGAGCCCAGAGAAGTGGAGGAACACATCCAAGATCACACAGCAAGGTAGACTGGAGTGTCCTCATTCCCAGTCTAGTGACTCTGTGACTACACTTCCTTCCTGTGAGGGACAGAATCCTCAGCTTGTATGGTCTCTGATCCCTGGGCATGTCAGATCCTGGGCTCCGAATGTGCGAGTGTCTGCCCTTCTGCTTTCTATGTGTGAGTGTGTGATTGTGTGCATATGTTCACACTCCACTAGGCCATGGTGGTGAGCACTGAAGTCAGAGACGCTGATCTTAGAGCCAAGTGCTGGCTGTGGCCTAGGGCCCAGTGTCTACCTGGCTGAGATCTCAGCTTGTGCATCTGTAAAATGAGGCTAAGCAATGACTCTGTGTCACTTTCCACATCTTGGGGATTTTGTTAAAATGCCAATTCTGATTAAAAAGTTTGGGAATGGAGCCTGAAACTCTGTATTTAAAAAAACTCTCAAGTAATTCTGATGCTGTTTCAGGGACCACTCTTTGATGATGAAAATCATTGAATTTTGTAAAAATTAAATACAATGAAACATACAAAGTCCTTGACACCATGAGAATAGTAGTAACTCAATAAATGGTACTTGTTGATAGTACAGGTTTGAGATTTAAAGTACGTACCTTAGATTCAAGAGCTTTTTAAAAGGCCTAGTATGTGTCATAAACTGAGCTAGATATACAGGGGCATCTTGTCCTCAAAACCTTGAAACTACTGTATGAAAGGTCACATCTTGCCTAGTTTTTGGAAGGGGTAAATGAGGCCCAGAGACAGGAATGACTTCCCTATGGTCAAGTAGGAGGCAGGTTCAGTGACTCTAAGCTCATGAAGTCTTTCCACCTGGCGGCAGGTAGGGAGCAGTACCCTGCCTTCATGTTAACACCCTTTGCCCGTGGTCTGACCAGTGGGGATCATGCTGAAGACAGGGGCTTGATTTCAACATGTGTGTACTGATTCTGAGCCGTGAGTGCCAACTGCACAAGGAAGAGGAAAGGCAGTAGTCAGGCCGCGGTGGGATGCAGGCACATGTACAGGCAGGAGAAGCAGAAGGGGGAGGATACACAGTGGCAGGAAACCTGCAGATCAGTAACTAGACAGACGTCCAGGAAGTCTGAGGGCTGACAGACGTGTGGGCGTGTGCCAACACCCAGATGGCCGAGCCGAACGTGGACCAGGGAGAGTGTGGAGGAGCTAGAAATTAGTTAGAGGTGGACAAGCCTGGAGACAAACAGAGAAATAAGACAAGGGATCCTGGCAACACCATCTGTGGGTGAGAGACCCCCAGGCAGGATGAAATGGACTCCAAATTCTGTTGGAGCTGGAGATGGGTTGGATGGTGGAGCTTGGTTATTTTAAATTCCTTCCAGTTCTCTGCAGACAGCCATTCTGCTAAGCCCCAAGGGGTTCCTCAGGGCTGAGCTGGGGGGCTGCTGGCCTGCTCTGAGTGTATCCCCCATCATGGGAGGAGAGGCAGAGTGTTTGCCCCTAGGAGCCTGAGCCTAGCGGGTCCCCATTCGGAAATCAGAAATGGACACAGGCTGCCAGAATAGGCCACGGGTGGGCAAGAAAGGGGGCACTGGCTGGGTAAGTGGGCAGACTGGAGGCCAGACTGCCTGAATTAGGCTTCCAGCTGCACTACATACTCACTCTGTGGTCTCAGGCAAATGACTTCCCCTATGTGTGCCTGTAAATGGAGGGTAACAATGATGATGCCCACCTTGTGGGGATGCTGAGAGAGAAAATAAATAGATGAATCTAGAACATGTGGGACAGAGCTTCGTGGGCATGTTTACTCAAATAAATACTTGTGGAATACATAAGCCTTAGGTCCTAATGATTCTCTTGGACCAAAGATCTGAAAGAGAGGCAAACATTGCTTTCTACACAGACTCCAGCAGTGTGTGCTGGCAAAATGCATAACCTGGCCAAAGAAAGAAACGTGCAAAGTCTTCTCTCAGCATGAGTCTGCATAACCCCCTAGTCTGTGAGGGTTTCTTCTCTCTCCTGTGTCCACTGCAGGCCTGAGGGGGCAGGGCTGCTGCAGGGACGTGAAGTCTGGCCCCCATGGCCATCAGTGCTGCTCTGGGAATGTGGAAGCAAATGAACCTTGCTGCCTGAGCCCCGCAATGGCACACCTGCAAGGTAGGCTGGTTCTGGGAGTGCTGTGGAGCACTGTGGTCTTTCCAGCAAATTCCAAGGATCCCATCACTTCTATCCTATGACTGGTGCCAGAACACATGTCACCCAGGCATTTTATTTGCAGCTGTATAAATTTTCCCAAAGGGAAAATTATTCACAAAATAGTAAGAGATAGACAAATTAATAGAAAGATGTTTACAGCTGGCATACAGGTAGGCATCAGAGGCACAGGATGCTCTGGAGCACATTCATGGGGTGTGGGGGAACTTGACTTGGACTGGGGTCTCAGGAGGTTGTGTCCCCTGATGCAGAAGGAGTTATGAATGTTTTAAAAGAAATTAGAAAAGGCCATGCGCTGAAGGATTGTGAGTGGGAGGGGAAGTGTGAAATATGACTGCGAGGGTACAGAGGACAACTCAGAGATTCGTGAGCTTTTTCCCCAAGTAGAAGGTAAAGCAAACTTGGCGTTTCCAACAAGCGAATGAGAAGATACAATTTGTGTTTTGTAAAGGACACTCTGGCAAGGTATGGAGAATGGTTTGGAAAGAAGCAAAGGTGTAGTGTGGGAAGACTTTCAGAAGGCAGTTGAAGAGGTCTGGGGGAGGTTAGAGTGGCCTGGACCAGATGGTGACAATAGAGATGAAGGGGACTAAGTGGGTGTAAGTGAGGCCCTTGACCTGTTTCAATGCCATCTTCACCTTACGGACTAATTACTACTAAGCCCACTCTAAAGATGAGGAAGCTGGGGCTCAGAGTAGGTGAGTACCCAGGTTACCTAGCTATTAATTGAGACAATCATATTTGAACCCTTGAGACCCCAAGAACGCTTTCTGTGTCACTCACTCCAGAAAGAAAGTGTAGAACATCTAATCTATGCTCCGCGACATTCCCCTATGGAATTATGGGCCTGCTTAGTGAACATAATATTTTCTAGTGCTACGTGAGCTGTAATAATCATTTTGCTTTGTTGTTTAGCTCCACTGGACTCCAAAGTAGCCTCCAAGTGCTGGAATGGAATGTCCCAGGGAGCACTTAGCCAAGTGACACTGCCCCTGGGAAGCCACTGCAGAGTGCACAGGTCACATCTCCTGCCTGGAACTGACACTGGCAAGACAGTGCCTGCTAGAAATGCCGGAGGCAGGATCCGGCATCCTCCTGCTTACCAGCAGGTGCCCCCAGAAGAAGCCAAGAGAGAACAAAGGCGATCAGATGAGATGCTGCACAAACAGTCACCCCCTCCTGGCAGCTCTGGCCCAGGCTGCCGGGCCTGCCCTGTGCACAGAACTCCCTTTCAGGCACCGGCCCAGCCCCACTCCAGAATGGGAATAAGCCGCTCATGTATATGCAGATGTGAGGAGGGGAAGGCAGGCTGGGGGAGTTCGCACGGGGGATGAAACAGGGGCACGGGCAGCGGCAGAGTAATGAGCAGTAACTCGCTGTGGATTTTTTGGAGGAAAAAGCAAGAAAAGGTCCTGGCCCCAGGGCAGATGGCAGGGCCATCCACGGGACTCAGAAGAACCTTACAACAATCTTGATAGAATAATGATAGGATAGCTAAAATAACAATACCAAATATTTAATGTGATCTCAGTCGCTGAGTAAGCACTCAATAACTATTGGCTCTGGGCCAAGCAGCGTGTCCATCAATCTTGCCAACCACTCCACAAAGTGGGTAGTGTTATTATCTCTATGTTAGGGAACATGGAAACTGAAGGTCAGCCCTGTCAGAAGTCACATTACCCCTACGGAGCAAAGGCAGGATTTGAACTTGAGGCTTTCTGGCTGCAGAGCTTTTCCCCATCAAAGCTGCCTCAGTCCGCAGGCAGTTTTTAATGTGGTTGCATCATGTACAGCAGTCGGCCTGACGGGGCCCAGGGAGGGCCTCTTGGCAGCAATGATCAGCGGTGCCAATGGGGGAGCCAGAGGCCCCACTGGGGTTGGTGTGGAGGATTGGAAACGGGTGGCTCCCTTCCTAACCAGAGCATCACATAGGGCCCAGTTTCTCTTCCAAAACCTGAAAATCATTGCTGTGAAGCACAGCCCAATCTCCGACTTATCGATCACCTGCTGGAGAGATTCCAGTAACAGCAAATCCCATCTCTGTTCAGGAGGGAGGTGTGGGTGTGACTGTCAGGTTAGGTCCTGTGGGAGGCTGTGCTCTCTGGGTAGGCCACACACAGACCCTCTGTGCCTGCTCCCACATCTCTGTCATTATTCCTATTATCCATGCTAATGATGTTAACAGCACCTGCTTTTTCACTTGCAGGGTGGGGAGGTGGGGATGGTACTGGTCCATCAGGCATGGCAGCCAGCATGCCTACAGCCACACTCCAATTTGGGATTCCCATTAGGCACTAACAGTTTCATTGAATGGATTATTGAACTAGAACAGGCTAAATGCTCCCAAATAAGCTGATGAAGATGCTGGGTCAAGATGACTGCCCCAGTGGAGAAGGCTTCCCTAACCTCCACCCTCAGCATCCAGTGAGCTTCGTGGGGCCCCTCTAGGGTAGCCGTGGGGGGCAGGAGGTGTAGCTGTGGCCCAGGCCCCTGCTCCCTTGCCCTTGGCTGGGCCAGCCCCAACCCGTCTGGGGTTTTCTCCCACCCACCAGCCTTGTCTGCAGGTAGGGACACAGCCTGCTGTCTTCCAGTAGATACTTTTCAAGCTGAACATAACTGCCCAGAGAGCAAGGAGGAGTTTGCAGAAATGCAGTAGACATGACAGGAACACAGCTGCAGAGTCACCAGGAGGCCTCTTCTTTCTCAGACAGAGGCTGAACCCCAGCTGGCTGTCAGCAGGACCTTGAAAGCATCATTTTTTTTTTTTTTTTTTTGCAGGGAGGTGGTGTGAAAGCCATTGGCTAGGTTATTCTCAGCCATAAGCCCACATCCCAGAACAGGAAAGACCCCAGAGGGCCGCTCCTCCCCAGCCCCGTGGTGGGGACTGCAGGGTCTGTATCATTCTGAACATTTGGTCAAAGACCACTCACCTGCCTCCACAGAAGTCAACTTGGCTTCAGTCCTTGCAAGTTCGGTTTTGAATTCAGCCAAACATCTCACGTTTTCCTCTCACTGGAGTTGGAAGGCCATTCAGATCTCTTGCAATCACTTTTTAAATTCTTAGCATCCGTTTTGATAAACTGACACTTCTCCCACCCTCCAGTGTTCTCTTCTGCTAGTGAAACCATCCCACCAATGCAGTAGAATGCATCCTTTTGCACATGGGATAGAAGGAATCTGTTGATGTGCAGCCAGTCTGGCAATAAGTATATGAAGCATTTGCTGAGCCCAGAGGAGGGCTGCCTCTGCTGCAGGAACAGGCTTTGGTTCTGGAAGGTTTGCCATGGGCTCTGGGGAGCACCACCCCTGCCCCCCTTGATTTCCATGCCAGCTTACTCTAGCTACTTGTGCTGCAGTGCATGATCTCAGCACCAGGGAGAAGGGAAGGAGTGCTGGGTGGGAGGTAGTTCGAGGGAAATATCATGAGATGAGGGAGAGGAGAATGTGCAGAGCAGGAACCAGAGCCAGGAGCCCTAACCAGCAGCCTCACAGGCAGCGGAGGAGCAGGCCCAGGCCATGGCCGTGGGTGCCTCCTCCCAATCAGTGTGATTGCAATCAGCCCAAGAGCCAGCGTGCAGGCAACAGAGCAGGCAAAACACGGAATCTGCAAAATGCATGTCAAAAATCACAAATGACAACAACACAAACAACAGGGAGGGGGAGCAACGGGGGAGAAAGATACCCCACCGGCTGCTACCTGGTGGCCAGACTGGGAATGAGGGACTCTATGTGGAAGGGCCAAAGACCCCCACAAAATCCGAATGGGTCTACATCAGGCACCAGGGCCAGGAGCTGAGAGTCACCCCCACAGCCCTTCAATCAGTCTCTTTTACTACTAATTTCTCCTCATGTTTTTTAATTTAATTCTCGGCTGCCTTCAAACACCAGTCAATGAACCGTCCAAATTTCCTCCAAATACCCTTGAAAATGTTGAATTATGCAATTAAGGATGGTGTAATACAATAATATGAGGAGAAATGTTGTCATACATATTTTAATGAAACACACAGGCTTGGGAGGGAGAGAGAGCAAGCTCCCAGAGCTGCTTTCGCCCACCTTCTGGTGACAGCTCCATCTTCTTTCTTATTAAATCCTGACATCCACACAAATTCTAAAATGAACATTCACTGTGCACAGGACCCTGCAGGGGGCAGCTGCAAATACTGAAGTCAGATTTGGGTTTGCAAATATTCAGAGGGAACTCACTGGGTAATGGATTATTCCTCTCATGTATTTATGCGTGCTTTACTCATTCATTCATTCATTTAAAAATATTTGCCAGGCTCTGTTACCTGGTATCTGTGTGAACGCAGTGGTGTGACCAACATTGCTGGGGCTAAAACTGGGACTGCCCCAGTGTTAGCAAAGTCCAGGGACTTAGGAAACCCCTTAGTTCCAGGCAAACACAGAGGACTGGTCATCTGCCATGAAGCTGTATTTGCTTGGCTAACTTTAACATGTTCGCTAGGAATCAACTAGTATCTCCTCTAGAAGGCTTTCTGTCATAATGCCAAAATGAACTTCATTATTTCATAGCACCATTAGTCATCCTATGTTGGCTATTACCAGCATACTCTCCTTCACACACCTCTCTCTCCACACCTCACCATGGTCCCTTGAGGCCAATATCGTGTCTTATTTGTAACTGTGTTCCTAAACTTCCCAGTGAGTGCTTGGACACATTGTAGGCACTTAAAGATTTATTGCAAGACTGGTAATTATGATGAGACTAGTAACCATTTATTCAGATTTACTATGCGCCTGGTGCATGAAAGCATGTTAAAGTGACATAAGGTTTTCAAAGGTACAGAGGATCAGAGGCACTTTCAAGAAAGGAAGAATTATGTATGTGTTGAGTACAGTACTTGATAAAAATTAGGTAAATAGAACTTATTCAATGACAGACACTTAATGTATAAGAGTAAATGGTATTTGAGAAGAAATGATTATAAATTTGGTAAGAAAATGAAATTGAAATAAGAGGCTGCAGAGAAAAATATTAGGATGTATATGTAGGTTAGGCTCAATTGTAGATGCCATGAATATGAAAATCAGTTACTCAGCCTTGACTGATTAGACAGTAGAATCCCAATACTAATTTCTGAGCACAGAATGGGGAGGTATGGCATAGGAAAAAGAATCTGGGATTTATGATCTTTAAAAACCTGGATTTAATTTTGATTTACCACTTAGAAAATTCTGTTAATGTTTCTAGGCCTCGCTGCCTCATTTGTATAATGGGGGACTGGTATCTAACTTACAGACAAACTTGGAGCAGAGACAAAGTCTGTGAGCTCCACAACAAACCAGCAAGGAGCTGTGGCAGCCATTATCACCGTCATCACTATTAGAAAAAGCCTAAAACCTAAATGTGATTTATTCCCACCAGGAGGTTTAAACATTTTAACAGTAAGGTATTAACAAAGGGCCACGTGGTGGAAAACATGCCAGGAAGCTGCTCAGGCTGAGAGTGGGGGTCGGGGTGGGAGAATTGGTAAGGGCCTGGCTATACCTGTCTGAGTTTTTTTAAACCTACCAATGAAATTAAGACAAATATAAGAGAAGGCCCAATGTGGATATAATTGGCTTCAGCAATGTCCAGGAAACAATGTGAACCCTGTAGTACTCAGCCAATGAGGAGCCAGGGGAGGGACTCGCGTGCTAGGGAATAAATTACTTGGCGCCAACGGCCTCAGGTGTGCCTGCTCACCAGCCACTCAATCTTGCAAGACCATCATTAAAGCCTTGCTCCACTGTTCTCTTTGTCTCCATGTCCATGTATTAAGTTAGGACCAGTGAGTGTATTTCTCACAATCACCGTCACACATCATCACGATTATCATCACTATCTCACCTTCATCACCATCATCAAACACGGAAAAGCCTCAGGAAAATTAATCTAATGAACTTGGGGGTGAGAGAGAGAGAATTCTCCCACTTATAAATAACCACTGACTAAGTTACAATCTGGGTCACATTCAAGATCAGCTGTAAACAGAAAACATTTAGTAAGCTCTTTTTCCCATGGATCTCTGGGCCATTTTAAACATTACAGTTATTATATTGCCCTTTTTCAATTTTCTGTAATTTACTTACTCCTTCATAAATACTTTTTTTTTGTAGTTTGTCAATGATTATCAGTTTTATTTCACTTTCTTTTGTTAATTTTAATGAAGAAGACATTTTACAGTATCTCTCTCTTTTCCATTTTTCTTTTCAAATTTTATAAAGTTATGGGAAGGTGGAAAATAATTATTGCTTTCTATTTTTTTTTTTACCATTATTATTCCCTTTTTTTTTTTGAGAGGGCATCTCTCATATTTATTGATCAAGTGGTTGTTAACAACAATAAAATTCTGTATAGGGGACTCAATGCACAATCATTAATCAACCCCAAGCCTAATTCTCAACAGTCTCCAATCTTCTGCATAAATACTTTTAAGTTGTTGCTTTTCTTGTTTGTTTTTTGTTTGTTTGTTTGTTTGTTTCTCCTTTCCTCCTATATGTGTGCTACTCCAAGACTGGAGGGCAGTTTGCAGGCAAAGACCACACCTGCATTTCGTCAGTTTATGCACCCAGTGTCTAATTCAGATCTCTCTGTGTACTCAGTGGTCACTCCCTGCAAAATGAAGTTCACATCCTGGTACACCAAGCCCCCACCTTCTCCTCCCAACTTGTCTCCATTAGATCTCCAGCCACACTATGTTACAGCCCACATCAATCACTTAATGTTGTCTGAGACCTCCATGCATGTCCTGCCTTCCTCTAGCATCCAAAGGGCCAAGGTGTGTTCAGAAGGCTGCAAGCAGACTGGAAACCCTTCCATTAGTGAATGAGTGAAGGCAGCTTGTGAATTTGCAGTCAAAAATCCACAGCTCGAGTGCAATTTCTTCTTCATCTCTCTGACCCTCATATTTCTGTTTGGTAACATTGGGATGATCATAATACTACTTCTTATAAAGTTGTAGAAGATATTGCATTAGCATTTTGCGTAAAGATGTTTCAGGAGCTGAAAAGTACTCTAGCTGCAATGTATTAATCCACAGTGCGATATAATGAACCGCATGCGACAGTGGGCTTTTCAGTTCCAGTGTCACCACTTGCTAGCTGCGTGATTATGAATAAGTCACTTTGCAATTGTAAATTTCAATTAATCACCCACAAAACGAGAGTAGCAGCAGCTGTCGTGTCAACTTTTAGGGCGATTAGCATTGCAAGTGAGATGCTCTCTATAAAACTGCTTGATAAACTGCAAGGTACTATCCCTGCACAAGGCAGTGCTGCTAGTTGCTAAGGAAGCAGCCTCCAGAGAAGCAGGACTGCCTGGTGCTCCTCCTGCCCCCGCCCAGCAGCACGTCCTGGGGCAGCTTTCTGTTCCTTTCTCCACCTGCTTTCCTTGTTTCTAAAATGGATGGGACATTGGCAACTATCTCACAGCATTGTTGAGAGGATCAAATGAGTACTTACAAAGTGCCTGAAACAATGACTAGGTAAGTGAGCTAATCTAATATTTTTGGTGTTATTATTATTAGCAGTATTATTATTATTCTCCCTGATCTTAAACAGACCTGAGGTGTCCTGTGCCTAAAAGTCACTGTTTCCATCATTGTTTCATCAGCTTCTGGGTCAGGCTCCTTTGGTCTCTGCTTCATCGTGTTTCATCTTGCTCTTATATCCTCTACTTCTCTGTCCTCCCAAGAAATACAACCTCAATAAATCATTTTACACTAAGCCTGATTCCTCCATGCTGGGAGATAACACCAATTCTAGGATTTTAATAGTTAAGAGCCTGTCGTAGCCTTTGAGAGTGAAATTTCTGGTCAAGGTACAGACACAGCCCAGATTCAGTGGGGCCTGAATCTTCTACAGTTCTAAGGTTCTTTTTAAGAAAAAGAACACGTGATTACAAATACAATAGGTATGGACGTATTTCTTTAAAATGAGAAATCATAAGTTGTAAGTTTTTAAAAGCTGAAAAATACCCATCAACATCAGAAACTCTAGACAAATAATATACTGATATTAAATATTTCCCCAATACACTTCGGTAATATTTCTCCTACATTCTTAGCTTTATTCTTTTTTCTTTCACTTTTTCACATGATAAAAACAATATTTTCTATAGAAAGAATGGAAAGATAGTTCAGTATGTCCTCTGGCATGGTTGACTTTTTTTTATATTGATAGCTCAGAACAGTTTCTTTCAGCTTCTTAAATCATGACTGGTAATGTCATGAAAATGTCATCAAAATCCAGAACTAGAATTTTGATCAAATCTGGAAAACTATCTGTTAAACTTCTTTCATTTGTGTTCATGATATTTGGAAGGATTTCCCACAGGCTAGCTATCAGCTCCTTCTCATTCAAACCCTGTTTTTCTTCCACTCCTTATGTATTTTCAATACTGGGCCCCAGAGGACACGCTCATAGTGCAATGTGGCTGCTGGGTAATACTGGGTGTCTCACAGTAGGCAGTAGGAACATTTCTGGAAGTTATCTCTACATCAGAACAGCTAGCACGAATTTAATATGCATGGAAGTGACTGTGAATTACATAAAGTACATCTGACTAAACCCAATCTAAATGTACCCTCAGCTCGAATTCCATGTGGTTCGATTCTCACATGCTTGTGGCCATTCAAATGCCACCTGACACGTAGGATGTATGACGAAACTTATGTCAGATTAAAAGTAATGGAAGTCCTGATTGATGGCAGTTAAAATAGCTTGATTTTCTATAATTTACAAAATACACTTGGCCAGGTAAGTAATTTTCTTAGTGCCTCTTCCAGGGCCTTGTAAGGAGCCAGTACAGATGAGGGACCCTGTTTCTGTTATCTGTTACTGTGTAACAGACTGGCTGCAAACCTAATTAGTTGAGACCCTTTCAGATGTCCCAATCCCAAAGAAGGATCCAGCTGAATGCAGCTGAGTCCTGCACTAACTTTACAATCACTAACTGCAAAAAAATCCTGCACCCAGAAGTGTGATGGTGCTGTAGCAAAGACCTGAGGCCCGTGCAAGGGCTCTGGGATCTCATGAAGGACAAGGCTAGCAGGGGAGTGTTAGCAGAGGCTTGCAGGGCAGTGAGATGAGTTTGTACATTACAAACTTGGCTATGATTTTCCAGCTAAAAGTTGAAAATGCCAAGCAGCATCTTCTTTTCATAGTATATGCTAAGGTGCTGCAAAGAACTGACTGTGTTCAAGCAGAAGTTAGAGGACATGCAGGGGCTTCAGGACAGTTTATCCAGTTGTTTCCTGCTCCTTTCCTTTTTGAATGGAAATATTTACCGCAGTCACCCTATTCTTGTATTACCTTTATATCACAACTCTCTGTGGAGTACAGGGGAATTTAACATGTGTTTTCAGTTCACTGTTCTTTAGCTCAAGAGGTGCTAAACCCAAGGAGCCTCATGCACATCTCCATCCATTACAGATCGTGAAATGCTGAACATGAACCTGATGTCATAATGGAATGAAAATTTAGGGTGTCCTGAGGGGAGTTGGATATATTTTCCACATAAGAGGAAAGTGAATTTCTGTAGTGAGAAGACGCACTGTGTTGGGTTGTCTGAGAAGAGGCCCCTAATAATTATTCCCACCCTGTACGTGCATGCTGCTCTTCTCATCATGAAGTAGAGTCTCTATTGCCTATTGAATCTATGCCAGCCTGCAACTCTTTTGACCAATGGAATGAGGCAGAAGTGATGCTGTGGCACTTCCTGACCTAGGTCGTGTGAGGCCTGACAGCTTCGGCCCTTGCCCTTCTGGGAGCTGGCTGCCATGAAAGGAAGATCAGGCTGGACGACGAGGATGAGAGTGTGTGCACAGAGAGCGTGTACAGAACTGAGGCCCCAGATGTGCAAGCAGAACCTCCTACGTGTTTGAGACCCAGCTGAGCTCCCAGCTGAATGCAGCCACGTGAGTGACTCCAGCTGACACCTTGAGAAGAGCCATCTCCCAACCCGAGGATGTATGGGAAATAATAAACCATTTATGCTTTAAGCCATCAAGTTCCTATTAGTGTGTTGCACAGCAACCCATAATGAAAGTAGAGCTGGAAGCTTAAATTTCATCTGCTTCACAGAAAAGCCACCTCTGGGCACAGAGCCTAGGCTGAGAGGCAGAGACTCTTCTGCTTGTCAGCCACAGGATGAAGAATCATGGTCAATGCCTGACAGACCATCCTCTGCCCTCTCCGCCCCACTCCGTGATGAGGAATGCTGACCCACCAGCTGCATCATTTTCTCCTTGCTGATTGGTTCCAGGTGGGTTTGGCAAATGCCTCACAAAGAAAGTGGCCTTTTTTCTTGTTCCCGTTATGCTTCAGCAGTGTCATCCTGACAGTGGCCCAGCCTTCCAAGCCATGCATCCTGGCAGGCAGATGCCCTCTCATGGCTCCAGCCCCCACTTGACTCCAATCACATGACAGCTTCTCCTTTTCCTTTTAGGTCCAGAGGTGGGAAAAACTTCCCTCGATTGCAAATCACTGGCTGCCTCAATGTTCCTGTTGGATTTCTTTTACCCAGTCTGCAAACTCTCATTACTGTATCTTCATTTGAACCAAGTGGAATTCTGTTGTCTACTATTACCCTGGCTGATCTACTTCCTTACATTCATCCTCACATTATGAATCCTAATCACCATAAAGAGAAATGAATGTGGAACATGAAGTCAATCTTGGGTTTATATCTTGGGTTTAACAGGATGGTCTGTTTATGTCTTGGATTTCAATCTCGGGTTTATAATTTCTTAGCTCAGTGACCTTGGACTAATCAATTAACTTAACTGAGAAACAAGTTCCTCAAGTGAAACTTGAAATAATAACCTATTTTACAGGTTTATGTTTGGAACATCTAGTATTCATTAAGCCCTTAATCCTGAATATGGAACTTATTAGGCACTATATCTCAATATATCAAGGGACTGAGGTAAAGTTCAGCAAATATCAGGACACCAAGACTGTATAGCAAGAGTTTAAATTAATGATGCATAAAGCTTGAACTAATACTAACCTGGCCACCATTACAGCAGGTTTCCAGTGGCCCAGGGAATAGCAGTACAGGCATCAGGAGATGTCAGACAGGACTTCCTGGTGGTGGAACTGGGATCAGACAGCAGGAGAAACACCAGCCCTTGGCTGGAGCTTCATATTGATGAACAAGTAGGTGTGTGTCTCTGCCAAATGAGGATCTGGTGGCATTAAGAAGAGTAAACAGGATAATATGTTATCGAAAGATCTTCCCTTTGTGATCAGAGGGCCTCTCCAGCTGTCTCTGTGCACTATGCATTATGTATGGCCCATCCAGTGCTGGCATCCCACTACTTGCCTGCTCTGTGAGAGGGGCGGCAGGAAAAGAAATCTTTGACTCAGCAATTTTGAGCAAGGCTAAATGAGAGGATAAGGGAGAAAGAGAAGTTGGAGAGGAAGGTGGCTAGAAAAGCAAAGAAGAAAAGGGAAGAGGTTAATCAGAAAAACAGAGCTGGGTGGACGCAGGTCTGGGAGCTCAGACCCCATCTGATGGCATCCTCATTGCCAGAGAAGGAGATGAGCTGGTGGTTGGCCTGAGAACCTGAGCTGGAGACAGCTGGGCTCAGTGATGGAGAAGAGCAGCTGATTTCCTCCTGCAACCTGGTGGTGTTCATGCCATAGATGGCTCTTCCGCCTGGAATTGAGACTTCGGGGTCCTGCTGGGAGTATGAATCAGCAAAGCTATCCCCACCCTCTTTTCCACTCCTAATACCCACCTCACTGCCAGGCTCTGAAGGCAATAGAGTTCCGTGTTTGTCTTTCTTTCCGAACAACCACAGTGATGCTCCTATTAGCATTATCAGCAGCAGCATCAAACTACATCCTTGCCAAGTGTCCTTCATTCTGTATTCTGTATTGGGGAACTAATATTAACTGAGCCTCCAGTAAATGGTGGTCGTTCTGCTTGGTATTTAAATTGTGTTATCGAAATTCAGCCTTATGACAGCCCTGTCAGATGTCCCAACCCCATTTTACAGAAGCTATAACATGCTTAAAGAAATAAGATAATTTGCCACATAGCTCATCATGGGCAAAATGTGGATTGCAATCCATGCCTAGGATCTCCAAAAAATAGAGACTGACATCCTTGTTCTCTGTCACATAATCATGCCCTTGAGGCTGCATTCAACCTTGAAGGTTGTTAGTTATTTATAAGGTTCCATAATAACATACACTGTGGGAGCTTAGGGTCAGCATGTTCCAGAAAAGTAAAATACATACCTCAGCGCTGGTACCTGACATATGAAGACAAATTTTAATTAAGTCCCAGGTTCCCATTGGGGATGGTTGCAAGATAAGCTGGTCTTCCATGGTATCAAACTCTCTCTTCAGGGGATGATGGATAAAATGTTCACTAATTGTTTATTTACAGCTTATTCTCAACTGCAGCACAAATCTCATTCCTCTTAGGAATTAATGATCTTGACACCAGTCCTCAGAAATGGTAACCCTTTGCTGGTCAAAGATCAAGTTTTAGCACTTTTTTGGGGCTCTGGGAAGTTTCTATTTCTTATTTTTCCTTCTGATCTCACTGGGGACATTCCTCTAGAGCTGGTGGCATTGGGTGGGTCAGGAATTCACACCCCAAACACAGGACTGCAGAATAATCTACACAAAATGCCTAACATGATACCCAGCACAGAATCCTTTGTTGCTTTTCCTTCGGAAACTGATTCCAAGTTCTCCCTGGCCCACTATACATGTCACAGTCTTTAACCCTCCTTCCAATGTCCTTGTGTCAAGAGGATCAAAGATTTGGATCTTAACAGATACAAATAAGCATCTCCTGATGTTGGTCCAGGGACTTGATGCCCTGATGGCTATAAATCAGAAGCCTCCCTGGAAAAAAAAATATTTCAGGTACCAAATTCAGAAGAAGGGATGGAATCAACTCACAGTTAGTGAGCACTGATTTGGTGACAGGCTCTTTGCTAGTTTTTTTGCATGTATTGTTCAACACTTCCAACAACTCCCTGGTGTAGGTACCAGTAGTCCACTGCCCAAGACCCCAATCTGTCCATATGAGATCATAAGTTATTCATCCAAGACAAGAAGGGTTTTGGTGATATTCTTCATTCATGTGTCTTTGATTCTAATGCCCATATTCCACTTCTGTTTGGCTATTGTGCTTCCAGCTTCCTCTTTTTAATACGTTTCTAAATTCCCTGGGTGTGGCCCACTGTCTGCAACACAGAAGATGCTTAATATATGTTCACATATTCTGTTCCACTGGTCTGTGGCTCTGTTCTTGTGCCAGTACCAAATTGCCTTGATTACTGTGGCTTTGTAGTAGAGCTTGAAGTTGGGGAGTGAGATCTCCCCCACTTTATTCTTCCTTCTCAGTATTGCTTTGGCTATTTGGGGTCTTTGGTGTTTCCATATGAATTTTTGAACTATTTTTTCCAGTTCATTGAAGAATGCTGTTGGTAATTTGATAGGGATTGCATCGAATCTGTATATTGCTTTGGGCAGGATGGCCATTCACTCATATGTGGAGTATAAGAACAAAGAAAAACTGAGGGAACAAAACAGCAGCAGAATCACAGAACCCAAGAATGGACTAACAGTTACCAAAGGGAAAGGGACTGGGGAGGATGGGTGGGAAGGGAGGGATAAGGGTGGGGAAAAAGAAAGGGGGCATTACGATTTGCATGTATAATGTGGGGGGGGACATGGGGAGGGCTGTACAACACAGAGAAGACAAGTAGTGATTCTACAGCATCTTACTACGCTGATGGACCGTGACTATAATGGGGTCTGTAGTGAATGGGGAACTTGGTGAAGGGGGGAGCCTAGTAAACATAATGTTCTTCATGTAATTGTGGATTAATGATAACAAAAAATAAATAAATAAATAATATATATGTTCACATAACGGCTGATGAATGAATGAGCGAATGTCATTCACATGTCTTTGGAACTTGAGACCCAGACTGGAAAAGCAAGAGGATCTCAATGCAGCAGCTGAGCTGACTCTCATTGCCCCTGGGAAAGAGGCAGTGTCCATGCAGGGGGGGAAAGAAGGGTCTCATATGTATCTCTCACATCCCCTGCAGAAGGTCCACATGGGACAACTCGGGAATGGCTAAATGGCTCTAATGGCCCTCCTCAACTATGCTCCCCATCTCGGGCCACCATCAGCTTTCTTGTCAGAAAAACAATTGTGTCTGCAGAGGCAGAGCTATGTTTTCCTAAAGCTAAGGGCTAGGACCTCCCAGACCTTTACCCAGCAAAGTCACAGAACAGGACCATGTCTGCTTCTCCCATGTTTGCATTTGAAAGGGAGGACGAACTCTTGGATATGTACCAGCCTTGTATCTTTTACTGGTACCCTGATAGTCTCACCGTTAAATTGAAAAATCTTCCTTTAGTCGCCTTTTTTTTTCAAAGTATGGAATTTACCAATAAAAGGAATTCAGTAAAAAGATTTCTGGCAGAAAGCAATTGCTATTTGTATAGTCGACGGGGCACTTAACATAATGCAGGCAGAAAATTAGCCTGTAATCACTGCTTTCTTTTGGATCTACTTTAGATGTATTTAAGCCCAAGAGACTTCCCCAGAGAGTGTGCCCCTGGGACTCAGTCCCTCCTCCTACTCATTACCTTTGGTTTTGTTGTCTCTGAAGAAGAAAATTAGGGCACTGTGGCTATTGAGATGCTTGTGTTCAGCCAGTGAGATGTTCACACATAAAAATAGTCACTGCATATGATTTTGGATGATTTAATGGCCTAAGTTCTCTTGTAGGTTCATGGAGGAAATGCCACAGCTGGCAGCACCATGCAGGCATCTTGCCTCCACCCAGTCCCTAAGTGCCAACCGTAGAGATGGCTCTGTATCCCCCGCTGCCCTTTTTTGGGGTGCAAAGGAAAGGGCCAGGTAAGTGGAGGAGGCCACCAGCCATCTAGGCTATTGTGCAGGGTGAGATGCTGCAGAAGAGCTGCAACTGTGTGTCTGCTGGTTCCTCTCACCCCCTCAACAAAGGGCACAAAGTAACTGTGCAAATGGAGGATCACCCAGACAAGCAGGGCCTGCGAAACCTGAGAAGAGCCTCATGGTTTTCACTGACATCCTGCCTTTCTCCTTCTTCTTCATCTTTCCTTTTATAAAAGTTCAAACTCTACCCTGGGTTGCGGTGCTTCTTACGAGCTTTGTAACCATGGACAACCACGTTTGCTTTACGGCCCTAGACCTCAGTCTTCACATTTACAAAATGGGAAAGTAATGATCTACTCCTGAGAGCTTACTCCAGGCTTAAATAAGGATGTATGAAACTGCTGTGTGACCCCAGAGCCTTCTGTGGAGGGCCGCTCCTGCAGATGGCATGGTTGTTTTGTCATTTTTAACACACTCTGCTTTCACAAATTCATTAGGGAAGGTAGCACCACAGAATTTGTTTCTGACTCTGAGGTTAAGAGAATGAGGGAGCAAAGCCCCCGTCTGTGTTTGAGCTTATCCCAGAGGTTCAGTTTCAGCCTTCTAATTAAACACATGAACTCAATTCATCCCAGACCTGCACCCAGCCCAGTCTCAGGGTAGGGGTTACTGGGTGGGGTCACCACGCAAAGGAAAAGACTCCAACAACCAGCCATAATTAAAAATAAGGCCGGTGTTTATTTGTATTCCTCCAAGAATATCAAGAGATCAGACTGATAACTACCAATCAGACTTCTTAAAATTCACTGTCCCCTACTTCTCTTTTTTCTTTCTCATGCACACAACACAACTACCTTGAAACTTCTTTCTTTCCAGGCCCTGTGCTCAACTTCCCCCCAACACATCATGTACTTACTGAATTAGACTTTGGTCCCTCTCTCCTTTGCTCTGTCTCTGCTTTTCTCTTCTCTCCCCTGAGTTTATACCCTCATTTTTCCTATTCCAGTTCTGTTTCTGTCTATCCAGTGTCCAAAATTTGCATCACAAAAGCTTATTACATAACATTAGCTTATGGCAAAGGTACAATCCTCTGTTGGAGGGTAAAGGGAATAAGAGGAAGGAGAAATGGAGTGGACAAAAATAGCATTCTCTTTGTCAATCAAGTCAGGGCGGAAGACTGTGAAGCCTCACATGTTAATAATTCTTGTCACCATCAAATATGACTGAGGACATGTTCTGGGGTGGTTAAAGATTCGATTCCAGCTTTCTTAGGAATGTGTACAAAATGGAATACCAGCACCAAACAGGTGAAATCAAGAGGATGTCATGCTTTTGTCAGCCTGTTGGATGAAAACCTGAAGCAATTTTTGTCCATGAATATGCATCATGTATATGTCTTAGCTATCATCAGCTATGCTCAGCAGATGGCTGGTATGTGTTGAGATCTGCTACACACTATACCTGAATATTGTGATGGGGGATCAAGAGCAGGACAGAAGCTGTCAGAATGCATAACACATCATCTGGGGAAGTGGCAACTCTCCATTACCCTTGGTTCCAGGGCCAAAGGCCATGATCTTTTAGAATATAAAAGGTAGCCCTAATGAGTAAGACATGAAAAGGGGCTTGACCATTAGTGGCCATTAATGCTCCCATTCCCAGGGCCATTAACCCTGGGTTCCTTGGCCCAATTCCAACTAGGTTAATTATATACCACCTTCTCAAATGCCCTCCTGCCCTGACAGCTGTATTCAGTATGGCTGTAAGAAATGTTAGCAGCATCTGTCTTCATAATCAACCTGAGGATGTTGCCTTCATTATTGACTCCCACGTTTAAGCAATTTCTCTACGAGTGTGTGGGGCCGGGACTGGGGGGAGCTAACAGGGCCAAGAAAATAAGTCTTCTTTACCACCCCTGCTCCTTAATGTTCCAGAGACAGATAAGACATCTTCTACTTAAGAGGGGACTGCAGGGCTGCATTTCAAGAAAGGACATAGTACTGTTCACCATGCAGAGTGCATCGAGATTATATGGATACCAAGATAACAAAAGGGGCCCCAGTTGCTAGAAAGTGTAGGCTGTGTGGGTGCCTGTGCTAACCTATGGCTGGTTCTGCTGAGATAGGTCCCTGTGAACAGCCATTTCCCGAACTGTGAGAACATGACCTAACAGTTGCAGGCCTGGGCCTCAGCATTGCTCATGCTGGTCTCAGTCACTGCTTCCAAAGCCAGGTGCTCTGAAGTTCTTCCTCTTCTTCTACCGTCCAGACCCCTCAGTCCTTACATGCCTTGCATATCCCAGCCTGGAACCAGTCCCATGGCCCACCAGATTCCCCAAGCCTTTGCCCAGAAAGCTGAGCATAGCCAAAGACAAAAATCCTGCCTATTGTCATGCACATTTGTGGTCTCCAAGGACAGAATGTCTACAAGCAGGCGTTCAACCCACTCATTGTCTTTGGTCAATTCTCTCTCTTCCCTTAACCTTCAATATCCTGCCCCAGCCCCATATTCTCAGAAAACACTTTTTTTTTCTAATTTCTCTAAGAAAATTGAAGCTATCAGGCAAAGTACTCAAATTTTCACCCACCCTCCCTGTTACCAAATTCTGCATGCCAATGTCCATTTCCCCACCCGAGCACTGCCTCACCTGCAGCCTTCTGCTACAGCTAGCTGCCTCCCCTCCTTCACCTCACCATGCCCAGCATACCCCATCTGCACATGGCAGTTCATCTGGGAAAACCCACCCACGTCCTTCCTAGATTTCCAAAGGCCTCAGTATTTTTCATCCCAAATTTTGCACTGACAGAATATATGACATGGAGCTGGGATAAAAAGTGAAAAGATGCTTCAGGGAATGAGGAAGACTGAATTTTCACTGCCCTGAAGAGATGGAGACAAAGCTGACTGCTCTTCCTGGCTGACCATGTTTCCCTCCCATGCTGTCCTTTCCTAGGAATGGCCAGGTGCCCTTTATGGCTTCCCCAGGTTTTCCAATTCGGAGACTCACTTGCTATTTCCCACAATCTGCTCTATAGGAATCCCTTTTATAGCACTGCTTTATTTTAAACCACCCCTATTTTAGAAACTGCTGGAGCTTAGAAACCAATTTCCATGCTTATTCCAAAGCATTTGTGGCATTTGGGCGAGCTGTACGCAGCCGTATGTGAGTCTCATAGTGGGAGCCCCGACTCGGCTTACTCAGAGGGAGGGCAATATGTGGGGTCTGCATGATGTCTACATTTGGTGAAAACCCCGAGCATAAAATGCCAACTTTCAGTGGATTGAGGAAATATACAGGGAAGAAAGTCACTTTTAGAAGCAGACTGAGAGGTCCTTCAATGGAATAAGGCCCAGTGGTGGTACACTGCTGCATCCTACTTGACAGCACCCTTACAATAGCTCCTGACCACTCCCCGCTCTCTTCCCCCATGCCCTGTTCTAGGTCCAGGAATAGGATGAGTCTAAATATGCACTTGCCTGGGCACCAAATTTAAGAGAGTGCCCCTGAAAAGCAGTAATCAAGATACACAATAACTTAATGCAATATTAAAAAAAAATCAAAACATGAAAAAAAAAAAACAAGGAACAACCTACTGAATTTTCAAATAGAGCCATAGTCTATATATTATAATATCAAGTCATACTGGGGACAAAAAGCACAAGGAAAAATCAGTAATTCTGATCTGTCTCAATTTAAAGATTTAGTATTTTGTTAATCATGGGGCTTTTATTTAACACTGAGTTTGAGCTCTTAAAGTGTTGAATTTAAGTCCTATTCATCTTCATTACTGAATTTTGGTGCTGAGGTGAATGTTACACTTGCTTCTCTCTCCTCTGAGCCCTGCCCTGTTCCCACACACAACCACTTATCAAGACCTGCACTTTTGCTTCTCATTACCTTTCGAATCACTCCTTATCTGCTGCCACAGGCCCAGATCATTGTTTCATCATCTCTTTCTTGCATTAATATAATAATAATCCCCTATTTTGTCTGCTAATTTCCAGAACCACCCCTTTCCATATTGCTGATTCCACTTTTTCCACTGTTTAAGAATCCTATGGGGTTCCCTAGGGGCTACTGTAAGGAATTCAAGGCTTTGGTGGCTGCAGACTCATTTCTTCCAGTTTTGCCTTTAGTTTGCCTCTGTAGCTTCATTTCTCACCATTTCCTCTTCCGGGCTCCTCAAATAATCCATCAACACTCTTCTTATGATGCATTGTATGTTTATCTAACAGCTCCCTGAACAATCACGCATTCTTCCACCCATCTCACATTTTATACATGTTGTTTGTTCTGCCAAGAATACTCATTTCTTTCTTCTGTCTGGAAAACTTGTCCTTGTTCTGCTAGACACGCTTCCCATTGCATTGTGATTGTCACTCGGTACATCTGTCTCCTCTACCAGCTCAAAAATGGTTCTCAAGGGCAGAGACACTGTCTCTAATTCACCTTTATGTTGAAGGCATATAGCAGGTGCTCAAAGCTAGTTTGACAGTTACATAAATGAATTATGAATAATTGAGTAATTGAATCATCATGGTCAGAATGCTTATAAATAAATTTTATTAAGATCCTGGTTTTGCAAGGTGATGTGCAAGGCACTACTAACCAGGGCTGGCCTCAGCAAGTAAGTGTTTCCTGTGAACCACACACACCCTGGAGCTGCCTGGAATCTGCTCTTTAGTGTTCTCATCCAACACGTGTGGAGCAGAGTAGACACTCAACAGAGAGACCAATTAAATAAGTGTAGGTGTCGGGTTATAGGAAGAAGCATTCTGTGGCTTTCACAGTGTTGAGATGCTCAATTTCACTTGAAAACTATTTCAACTATCCATTTTTCAAATCCCTAAGAATAGCTCAAATAGAAAGCCATTTCTAATGAAAGGAAAATCCATCTGGGGTTAGGGAATTAGGGTTGGGAGTCATAAGACAAAAAGAAATGCCAAGTGCCCCTAGGATTCAGACCCTGAAAAGAAGATTAGAGAGTTCTTCTGCTTATGCACTGGGCTGGTGGGGTGGGCCTGAGCAAACTGTGGTGTTTGTTTAAGGTGTTCCCTCATAGATCCTCACAGAATAAAAGATCTGCTTCACTAGAGGGTCTTCAGTCTCTTGCCTCTCTTCTTTATTGGCTTGATAAATCTTTTATTGGGGTGGCTGTCTTTTAAAACTGGCCCAGAACACATATAAACTCCACTGATCAAAAGTTATAAGCTCCGCTCACTGCTCTGGAGCCTGTAAATAACTGAGACTGATCAGAAAACCAAGCCTGGACTTGCACTGAGACTGTGCAACCTTCTCTCTCTCCTTCTGGGTGTGTGCAGATGGCTGGCCCATCAAGTGGTCTAGACAAGCAGGGAGGTCTTCTCTGGTTCCCAGCATGTCAGGGACACAGTCAGCTGGGGTTCTATTGATGCCCGATTTCAGGATCCCAACTCTACCACTAACTTGCTGTCTGTTTTAATAACTCATCAAATTTAACATGCTGAATTGATAAATAGTCCACAGGTTAGCCTAATAAAGCGCTCCGTAACCTTCTAGGGTAACGGATTTAATATGAATCTTCTAGAAGAACATGCCATGGCAAGAACATATAGGGTAAAGAGCTAAAGAGCACCTTGTTAATATAGATTCAGTTAATTTAAACTCTGCTAGAGCAACTAACAATATGCACCTGTTTTCTCCCTCCCTTCTTTCTTTCCACTAATATTTATACCAAACAGCAAGTAGATGCTTACAGCAGAGATTATGTCTGTATTGCTCTGTACGATCAGTGGCACAGCACTCTCTGAGTAGTATATGCTCACCACATGTTTGCTGAATGTGTCTTTCTCCTCCTGCTTCTCTTCCCAGTCTTTAAACAGTAACATGATTTCTTCCCCTCTCTACCTCCAACAAAATGTAGGGTACTGAGTTCATTATTTTATCTTTTATTTCTAAAACTCAGACATGCTTGGGTCCATCTCTCCAGATCCCATTAAACAAATAATCTGTTTGGCAACCTTTTTTTTTTTTTAAGGAAATGAACTTATAGCCACATGGGTGATGATTCTGCATTATTTAGGAAATCTCTTCATCTTTTATTAACTTGAAACCTAACTTATTGGCACCGACCACATGACTCACCAAGTTAATTCTGTGTTGCAGACAGTTGCATTCAATGCTTTCTCAGCACTCTTCAACAGTCCTCTTCCTCCTCACAGCAACTTCTTAACCCGTGTTTCATTTCACCAAGAGCCTCTCTTAGCTAACTGCCATGAGCCCCTTCCTATAACATGAGGGAACTGATAAAGATTTAAGGGATTAAGCTCCTTGCACAGAAATTTATGGAGGACTCTCCACAACCAGAAAGACAGGGGCAATCAAATGAATGATCCAATAATGAAATGATTGTAAACAATGACAGATAACTAGTTATGAACCTCCATGAGCCATGTGGGTGGGCACCTATGCTGTCTTCCTATAAGTGTGGGCTTGGCTTGCCAAATTTATTCCCTTGTATCTATGAAGGACAGCTGAAACAGACTAAAGAGCTAATGCAGCTAGAGACCTGACGAAGGAGGGAGGAGATTAGGGTGCTATGGACAGAAGGAGCAGAGCGATGGAACATTGAACCATGGTAGGGTGGATTCATTGCAAGCAGCATTGAACTGATGTAACACAAAGAGTAGGGTAGCCTTGAGGCAGATAAATGGGCTGATGTCACACTAGTGAAACCTTTTTCTATAACACAAAAAGGAATTGGTCCAATCAAATATGGGAACTCACATAGCACAAGATTTTAGAAACATTGCTCTGGGGGCAGTATAGAGGATAAAGAGGATACATTTGGGTGGAATAGGGGATGGGCAGAGTGGGGGTAAGAATAAAAGATAGAAGACTATTTTAATAGTCTTAGAATGATGTAAAGAGAAGCTAAACTAAGATATTGGCATAAGGAATGATGGAAAGGGGAAATCTTCAAAATAAAAATTTCAGGACTGGTGACTAGTTGGAAATGCATTTCTGGAGGAAGATGAATATTGAAAAGTCCAAGTCCCTGGCTGGGCAACTGAGCAGATGGAGATGGTACAGATCAAGAAAAAGAACTCAGAAGAAAACAGAATAAGAGATAAAGATGATAAATTTGGTGTTGGATATAAAGAGTGTGAAGCATATGGTGCCTGGGAGGCATCCAGGTGACTCTGTCCAGCAAACAGTTGGATATGTAAGTATGGAACTAATGGAACAGAGATCAAGATTTGGGAATTATTAGCATATCTGTAAAACTTTGAAATGTGAGTGTAAACGAAATTGGCAAGGAAACATGCGGAGTAAACAGTAAACTAAGGTTAGAACCCAAAGAAGCCAACCATTTAAACTGAAAATTGGCAAAGGAAGACCAGTACCATAGAAGTTGAGGAAGAAGAGCTAATTGCATCAATGGTTACAAAGATGTGATGCATGAATATATACAGAGAAAGATCAGAAAATTCCTGAAAGTGCTTTGTAGCTTGTGTCATGTGGAAGGTCATTAATTCTGACTTTAATGAGAGCAATTTCAATCAAATAGTTGGGTTAGAGATCAGATTACCATTGACTGAGAAGTGAATATGAGGTAATGAGGTGTAGACAATGGGGTGAGGACTACCCTTTCAAGCAATCTGGATGATAATGGAAGGAGAGAGAGAAGGCAATTGTTAGGAGGATCTACCTTCAAGGTTTATTATTATTCTTCATTGTTAAGGAAAACTCATGAGGTTGACTAAGTAGATTGGGAAAAAGACATTAAAGGGAAGGAGAGGTTAAAAATGCTGGAGAGAGGAGTGATCAATGGACCAAAGTGTCAGAGGAGTTTGGAGCAGGTGGGAATGGGTGGGAGAAAAGGCAGGGCCAGCCCTTAGCAGGGAGAGGGACACCTCATCCTCTAAAATGAGAAGGAAGTTGCTAAGTGTAGCTACATGTGGTGGTTAGGCATGGAGAGTGGCTTAGTTTGGAATAACCACGGAGGGAATAGGCGAGGGAGTGGAATGTTAATCCATTACACGCCATGATACGTGCGAGTGGCCATTCAATAATGTTAGCCTCCATTTGTTCTCTTCTACTTCAATTATGTGTTCACTTTTCTCAAAAACCTTGCAGCTAGGATATTCTAAGTAATGTCTAATCTTTAGTCCTTCTGATATGATTTAAACCCTGCCATTCCCAGTCTCTTTGCTGAAAGAACAAAGGACATCTTTATCTGTGGCTTTCCCTGGTGCTGTAGAGAAAAATTAAATAGGAAAAAAAAGTGTGTATCCTGTGGACATCCCCTCACCCACTGATTCACGACCCCTCCTTCCCCCATCAGGATCCATACATTCTGCTCATGGACATTTCCATTAGGAAAATTTCTTGGAGCACTTGGCAAAGCATAGAGAATTTGTGTTTTGGCATGAAGGTACCATGCCATAGCCCAGGGAGCTCCTGCCTGCCCTGGCCTCAGCAGGCAGTGGGATAAGAGCCTGCTCTCTGCTCTTGCCGGCCACCTGGCCCCTCACCCGAAACAATCAAGGTGAGAGACTCATTGCTTGGAGCATAGTGGTGATGCCTTTGGAAGCAGCTGTCCACATGTAAGTGTCTCATTAGATGAGTTAATATTTATAAGATGTTAGGAACAAAGCTTAGTAAACAGTAATCACCATGTAAATGTTAGCTGCAACTCTGGTATTAGTATCTTGACTGTTGCTCACATTCCCTACAGGACCAAAAATCTATCCCATGCCTGCCATGGAAGCGCAACTCTTTTGAGCATTAATTTATCAATGTGATACACAAGCAGGCTGAGAAAGGATTGAGGTTTGGTTGAATCCTTGGCATGAGTGGAGTTAATAGGGGATTTGGAGTCTGAATCGAACATCCACTGTGTTAAACTATGTTTTCTTAGCCTTAGCTTCTTCACCTGTCAAGTGGCTGTGTTCAAATACTACATCAAAGGGTTACTGTAAGGAGTTAAATCACACACATTCATTGCCAGACATCCAAAAAATTCAATCCTCCCTTATTTCTTTCTTCTAGGTGAAGAAACTGGTGCTGAGATTGTGTGGACTGATGGCTGTACCATTCCCACGGCACCTAACACTTGCTACCTTGCATTTTGTGATGATGTGTACTCTCCAGTCCTCTTCTCCCTCCTCCAGCCACCACTTTGCAAAGTGCAAGGTTCTGAACATGGTAAATATATAAACAGGGCAACTGTTTTTGTTTATGGGATGAGTCCTCTTTTCTGCTCACATTCCCTTCATTTTTCAAAACTCAAGCTGATTTCTTTTGTCCCTGGTCTTGCCTAACACTTTTGCACTATATTCTTGGGACCTGAGTGATATCCAAGAGCCCTTCCAGGGGGTGGGCACCGACACACCAGCAGGGCATACCCAATGCAACTAAGCAAAGTGTGGCTGGCTTCCGCCATGTGTTACCCAATTAAATACCCACATGGTAACTCACTCAAGGGAATCCTGCTGATGTCAGCAGAAAGAAGAGACTCAGTTACAGCCTTTGACTGGACAGCTTATCGTTATTTATAATACACAGCATTCTGACTGGGAAGCCAGGGAAGAGAGAGATTCTGGTGTGAAGTGCCACCTGTTAATTGAAATGTCTTTGTTTCAGGAAACTGGTTGAAATTCCCAGCCACTACAACACTGGGCAGCATATCTATGTTCCCAGGAAATCTTTGACTAAGCAAATTTTGATTGTCCCTTTTACAGTCATTGATGAGAAGGGCTCATTCCCAGGCTGATACCACTGAGCAAGGTAGAAAAGCAGGTACCAGGCAATCTACTTTAATTCCCATAATCCCAGCACAGCAGATGGAACTTCCAAGAGCAGCTCGCCTACCCCAAAGACCCTTCAAGCATTTGCCCTTAAGGACAAAGTGGGTTTGCTGGCATGCTTCCATGCCAGCTCATCTGCAAACAGCTAGGGAGTCCTTAAGAAAGGCAAACTCATTTTAACTTTGGTGCCTTAACCTGTTCTCCCCAAAACTATGCTAGAATTCTGAGACTCAGTCTCTGAATCTTAATATAAATATCATGTCCTCAAAGCCTTCTTCCCTTGCCACCCTGGCCCCTGGGACAGATATGGGTAGGGTTCCTGTTATGTCCTGTCTAATTTTCAGTAGCAAATGTAACTATTGCAATTAAATGATTCATGCAGTTATGGCATCATTTCTATCTTTTCCCCATATGCGATCAACACTGTGTGGGCAAAGGCTCTGGTTGTTCCAATACCCTTGTATTTCCTAGTATGACATGTGTCATACTATATGTACTCCATAAATATTGGTTGAATAGTGAATGACTTAATCAAGGAAAATCTTTGGGAAGACAAACAGGTACATAAACCATGCACTATGTTTAGATAATCATAGAATTATTTATAGATTAACCATTCTTGTTGAATTACCTGGGTCACCCTGCCCTCCTCACATTTTGGAAATGTAAGCATTCATAGGCTTTGCTTTTCTGCTTCTCACTCAACAAAAGCCCCAGACTGCTTTTGCTTTCAAGTTTGAAGGTCTCTGGCCTTTCCCGTTCCCTCAGGACCTTAGGTAGCCTTGCAGCATGCAAATGACCTCCCAGTTTGCTGTGGTGCTCCGACCCCTGCTCTCCCGGCTGCAAGCCAAGGGGAGCAGATCTGACTTCCTGGATGACAGCCTGGGAGCCGGGAGCCTTTCAGGACAACTTTCACTGGGTCCCTTACCCAGGCTTTGAATTTCCCAATCCTTCTTGTTGCTTTAGGTTACTTTTCTCCTCTCTCAGGGAATCTTCCACTTTCAAGATAGCTGGAATGTGTGCCAGTGTGAGGGTCTAAGATTAATTGCCCTCAGGTCAGAAAAAGGGAAAGTGGTAAATTTTTATATTCAGAGAAAGATGAGCTGGTGAAATTCAGCCAGGATGCTTTGCCCAGTCTTTTATTTTAGAGTAGAAAATGCCTAATACAATTAGACAAAAGCTCATTTTCTGAGGCGCCTTCTTGCTTGGGGTTTAACTCAGAATCTCAAATCCCTTTGCTCTGCAGATAACTGAGAACTTTCTTGCAAGCTGGATATGTGGACTGGCCTTCTGCTTTGGTACTAGCCTTCTGACCTTGGGCTAATCTCTGAACAATTATTTCAAATGCAGAGAGTGATCCCTGCCCTAGCCAACGTGAGTTTCCTCCTTTCATATGAAACGAGCTGCAGACATGGATGGGCAGCGCCAGTCTAAAGGGACACACATGCATGTGCAAGCTGTTCACACTGCACAGTCATCCCAGGTTCACCTCTAATTTTGTTCACATTGATACAACACCATGAATAGCTACTGAACTTTAAGGGACTATAACCACAGACCTGGTTCATAGGATTTCCAAACCAAAGTAGACCTAAGAGATCACTGAGTCTCATAAATATGGACACACAGACAGAAGCTAAGTAATGATAGCTCACATGTGCTAATTTACTATGCATCAAGCTCAGATCTAAATCTTCTAGATGTGATAACTCATTTAATCATCAAAATTATTTGCACAAGGGAGAAACTGTATTAGTTCAATTTTTTTAGATGAGGAAGATGAGATCAAGTAACCCCTCAAGGTTACCTTGTGGCAGTACTAGGGTCTAAACCGAGGGAATCTACCCTGAACCACTCTCCCCACTTTTACCGTGAATTGCTGTATAGAAACTGAGTTCCATAAGGGGACAGGCAACTTGCCAAAGATAACTCAGTAATTTGGGATCAAAACCAGTCTCGTGATCCACAGTTCAGATGTCTGTCTGTCTAACTGGATGGCAAGAAAAGGTGCCAATCCTGGCTGGACATGTAGTAGTGTTGGAATGTCCTTGTGCAAGTCATCCCCTACTTGGGATTTGGTTTTCTCATCTATATCAGATTGTCATAAAATAGTGTCTTCTTTATAGTTTATCCTGAGAATTAAATAAGATTACATATATGTAAAATATAGATATATAAGCACTTAGAAGACTCCCTGGATGTAGCCACTCAACTGATGGTAGCCATTACTGTTACATCTTGCTGCTTCTTCAGGAAGGTTCACGGAGGGGAGATAGGGCAGCTCTGTGGTGGGACCCAGGGGGGTTGATTGTGGGAGGAAGAAGACAGGGAGAGGAAGCACCAGAAACTTGAGTTTGCCACAGAGTAGCAG
Source organism: Manis pentadactyla (assembly GCF_030020395.1). Taxonomy (NCBI): domain Eukaryota; kingdom Metazoa; phylum Chordata; class Mammalia; order Pholidota; family Manidae; genus Manis; species Manis pentadactyla. Next base: position 16,531,711 of record NC_080031.1, on the reverse strand, counting down.
TCAGCCCTTCCAGGGTCAAGATGAAAAAATACAAAAGAATGAAAAGTCTAGAGCCACAGACAGCCCAACCCTTGCTATCTTGCCCTCTCACCTGGGTATCGTATCCATTCCCTCTGCCCTGAATGGATGAGGAGCTGAATGGGGACAAGCTTTGCCTGGCTCTTAAAGTCCTGGCACTGACGTCTGAGCCACCCGCCCTTCCCAGCCTCTAGATTCATCCTGTGATGGTCTGGCAGCCAAGTCGGGCTGGCCAATCAGCTGCCAAAACGCAAGAGTTCCAGCCAGGGGAGCTGCTTGCTTACTCCTCCCAAGGGAGCTCTGGCGATATGCAAACTCGCAATTGCTTCAGCCTACTCAAATCGCTCTCCCTCTGTTAACAACTCGACAGACATCTTGTCCGTGTTTGATAAATAAGCTTCTCTATTTATTCAGGGGAGTGAATTTGTAGCTATTATGATTCAAATGACATTGACATGATATTTTCTCTCTCTTTTTCCCCCCTGCTGTGGAATCAGGAAAAGAAAATCCATAGAAAAAAAAACAATCATGAAAACCCAAAGCAATTACTCTACATATAGGTCCATGAAATAAATAAATGTATAAACCAACTCTCTTTTGGGGTGAACGTAAGGGAACTGATAAATAATTTAGAAATTGTGGCTGCTTCCTGGTTCCCAGGGCTGCAGCTGGCACGTGCTAATAGGAGGCACATGCTGCATTCATTAGGCACGGAGCAACGTTTTAATTCCTCAACCATTAACATTATCTGCAAGTGGGCCGGTGCATAGAGTCAGTTCCCGGGGATGTCAATCAACCCATTACACAGTGTTGGCTTCGTCATATGGGGTGTTACCTCTCATTAGGTTGCCTGAATCAGCCAGTCAATCAGATGTGACTGAGCAGACAGGCAAGAAGGGGAGGTGGGCGAAGTGTGGGGAGGACAGGAGGTATGCCAGCCAGCACAGTGAGCTCTGCATCTCAGAAGCCATGCATTAGACGTCCTTCCTGTTAGATCAGTTTAGACATATCCTATGTATCTCAGCCCTTGCCCCAACTGTGCTCATCCCAAACTGTCCAAAGACTGGACTCAAGAAGTATCTGTAAAGTTTTGGATGTCAACGATATTCTAGAATCTTCTCAAATATCTAATTTCAAAACAGAGGAAACCTAGAGAGCTTGTCCTCAGCAGACTTCCTCACTCATATTTTCTAGATTCATGTCATTCTCATGGAGCTGCTCAGAATCAGACACAGAATCCATGATGACCCTGATGGGTCATTTAGTCCTATGGCTTTCAAATGTTTCTGACTATGACCCACAGCAATAAATTTATTTTACATCATAATACTGCATACACACACACACACACACACACACACACACACACACCATTGAAATGAAATGTTCATTAAATATCCTTACTATAATTCTATTCAATTTCATTTCTTTAAATATTACAGGTGAAAGCCACTATTTGATGACTTCTATATGGGCTTCAAAGTGCAGTTTGAATAACACTGGTTTGGTCCAATGGTTAGGCACCTCAGGTTTAGGAAAAGGAGTAGACCTGTTAGCAACACAGGCATCTATCTGCCTTGAAGAAAGAGTTCAGAACCCTCTGGGGGAAAGTCTTGTGACAGCCGGCTCTAAGCTGGCCCTGGACTAAAGGCCTGACTGCAGTTGCATTCCTTAGTTGTGTAAAAACAATACGTCCCTGGAGGCAGTGTGGCTGGGCTGAGAAGCCTAGAGCACTTCTGATAGAACCTGGGTTCCTGACTGCTTCTGACTTGTAATACAATGAGAGAAATTGATGTCCACCCCTAGGATGTGGGACAGCCAAGGGTATGCTTGTCAAGATCATGGGCTTCTCTGAGTCACAGTCCATTTTCTCTTGTGACCACTCCTTTTCCCTCTCTTCCCCTCTCTCCCTACCCTTTGCCTTCGTTCCCCTTACTCTCTTTTGCACCCTCCTTTTCCTGCCCCCTCCCCTTTCTTTACTAATAATTAAAATATTTTATAAAAATTTTATTATTTATCATTCATAGTCTGCTAACACAATCCTTCAAAGTCCCTGCAGGACTGAAACCTGAGGACTGGGTTGAGAGCCATGTATTACGTGCATGTGTGTATGTGTGTGTTCATGGTGCATGCATGTGTCTGCATGTGTATATGCATGTGAGCATTCGTGATGTACATGTGTATGTGCATGTGTGTGTTCATGGGTGTCTGTGTCATATGGGGGAGATGAGCTGGAGAGTATGCTGATGATTTGGTTTCCCCTGTATGAGAGGTTGTAAGAGCATAGCATTGAGAGAGGACTAGCCTGCAAATCCCCAATGCTAGGAAAATAACTTAAAGGGAGAGAAGAAATCATTGTTTTGTAAATTTGCTTTCAAATGCTGCTTCCTTGCTAGGTATATTAGTTTTACATTTGATTGTATTGCTCCATCACCATCTGCAGTGATTTGGAGCCGTGATATATTCAACCACCTACATTCAATAGAAAGGAAGGAATTTGTGGATATAGTCACTGAGGGGTTAGCAATGCTGTGAATAAGTGGCAGTTTCCCTGTTGAAAGCACATTAAAAACATTAACTAATTGTGCTGCACAACATCCTACAGAGAGAGGGAGAAGTGATGGGGTTCTCCCCTTGGAGAGGGACGGAGAGGGAGCCAGCACACAGCCTGCATGACTCCAGGGCAGGGGGACTTCCTGACACCTGAGATTAGGATGCAACTGTCATTTTGCCCAAACCCTCACCATTTCTTATGCCATATTCTAGCTGCAATGTCTATTTTTACATAGTCTTAGGGCATGTGACTTAAACTTTCAAAGAGTAAGTTTCCTCAGCTATTACTTGGAGACTATAATAAAACCTATTGAAATAAGATTGCCGCAAGAATTAAACGAGATGTGATTTGCACAGGCCTTGGCCCTTAGCAAGTACTCAGTTAATCATGGCTGGGTTATCAGCTTGGGATATTCCCTATATCTCTTGTTTATGTTTCCTTCGCTGTCTTCTCACTCCCCTTTTCTGCTCTGTGCCCCCTCTCTTCCTTTCCCCCTTGCTTTCTCCTCTGGGCTCCTCTGGAAGGATCACAGGAGGGATCCTTGGCTGTCAGGGCTGGGAGCTGCTCTGAGCAGGCATCTGGGATACCAGTGCTGTCTGCTGGGGGCACAGATCATGCACTTGCTCCCCTGTTGCTCAGTTCTCTGCTGAAAGTGCTGAAGGTGATGGTTTTGGGCAAAAGCCTATAGGATCCTGATAGACACACATCCTGCTGTGCTTGAAACCCCTGCTGGGTGACAGTTCCTACCCTGAAGGGTGGCCCCAAGGCCATGCCCCCTGACAGTCACTGGTACTCTGCTGTGTTTTGGCAAGCATCAGGCATCCTGCTATGGCTTTGGAGGCACAGGTACAGAGGTTTGCTAACAGACGAGGTACAATTCCTCACACACAGACCTGCAGAAACACGCTCTGCGAGTTGCTCTGGTGCACTCAGATGGGAGGGTCTAGTCCTGCCTGTGCTAATGATAAACCAGGTTGGAATTCTGAGAAAGGAAAAGACAGTGTTTGCTATGGAATTCAATACTTTATTGACTTTCAGTCGGAGTTTGTACTCTGGTCCATGAAAGCACGGCACCGAAGAAACCTCCGATTAGCACACAGGGCTTAGGCCTCGGGACCTGGGGGCAGTAGGACCCATACACAGCAAGAACTCTGGGTAAAGAACAAGATGCAGTTGGCTGGCAGCATGGGTGAAATCACACGCATGACTCTCCTGGTGGGCAATCACCTCTGTCACAGATTCTTGCTCCTGTGGGTCTATTATTCTCAGTCTGTGACCTACTGGATTTTTCTCAGATTTCAGTCAATTCCAGAATTAACAGTGCCCTCTTTCAGTATGGAATGTAGAGAAAGAACAGGGAGTAGGTAAAGCAAAAACGGTGTATGGGAACTGCCATCCCACAGAGGTGGTGACCCAGCAGCCACTCTGTGGAGTCACCTGTTTGCAGGTCACCCCTTAACAGCATGGCCTCACCATCCAGCTGGGATGTGTTCAGGGAATACAAAACCATTTTCCGCCACACAAAGCCCAATTAGGGAGATGATGCCACCATGCGTGAATTGTCCAGCATGCACAGAGCCAGATATAAATCATTCTGGGGTCATCTCTTCTTGGGATTTATCAACCATTGGAGAAAATTGGGAAATGGCTAGATGCAGAGCAGAATATATGTGTATATATGTGTGATTTCCCCCTAGATTTTAATGCTACTTGTCCCTAAATTGAGGTGGTAGAAACACTGGATAAAAATGACAATTGGAAGCCTTGTCTAGGAGGGATGTCAACCCAGAATGGCATGTGGAGGGGATTGGGATTTTCTAAGAAAAGCAGGCAAATAATTTGACCAACTTTTTAAGCATGACTTGTTACCCTTGACCCCTCGGAGCCCCGGCTGGACACTGATAGATGAAATTCTGCCATGTCTCTGGCAGAATGTGGTACTTAGGGGAACAAGGACGTCTTGGCCCCTCTGAGGGCACAGCGGGTTCCCAGGATTTCCTCAAAAGACATCCTTGATTTGTGTGCCTGTTTGGGGTGTCACAGTGTCTGGGTCTGTAGGATGTCTGCCAAATTGGGAGCAGGGGAGGAGACAGTGAAGAGAAGAGGGTAAAAAGAGGAGGAGGGAGCCAGCAAGAGAGAAGAAATCCGATAGTGGGACTCCTGTCAGGGGTGGGGGCTTCGTTTATTTAGAGCCTGGGAGATATACCATTCAGGCTGGAGACAGCTGCCAGAAAGATCGGATTTAGCAATGAATTTAGGATGCCGCTTCCCTCACTTCCCTGTTGGTGAGTGTAGACATTGGGAAGAGAGGGCATTCCTCTTGACAGATGGTTTGGGGTGCCCTACAGATTCCGGGCTCTGACGCGCGTTTGCAGGTCCCTGTTCTCAGGAGGTTACCACAGTGTGTGTCAGGTCTCCAAGGACGTGCTTTTCCTTGACAGTTTAATCAAGGACCAAGGGGCCGACGTCTGGAGCAACGTCTGAACCCTTGGCCCCGGGTCCCCGGCGCCATTCTTACATGCTCAGCAGGGCCTCAGCAACAGTCTCCCGCGGGAGGAGAGATTCTTGGCCAAAAGCTGGAGATGGGAAAGTGCCCAGGAAGCCAAGCACCAAGTAAACAGCATTTAAAAAAACAAGAGTTGTTACTTTAATTATGGCTCATGCTGCTTTATCACCGCAGCGTTTCTCACACATTCATCAGAAACCTGGTGATAAATCAATCTCTGGCAGCCAGAAGCTGCCACAGCCACGGCCTCTGGGCTCCCTCCTCTCCTCCCTGGGCTCGGTTCTCCTGGAGCCGCCAACTGATTAGCATGCAGCCCCGAGCCTCCGGGATTCAGACTCCACTTTGGTTTTGGATTGAGGCTGAGAATCAGGCTGAAGCTCCCAGCACTGATTTCAAAGAGACGCTTTCAGCAATGAAGAAAGGGTCAGAAAGGAAAATATTCATAAAGGTCAGATCTGAAGGTAGATGGTCAGTAACCTGCATATCAGTGGTGCGCTGGACTGTTTTTCAGACACTGTTATACCTTTGATATTAATGATAATAATGCTAATGATATATATATACTAGCAGCTGTTATTTACTAATCACTTCCTATATGCCTGGCTGATATACTTATCTCCACTGTTTAGTCCTTAGCAACCACTCAGCAAGGTAAAGATTATTATCTGCATCGTTCAGCTGCAAAAATTGAGGTTAAGGCTTTTTTCGAGGTCACATATTGAGGAGTAAACCAGGGTTCTAGCCTTCCTGTCTGCTGTTCCAGGTGCCAGTTGGGGGCATCATTTAGAAGGACACTAAGGAACTGTGTGCGTCAGGAACAGGACTTGGGCACAGGTGGAACGACCCGGGCTGCTTCTCACCGAGGACGGAGAACAGAAACCAGAACGCTAGCACTGGGAGGGCCTCGCACACCTCAGAACCTTCTCATAACCCTTCTGCAGAAAGGAAAGCGGAAGCCCAGAGGCCTAAAGTTACACCACACTCAACGCAAAGCAGGGCCTCGAACCCAGTTCCCTAAGGTTCCAGGTCAGCAATTTCTCTACTGGATTTGAAGAGAATGAGAAGTTGTATTTGAATCTTTGAAACTGTTAAGGCCTCTTCGTAGCCCTGCCTTTTTCTCATGGGTAGGTAAGCGGCCCTTCGTTATTCAAGGTGAACTTGTGCTGTCACCCGTGCTCGTCTCCAAGGCCTGGAGCTGCAGGCTCATGGGCTGCCTGCCCACAGGAGACGCTGATCCAGCTGGTGAGCCTTGTGGAAGCTATTGTCCAATGCTGGGAAGGAGAAGGGGTCTGCCTGGTGTTGGCCTCAATCAGGATGAAAGGAAATAATTGAAACAGGTAAACGTCCCTTAGCTGAAACAGCGGCAACAGACATGGAAGTCAGGGTAAAGAAAGGCAGCATTCAGGTGGCAATCTGCCATCCCTCCCTGCAGCTGAATGGAAGCCACAACTTTGAGGCCCAATTTTAATCCTACCTCCTCTGAAGCTGATTCAGTCCTCAGCAGCCTCTATTTTGTTGCTGTTTGTTTGTTTTTTAAAAGTGAGCTAAAATGTACATACAGTAAAATTCACTGTTTTTAATGCATGGTTCTACACATTTTAACAAACATGCATTCATGTAAATACTTCTGTAGTGAAACATGGGACATGTCCATCTCCCAGGAAGCCCCCTCATGCTCCTGGGCAGTTACTTCCTTCCTAAACTCCAGCTCTTGATCTTTCTTCTGTCACTGTGGTTTTGCCCTTTCAAGAATATCATGTGGACAGAATCACAGTGTTTGGCCTTTTGGGCCTGGCATCTCTGGCTTAGACCAATGCATTTGAGGTCCAGCCATTACACTGTGGGCATCACAAGTTCCTTCTTTTTAATTGCTGCCTAGCATTCACTTTTGAGGATGTACGTTAGATTTTTATCTGCTTACCAGCCAAAGGGCATTTGGGCTATGGCCAGATTTTTCAAGTCATTACCAAAACTGCCACAAATATGTTCATGCAAGTGTGTGTGTGAACCTCTGTCCTTGTTCACTTGGGCTGGCTGGGGTGTGGGGTAAGGGCAGGTTTAACTTGAACCTCCCTGGTTTTCATCTCTCAATCTCTTAAAGGCAGTTCTGCAGAGATTTTTCTTGAGTTGTTCTCTAATTTTCTTTTAACCAACCCCAAATTATGAATTAAGTTGGTGTCAGGTACTATAACAAAGGTACAGGAAATGCCCTCCTGAGATTGGTACATATATATATACATATATATATGGCCACCCAGGTTGCTAAGTGGTAGACATTCTACTTTATCCCATTAGGAAGCTGGAACTGTAATGCACTGGCCAACCCAGGTCATACTGGCACAAGACTGGCTATAAGCAACCAATAAACGGATTGTTTATAATAATAAACAAGCAGTGGTCACCTACAGACAGATGCATCAACTCTGGCCCACAGGCTCCTGTTCACTAAGATGTGTGGCAAGGACAGATGATGGAACCAATACCCTCATTGCTGCAATTCCCTCAAAACTGAAAACATCTAGAAGCAACAATCTAGACTATTTGAAGAATATAAGTAGTTTGTGCTGACAGTTCTCTCTGTGTAAAAGCGTTAAAAGGCACAGTCCCAGTATTTCCAGAACATAGGTCCTCTTGCCCCACCTCCCATCCAACGCCTGACTCTCCTCTGTACCACCAGTGCTCAGTCAACGGCTGCGTTTCCCTGTGATACCAAAGCCCTGTCCTGAGGGTCCAGCCAAACCCCGCACTGAGTCTGGACTGAGGTACACCTTACCAGCCTGCGTGAGTTGTTACAATTTTTGCTCACTTCATCATTACCATCGCTGTTAGTTCACCTATAGATAATATTGAATACTAGAAATGTTATCTTCATATTAAGCCAAAATCTGTAACCCTATTACTTCATCAATTGATCTTATGTTTGGTCTTTGGGGTCATCTGAAATAAGCAGAATTCACATGCGATGTTTCAAAAATATTTGAATTACTGTGTCATCCTTCAGTCCTTTCCTCTCCAGGCTGAAAGCTAAACTCCCTTGGTTCCTCCTGTTACTCATCATAAGACACATTATCCAGTCTATTCATCATCCTGGCCACTCGGACGTGATTCTCTTTGCCTGTGCATCCCTAACTGCTTATCAGGCTGCAAATATAGTTTGCTCTGGGTGCTACTGGTCTATTAATACATTCCCATGTGTCAACATCTGGGGAAGTTACATCGCTAATGACGTGTTGTGCTTTCTAGCAAATGAAATTCCCCAATATTCTTAAAAATTCTGCTATTGAGCCTTGTTTCCTTTACCTGCTTTGAGATAATTGTTCCATTTTTTTTTAAACCTGGCCCACTTCCTGAGCTTATCAAGATCCTTTGAAACCCAAGTCTATCCTGCTGACTATTAACTATCCGTTCCAGCTTTGAATCAGATGAAAGTATGATCTGTGTGCCTACTGCATCTGCATCTAATGCTGATAAAAACGTTAAACAGGGCAGGGTTGAGGACTAAGGCCTTCCTGCAGGTTGACGCCAATCTATTACTCAGAAGACTGTGGAGATCATAATTCAATCAGATTCAAATCCACTCACCACCAGGAACGTCATGAGGACCCCCGGGAAATATGAAGCTTAAATTAAACAAGCGGTGCCTACCAAGTGTCCCAAGTAAGTCGTTATAAAAAGGAAATGGGCTCTGTTGCCAGGGATTTGTTGAAATGAACTGATGCTTCTTGAAGCACTCATCATCATCCTATTGATACTTTTTGTCTAAAGTCTTTCTTCAGAGAAGCAGGCATTGTGTAGCAGCTACAGTTCTGAATATTCAGAATAAATATGGTTCATTTCTTATTCTCAATAATCTTATAGAATTTAGGCCTTCAGTGAAGTGCATATGAACAAATCTGTAAGATAGTTTAAAATGTATCTTCAGGGGCCACCAAGGACTTTCAGACCCTGGGTGATGAAATGTAGAGAAGAAGGTTCAGGAGAGTCTGGTGAGTGTGAGAGGCCTGTGGCCTTCGGTTTCAGTAGGTCAAGAATGGCAACTATCTGGCCTCCTGTCTGATGGCCATGCTGATATCTGCCCCCTGCTCCATTCAGGAGGCTAATACATGGTGTAGCATTGGCACTTAGTAGCACGGACTCATGGCACTCATTTTTCTCCCATGCAGCCAGACTGGATGCCTTTATGCACAAAAAAACAAGAGCCAGCTTCACCAGGGAAGCCAAGTAAGAGAGATGCTTGAAAGAAAGCAAGTTTCAGTTTTGGGGCTTTTCCTGACTCAACTAGCAGCATCAGTATCAATTGGGTGCTTGTTTGAAATGTAAGTTCCTGGGCTGCTCCAATGACTGAAGCAGGAACTCTAGGGCAGGACCCAGTAATCTGTGTTCTACTAAGGCATCCAGGTGATTTGGAAAAAGAAGTTCCAGAGGGCTTGCAAAAAAAAAAAGTATTTGATAACCCAGTTTAGGCAGTTCTGGGAAGGCTTAGCCTGAGATTGGTAACCACTCTCAAAATTCAATTCGGCTAACATTTTCTGGAGTGACTATTCCACTGAAGGCAATGGCTAGGTGCCAGGGCTGAGACAGAAATGTGAGTGAGGCATAGCATACAGCCTCTGTCTTTAAGTCACTCACAGTGCAGACAGGAACAGGGGAACACAGTAATAGGTGAAGTGTCATAAAAATTCTAGAGTGTGTTAAAGGGATAAAGTGAATCAGTCCAATTGGGTAGTAGAGGATGAGAGGAAAGGTAGATGATGGTTGATGCGTGGAGCATGCAGATTTTGTGATGGACCTGGAAGAATGCCTGGGATATTGGTCAGCAAAGGTTGGGGAAGGAGCCCCCCAGAGATGGTTGGAAACTCACTTCTTTCTCTGTCCTCACTGTATCCTGTAAACACATCTACAGTGGGGTTTCCTTCAAGATATGGATTCTACATGTCTCTACCATTCCATTGGGAAATCTCTTGTCAGGTTATGGATGACTCAGCACAGCCAAACCCAAAGGTATCTCCCCGTTCTCAGCTCATTACACCTGTCAGGTCCCTAGTAGAGCTGAACACTCTCCTGCCAAGAATCCGCTCTCTCCTCTTTCCTGCCTCACTTGCGACTCTTCTAAGCTGGGTGTTGGAGTGACTTGGGACTCAAAACCTCCTCTTTTTCCTACACACATTTCATTCCCCAGGTGGTCTGATCACAAATAGATGAATTCCATACCCAGATGATTCCAAAATTTCCAGTCCGGACCTCTCCTTGACCTCCGTATTCACATAAAAACACCTACTTAGCATCTCCCCTTCACTATCTAATAGGCGTCTTAAACTTGACATGTCCTGTTATGATCTTCTGCCATTTCCGGCACACCTGCGCCTGCTCCTTTAATGTCTTCATTTCAGCAAAAGGAACTTACATTCTTCCCAAACTTCTGATCAAAACCTTGGAATCACCTTGGACCCTACTCTTGCAAACCCCACGTTTCCAAGTTTGACCTTGGAAACTGCAGAATCTGTCTGCTTCTTGCCTCTTCCACCTGTTCACTGTCTACTTCACCTGTTCACAACCACCCATGGCTTCCATCTCACTCAGGGCAAAATGAAAAGTCTTCACCCGAGAGGTTTGCAGCACACGGCCCCTCTTCCCTCTCTGACCTGATCTCCTGCTGTTCTCCCTCCCCTCATTCCTCTTAAGCCCACTGGTCTCCCAAGTCTGTGCTCACCCCAGGACCTTTCCACGTGCAAGTCCCCACTGCATGCAGTATGTTTCCTCCCAAGCCATCTGTATGCCCTCACCTTCTTTAGGTCCGTGCTCAAATGTCACCTTATCTGAGAAGTTACCCCTGGCCACCCTATCTAAAGAAGTACACCTCATACTTTTACCCAACTTAGTTTTAATTTCTTTTTCTTTATCAAAGTTGCTTATTTGTTTGTTTTGCCTTCTTTCTTCATGTGGATTCCAGAGGTTAGAGATTCTGTTATTTTCACTGCTATATCCCAGCACCTATAACAAACAGCTCCTGGTGCAGAGTGGATGCTCAGTAAATTCAGTGAATTATTCAGTTATGATGTGCTACATATCCATTTCCCAAAATTGAATATTGTAACTCTTTGAGTAGGATTGAAGCATCCTACACAATGTTGGGCTTCCATCATCAAACACGATACCTAGCATGCTGCATTGAGTGACTTGAGAAGAAGACATTTCAATTGTTAAAAGAGCCTAAACATAAACCTTAGAGATGAGAAAGTACAGTGATCCAAGTTCCAGCAAACACTCCCGTTTAGCTTGAGCAGAGGTCCGTATTAGAGGATTAAAAGAGTACAACCTGTAGTCCTCCAAAAAGTATGTGGGGTCATCTACTCCAGCCCCAACTCAAAATGTGATCACCCACAAGCCCTTGCAACTAGGTGGACTTTTCCCTGCAGTCAGTGATGTTCTATGACTTCAAGTTAATATTATACATGATGTTAAATTAAGGTTTCCTTTGAGCTTCACTCTCCTTTTGCAGCCCCATTTTCCTTGTTGCTGAACCTGATCTCTGACTCTTCATGATATCAACCCTGCAGTGCCCTACCCTGAGGCAAGGGGCCCTGCTGGGTATGCCTGCTGGGAGCTATGTAAGGAGGCTTGACTTTGGATTGCCAGATGAGAACAGAGGAGGCAGGGAAGTCCAGCCCATCTTCCAAAGCAGAGAAGGAGTGTCTGATGCCCCACTCGGTGGGCATTTTCCTGCCAATACCTCCTAAGGACCAGGCACAGCACCAAACTGCTCTGCTTCAGATCCCTGACCTATTAAGTCCAGACCTCCCATCGTGTTCCTCTATCAGCCCTGGGCTCAGTCCTCCATCTGAGCCTGAACTGAAGCCAAGTTCCATTTAGCTTTAGCATCAGGGCTCAGTCCCCCTCTCCAGACTTTCTGAGACCCTTCTTCCATTTTTCTCAGCTTTCTTCCCCACCACAGTGGCCAATTTCCTCCCATGGAACAGTTCCTTCAACAAAATCATAGACCCTAACCTGATGCACGCTTCTTGCTTTGTGGTAAGGCCCTCAGTGAGGTTTGCACTTGAAGGCAGAGGCCTGACTCAGTGGTCTGAGTCTGATGGTGGGAGTTCCCATAGCAGCCTGCAAACAGGGACACCTGGGGACATGCAGACCCTTCGAAGGTGCACAGCCTCTTGGGCAGGCCATCTTTTACTCTGCCTTGCTTGTAGCTTCTCCTGGCCTCCAATCTGTGTGACCAAACTGCATGCACAAGGGGTTGGATGCACCTGCTGCACGATGCTTGGAAGCTTCGGGCTGATGGCTGAGCCACGTACTGACAGCACCTGATGCCTTCATTGGCCCAGTGGCAGCCAAGCAGAGATTTTTAAGTCTTGCTGAGCCTCTGAAATGGAACTATCATTGCCTGCATTGCATAGCACACACAAAAAACAGAAAATTTATAGTCTGCAAGGGTATCTGCAACAATGTTTCCTGTTTTTGGAAGACAGGCTGATTAAAAATACTAAAGAGTATGATGATTTTTTCCCCATCTCTTGAAAGCCCCTCTCCCCCTGTCCTGTCTTCTCTTGTCTGTGTTTATCTTTTGCTAGAGGCACATTTCAGAGCTTAAGGCTGACAGTTTCATTTAAAATTATTTAAACTCTGCCAAATACTGATCTGTAAACAGGTGATTTTTCTTTTCTCTGTGGCCTTAGCTTATTTCCAAGTCAGGATGTGGTGGCTTACTGCGGAGGTTATTAATTTCTAAGTCTCCAGCCCCTTCTTCCCTGCTCCTCCCTCCACCCATACATACACACTGCCCACGGAGGCGACATCCTCAGATTTACAGCACCTGCAAATGCTTTGCTTCCTTGGATTGGTATAAGCACTCGCCTCTCCACCTCCCCCACCTCCGCCCACAAAATCTCTAGCCATAGCTCCAACTTGGAGAAGATGCAGGAAGATGCAGCGCGTCCTAGCCTGCAGGCTAAGGATATGTTCAGGAACGTTTGCCATTGTCATGTGGTCTTTTGGAAAGCGTAGGAAAGTTTTTAAGAGAGACAAAGAGAACACAGGTGCTCTGAGGAGGAGTCGAAGGAAATAAACATATGCTTAGAGATTGGGAGCCCTGTGTGATGGGGAAAGGGTTCCAAAGGGAAATAATAAGAGACACCATCCCAGGAGTCCCGGAGTTGGAAAGGAGAGGAAGCAAGAGCTTCAGCCCAGCTTGCACTTCGCAGCTCACCTCTGCCAGCTGGGCCTGCTTGTCTACTTACCATCAAGAACCCCGAACCCAGCCCTGAGCCTCCAGGCCTTCCAGCCTTCCTCTTCCCAGCCTCCTCCCCATGAGGGAGGGACACACTTGAATTCCTGTGAGCCTGGGTGACACATGGACCTTATAGGAATCACACTCTCCTCATCAGGTGAGTATTTGGAACAAGTGCTGGGCAAGTAGTTTCTATTTTCATATGTACTTGGTGGCCAAGGTTATAATACATTAGACATTTCATTTCACGTTAGCGTGCATATGTTATACCAATGTACAAGATACCATTGCACCAGAAAGGTTAACAAGTAAGGCTCCTGCAGGCTCCATCATACCCAGCTGGATAAGTGCTGGTCCTTTGCTTGTTTTGTGTTTAAAAAAGAAACTCTCTTCCTTGTCCCTGTCTCTCCCCATCCATCTCCTTCTCTACCACTAGAGAAAAGTGTTTTCTACATTCATGCAGAAAACTTGACCCCTGATTCATAGTGGGATTGGTAGTACCAAGTAACTAACCAATTAGTTACTTTTGCTCAAACCTTGTATAAATGAAAAATATTTCATATTATTCACTACTATTAAATATAATCACAAGAGATCCCCTCCCTCTAAAAGCACATGTTGCAAAGTTGCAGAGGATGGGTTTTCTATAGAAGGCACATTTTTCCCCTCTTGTCTCTCCTGATAGGTCGGTCTGCTTTCTATGTGTGCATCTGAGAGTTATGCCTTCCATGAATGCCAGTTCAGGGCTGATGATCTGGGCTTCTGTCCTTGACCAGTGGTCCTGAGAAGATGTCATGGGCACGAAAAGAGCCTCAGAGATTCAAGAAACATCTATGCTCCCCAAATATGTGTGCTTTCAGGAAAGACAGCTCCACTGAGATATGGAAATATGGTACCAGTATGGTCTTAGGAGAGCCGGTGCCAGAGCATAAAGAAACCAGAGTCCAGGGTGCTTCACCTTCTGGGATGCTGATAATTGCCCAGTCCCAAAGGGAAGCTGGGTCACAGATGTGGCATTATTATTATTATGATGATTCCCCTGAGGGGGTCACTGGATAATAACAATCATTCATTGAGTAATAAAAATCCCACCAAAGGCATACAGGGTCCTTTGCTTGTTTTGTGTTTAAAAAAGGAACTCTCTTCCTTGTACCTGTCTCTCCCCATCTATCTCCTTCTCTACCACTAGAGAAAAGTGGTTTATACATTCATGCAGAAAACTTGACCCCTGATTCATAGTGGGATTGGTAGCACCAAGTAACTAACCAACTAGTTACTGTTGCTCTGTTTCCAAGCAGTGTCCATGTGCTGATGGACAAGGCTGTGGGGCTTATGGGAATCCCAGAGAAGCTGGGCTCACACCAAAGACCGTAACTAGCAGGATGGTCTTAGGAAAACCAAGAGGCCTCTTTAAGTCTCAGTGTCCTGACTGGGATGAAAAGGAATGTCTATGTTAATAACAGTTTTCTTCAGGGAGCACCCACTATGCAGCAATGTTCTCAGAAACCATCATTTACCTTTGCATGATTGAATAAAAGGTATTGTTCCCCTTTTCTACAAATCAGAACACATGTCACCTGCTCAGGAAGCTTCTTACCAGTCTCTTCAAATGCAGCACGCTACTAGAAATAAATAGCCCTCCGGAAAGGTTCTAGGCTTGGGGAAGTAGAGAGGGTCTTTCTCCAAGTCATGGAAGGGACATGCCTTCAAAGGGGCTCCCACTTGAGATCAATGCACTGCAGAGGATGTGCTCTGACTAAAGGCTTTTCCATGGCTTGGAAAACCTCCTGGAGACAGTGGGGCCTGCAGGCCAGGGGTGCTCGAGCAGTAAAGCAGCAGCCTGAGACGCCAGGCGGCTGCCAGCTGACTGAGTTTCCATTTCCTAGCCCATTAAGCTCAGAAAACTCTAAACATTCGGGAGACTTTACGGTGATAAAATAGCATTACGCCCACCATGCCACCTGCCCCATCCATTCAAATAGAGATTCTACCCTAGGTCCGAATCTAGGGGCCCCAAATGACCACTGACTAAGTAGAGGAAAGATGCAAAGGGCACACGGAGTGGGACAGCAGTGCTGAGGCCCCAGGGAGCGGCGGCCGGCCGTCTGTGGACGGAAAGGGGGGTTCTGGAGGGCGGGGTATAGGCTCTGCACTCTGCTGGCTCCTGTCGCTGCCCCGGCTTTGTATTCACAGCCTCAGTCCCAGCAGTGTGTCTCACCTCTTCTGTCTGTTCCTTGGAGCCTTGAAAATGCCCCAATGTATGTTACCATTTCCAAATCTGCACATATGCATCTTTGGCCCGGCATGGCTTCCCTTTGGCCCAACTAGGTCTTGAGTGTGTCCAGCTTTCAAGCTTCTCTGCACAGCCTTCTCTAAAACATGAGCCCACAATGATTCCCCACCCCCTTACTCCTTTCACATTATCTCCTGCACTGCATAATTAGCCCCTGATGGTATGCTGTCTTCTTCTCTAATTATCTGTATCAAGTAATGTACTCCTTAAAAAATATCTACAGAAAATACTCACCTATAAAACTGTCTTTTGCATCTGCTTGATTCTTCTATCTAGACTGAAAATCTATGTCTTTATACTGTGTATGTCTCCCACAATCCTACATGAGATTAAGCATATGGTTGGCACTCAATAAATGCTTATAATGAAACATTTGTTCATTACTTTTCTTTCTTAGATGGACACCTTTCCCCCCCTCCCCACACGCTCTGAAACAGAAGAACATGACATTTTTGTGCTCCATTTATAATATCCAGAACAAATTTGACTTCCAAATGATTCTAAGTTATAATTTCTACTGGGAACTACTGAAAAATGCCAAACACAAAAACAACGGTATAGTCCAGGCCTTGAGAAGGTCCTGGTGCAATGAGGAAGATGGGGCAGAGTCTACAGACAGGAAAACAGAACAGTGTGTGAGAGGTCACGTGGTGCGACAACCACTGGGATTAAGGATTCGGGGAGAATTCCTGGGGGTGAAACCAAAAGCTGACTTGGAAGCTGGCCGAGTAGGAATTAGCAAAATGACATAGGGAGAAGGTTTCTAGGCAGCATGGCCCAGAGAGACAGAGAAGAAGTTAGGGATGGTTGCTGGCAAAGGTGTTGCTTCTGAGTCTGGCCCATAGCACTTATGGGAAGGTGCACCACAGCTGAGTCTGGCTGGTGAGCCCCTTGGAGGCGGCCCCTGCCCCCACACATGAGCCTCAGTTTTCTTCCCATCCACCTGATGAATGGAAGGGAAGCTGAGGAAAGACAGAGCAGGAAAGGAGAGAAGAGATGTCCTGATCTTCAGCTGTGGCAACTGCATCATGAGTGAGCCTACTGCATGCCTCGGCATCTCAGATGCTAGGTCTCCAAATCCAGCATTAGGTCGAGTGAATGCAGGGAAAGTGCCCAGAACTGACTACATGTGGTGAGTAAGCAAGAGCCACCTTTCCTTGACTCCCTCACTTTCCATCAGCAGCAGGAGTGAGCTGAACGGTGGGAGCCCCATTTGTCCAGACAGACTTCCCTGTTCTCAGGGCAAACGTGTGAGAAAGGCGGGCTTCCAGAACTTTCCAGTCCATGATCAGTCAGCATACATGGAACCCTCACTGATTCTGAGCTCACACACACACGTACACATGCTCCTTTGAAAGACCTGCTCATGGACAGTACCACCAAGACAGACAGAGGGGTTAACTAGGAGAGAGAGAGGGTTTGACTGGGAACGGAGGAGGAGACAAAGCTTCGGCTGTCTCGCTGGAACGGCATGCCTGGGACTGCCTCTATTTTGTGCTTTCCTCCCTACGTGGACAAGCCCTCTCTGGGCAAGAGGGCACAGGGAAAAGCCACACTGTAAAAGAACATTTACTCATCTAAATCCTGGCCCAGGCTCTGCCGCTAACTTTCTGTGTGCCCTAATAGAAGCAAGCTCTTCTATTAATTTGGGCCTCTACTCCACATTTGTGAAGTGAGGAAACTGGACTCTAGTTATCTCTGGGGTCCATTGCATGTCTTTCCATTAGAAATGTAGTTTCCACTTTCCTGGGACCTGGTGGAGCCCACCAGCAAGCAGCCACATGGGCCCTCAGGCTCCTCTCAGCCTTGCCTGCCCAGCAAAGTGCTGCTTCCTCACTGTCCTTCCTCTGCGGCGCATCTCACGCATGAGTTACTGAAGGGCAGCTCCATTACCAGGAACAGTGTCTGTGCTGATGAGAAAAAATAAATGCAAACACCTAATATGATTGTGGCAATTTATAGCTCAGAGTCTCTGAAGACTGCCCCTCCTTTGATTCCCCCAGAGCTCCCAACACCTCCTTTGTTTGCCAAGTCCTTCACTATGTCGTGTCTCCCTTCTTTTAGTGTATGCGCAGTGTACGGCACGCTGCTGTCCCCCAGAGGGTTCATGGAGGATGAACAAGAGCCTTCTCCAAACAGAAGCAGGGTTTTAAGAGACACCCTAAGCAAGGCTTAGGCCACCTACACTGTGGCCACCTACATCCAGCTCAGTTGTGCTCCAGTCTGGCTGAGCCAAAGGCCATCAGCATGCTGTGGCCTTGCCAAGTGTCTTTGTGGTGACCAACAGCACCAGCCTATAGTGGTGGCGGCTGCAGGAAGCCTCAGCCCTGACTGGAGAGGTTGAACTGGGAGAGGGGCACTTGGAGAACAGGTGTAGTATAAAAAGAAATACATTTATCTTTGTCCCAGTTCCAGGCAGAGATCCTCACACTTTAGTGAATTCTCCCTGTCTTATGTCATTCATAAGACACTGATTATGCTAATGAGGTGACTGAGTGTGGGGACCCTCTAGATAGCCTCAGGAAGGGGCTGGTCAGCCCCACCCACCCACCTCTGAGGGGGCTGCAGATCAAACTCTGTTAAGAACTCTTGAAGGGGATTTAATGAGCTCTGGGTTGGTGAACATATCCATCTGACAGGAAGATGGGACATGCCAGTTCTACTGAGAGAGAAATTCTTTGAGACCTTTTTTATGTACCTCTTGGTCTGATTGTATCCTTTATATATCCTAAATAATCCTTTGTAATCCTGAGAAAGAAAAATAAAGCTGGGAATGTTACATTCCTTGAATTCAAGCTATACTACAAATCTACAGTAATAAAAACAGTATGGTACTGGCACAAGAACACACCCATAGATCAATGGAACAGAATAGATAGCCCAGATATTAACCCATGCATACATGGTCAATTGATATACAATAATAGAGTCATGAATATACAATGGGGAAAAGACAACCTCTTCAGTAACTAGTGTTTGGAAAACTGGACAGCTATATGGAAGAGAATGAAACTGGATTATAATCAGTTCCATAAACAAACATTAACTCAAAATGGATCAAAGATCTCAATGTAAGACATGAAACCATAAAACTCTTAGAAGAAAACATAGTCAAAAATCTCCTGAACATGAGTATGAGTAATTTTTTCCTGAACACATCTCTTCGAGCAAGGGAAACAAAATAAAAAATGAACAAGTGGGACTACAGAAAAGCCTCTGTACAGCAAAAGACACCATCAGCAGAACAAAAAAGCAACCTGTAGTATGGGAGAATATATTTGTAAATAATTCATCTGATAAGGGATTAACATCCAAAATATATAAGGAACTCACATGCCTCAACACCCAAGAAACAAATAACCCAATTAAAAATTGGGCAGAGGACTTGAACAGACATTTCTCCAAAGAAGAAATACAGATAGCCAACAGCCACATGAAAAGATGCTCCACATCACTAATCATCAAGGAAATGCAAATCAAAACCACAAATGAGATAACACCTCACACCAGTTAGAATGGCCACTATACAAAAGATAAGAAATAACAAGTGTTGGTGAGGATGAGGAGAAAGGGGAGCCCTCCTACACTGCTAGTGGGAGTGTAAATTGGTACAACTACTGTGGAAAATAGTACAGATATTCCTCAAAACACTAAAAGTAGAAATGCCATTTGATCCAGTAAGTCCACTTCTAGGAATTTACCCAAAGAAAACAAAATCTCTGATTCCAAAAGATATATGGACCCCTATGTTTATCACCACATTATTTATAACAGATAAGATGTGGAAGCAACCAAAGTGTCTATCAATAGATGAACAGATAAAGAAGAGGTGGTACCGATACACAACAGAATATATTCAGCCATAAAAAAAGAAATCTTGCCATTTGCAACAACATGGACGTGTCTAGAGGGCACTATGTTCAGTGCAATAAGCCAGGAGGAGAAAGACAAATACTGTGTGATTTCACTTGCTTGTGGAATGTAAAAAACAAAGCAAAACAGAAGGAACAAAATGCATTAGATTCATAGACACTGAGAAGTGACTAGTGGTTACAATGGGGGAGGGGTTGAGGTGGGTGGATGGGGAGGGTGAGGAGGATAAAGGGGCACAAAAAATCTCAATCATAATTGGCCACAGGGACAATAGTACAACATGGAGAATATAGTCAGTGATTCTGTAACATCTTTCTATGTTGACAGCTAGTAACCACACTAGTGGGGATGAGGGTTTAATAATATGGGTAACTGTTAATCATAAGTAAACGTTTCTCTGAGTTCTTTGAGGCATTCTAGCAAACTAATTAAACATGAGGAGAGGGTTGTGGGAACCACCAATTTATAGCCAGGCAGTCAGAGGCACTGGTGACATCCTGGACTTGTGACTGGCATCTTGTCAGGGGGTCAGTCTTCTAGGACTGAGCTCTTCCCCGAAGAGACCTGACACTATCTCCAGGTAGATGGTGTCAGTGTCGAGTTAAATTGTATGTCACCCAGTCAGTGTCCACTGAGAATTGGAGGGTTGCTTGGTGGTGTAGGAAAAAAATATATATGTTAACAGGGCACAGCTACTCTGGCTGAAGGGACCCCTTTTCCTTCCACATGATCTGTACCTGTAGACAGAGCTACACAGCAAAAAAAAAAAAAAAGACCTGAGAGTGTGCCAACCTCTGCTGGTTTACACATGGATAAGGGCTCTTTTCACCAACTATAAGGTCTTCCTGGGCCTGAGGGAGAGCAAAGGACATCTTCACTTTTTGTCTTCAGACTGTACCAGCTCATTCTGGGAATTAAACACCTGGAGGCCCAGGTAGGGTACGCTGCACGCGGAGGTGTCCATTCCAGACACACAGCCTCCTCCTGTTGTCCTTCCCCACAGACTGGAAGCTGGTGTTTGTGAAGCAGAGACAGCAAGCCAAGCGAGGACAGGCCCAGGTGGGTGGCAGAGTTGTTGGTGAAGTCAGGCAGAAAGACAGACATGAGCAGCCAGGGAACGGAAGGACAAGGTTCAAGGAAAAATCGTCCAGTTAGGGGATCCCACTTGAAGACAAGGCTTTGGGGAGATAATTTCCTTGCCTATTTGGACCAGGCCAAACTTGTCCCCCATGCAGTCACACTTGAACAGAACTAAGATCTGCCCAAAACACACCTTATCATAATCTAATTAAAATTAAATAGCAGTTTTGCTTCTCTTCCCCTCCCCTGACCCCATGGGCTTTTCTGTGTACATGTTAGGAAAAGACATGCACACCAAGAAGAATGGATGTATAGCAAAAACTATCAATCAAATGACCTCACCCTGTCAATCAAAGAGGCACCTCAGACTAGAACATGATAAATAGACCTTCCCCTAAAAGTTTGGGGCCTTTGCTACCTTGACTGGCCCACTCCTCCCTTGAAGTGTATCCAAAAAGAACTTTCACTCTGCTTTGCTCTTGTGTCTCTGCCTTTCAAGTCTTTGTTTCTGGGGGACAAGAACCAAGGAGAACAAATTCAACCTGCAACATATTTTGTGCTGTGACTGGGATTGCTCTTCCCGCCATTAAGGTAGCTAAATAAAACCCCCCTGCGGCTTTTGCTCTTATCAGTTCTCTCTACTGAACTCTTTCCTTTGAGAAGACAGGAATCAAAGAATTCCACAATGCACTGCTGGTAACAGTGAGAGGACAGACTGTATTAGGAGAAACTGGGCTTGTCAGAGGGGAGAGTGATTCAGCAGAAAATGGCTGTTCTCCACCTCACCCTCACTTGGCCGGAGACTGGCAAAGGCAGTGTGTGCCTGGGGAGAGCCCAGCACAGGGCAGTCCCTCGGCGTTGCTTCCGCATTAGAGAACAACCTCTCCAGCTCTAAGACTCGGAGCTCAGCTGGGGCTTGCACAGATCAGGAGCCTAGTGCAAGCAGGCGGGACCTGACTTCACCAGCCAGCAGGATGCCGTGTGGCTGTGGTCACTCTGCTGAGCCCGTGTGGCTCTCTGCACAGCAAAGTGGGGATGAGCAGTCCAGGAATCAGGATGGCCCAGCTTTCTGCATTCTCCCCTGCTTGTCAGCATTCACCGTGGATGAGTGTGAAATCCAACTTCCCAAGACACAAAACTACAAAGAGAGTAAGTGGGGCAAAGATGTGGAACTAGGACAGGCCTGTTCTGGGACAGAGCGTGGCAACCAGGGGCTCCCTCAGCCTCCTTGCCCAAACACAGCTTCGTTTTAGGCCTCTGCTCAGAGACCCACACTGAGATTCACAATCTCGTCATGAAACATCTGTCTTTCCCTTCCCCCACCTCATCCAATTAACCACATCTAACATCATCCGTCATCTCGTCTTTGTGGCAGCAAGAACTGAAGAGCAGACGGGGGAAATTAATAATAATTGTGGTGTCAAGGCGCAGAATGCAATCAGAATTCAGCGTGGAAGTGAACACAAATACAAACAAACCATATTTATTCTTCTGAAAGATTGCTCAATTCTCCTTCCCTCCCTCCCCCAAGAGCTGCCAATGACAGCGCTGGGGAAAAAGATGAATCAGCACTAATGTGGGGATTAGGAATGGCTTCTTCAGCCCAGTCCGCACGGCCACAGAGGGGGCTCTGATTGAAATTAGAGCAGGGATTTGGGAGCCTCTGAAGAGACAACCAAAATCCATCAGGACGCAAGTGGGAAGCAGAAGGCAGGGGTGTCTCTTTAATTCAATGGTAAGCATGTGAGCTCTGGAAAGATCCAATGATAAACTGAAGGATCGGCCCAGAAGAAAGCCAAAGAGCAAGGAACTGCCCCCTCACCTTGGCTTTTAAGGGTCTCAGAAGCATGTTAGAAGGTCTACACCGAGCCTTCATTATCATCCCCGCAGAAGGTGTAATCTCCCCACATACAATTCATGGAAATGATCCCTAAAAGAGAATATGCGTCTACCTGCAAACAACCAACTTAACAATCCATATTAAGGAGTGGGGAGCCTTCGAGTGGATCATATAAAATGGCAGAATATTTAAAGCAAAAATAATTATTTTTGGCTTTGGTATGCATTACACATTCATATTCATATCCTGTTACTGTCTTTACTCCCTGACATTATTTTTAGTTAGGCTAATAGTTAAATGCATTTGCTTTCCATCAGCCTCTCCTCTTCCAGACACTGTTCCTGACGCCTGTCAATTTCCACTGAGCACCCTGGCGGAGAGGAAGTTCTGCAGAGCGGCTGACCTGGGTCAGAAGGCCGCCTTTGCCTCTTCTTCTCAGAGTGAATTTGTACAATTTACTTAACCTCTCCGAGTCTATGTGTTTACCAATAATACCCATTTCAGAGATCTTTTGTGAAGAATAAATGAGAAAGTGAATATGAAGTGTATAGGACAGTGCTCGGCACATAGTAGGTGCTCAATAGAGGTAGTTACATGGAACCTGTGCAAAGCGGGATCCCCTCAGCGAGGCGCAGTGTGCTGCTTTAGAATTTCACTGAAAAATTCAGCAGATTTCAAGGGGAGGGCAAAAGGGTTACATCACGCTTCACTTTGTAAAACTTCCTTAAAAATCCTCACTTACATATTGCTCTCTCATAAATTTCACACTCAGGGCACCTACTCACCCTCACATGGTTTCCCCGCTGTGAAATGGTATACTACCATCTCCTACCAAACAAACTCAAGGTCCTGCTACTTGATGCTTTTGTCTGTGCACAATTGTCTTTGTGAAGTAATCTGTGGTTCCCACGAGGAGCAGCCAGGCTGCAATGCTGGTCAGTGATACTCTCTTGCCACGTAGTGAATGTATGCCAAGTGCCCAGCATTATACTGCCACGGAGTAGGTGCTCAAAAGATGGTAGGCATATGTAATATTCATTACAGGTCTAGAAGTTCCTCCCACCTGAGTGCTCTGTAAATATCGCAGCCTTTCTCTCCTCCATTTCCTGATACCCTGATCAAACCCAAGGCAGGAACTGCACTGGGAATTGGTGGGATTTAAAGGAAACTGTGGTTAAGTTGTTAGAAGGTGCCTGATGGGAGCCCAGTAAACTATGCCTTCCCCTACCTTCCACTTTCACAGCCTAGAGTGATGAATGGACCTGCAAGTTCTGAAGAACTGCTCCAACCCCAGTCAGACTGACTGCGTCCAGGTGGTCAGTGTCACTGCCTAGAGCTCTGCTATAAATAAATCAATTTTCTAAAACCAGAATGCTACTAACTGTATCCCTGTTACTGACTGTATGCATTGGAACAGACCTCAGTAATTTTTAGTCAGCTGTGATTAAATCTGAATCTGCTACATTCTTTTAAATACAAGTAGGCTTTTGGCTGTGAAATTCCACAGCCAACTTTCAGCTTAGGTCCCTGGAATATCTGAGACCTATTCAAATTACTACATGTTTCCTGGAAATACTCTGAGTAATGGGAAAGATGGAGGCCCCAAAGTGTGCTGAGCATTACAAGGCAGCCATTCAGATCTGACAGACTGCAGAACCCACTGTGAATTTTACAGTCAGCACTGGCTGTACATGCATGTACTGAGAGTCAGTGTCATCCCAAACCCTGAATCAGAAGCATTCATGACTTGAGTAAGGCTGGGGTAGGGGGTGGGCGCATGGTGTCCAATGTTATGGCAGAGGCTGCAAGCACCCACTTTGACTGGCTCAGGGTTCTGGATTTCAACGGTGAGGATAGGAAGGTGAATGAATGCATTCCTAGATAGGCTAGGTGGAATGAATCCTTTTATGTAAACAATTACTATTTTTTCAAAATGTGCTAATTAGTCCCATTCACATCTCTACTGAGGATCAAAGAAGAGGGAAACAGCAGTTTTATTCAGAACTCTGAGTGTACTTGCTTGGAAGTTCTAAAAGAGAGAAAAAGCAAAATTTGGAAGGAGGAGAGCAACTGAGAAGGGTGAATAGTGACAATGCAAAAGCTGATTCTCAATAGAAATTCTACAGACTGGAGACTTTGGGAAACTGTTGTAAGGCTGAGCTCGACCCAGGATGTTCTCTTGGAATGCAAACCATAGTTAAACAGACAAGTCTAATGGACGTATATTACCAAACTTAAGGGGGTTCAGGTGAACGATGAGCAATCTCTTAGGGGTAACATAACCCTTCTTCCATTAGGCTTGAGGAACCTTAAGGTGAATATCTGAAAACTCAGAATTATTATTGAAAATGAGCAAGAGTGACCTGCAGAAACTATTTGTTAAGTTTTATCTCATGAGATAGGTCAATCTGGAATAGAGGTCTTTTTCTATAAATAGCCAGATTGTAAATATTTCAGACTTGGGAGACCATAAAATTTTTGGCACAGTTACTCAAATCTGTCATTATAGGGAAAAAGTAGCCACGGACAGTATGTCAGCAAGTAAACACGACTGTATTCTCATAAAAATTTATTTACTAAATAAGTGGTAGGCTGGATTTGACCAGTGGACCTCAGTAAGCCAACCCTTAATAAAGAAGAAAAAAAATCATCAATCTCATAATAATTTATATGGTGTTCCCCAAAAGCTAAGGATGTTGAATGGTGTATATAATAAGTCTCATATTGCAGGAATTGTTGATGCCTGTCAAGCACATCAGTTGCAAAAATTAGGAAGTCATTGTGTCCTTGTCATTTATACTACTGTAACTATCAACACTTCCCACCTGTCTGTATAGTACACCCATATTCTAAGGCTGCTTACCAGGTGTTATGCCTGACCTCAAAGATCAGCTTCTCCATTTTGTCCCACAAGTACTCAGCCTACCGCTGGGAGCCCAGATACCCACCCAGTTCTGACCACATCATCTCATCCTTAAGGCTGCTTTCTCACCTCATCTCCTCAGCTGAATGTAAATTATCTTTTTCTCATTCATTGACTAGGATGAAGCTCTGTTCTTCCCAAGGTGACCATTGAGAACTGAATGAACCTTAAAATCTGATTGAGGTAATGTGTCAATGGGTGCTGATGGTTTAATGCTGGGACTCTCAAACTGCTCTATAAATACCCTTAGGGGTTCAGAGCAGTGTGCCAAGATTAACATACCACAGGATAAACATAATGCAGCTTTCAGAAATATAAATTCTATTTGAATAATTTTGGAGGAAAGTTAAATATTATAACAAATTCAAAACATCTTATATTAAAACATGGCTAGAATATGAATATCATATAAATAGTATGCATTAATAATTAAATTTAACTTTCAGCATATTGCTGGCCACTCTTTGCTATGACTTTAGATTGCCAGGGATGTCCATTAACTCTCCCTGCTCATTAGGGATATTTTGTGGAAAAGTTTGAGAAGCACTGAGTTGATATGTACCCCTTCCTGCTTTGATAAATAAGTCAAGGTCAAGTATAATCTCCCACAAGTTCTCATCCTCCTTTCCAGAAACATTTATATCCACATTTAGCCTTATCTTTCCCCAAGTCTTAGCTGATTAGCTACAGTCCTATTTAGGCCAATGACCTCTACCTGTGTCCTTGACCACAACTCCTCCCACTTCTTTTCTGTCTCTCTTCCATTTGTTATCTTTATCCTATCTTGCTATTTCTACTCCCCTTCTTCTTCTTCTGGACCTATTGTAATCATAAACATGTGCAAATAATTCAGTCACAGAAATCCATCATTTAATTCATATCCTCCTTTATCATCCAATCCTTCTTCCTTCTTCAACCATTCTTCTCAAAACATAGTCAAAAAACAAAACAAAACAAAATAAAAAGCATAGCCTATGACTTCTCTCTCTCCCCTTGCTCATGTGCCATTTGTTCCTCAACCTACTGCCATATGGTTCTTACCCTCCTGACTCTACTTAAAGTGCTCTTGGTAAGGTCACCCAAGACCACACACCAACTCCAAACCTATAGGACATTTCAAACGTTATGTTACTTGAGCTATCTGCAGAATTTTTTTATGGTTGATCTCTTTTTCTTTCCATAACATGCATTCCCTGGTCTCTTATAATGCCAAATTGTCCTGTTTTTTTCTCATTTTACTCTTACTGTTTCTTCTGTCCCTCATATTGGCACCCTTTTCCTTGTTTTCTTTATTTTCTTCTTTCTTTTCCTTATTTTTAAATATCTATCCTTTAGATATTGGTGAGCATCAAGGTTCTATGCTCCTTTCTCTATACTATCTTCCTGGATGAGCTCAAATATTCTCTTAATTTTAACTACTTATATTAGTGATCCATTGCTACATAATAAATTGCCCTAAAACTCAGCAACTTGAATACCACAAGCATGTATTATTTTGTGATTTCTCTGGGTAAAGAATCAGAAAGAGGCTTAGCTGAGTTCCTGTGGCTCAAGGTCTCTCATGAGGTTGTAGTCAAGTTGTTGGCCAGGATTATGATTTCATTTGAAGGCCCAGTTGAGGAAATGGGGGATCTTCTTCCAAGCTTATTCACATATTTTTTTGCACGCTAGCTGTGTCTGTCCACAGGGCTGCTTTACACAAGAAAAGCTGGCTTTCAACAAGATGAGTGATCCAAGAGGGGCTGATAAAGAGAGCCCAAGGTAGAAGTCATCGTATTTTCATAACATAGTCCTGTAAGTGATACCCCATTGCTTCTGCTATAGTCTACTCATTAGAAGTGAGTCATTAAGTGCAGCTCATGCTCAAGGGAAGATGTTACATAGAGCATGAAGATCAGTAGATGGGCATCATTTGGGACTCTCTTAGAGACTGCCTATCATACCACCTGTGCACTGATGGTCTCATGTCTATATCTCTATATCCAGATATCTTCCTTGAGTTTTAGATTCACATACTCACTGCTGACACGACAGCATTTATTTAATAACTCATAGGCATCTCAATCTTGATATATTCCAAAGAAAACTTATGTTTCCCTCTATAAATATGACCTATTCTTTCCTAATCTCTAAATATGCTGCAACCATAAACCTAGGTATCCTTGCTAGAAACCTGGAAGACAAACTTCATTTTCCACTCTCCTTTATTCTATAATAATATAATCAGTCTTCATTTCCTCAATGTATTTCTACATATATTCAATCTGTTTCTCGTCTTTCCAACGCTTTACTGCTTACAACGTTGAGTTCATTGTGTCTTCTCCTGCACCCCTGAAGCAAATCTAGCTCACAAACACTACAACCTAAGTAACCATGTCCAGTACATTGCATGTGTTATGTACTAGATGCTTTCAGGTTATGAGGACAGAGATGGACATCATTAGGACAGAGATGATTCACCAAGTGCTGAAAGCTTAATAAACACTCTGTTACAACTTACAACACTGCTGTTATTGTTGATGAGGATGTTGCTGATCAGAGTAATGATAATATGTGATAAATACACCATGTCTATAATTAAATATGAGGCTTAGTCTCAAGCATGGATGCAAACAAGTTATATCTATATACTGAGACTTTCAGCCCTTGTCAGAAATGCCAAAAGCACGGGTTCCAATGCCACGTGTCATCATCTCTGTTTCTGCACCTGGATGCTCAGTTAAGGCTGAGTCCTCAAAATAAACTCTGTTTTTGAATGAGAAAATCATCACAGTATAATTGGAGCTGTTGAAGAGCTGAGATGTCATTCCAATTGAATAGCATTCTGAAGTTTTCCCCAGCCATCTAAGAAGTGGCACATCCAATCAATCATCTAATCAATGATTCAATAATTGTGGATGTACCCATACACACGTTCTCTATGGACATTTTCTCCAGGCCTCCAGTTTTGTCCTGACTCCTGTAAGGGCACAGCACTTCCTCAGTGGTGAATCTATTCAGTCATCACCACCAGCCCATGCACAGCACAGAGAACCATGCTGGAAAAGCTGTAAGACAGATAACCATCACCCAGCAGCAATAGCCAATCCTATTCCTGCCTGTGAATTCCATGGACTTCCAAATGCAAAAAGACAGTTGGTGCCTTAGGAGAAATGTAGCTATGGCTGAGCTAGATCAGGGATGGTTGCTAGCATGAAAATTCATTCATATGACTTAGGAATATAATACCTGACACAAGATATATCGTGGCTGCCATGCTCCCAGCCCAGATAAGGACACAGCAGTAACAGATGGAGGAACAAGGCACTTATCTTGTTAGTTGATGGATTTATCTTTTTTTCTCTCTTCCCTACATATTCTATAGTGTTCAGTGAGTGGCAGTTTTTACCGTGCAGCATATGGAGGGTGAATTGATTTCTTTTCTCTTTCCTTAATTTAATAAGAACCAGAACAGAGGATAAACAGCTTGCTGTGCTAGAAAAATTTCCAAACAGTCAAGAAAACGTCAAACTGCCTTTTTTTTTTTTCTTTTTGTGGCTGGGATTTTAGTTCTGGGAAGCATTCCTTCCTCTGCAGGAATGGAAATAAGAGTGCTTTGGGTGATTAGGAGAATGGTGCATTCATGGTCTCTAGGCTTGGGTTGGGGACAGCACCAGCTCATCCTAGATGTACGGCCAAGGAGAGTTGGGCTTAATACAAGGAAGCGCAGGGCTCTGCAATTGAAATAGCTCTTGATGTGACTAATTATAGTGGCCTAAAGAACTGTGTTCAGTTCTGCTTCTTTCCAATATCCCTTTGAAATAACAGTAAATAAAAAAATCTACATAGACAAATTAAACAAGAGAGAAAACATTAGCAGATGAAACATTGTGACAAAATTGTATAGGATGAAAAGCAGATGAATGAATAAATGATTTTGCCAAGCAGGGAAAGTTAAAATAGGAATGTCTGGATGGAAAAACCAAGCTGATTCAGGCTGCAAACCTCTAGAAATACTCATGAATTTGAGACACTATATATTATGAAGCCTGTGGTAATGGATAGGGCAAAAAACAAAGAAGGAGACTGTTGAAAGTCTCTATGAGGAAAAATTCTATTCCCTAAATCCTCTATTAGACTGGGAAACCAGACTTCTACCCTGGTAAGAGATTGCAAGCTTATTTTTTAGAGCAGTGATTTTAAAATGTGTGGTCCCGAAATTAGCAGGTCAGCATCACTTGGGAACTTCTTAGAAATGCAAAATCACAGCCACCCCACTCACACCCCAAAACTACTGATTAGAACCTCTGGGAGAGAGACCCAGAAATCTGTGCTTTCACTAGCCCTGCTGTGTGCCCTGATGAACACTCAGTGTTGGGACCACTTAGGGACAAGTCACAGTAAAGTCAGAGATAATGCACAGTTAAGCAGATTGGAAAAGCGTCCTCTGAAAAATGCAACCACAAGAACAGGGCAAAATCGTTGTTACTTGAGGGTTCCCCAACAAAATGTCTGGGTTCTCACCATTGGCTTACAAGGAGGCCCTCTAGTCAACATGCTCACATACAGAACTCCCAAAGAGCTTCTTAGCACTAACCTCTCAAGCAAAAACAAACATTCAATAAAGATAACGGAGAACTCTTTAAGAAATTAAAAATCTTACAGCTGAAAAAAAAACAGTCTAAGTAATATTAATGTTAAACATAGGCTTATAGAATTGAGGAACTCTCCCAGAAAATAGAACACAGAGATAGGAAATAGAAATAAGAGAGTATAAAAAATACAACATACATTTAATGGGACTTGCAGAAGGAAAAAGAAAGAGAAAAAGAGAGGAGAACATTAACAAATAAATATGAAAGTTTTCAAAGCTGATTGAAAAGGAATTTACCAAGTTCTCCAGGAGAGTTAAAAAAAAAAAAGCACAGGATAAAGAAATTCTAACATACCAGGATAGAATTACCTATGATTTTCCTAGGAAAATATATAGATCGCATACAAAGAAGCAGGAATCAGAGTGACACCATTTTTCTAAATAGCCACCCTGGAAACTACAGGATAATGAGAAAAGTCTGAGGTAAAAACATTTTGGGGTGAGAATTCTATACCTAACCAAACTAACTTTTCAAATAAGTAAGTTGTCAGTGCTTCCTCAGGAAGTAACTGAAAAGTGTACACGTCTAAGACACAGAAGCAATCAAGAAAACACAAGCCACAAGGTCCTGGAAACATGGATCGTAAACTGAGAGAGGTGCCAGACGAATGTGATGGAACTTACTGGATGACAGCTGTGAGGCAGGCCTGGAAAGCAACCTCTCAAATTGGAGCAGGCCAGCTGAGGCTGCAGAATGGATACTCCAAATAAACCCTGAAGCAGCAGCAATAAATATGGAGCTTTTGTGGGAAAAATTCTGGAGAAAACAGGCACATGAACATAGACAAAGTAACTCCATTAGAAGTAGGAAGCTGTATAAGGAGGGAAATGAAATCACAATCACTTGATTTGATTTTCATTATATTGACAATTTGAATATTGACAATTGATTCAAGCAACAATTGTGATATAAAATTATATATTGGGAAAATGGGAGAAGTAAATGTGTGTGTGGAGGGGTCAAGTATAAGAATGTGAATCTTCATTTTGTGTAGGAAATGAACGTCTAAAATTTGTGAAATAGTTTTCTAAGCATGTTGTTTAGAAATCTGGAGATAAATATCCAAATAAACAGATGGGAGTTGAAAATGATTGCTTTTGGAGAATGGAATTTTTGAGTGAGGAGAGTGAGAGCATTTTTAAAAAATTATACTTAGTACTACTGCTAATTATTAACTATTTTTATAGTTTATTGATATTTAATTATTTTGATACAAATAACATTCTATTTTAAGCCATGGATTTGAGGTCCCCTGACCCCTAATCCTAATTCTACTATGTTCTAGCTATGTGACCTTGAACAGTTCATTAATCTCTCTTACCTAAGCAAAGAATTTCTCTCTTTATCATCTCAGTTTGTCTCTCCCTCAAAACCCTCTTCCTTGACACCCTCTAATACTGGAGGTCTTCTGTTAGTTTCTCTCACAAAAACTTGTTCTTCTGAGCATTCATCACAATTTTTAATGAGAAAACTATTCATGTAATAGCTGCCTCCCCCAGGAGATGGTAGAGTCCATAAAGGGACTTGGGTCTTCGTTTGTTAAGCGTTACTTCCTCAGTGCCCAGCAGAGAATAAAGGGATGAAAGAATTTGTCTACATCCCAGCTCATCCTGAGAAGTATCTTCCTACATCAAAAATGGCAGTTTTCTCCTTAAAGTGGAATTAAGTGCTCCCTCTGACCTCTCCTGTTATTAATGGTTAGAATTCACAGAGGTCCAAGACAAGGTCTTGAAAGAGCAGAGGGCCGAATCTTCCCTCCACTCTAGGGAGGTTCAAAATCTCCTGCACACTCATTAACTATTTTTTAAGTTCTCAAATAAGGATCATTAAGTCTAGAAGTGTTTCTTCCTTGAAATTTAATCTTGTAGATGCCTTTCATCATCTTTCCACTTCTCAAAACAAGAAAGTTCAAGGGAGGTGGGGTGTGGTGGGGGAGGTGGGCTGAGCAGTGGGGGAGGTAGAGGGTAGTGAGAGGTGGTGGAGAGGATTGGGGATCAGGAGTGGGAGTAGGTTGGGGTAGGGGGGCAGCGGGGAGTGGTGGGGCCTCCTTCCTGGGCTCTGACTCACCCAGGGCTCTGCATGCTCTGTGGAAGCTTCCTGGGCCTGTTGGCGGGGGTCGGGGGGCAAGAGACTCTCACCCAGAACTGCTGATTCAAGAGATGCATGCTTGGCTTTAGGCCTTGTGTCACCTTGAGAGGGTCATCCCTCCATCTGTGGAGTAGACATAGAAACCAAAACTGCTTTATCTACATCTCAGGTGGTTGTAGAATTGAGTGAAATAATAAATGTTTACTGAGTTAATGGGTGGATTGAAGGTCCAGTTATGTGTGGGGAGCTGGGAGTCATTCCTTCTAGTCCTGGAGGTCCATGTCTGTTGGGGAATACGGGTCAAGGGATCATTAACCTAGACTTGTTTTTGCTTGGAGGTGTTATTGACCTCATCTGCCTGTCGTTTTCCTCCACCTCCCCCAAGTGAGTGTGAGCATCTGAAGTGGTGTTGGGAGGAGGGGTCTTGGGCAGAACAGAAATATCCAGGATCTTGTGCCTCTGCCAGGCAGCAGCTCTCACAATGGTGAATGAGTAATTCCCCTCCTGCATCCACTTTCTATTTTCTCTCTCCTCCCATTGCCCACAAAGTCCAAATGAAAACCCACATTCCTGGGGACCGATTCCCATCAGAAAAGCTGCAGTCCTGGGCATGGCTGAGGAATGGCTATAAAAACAGACAGGTACCACTGATAAACAGCAAAAGGCAAACATAATCAAGACCGTGGGGATTTTGCAGGTCTCTGCGACACTTTGCACCGAGCTGCTGCAAATCAAGCTAATATGAATCACCCCAGCCTATCTCCCTGCAGCTGGTAGGAGACTGCAGTGTGCCTCAGGGGACAGCCCTCAGGGTAGAGGAGATACTGACTGGGTCTCTGCAACAGGTGCAGGAGGCCTGTGGGGAGACAGGCTGTTAGGGTGGCAGCCTGCAGGATCCTGCTGGGAGACAGCATTTTAGGGAAGGAGATTATCCAGGATATGTGGCCCAATGGGGCCTCCAGTGCTGTGACCTGCAGGGAGAATTTCTAATAGAGGAAAATGCATGAGGTATGCTGTGGGCCTTGGGACCTGTCAGCTTCACAGTTACCATCTGGGTGCTGTGATAAGGTCCAGGACAGGTGTCCCACTTAAGAAGAACCATTTAGTCCTGATGAATATTATGCAATTTTCAGGGTGAACTTGCCACTTCCCTTTTCTAGAATCAGTCTGGATCTCTGCCCACTGTCACTCTCAGATCACTCAAGGATGTCTCTCCTTTTCCTGACCACAGTACAGCATGGCTTGGGAGGAAAAACAAACAAACAAACAAACCTGGAATCCAGTCCTTCCTCTGCTACTAATTGACTTGGCAACCTGGAGAAAGCTGGTCCTCATACCTGTGTGGAGCTCAGGTGTCTAACCTGAGGGTTCCCTGTACCTTCTTGTCACAGTCTGTCCATGGCTATCCCTCACACTCTCAGTATGGATAATCTTACCTCATATTTTAGATTTTAATATAATTTCTTCAAAACTCCTTTTCTACACCCTTATATGTACTTGGGAGAATATGCATTCTCCTAGCATATTGTAGATTTGCCTTGTCACACTTACTGCAATTTTAATGAACTCATGCCTTATGGCTGATCCCTGCTTGTCTGCAGTCTCTGTATTCAGGACTGGCACTGCTGCCTGCCCATTGCCAATACACTCCACAAATGTGCATGAATGAAAAAATGCCAGCAAATATCTTCTGAGCACAACTAAAGTGTTTCCCACTGTACTCGCTACCAGCAACATAGTGAACAGGATACAATCCCCGCCCTTAAGGACTTCTAATAACATTTGTGACAGACTAAAAGTAAACCAGCAACCAGCCTGCCGGTGCCATGTGGGTGAGATCACAGTGCCTTGGGACACTTCAGGGGGAAATGTGAGCTATTTCTGGAGATGAGGAAAGGTTTATGGCATGAATTCATAATTGCATTATAACTCCTACAGAATAAGTACATTAGAGCAATACCGTGTGAGCACAAAACCCTGGTGATACAGACTAGACAGAAATGCATTCGTAAGCATTTCTTTACATGAGCGACCTCTAGTTTGGTAAGTGTTCAAACAGCTATGTGTGGAACTACTGGAGTCATCGATTCAAGTGGCTTTAGTATTTTCCAACTTTTTTCATTTGCTTCAACATTCTGTAAGTTATATACCTATTTATTTTTGTGTCACTCTGTGTCTTTATTTTCCTATTTTTTCACGCTCAGGAGCATCATCATCATCACAGACGACCACGCTAAAGAGTAAATGACAGACAAAATGCGGGTTCATGAATGACTGGCGAACACACCGAGTTACTGCAAGTCCTTGAAGAGTCGGTATTTCATCCTCCTTTACAAATAGAAATGTGAGTCTCAGCGGGTCCTTGCCCACATCTTGGAAATGATCTTGGCATTCTCTCCACCTCTCCAGGGCTCTTGGTGCTCTTTCTGAGCAGGCTGCCCCTCTCTCAGCCATCTCCCCACGGTGTGGAACCCAAACGTTCATTTGCGGCAGTCCTCTTCACCCCCCCTCAGCTCCTAAAGACCAAACACAAAGGATCTTCCAGGTCTCAGCTGAGAGCTCCTCGGCAGGAACTTTAAGCCTAACCTGTGTCTGAAACAGAATTCATTCCTAATCCGAACTGTTATTCATTGATTGGATTTAGGACTAAGACTGTTGAGGCTCTATTGTGTGCCAGAAACTGTGCTGGAAAGTTGAAATGACAAAGATTAAACAATTTTTTTTTCTGTTCTTTTCTCAAGTCTGGAGAATGGGGACAGATATGTCATCACGTAGGGTGACACACAGAACCAAGGCATGGACTGTAAGAGCAGCCAGGAGCAGGTGGCCAGTTCCATCTCGGAGAACAGGGAAGGCTTCTCGTAGAAGAAAGCATGGAAGGCATCTCAGGGGAAAGAGGCCTCACACATGGTAGATATTTGTAGACAACAAATAATGGACAAATTTGCAGTCCTAGAGAACAAAGACGTGGTGTGGTAGAAACCTGGCCTAGATTTGATAGGGCTATAGGCCTGGAAAGGTAGGTTATGGCCGGCTTATTATGACCCTCATCTGCTAAGCTAGGAGTCTGGGCTTAAACTAAATGAGGAGGTTGACATAGAGAAGAGTGCGGGGCACATCAAAAGATCCAGCCTGGGCTGCTGGGGGAACGCAGATGCCATTAGCCCCAATAGTGAAATGAGGAGGAGGAGAAGGTTTGAGAATCTGGTTTACTGCACATGGAGTTTTAAAGGCCTGTGGGATATTCAGGTAGACATGTTTAATTGGTAGCTGGGCTAAAGATCTAAATTTGATGGACACCTGTACAAAACCTTGAATGGAAGTCATGGGAATAGAGAGATCACCCAGAGGGTGTACAAATGTTAAGAGAGTCAATGATGAAACGTCAACAGCCTGGACATTAACGCAGTCAGAGAAATGGAGAGGAGCAGACAAAGGCATAGTAACTGAGCAGAAGGAGAAGCAGAAGACAGTGGTGCCCTGGTTGTCAGGACTAAGAGGCACTGTAAGGAAGGGGTAACCCACTCTGCCAGTCTTTCAAGGAAATCAAGTTGAAGAACGAATGAGAATGGCAACAGTAGGATATGCTTGACCAGGGTCACAGTGGAAGATGATTGGCACTAGGCTGAAAATTAAGACAGAGACATACTTTCAAGAAGTTTAGCTCTGAAACAAGTGAATGGGGGGTGTGAGCAAATCACTGAGGGCTAGGGGGCGTGGAGATGAGGTCTAATCCTATTCATCCTGAATTAATGATGCTAAGCCAGTTCAAAGATTTTCCGATTTACCTGCCCTGGCAGCTCTCAGTCTATGATATTCTGTTAAACCAGCCCAAGTAGACTAAGACAAAAGGGCCTCACTAAAAGAATAGGTATTAGTCATTTTCCTTTGCCTTGTCCCTGGATCTGAACTGAGAAGCTGTAATTGTTTAAAACATTCTGACTCATCTACAAGATTGTTTCAACGTATGTGCCAAAAGATCAACATTGCTTATCCCAGACCTTTACTTGGTTTGCTCCAGGAAGTGTGAAATGATCTTTCTTACGATACTGAAACACCCGTGCACACACACACCCCAAATTAGATACCTTGACCTCTCAGGAGCTACTCTTCTGCTGCAGGACTGGACATACCCAACGAGACTCTTTCTACCTTTCACATCAGCCCAGACACAGCCTGAACTCAGAGAAAACTACTTATCTAGTTTATTCACGGTCAAAGTCTTCCTTCTCCCTGGTGAGCCCCCAACCACCAGTCCTGCTGCCGTCCTTCCCCTCTCCCTCTGAAGGTTGAAGGGGTAAAGACCAACTCGGGGGAAGGTAATAGAGTGACAGCACCTCATAAAAGGGAAATGTGAGGATCTGGGCAAATCACTGTCTGCCACATTATGTGGTTCTGTCAATATGGTGAAGAAGAGGAATGTGCACCGTATGAACTCAATTTGCTCCACTGCTTTTGACTTAAGGAAATATTCCAATTCTTCCTCTGCCTTTTGTGCCCCCAAGAAAGCCCAATGGCTGCGGCTCTCTGCCACCTGCGTACTAATTTAGTTGTTGAGCAGGGAGCCCTAGTTCTGACAGGTGGGCCCTCTGACAGGGAGAGAATGGATATCAGGGTCTATGGCCTTTGGGCCCAAGCCCAGGCTGATTTCATTTCAGATTAAGAGGCACCAAAATGCAGCAATCGATAACTCAGCTCTTTTGTTTGCTTGTTTTTACCAAGTCCCCAAAGAGATTAGATCTGATTTTGCAGACCTTTAGCAAATTTAATTGTTTTTTATTCACAGTTGCTCAATACAACTCCTTAGAAACTGAGAGCAGAGAAATTCTCTCCCTGCATACTGGGTTACTTTAAGATAAAACGCTCTAGCTCCTCAGGTGTGCCGAGGAGCACAGGATCACACCAGCACAGAGATGTGTTTGCCTCCCACGGCCCTTCATTTGCTCACCACCGCCCCTCCCACCACCATCCTGGAACAGGATTCTGCCCTCCTTACTGATAGGACCAACAAAGAAGCATGTAGAAATGAAATCAAGAATTCTCAGTTCCCAGAATTTATCCTGACACCCCAATTATGGCCACTAGTTATATTTGGGAAGATTGAGGAGGGGAAGATTTCTGCAGGGAAAGATGACCTCTTGTTCAAACAGGGTCCTTCCTGGGATCACGAGGGAGGAGTCTGTAGGACTCACAAGCCGTCAGTGACTGCTTCCCACAGGGTGAGACGAGGATAGCAGTTCCATATAATTTTATCATTCCTTCCAGGAACTTTCTGAAAAAACCATTAAATCATCAATAAAACACTTGGAAGGACAGCTTATACTCCAAGACTCTTTTTATCCAACCATCCTGATTACATCATGACTCTTATGTATGCTAGTCAGCCCCTCCTTAGCTCTTACATAGAAAGACCCAAGTGAAATCAGTTTTGGATATCTCAAAAGGTAGCCTTAATTTGCCATTTTCCCTCAGAGACACTACGAAGATTATGTAGAGATGATGAACTCCTTGCCCCAGGAAGCAAAAATTCATCTTGCCTTTTTAACTGATGGTTTTGGTGACTTTAGAGGGGAGCTAGTATTTGAGCCAGTATTTATTAAAGGAAAAAGACAACAGAACCAAAATGGCGTCACTTGTGCTAAGTCCTGTGTCAGCAAACCAAGACTTAATATCTTACAAACCAAGATTTAGTCTAATTGCAGTTTCAGCCTCTTTCAGAAATGTGACCTTTAGTCAATCTAGAATTACCTGATAAGCACTGATCATCTCCATGATAGACCTTCACATTTCCCCAAAAAGGTGACCTTGCCTGAAACAATCCACTTTTCTTAGAAACTTCCTTTTCCTCCCCTTCTGCCCACAAAAGCCTTCCATTTTGTACAGCTCCTAGGAGCTCCTTTCTGTTAGGTAGCTGGGATGTTTCCCCATTACTGAATCATTGAATAAAGCCACCTATATCTTCAAATTTACTCAGATGAATTTTTTTTTAAATGGATTTGGTGGCAATGGTGGGATCTGAGGCACACTTCTAACTACATTCAGGAAAAATAAGAAACACAGGTGTGATACCTGTGAGCCCTTTGGAATTCTCTTTCTTGCCAATTCCAAGGACTTATGGCTAAGTTTCTCTCAGTTCTGAGCTGTGCTCTTTATATCAAGTCCCCAGTCTAATTGACTTATTAACTTTCCAGTCAGTTCCATGTTGGGAACTCCTGGTAATTCAGGCTACATTTTTCATTTAATTTGTGGAAACTCCAAACCTTGCTCCTGTCCCAGAAACCACATAGGAACTGTTAGTGGTAGTTCACAGTTCCTCGTTTATGCGGAGTCCCCGGTCTTCAGTCCCCATTTGTTGAGGTCTTCTGGTTCAATCCTTCCCCAATCCAGGGTTCCAAAGGAATTGCTGGTGCTGTGCATAGGGTCTTCTCTTAGCAATGACACAGTAACTTCTCTTGGATATCACTGATACATTAAGGTGCAAATGTTTGTTGCCTTATTTTGGGTAGTAAAAGGCTATTGCTAATGGT
Source organism: Manis pentadactyla (assembly GCF_030020395.1). NCBI lineage: Eukaryota > Metazoa > Chordata > Mammalia > Pholidota > Manidae > Manis > Manis pentadactyla. Next base: position 16,493,136 of record NC_080031.1, on the reverse strand, counting down.
AATTTCAGAAGCAGCCACAAAATTGGTCAGCACAGGTTGAACATTTAAAAGAAGTTAGAGTGGTTGTCACCTAACCCAAAGACTCTGTGTTAGAACAAGTTGGCCATGGAATTCATTAGACAGACACTAGGGCAACTGTCAACCTCAAGAAAATTTTTGCATAATAAGGTACATAGTAAAACACCACACAATTCCCAGCCAAGCAGCACACCCCTATTAGGTATTAGTTTAGTTCTGAGAGACTCAAAGACATAATTAATTTTTTAAAATAAATAATAATAAAAACAGATCCATAAAATCCGAAGAGCAAAGCATGCCACCTTCTAGCACACCTGTTTGTCTTTTTGAAGAATTATGGTCTTGGGAGCCATAAATATCTATAAAAATGGCAAAATCTTCTAAAGACAACCTAGAATTACAATGGCCATTATAAGCAATGTTCCAATTAGACAAAATCAGTCATTTAAAAAGTATATTTGAAAATAAGTGCTCCTGAATTAAACAAACAGAATGGGATGCCTATTTTAATTGGCATGTAGAAACTTCCAAAAGGCCTCAAGATTCCAATATAACTTAATTTTAAAGTTTCAATGCAAAGGCTAATGAAAAATTTGACACAAAAGGTATTTTAAAAAGACCACCTAGGCCTCCCCCACTTCACCTTCCTAGTGGTCCATCATCAAAATACTAGCCCAGAAATCAATGTCTCATTTGTATTTACTGGAAAAAGATTGTCCTCAAAGGTTTTGTGTGAATATTTCAACACCACCTTAAATGTCCCCATATCTGACTTTGAGGAAAGGCCTCCATGTCAACCTCTCGCTGAGTTGATGAAACGCTGAGGGATTTTTTGGTAAATGGTTATACCATGTCCTTAAGTACTCAGGGGAAGTACAATTATTCAAAGCCTGGGAAAAAAAAATTTTCTTTAGGTCCACTCCCCTAAAGTGAATGTACCCAGAGGGAAAGAAATCTTGTGAATCTTTGTGAAAGGTTTCAGTAAAACATTCCAAAGGAAAACAGCTCTAAATCCAAACATAGAGACCTTTGGACTTCTGTCTTGGAAATTTTCTCCCTGATCAGAAGCAGCAGCAGAAGAGGAGGGAGAAGGGGGAGGGGGAGGGGAGGAATAAAGAAAATTGAGGATAATGCAGTTAGACAGCAGATGGGTAGATCAACTGTGATGTTATTTAAGATGCAACACCATTCTTTGAGTTGAGAAATTGAAAGTAACTGTCCTTACCTTACAAATCTTTGCAAAAGCTAGAAACAACTTTAGAGGCAGTTCAACGTACACCTATTCTTTTTTACCAATTCCAAATCCTCACTTACTTATTTTGAAAGGCCTGTAAATATTGGTCTTCTTGGAGAAACTTCCATTCTTTCTCTGTGCCTTTGAGACATAAACTTTAGCTCTTATCTAGGCCATTTCTTTAAAGTACAAACACAGGGAGGTAAATGTTACCAGAAGAAGGAAGGGGAAATTTTGATATGAAACTTAAGTGGATGAAAAATCTTTTAAGTGTCTTCTCCACAAATATTAGTAAAAAGTATTATCCATATGTGCAGGCAGCCTTAAATTATTTCATCTACCAGGAAACCAACTGAAATCAAACTTCTATAACTAGTGAATTTTGTATTATTATGTCTGATTCATGGCTAAAATCTTAAAACAAAAGTATAAGGTCTCTGTGCCTGTCAGTATGTTTATGTATGTCTATATTTATATGAACTGTAAATGTGTGATATTCTGTACCTCTAGATGGTATTAATAAAATTAATTTGCAAAAGAGCTCTATTTAATTGGCTTCAAGGGAACTACATGCTTATATGAATTAAAGATTCTTAAAACTCAAAAATATAATAGAAGCTAACCCAAATGCTTTTCAAGTTCATGTGATCCAAGATAATCTTTGGTAAATAGAAGCTAATTTAAATTTGCCTGATTGACTAAAATAGACACATCTTCAGAATTATTAACATAAAAAATAATGCAGACATACAACTTAATTCTACTCAGGTTTATTAGTCAAATAAGTTTATGTTACCTTTGTTACACAATTTGTCAGCAAGAAAAAAACTTGGAATAATGGTTGACTTTGTCAAATGTCTTGTGAAGCTTTTGGGTAATTTTAATATGATTTTTGAGAACAAGTGAATTAAATAGATGTAAAGAGGATAAAAGTTTTTTAAAAATTTTATTTTGGTATCATTAATCTACAATTACATGAAGGACATTATGTTTACTAGGCTCCCCCCTTCACCAAGGCCCCCCTACATCCCCGTTCACAGTCACTGTCCATCTACATAGTAAGATGCTATAAAATCACTACTTGTCTTCTCTGTGTTGCACAGCCCTCCCCGTGCCCCCCCCCCCACACTATACATGTTAATTGTAATGCCCGCTTTCTTTTTTTCCCGCCCTTATACCTCCCTTCCCACCCATCCTCCCCAGTCCCTTTCCCTTTGGTAACTGTTAGTCCATTCTTGGGTTCTGTGCCTCTGCTGCTGTTTTGTTCCTTCAGTTTTCTTTTGTTCTTATACTCGACATATGAGGGAAATCATTTGGTAATTGTCTTTCTCTGCCTGGCTTATTTCACTGAGCATAATACCCTCTAGCTCCATCCATGTTGTTGCGAATGGTAGGATCTGTTTTTTTCTTATGGCTGAATAGTATTCCATTGTGTATATGTACCACATCTTCTTTATCCATTCATCTACTGATGGACATTTAGGTTGCTTCCATATCTTGGCTATTGTAAATAGTGCAGTGATAAACACAGGGGTGCATCTGTCTTTTACAAACTGGAGTGCTGAATTCTTGGGGTAAATTCCTAGAAGTGGAATTCCTGGGTCAAATGGTATTTCTATTTTGAGCATTTTGAGGAACCTCCATACTGCTTTCCACAATGGTTGAACTAATTTGCATTCCCACCAGCAGTGTAGGAGGGTTCCCCTTTCTTCACAACCTCGCCAACATTTGTTGTTGTTTGTCTTTTCGATGATAGCGATCCTTACTGGTGTGAGGTGATATCTCATTGTGGTTTTAATTTGCATTTCCCTGATGATTAGCAATGTGGAGCATCTTTTCATGTGTCTGTTGGCCATCTGGATTTCTTCTTTGGAAAACTGTCTATTCAGCTCCCCTGTCCATTTTTTAATTGGATTATTTGCTTTTTGTTTGTTGAGGTGTGTGAGCTCTTTATATATTTTGGATGTCAACCCTTTATCAGATCTATCATTTATGAATATATTCTCCCATACTGTAGGCTACCTTTTTGTTCTATTGATGGTGTCCTTTCCTGTACAGAAGCTTTTCAGCTTGATATAGTCCCATTTGTTCATTTTTGCTTTTGTTTCCCTTGTCTGGGGAGATATGTTCAAGAAGAGGTCACTCATGTTTATGTCTAAGAGATTTTTGCCTGTGTTTTTTTATAAGAGTTTTATGGTTTCATGACTTACTTTCAAGTCTTTGATCCATTTCAAATTTACTTTTGTGTATGGGGTTAAACAGTGATCCAGTTTCATTCTCTTACATGTAGCTGTCCAGTTTTGCCAGCACCATCTGTTGAAGAGACTGTCATTTTCCCCATTGTATGTCCATGGTCCCTTTATCGAATATTAGTTGACCATATATGTTTGGGTTAATGTTTGGAGTCTCTATTCTGTTCCACTGGTCTGTGGCTCTGTTCTTGTGCCAGTACCAAATTGTCTTGATTACTGTGGCTTTGTAGTAGAGTGTGAAGTTGGGGAGTGATATCCCCCTCACTTTATTCTTCCTTCTCAGGATTGCTTTAGCTATTCGGGGTCTTTGGTGTTTCCATATGAATTTTTGAACTATTTGTTCCAGTTCATTGAAGAATGCTGTTGGTAATTTGATAGGGATTGCATCGAATCTGTATATTGCTTTGGGCAGGATGGCCATTTTGACGATATTAATTCTTCCTAGCCAGGAGCATGGGATGAGTTTCCATTTGTTAGTGACAAGAGGATAAAAGTTTTCAGGTGAACTTCTTAAATAGCATTCCTCCCACCCATTCTTTTTCATAATCTGAACCTTAAAGTTTTACTAAGTCAAACTAAATGATGAATAACCATTAAATATTTAGATCATTTCCAAATAAGATAAAATACTGAAATGTTAATTACTAAACACAGGTTTATTCACTTGTGGGCAAAAATGCAGTATTTCCAGTATCTCTCCCCTGGCCTTAGTGCATCTCCATATCAATAGGTGTTTCCAAGGGGTGGAGAGAAGCAGTCTTCATATCAATAGGTAATTACAAGGGCGTCAGGGGTGGTTATCTGGATCAGAGAGGTTGGGTAGGGTCCTCTTTATCCTGCTCAGAGTCGCAGGAGACATGGAAGAGCAGAAGTGGACCACTGCTTATAAGCAATAAATGGGTTTCTCCCACTTTATTTCTCCCTTTGACTGATTTGTCTTTCAAAGGTATTTTGCCCAGGATTTTCCCCTAGAGTTACACCACTTTTGGCTTCTTTTCACAGAGGAATTACAGATACTTTGAGTCTGTTAGAAAATACATTTTGTGACCCACAGAAAAAAAATCTACTATGAGAAGGCATTTGTTTCTAAAAATTATAAAAAGTAATTATAAATTTGTCAAGAAACAGAATGCTAATTTAAAGGTTCATAATCATTTATTTCTTTCATTTAAAATTATATTTTTTTAGGGTTAAAAATTCTAATATACATACTGAAAGTTACTAGGAAGGATGTTGGCAACATTCCACATACAAGGAAAATAGAATGTATGTTTGTTTTGAGGAAAAGAGAAATGGAGATTCATTTATTAAGGAAAAGAAAGTGATTTTGTCCTAAATTGAGACTGGTTATTTTAGAATGGGAAAGAGAAAAAAAAAAAGACAAAATCAGAGAAGATTTGTGGAAAAGGAATCTTGGGAAGCTAATTTTATGCATGGTCAAGCTGGCTAAAATTGGAATGAATTTATGTAAGTAAAAAAATATGATGAGTTTTACTATCAAAAGCACACTGGTGAAAATTAGAATTGGTTTTCTCTATGTTAAAAGGACAATATTTTATTGGACTTTGGGCCTGAGTTTGGTAACAGATTGTGAAGTTTATTTACCTTTTAAGTAATATGTTTAAAAAACTAAGATTTTGTGTCTTACCAAAATAATCTATTGTACTTTCTGTTATCTTTGTCATCAGGTCTTTGACTACTTAAGAAACTGAATATTCTCTATTAAAAGAGATACTTTTTTTTCCAACTACTAAACTTTCTGTATTTGCCTGTGAAGTCTTTGTCGCTATGGTTAAATGAATAACAACTATTGTTTCATAGTGACCTACGATCCTATTTGACTAAGTGTTTTTTGACATTTTGGTATTTTTACAAACTTCGCAACATCAGCTTCTAAATTAATCGTTTTGACCTCAAACTCATTTTGGGATAGGTGAAAAAGCCCTGAAACATCTCAAAATGTTTGTTCTCTCTCCATAAGAGATGTTAAACTAATTAGGCATATTTGATAATGTTAAATTACACAGGCAGCCTTGTCAAATAAGAAGCAATACTAAGCCTCCTTTATATTGCATTTGTATAGGTATGTAAGTGCTCCAGAAATTGCATGACATTCCTCCAGGCTGATATGCCTGGTATAATGTTATCGTCAGATTTTCAGTTATCACGTAAAAATATTGTGTGTCACAGAGGCAACCGAATTTCCTTGTCAATCCCAATTTAATGAACTCTCATTGAATCTTTAGCAATGGGCATTTTAAGAGTCTTTTTTCATTTAGAGATGGTTTTGTTTATTGTCATTTATCATTTTACTCATATTCTTTTCCAAAAATGTTACTGAAAATGCGTATCATCTTCAAGAAGATTCATAGAAAGTACTTTGACAAGTGTATGCTTCTGATAACTTCAAGATCATAGAACTGAACTGGGTAAGAGTTTCCAGAAGGAATGGGAATATTAGATTCAAGCAGAACTACTGAATGAACTAAGGAGAATGATTACAATTCTTTATGAGTTTTTGTTTGAAATAGTGGTGGGTCTTTAATATTTTGTTTTTCTAGATTTTAAGGAGACCTTTTCTCAAGCTGCCTGTGACTTGTAGCAATTTGGTAAAGTATACCTATGTAAACAATGATGAAGCATTTACTTTCCCTCCCTACCTGAATCCTTCAGAATTCAGAAACCCTTGAGTATTCTTTTCATGACAAAATGATCGTTACTTGCCTAAGTTTAATAAGAGTCTGTTCTCCTTGTAATAAGACAACTGGACACATTGGCTATATTAGCAAGGCTTTGTTTGACTGGACTGTACTATTTGGGATAGATTTGCAAAGACTCAGACATGATCAGACAGCTTTAAGGAATTGCTTGTAAAGATTGGCCTAGTACCTTGCTTCTAGTGTTCCTGGAAGTCTTACCGGGTGAGTAAGGGAAGTCACTGCCTGGCAGGCCCAGGAATCTCTGGATATTTGGGGGGACCTCAAGAAGAAGAATTCACTCCAACAACAGTTACTGCAGGTAAAATCTAATGGCAAGCCTTTTATTTTATTTTATTTATAGAGACTTTTAAGAGTTCATTCTGAGATTCATTATGAAATGTTCCAGCAAAGTAGTCTTTAAAAAGAACTTATATGGCCAATCACTGTTCTTGCTTCACTTATGTGAATAGTCAGGACAAACTTAATGCAAATAAATCAGTTTTATTGTGATTATCATTGGTAAAAAAGAAAAAAATAATTGGAGGTAATTATAGAGAGAAAATTACATTTGTACATTTATGGGTATTAGATTCTAGTCCTGTTAATTGTCTTTGAGGTTCTATTATGTATATGTAATCTGGACAGGGTCCTGAATTCTTCTAGTTGCCTCAAGTATCTGGCTATGATTCCACAAACTGATGTTTCCAATTGCTTCCCACCCTTCTGATTTGGAATCATTAAGAACAAAGACTGAATCTCCTTAGAAGGGACTATATCAGGTCCTCCTCCTTCTACAGATGGCACTCAGATTTCAGACACCTGAACCTTAGGTATACAACTTGAAGTTCAGAAAGTCACTTCTTGACATCTGGTCCTGGAAAGATGTTGGAGACATCTGAATAAAATTGATGAGAAAGAGAATTAACTGACATCTATGTAGATTGCTTCTACCCAAGATGCCAGGTCAAGACTTTCCACTTTAACTAAACAGAAAACTCTTTCTTCTTTTCTTTCTTTCCGTTACTCTGTCATTAGCCTAGAAAGGTAACACCATCATCTCCATCTCCCAGGCCATTGCTAAGGGGGTAGCCTTTCAGACTGCTACATTTGTCATCAAGAACTGTGATTTGTCCATTAATATTGCCACCTTATGAATGTTCTTTACCTCGACAGGATCTATCTTTGTCTGTGGTAATGGTCATTTTCTTTGAGCCTCCGAATGCCTACATGGCTGGCACATAACTGGGCAGTGCCTCTTAGGCTATCTAACTGTGCTCCTAACTGTTCACAAACAAACTGAGACACCTCATTGGGCATCTCCCCTGAATGGACATCACTGAGTTAGAAAATACCTATCAGGAAGTATTCATGATTCAGGATTTGCTTCCTGTGACAATTCTCTACTTCCCTGGTTAGGAGTGAATACAAATCAGGCTGTGATCAGGAATCTCTCCTTAACTCTTAAAGTTTTTGCACAATCTACTGCTGAAGCAATAGCTGCCCAGCAAAGATCCCTGGACTCTCTGGCCAAAGTTGTTCTTGATTGTAGTCTTTATTTTCTTTTAACTGAGCAAAGAGGTATCTGCAGGTAATCAGCAGGTAGATTTTACCTGCAATACACCACTTGCTGCACCTGGATCAACACTTCTAAGGAAGTTGAAACCCACCTACATGAGCTCATTGAGCAAGCCAGTTGGCTTAAGAAAGTGAATCCTTCAATGGAATCTTTCTTCGCTTAATGGACTTTGACTCGTTTTGGTCTTGCAGACCATGGCTCCGAGGTACACTCCAGACATTGGGAATTATCCTGCTTATAATCATCACAGTAGTCTTCTTGGTATTCTTATTCTTTCAAAAGCTTTAAATGCATGTTTGTAGACGTTAACCACCAAGCAAATGGTCTCCTTAAGACTGGAATGGCAGAAAAGGAATGAAGAGAATGACTGACTTAAAAATTGTGAATATGAAATTATAACCGGTGAATGCCACACAAAGGATCGACAAAATGCACGAACTGCCACATGGTAGCTGAGAGGGGCACTTAAGTTTTGATTGCATCTGTCAGTGAAACTAAAAAACTGTAGTTTTAGTGATTTTTGAGGGGAGCTAGTGTTTGACCCTAGCTTCTATTAGAGAAAAAGACACAACAGATGCAAAATGGAGTCACTTGTACTAAGCAGACCAAAGTCACTTGTTTTGTCAGCACACCAAAACCTAATACTTGACCTCTCTGCAGTTTCAGCCTCTTCCAGGAATGTGACCTTTAACTCATCAATCTGGAATTACCTGCTCAGCCCTAGCTAGAGAGGTGATCTGCATGATAGACCCCCATAATTCCCCAAGGGAAGGTGATCCTGACTCAAACAATCCATCCTTTGTTAGAAACTTTCTTTTTCCTCCACTTCTGCCTCTAAAAGCCTTCCATTTTGTATAACTCCTTTCTGTTTGGTAGATGGGAGGTTGCCTGATTTATGATTCACTGAATAAAACCATTTAGATCTCCAAATTTACTCACCGGAATTCTGTTTTATTTTATTTTTTAACATTTCAGAGCTCCTTCCCCACTCAGATTTCTAAGTTTTCTTTGTCCTGTGGTAGGGTTTTAAATAGTGTTTTGGGAACCTTAACATCAAAAGGCTGTTACTGACTGAGACCCTTGACCCTGCCAGACTGCTTAGATTTGATGGTATATAACTCTCAACAAGAAGCTATAGGAAGTTGTTCGGAAGCCACAGCCTTGCATTGCACAAAACCTTGCACATGTGCTATTTCATTTAAATTATTTTTAACTCTCACCTACCAAACAGAAACGAAAAATCAAACCAAACCAAACAAACAACTCCCACGAGATATCAAATATCTCCACTTTAAAAATTAGAAAACTGAGTCCCAGAATGGCTTCCCCAAAGTGTGAAGGCAGCAAGGAGAAAATGAGATCTTCACTTTAGGCCTTTCCTGCCTCAGTGACCTTAACAACAAAGTGCACGTAAATCCAAGAAGATAAACAAATAAAGAATAGAAGGTTACAAAGTAAAACTATGTTATTGTAAACTAGGCAGTAAACTATCAGCTCCTTCTGAGGGAACTGTTTCTTCATAGTCCAATTAGGTCCTTCAGGCATTTATCTGTAATGACCTGAAGAAGTTGCATAACTCAGCCTGCCTGCCTGTTAAATGGGTCTAAGGGGTCTGTGCATCCCTGAGAAACGGAAAATCATGGTGGCAAAAACTTCACAGTACAGAGGCAGGCAGCCGTCTCGTGGACCTGGCCCAGCGCAGCCTGAGTGGCACCACCCTCCAAGCAGCCTCCGCCCAGGCCTGTATGCAAATAACTTGGCACAACACCAGGAGCCAAGTGTTTTCCCATCTGCTACTTTTCTTTTTCTTTCTTTCTTTACAGAAAAAAAAAAAAAAAGACAGACTTTCTTTTCACTCTGCATTAGTGCTCGATGTAATGGTGCAAAGCATTTTTCATTTATCATCATAATGCCAGTCAAAGGAACTCCTAATAACGTAAATGCAGGAGGAAAGCCATTAGGCTTTATTTGCATGGCAGCTTTAAGCGCATTCTCCACTCAGGGTGTGCAGTGAGCGCCCATGGGCAGGGCTACCTCCCTAACCAGCTGGCCAAGTAAACGCTACATCTAGCCTCTTCTGGGAGGAGCCTCAGGGAAATGGAAAGGTTCCCCTTGTAAAGACCTGAGCTGGAAATGAGACGGACTGTTGACTTCTGCAAAACTCCAAACTGTGCTCTATGACTCCCACCCTAGGTCAGAGGTAGAAATGGGCTACATTCTGACCAGCAATGGAGAAAGTACCAGATGCTTCCCTACCTGGAGGTAAGTTGATTTTGTTGACCTCCAGGCAACCTGCCATTTCTGTGTATTCTGAGCTGCTATCAGAAAGCATCCATGGTCCCCGGGCTACCGCGCTCTCCTGTCTGCTCAGCAATCTTCCTCCAGGGCAGGCATCAGGCGCTTTTAGTCTTTGTGCCCTGGAAGTACCTACTATGTTGCAAGTACCAAGAGAGGCTCCACGAAGAGTTGAGTGTCCAACGTGGACTCTCCATGAGGGGATGAACTGCACTTACAGAGATTCTAGCGGTCAGCATTCTACCTCTTTAAACAGATCAGCTTTATCCCAGCTAACTTCAAAACTCAAGGAACTCAGGTATCTTCGGATCTCAGTCTTTACTATAAGTGAATCTCCTCTCAGTTATCCTAGCAGAATAGAAAAAGCATGGACTATGCAGACAGTGAGAACTGAATGTAAATTCCTGACCTGACACCTATTTAGTAAATATGACCTCAGACAAACTTGTTTAACTTTCCTGAGGCTCCATTTGCCCATATGTCAAAAGGGAGCAATTATTCCTATCTCCTAGAGTTAGTGTAAGGAATACATGGAATGAGATAAGGCAGTACTTCTCAACTAGAATGTGCTTATAGATCATGAGAGGGTCTTGTTCAAATACAGATTCTGATACAAGAGGTCTGTGATGGGTCTGAGTGGCTACATTTCAAAAAATTTCCCAAGCAAAGAAAACGCTGCTGCTCCTGGAACCACATTTTGTGTAACAAAGATGTGGTGCTCCTAGGACAGTGCCTGGCATATAATAAATGCTCAGCAAACATGTATCTTGTTATTGATTGTGGTTTACAGACTATTCATTCTCTGCTATCTCGTGGAAACAAGAACAGTAAGAAAATGGTCCCTGATCCTAAGCTGATAATTTCTTCAATATTCAACAACTATTTAAAATTTAGAAGAAATAAATTTCACATATAAAATGCATCAAATAGGCAAGCAGATTTAAAGTGTAAGAGGACAGAATAAAGTTAGCCATCTGCATTTAAGTTTTTGTGTACTGCCTTCTTAATTTATGCTGGAATACATTCCTTAGAAGAGCAGGGGCAGGGTGTTCTGATGAGGTTTTCTACCCAGACTAGTGTTGAAAATGACTCAGGTTCTGTATGATTGGAAAGAGAGAGGAAGGGCCAGTTTATGTTGGAAGATAGTTGCTAAACTTCGGGTTTCTGAGATTTAGCCTAGAAATTTGTTACCAGTGGATTTCAGAGCTTCTGATTTTTATTTAATTTTTCTCGATCAAATACTAATGGTCTTTTTGAAGAACTCAGGTATTTGACAGCCATTTCTTATCTAACATTGATTTCCAAGCACCCAGCTTCAACAGCAATGTCCTGTAACTTTAAAAGCCAAAGCAACCTGCTTCTTCCAAAAATTAAACTGAAAATTTGATGATACCATCTTTTCTCCAGTATTTCAAATAACAAAAGCATTTTACTCCTCTCTTCATCTTTTGATCAATTTAAGTCTATTTCCCCTATGGGAAAATCAAGGCATAGGAAGTTTAAGGCATTTGCTTCAAGTTGCTCTTACAAAGGCAAGTGATGGAATCATGCCTGTTGTTTATTCTCTGAAATGCTCATGACTTCCTACCTCATGACATGACAGTCAGGAAGCAGTTGGCTGTTGAGAACTTTGCTTTGTATGGCCAAACAGAGTAGCATTCAAATCCTGACTCTGCTGTTCATTAGCTTTGTAATCTTGAGCGCGTTCATTTATCTTGCTAACATCTATTTCCTCTTAAAAGAGGGTGATTTTGAAACACTTACTTTATGAGGAGCTGTAGTAGTGATTAAATGAAATACTGTTGATGACTGTCTTATGTTCTTGCCTGGCACATATGTATTCTCAATAACTGTGACCCTATTAGTAGAGTTAGCATAGCAAAGAGGTTAAGCGTATGTACAGATTCGCAGGCACATTTTCTGGGTTCAAGTCCTGCATCTACTATTTACCAGCTGAGTATCTATTACAAGTTATTTTTGTGCCTTAGATAATGAGAATATTTATAATGTCTTCTTTGAAGGGTTGTTGTAAAGATTGAAAGAGATGTTTTTAAGGGCTTGGAATAGTGCATGGCATACAGTGAACACATATTTTGTTTTAGGAATTTTTATTATCTCTGTCACCATTCTCATGTCTGTAAGGTACCAGGCTGATTTGTATCTTCCACAAACTGATCTGTTAAAGCCCTAACTCCCAAAACTCAGAATATAATCTCAGAATATTTGGAGATAGGGTCTTAATCAGGGTAATTAAAGGGAAATGAAGTCATACGGTTGGGTTCTAATGAAATCTGACTGGTGTCCATATAAGAAGAGGAAATTTGGACACACAGAGAACACCGGGAGGCACAGAGAAGAAAGACAAGGTGAGGACACAGCAGGAAGGCAGCCAACTACAAGACAAGGAGAGAGGCTTCAGGAGAAACCAGGCCTGCTAGCACCTTGATCTTGGGGTTCTAACCTTCAAAGTATGAGAAAATAAATTTCTGTTGTTTAAGCCTGGCAGCCTGTGGTGTTTTGTTACGGCAGCCTGGGCAAACTAACAGAGAAACTATATTTTTATCATCTCCAGCATCTTGCTGGCCAGTAGACCACAGGTACAGAAAGTGAGAGGCCCTAAACGGGAGGGTCAGTTCTGGAGGGTGGTCACAACCAGCACAAGTCCATGGTCAGAAGTCTGAACTGAGGACAGAGGGACAACACCATGGGAGGGCTCACTGGAGAGAAAGGAAGTGGGGAACATGGCTATCAGAACAGGTAATTTGGCACCTTCCTTGGCCAGATTGGACAGGGCAGGGGGCCAAAGGTGGAAAACCTTGTTGAGAACAGACAGACATCCAGATACAGGTGACAGATGTCTAGAGGAAGAATTTGGTAAAAGTGATAAAATGGAGGAACATAGGAATGGCTAAGTTGCTAAGAGAATATTTAAATCTCTCAGTAATTATGGAAGTAAAATGCAATGATAGGGACCACCCTTATTAGTGAGGCAGTCACCATATCAGAGTTAGGAGGAAAAGGAGAATCCTCATGTGTCTTCATAAGAGAAAGAAAATAGCTAACCCCAAATAATCACAAAGCTAAATACACATCTCTCTGAGGCTAAGGTGGAACCTTCTTAATAAAGTTACATAGGTTAGTCAGCAATTGCTTTGTTTAAATCTGAGATAGAGTGTGGGAAGCCTGAGGCAGGCAGGATAAAGGCGATAGTTCTGGGAAAGAGGGAGTCTAAATCCTAACCCACGTCACCCCCTGTCATCTTTGCCTCGAGCTCTTGGGGAGATCGCCTGGAACTGCATATGCAGTAACTTCCTGTAAATGAGTGCTAATTAAGCCCCTGTTCCAGGAGGCCTGTCTGGAGGGTTACCAGATCATTAGTCTTGGTTTACAAACAAGAGTCTGGGATGGGAAAAGGTCAAAGGATCCAGAAGCACTTCAGGGCTTCCAATCTGTTTTCTTTCCTCCAAGCAGGACTGTATGCCGGCAGCCTCTGCAAGGGAAAGACCCCCCAGCAGGGCAGGATCCTGTGTCTCTCTTAGATGTCTCTGTGCTCCTATCTACTGGAGAACCCTGCTGCTTTCACAGAAAAAAATATTAGTATTAGCCAAGGGCCTGTGGTCAGCTGGTACAGGAAAGTCATGAGCCGGCCATGCTGCTGGACAGGAGGGTCAGCTCCAGACTTGCATGGAGGAGGAGGTGTAGCTGTTGCCGGGTAGGTGTATACATTTATTTCAGGGCAAATGATTGATTTCTCAGTTTACAAGTTGGTGCCCTCCCTCTTCTGGTGGAGACCTCTTCATGCTTCAAGGCCATGTCACACCTCACAGGGACCAGCAAGCCCTGCTCCAGAGTCTAAAGGGTAGACACAGTCCAGCGGGTTCAGAATAAAGACTGAAGGTAGGGAGGGGGCATGAGAGAAAGGCCGCTTCTAGGGACCTGGAAGCATGCGGTGCTCAAGAGTGTGGCTTAGAGTTGTCAGAGAAAGCTTTACAATCATTTAAGACCATGAGACCATGCATTTGACAACATTCACTCACTAGACCTAACAAGCTATCGTTCTTGCCATTGTTAGCTGTTTTTACTAAAGTTGACTTCTATAAAACAGAAAAATAAATAAAATAAATATACTCCTTGTTTGGTTGTCTGTGTTAGGTCTCCACTGGAGCCTATCCACTTCCAGAAGCCCAGAGTCGGATGTCCTCAGTTGGCGTCTCTGCTAAGCAAAGCCAACTTTAGATGCATTATAGTGAAAGGCCAGTCTCAGGTCAGCAGGTCTAAAACAGGGGTCTGGGGGTGCAGGAAACAGATCCTGCCACATTAAGTGGGTTTGAGCCTACACAATCTCATCATTGTTACCTTCTGCCTTCATTTTTATTGTTGCTGTTACAAATCACCACAAACTTCATGGCTTTAAACAACATACATGTATTATCTTATGGTTCTAACGGTCAGATAGTCAATACAGGCCTCCCTGGGCTAAAATGCAGCTGTCAGCAGCGTTGGTTCTTTCTGGAGATGCCAGAGGAAAATCCACATCTTTTGCTTTTTGGTTTTGTTTTTCACTTCTAGAAGCTGCTCTCATGCCTGGGCTTGTGGCCCCTCAGTGCCTCCCGCCACTTCCTTGGTTCCATTGTCAGTCTCCTGCTATGGCCTTCGACCTAACTTGTTTCCCTCCTACAAGGACGCTTGTCATTAATTCAGAATAATCTTCTCATCTCATAATCCTTGACCTGATCACACCAGCAAAGTCCTTTTGGCCATGTAAAGTAACAAAGCCAAAGGTGCCAGTGGACATCTTGTGGGGGAGGAGGTGGTGGGGACATTTTCAGCCCACTGCCCTGCCAGTTATAAAATCCCACTGAGCAACTGTTACGTGAGAGCAGATCACAGTACTTGGTACTGATCCCCAGCCCACATGGTTGATGAAGGCATCCATAACAGAATCCTCCAGAGATATTTCCTGGGCAGAGAGGGCTCATCCTTACATCTCCAAGACTCATGTGTGACCAGTCCGGGCCCACACTGTCTCTGGTTCACACTAGTGGTACCTTTTGTCCAGGCTGCTACCAGTTTCCCAGGGTCTGCTCTTGCTCTTGTCCAATTTATCTACACACAGCAGCTAGCAGAATCTTTTTATACCCCTATTTTTCCCTCCAATGTCTTTCCATTGCACTTAAAATAAAAGCCAACTTCTTTTTATGGCCTTCATACCCTGCATGATTGGGCTGCTGGCTCCCCACCTTTCATTTGGTTCCACTCCCTGAATCACCTGCCCAGCCCAGCCACATGGCCTCTTTTAGTACCCTGAGAAGTGCCCCTCACCGCCCCCCTCCACCCACCGCCCTCAAACACCTAAAATGCTCTTCTGCCTTCTCTTTTCATCACTGGTCTCTTCTCCAGTGTCATTCTCTAAGAGTCTTTCTCTGGATCATTCTAACTATGGAAATCTCCCCCACCTCCCCTTTATTCTCCCTCATTTTACTCTGTATATGCTCATAGTACTTACCACAAATTGCAATTTCATATTTATTCACTTGCATATAAAAGCAGATTTTTTTTACATGTATATGATCAAATCAGACAAATAATTTAAGAGCAATTTATCTGTTCTTTCTAGGACTGATGACTCCCCCTCTAGACTGTAAGCTAATGGCAAGGGCCAAGCCCAGTTCTGTTTTTTTAAATCAATGAACATCAGTGTTCTTAGCTCAGCACTTGGTACCTGGTGGCCAGGCCATCTGCTGGATGGGAGGATAAATGGATGGATGGTGGATATATGGGTGGATGAATGGGAAAAGGGATTGATCTATGAAAGCTAATCCACAGGAGATGCTTGCTTTACCCTGACCTATGGGGTCTCTGTGTACTGAGCTAGTAGGTGCCTATGCCTTGGCGATTGCCTCTGCCCACTTTGGTGATGAAAGTACAAAACTCCAAGAGTTCCTAAAGCATACCCTGATTTTAATGCATGGAGGATTCAATGTGGAGCACAGCCTCCTTGTTCTGAGACTTGGTCTCTATGTCTATATACACATGACACACAAATATCAGCAGACAGACAGTCAAAACCTTGGTGGTTTGTTTCGCTTTCTTGCAGTTTAATAGAGAGTCGACAGACTAACCGGCAAAACCTCTGGGTTGGTTTCATTGTTCCTAACCTCAGCAGTGACTCCTGCCAGGGAGAAAGCAGGTGGCCTTGCACAGGAGATGAACAGGAGCATAGTCCTGTCTGGTCTGTGAGTGGATAGGCAGGATCTGAGGCCAGCTCAGTACGGCGTGCCTCACCCCTGTGGCAGCCCCACTCCCTTGCCCACTCTGCACTTATACGCTGTGTGCAAGCTCACACACAGACATTTGTTCCTTTTCTACCTGCTCCACTTCCCTCAAAGCCGAGTCTTTGAAAGAACTGTTACCAATTCCCTGGTGGGTAGGAATGAGAAACAAAGGAAATTTGGATATCTTTAGGTGGTGCCTGACCTGTGCTGAAGTCTGATCACCATGATCTGAGCCTGAAGCTTCCAGCCTGCACTGCCTCAAACCGGCCACTTCCAAAGTGCTGATAAAGCTGTGGTGGGCTGCAGCCCATGCAGAATTTTCTGCTGGGACACAGCAAGGCATTTTGTTCCTCGGGTTCCTCTGCTCTGATACCAGTTTCCTAGTGAGCCCTGAATTCCATTCAAAATTGCTTAGTTGACATTTAAAGGTCTCCACCAGTCCAGTTGTGTGGCAAAAAGGACTGGATAAAATCGCCCCTGCCTCACTACCTCCTAGCTGAACTTAAGACAAAACTATTGCTCTCTGGAAGTTAAGCCCAAGTGTTTCTTCCAGCGTTAAAATTCTATGATCCTATGATGCCTCCTGTTCAGCCAGTTGTCTGAACCCCTCTGACTGCCAATAACTAACAGAAAATCCCATTAGAAGAGCAAATGAAACCTGTAACCAAACTGTTCAGGAGACTCTGCCAAAAGCTTAGGACATTTTCCACCGTGAACTGTTTGTTTTCCAAGGGCCTTGTACTGCCAAAGGGGAATTTTAGATGAGACATGAGACATGACTTCCTAGATGTAGATGTTACGGATCCGAGAAGGAAGACACTGACGGACCTCCTCCTTGTGGGGAGATCCTGTGTGAACTGGCGCTGTGCGGTCCTTTGGGTTATTGTGGTTTCAGAATGCCTTGCCCTTCCATTGCCCTCTGCAGGCACCCACCTGGCTGACTGCATAGCTAGGGCCATTTCCACATTGTGGGTCTGTCCCCGAGGAAAGGTGCTGAAAACAACGCGCTCAGCCTGGGACTCCTGGGAGGGCTCAGCACACCTGCTTCAGGCCCATCCAGCCACACCAGAGGATATGAATACACCTGCTCCACGCCCCTGCAGAGCCTTCTCTAACAGAACATTTCCCCCTCAGGGATTACATTCTTAACCTAACACAGAGAGCTGCATGCTACTTTAAAATTTTCTCTAGACAAATGAACTTATCTCTCCAGTTCCCACTAATATCAAATGACAAATCCTTTAACTTCTAACAAAATTCATCTCTTTGTGGAGTCAGGAAAGCCTTCCCACCAAGGAGAGGCTACACTGACCAGATCAAAGGGACCCTTAGTTCAATATCAGGGTTCATTAAAGTCTGCCCTGAACCCCCAGTGTAACTAGGCTTTGTTATTTATTATCACCATAGAAAATAATGGGAGAAAATTATCAGATGTATTTTTTCCTTCCTTGTTTTAATGCACAATCCACTGAAATCCACCGAAACCAGTGGTATTCGGCCAGCTGACATCTGGCCTCTCATCACTTTGGCAGCACACAATGGGTGTGGGCTGCCGTTAGGTAAGTGGAGAGCCGGGAAAGAGTTTAGCAGGTCCTGAGAAAAATGCTGAAATTTCCTAGTCATCGGACTAGAGGTTGTCTAATTTCACAAATACCCTCATTTTACAAAACAGAAGATTGAGAGTAAGAAAGCTTTTGTGACTCGCCCAAGGTCACAAAATATTAAAATATAACTGAGACTAGAAAACAGGTCTACCGACACCTGTATTAACTCTTTCCACCACCAAAAGAAATCAGACACGGGATGTGAAGAGGGAATATTTCTTTGTGCGTCTTCTTTTCTATTTGAACTTCTCTGGTAACGTGCACCCTCATCTTCCAACCCACTCCCTGACTCAAGTTCTGTGAAATAGGACAGTGCATCAAAATCAAGCTTTCTTTATTTGATTTTCAAAGCAAGTTAGATTGAAGGTTCAAGTTCTTTTGGAAGATCATACGGTAAGACCAAAGGTACTTTGTTTTTTTTCCCACAAATGCTCCTCACTGCCCTCTCCCCTCTCCCACACACAGTAGAAGCTGAGTCAGTTTGCTGAACCCAACTCTCTCTTCTACAAATATGGACCTGGTCTTGCAGGTAGTCCAGTTGGGGCCATGAGCAGTTCACATGCCAGCCTGGTGAGCTCATCAGCAAATATTGGAGGTGGCAGACAGGGCACAGTGTTTGCTAGGGCAGGGAGGGAGGGCAGGGAGAGGCAGCCATGCGATTCGGCAAAGGTTTTCTTGGCCTCTTACTCAGCAGTTTCTATAATGTGATGAATGTGCAAGTGAAATAATGACGGTAAAAAAATGATGAGTTTGAAGGTTAGTTCCTTTATCATTTCATACACTTTAGTTCCTCTCTCTCCTAGCTTCTCTTACCAACACAGACAGGAGCTTGGGAAATAAGAACACAGTATTGAGATGCATGTCTGACTTCGATTGTACAGAAGGGTGGAGAAAAGACAAAAAGGAGATTTTCCTAATTTGTGATCTGACTCAAGTAGGGTCACCAGGTAAAATACAAGATGCCCAAATAAATTTGAGCTTCAGATAAAAACAAATAACATGTTAGCATAAGTATGTCCCAAATACGGCATACTTAACCTAAAATATTTTTCATTGTCCTAACAACAAATGTCACTGGGTACCCTGTATTTTCATATGCTAAATCTGACAACCTAGTCCCAAAGTAGCTGATTTAGGCATCCTGTATATTTAAAAATCTTCTCTCCTACCCCCTGTGCCCCCTACCAAAATAAGCACATAAGAACACCAAAGGGGAAAATGCCCAAAACCTTAACCCATATAACATTAAGAACATTCTAGATTACTGGGAAAATTCAAGGATCAGCATGCTTTAGGCCATGATCGTTTTTCTTAAACATCTCCATGCATCAGAATCACCTGGGGCACTTGCTGAAATACAGATTTCTGGGCCCCATCTCCACAGTTTCAGACTCAGGGGGTCTGGAGTGGGGCCTGAGAATGAGTCTTCCTAATAAGTTTTCTGTAGTCACGGTGCTGCTGGCCTGGCCCCTGGCTTGGAGGAAGAGGCACTGGCCTGAAGGCAGGTGCCCACAATTCTGGTTTCTGTGCAGTTCCTCCTCAGTTATGCAACTTCAATAAACATAGTGTTACTTTGTGTTTAATAATACAGCTCTATCCTGAAATTATAAAATCAAGCACCATGGGCATACATGAGTTACTGAAGCACTGACTGTCCTTAATGATCTCAAGTGAAGAGGAGCATATTCGCTCAGATGGGTAGGATCCAGAATGTGCTCACCATGGCCAGGGCTTAGGGGAGGTTTGCAAGCCCTCCGTGAGGAGCTGAGCACCCCAGGCTCCCAGCTGAGCCTGCTTCCACCAGAGCAGGCCTTCCTTATCTGCTTTGTCTACTGGGGGCTGTAGGAGATTCACTTTGTATAAAGGTTCACTAGTTTAAAAAAAAAAACGTCTGCAACCCATTGACTCAGAAAATCACCTAGGATCTCTTGTAAGAGTCTATGATTGCAGCTCAGCTCCATTCCAATTCCATCCCCTATTATTTTCCCAGACAGCCTGCCCTTGGATTTGCTATCAATAAATGGTCCTATCAGTCTCCAGGGAAAGATCAGCTCCTGGCTTATACCTGCTGCACCCCAAAGTCATCATGGTGATTCATTCTAGGTGCCAAGTGGCAGGATTGGCAGACTGAAATCTGGTAGGTACATAACTTGCTTTCCGAAGTCCTGAGCAGCTGCACTGTGCAGACAATTCTGTTTAGAGATGGATAGAATGACATGCAAGCCTGCAAGCCTGTGAAGAGTTAGAAAGAACCTGCAAGAAATTAGGGAAATTCAAATGCACTGACGGGAAAGGAAAGGCATTCTCACTGGAGGAACAGACAGGCAGATTTAGATAATGTTAAAGAAGAAATGGGGAACATGATATGTACCCCCATCCATCACTGGCAACAGACAAATGCAGATGCCAGCAAAAACCATCTACTTGGGCAGAAGGCCAGGGCAGTGCTTGGGAAACAATGATGTATTCAGCCACGTGACCTCACAGAAGGCTGGCCTTGCTCTTTACTCCTCCAAAGGACCCTGTTCACTCCCAAATGCCCCTGAACTTCAAAAAGAAAGTGTTTGAGGGCCTGCTGTCCCGATCTGCCACAGCACCTTTCATCATGGGACAGACCTCAGTCTGGCCCCAGCAGCGGTCGCCCTTCACGGCACAGTGACCCAGGCCCTCAGCAGAAGACAAGCTCTGCTGTGGCAGGACAGTGGCCTGAGCAGCAGACTGACTATGGGCTCAGCCCGGGGCAGGAAGAGCTCGCAGCCCAGCCCCAGTCCCAGGAGTGCCATCCTCCGGGGACTTGCTCACCTTCTTTCCCTGCACCCAGGGAAATGCCCTGTGAAATTCCCTCCAAGTGTGTCTGTTTCTCCTTTTCTCCTCGTGCTCCTCCTCATCACCGCATATGGAGCTTTTCTCTACAACTCTAGTGTGTATTCATAGGACAGGACGTTAAGGGCCCACCTGTTTGCATGTAAGGTGGATGAAATTGAGATTCAGAGAATTTGGGGCTTGCCCAATCACATGGCCAGGAGGGCCTCACTGGGCCTAGGAACCAGGTCCCTAACTGCCTGGGCAGGGATTGTCCCTGGGTTACCACCACCTTCCTGAAACAGGCACCCTGCTCCTCATGATCTTCCTGTCCTCCTTATAGCTAGATTATCACACAACTCCAGCAATACATCTTTCCCACCTCTTCATCCCCCCAACTTTTCCTGCCTATCCCCAAGGGTCTGGATTGCCAGGAGCCAGCTCCCGAGACTGCAGGGACCATGTGTTTACATGCAACTGCAAGGGACAATACTGCCACAAACATGAACATCTTTAATAAAATCCTTGGATTTGGCAATGCAGCTGTTTCCGCGTCTGCCTTAATTTCATCACATGACTGCTTCTTTCAGGCTGTGGCATGAAGGAAACAGCTCGCTCTGAAATTGATGGCAGTTCCCAACTTGGAGAGAAAAAGCTGACTCTGCCTGCAGGTGGGGGCACTTCCCAAAGCTCTTGGCAAACTGGCTGTGGAAGGAGGACAGAGCAGCCGCGTGGCTATTTCTGGGTTAGAAGGTTTGGCCATGTCACTGATGAGGTGGTCTTCTCATCTTGTGCTCAGAACAAAGGCACACACCCTCCGGGGTCATCACCACAGTGTCTGGGCTGGAGCTCAGGAAGCAGAAAGAAGCACACTCATACTGTTTATCACGGAAACAGAATAAAATGCTATTTAAAGGCAATCAGTCAGAATTGCTTTCAATACATAAATATTTTGGTAAATGATCAGTTCATTTTAATTACTTCCCTAACACTGATAACAATATTTTTGCAAGTGGTGGCTTCTCCAAGGAGATTGCAAGGTGGCACCAATTCTATTCCTGGCACCCTAACTCTTTTGCTTGGAAAAAACAAACCACTATCTATCTATTCAATGGCTATAAGAGAGGAGCCAGAGTAGGGTGGGCAGGAGGGTGGGGGCAGGGCAGGGGGACAAGGAGCAAAGAATTGTGTCAATCTAACAAAATCAGGCGTTGGAATTCTGTCCCATTTTCACCCAATGCAGCATGAGGTATTGTTAGATCTTCGATGTTCTCTGGCCTAAGAACTCTGTAACTGGGCCTGGCCACAGCTCCACACAGAATCTAAAACCACCTTAGGATCACATATTTCTCTATCGTAGGTGTTCTGTATTCAGACAAACCAGTAGAAAACAAAAAATTTCCCTTTCTTATAGCTGATTCAGAAACACACACACATTCCCCAGAAAGAGGTGGCTGCTTTTCTCAAAAATTAACATCCGAGTATGTCTTCATTTTTGAAATCACTGTGTAGATTTTATTAACTCAGCAAGTTAAGCCCAAATCCTGTACTTAAAAACACAGAGAGCAGATCAGACATGTGTCATCAACAAACCACATCACTGAGCAAACAAATTCATTACTGTCAATTACATGAGGAATTAACACAACTCTTCTAGTTCTGCTAAGTATGGCAATGTCTAACTTGATGTATGGAGAGGGAAGGAGAGGGCAGTTTTACCCAATAATCCAGATTATTATTTGGAAGTCAGGTCACAAAGGTTAGAGAGGTGAGTACGAAGGTCACAAACGTATGCTTTGGATTGAAAGTGCGCAGGAGATCAAACTCCCTATTTGCTTTCCTCCACCATGCCACTCCCTAGCTCATTCTTTTCCTCTCTCTCTCTCTCCCTCCCCTTCCTCACTTCCTTCTCTCTGCCTCCCTCCCTTCTTTCATCCTTCCTTCCTGCCACTCAGTATCATTTCCACTGAACTCTAAGACCAGGAGGTGATAAAAGCTGAATCTCAGGGTTGGCCCTTCCTGACAAGTTCCACTGGCCCTGGACTGCTAAATTCATCACTGTTCTGTGATTAGAAGCTACAGGCTTATGAGATCAAAACAAAGGCTGCCCTGCTTCCTTAGCCCTTCCTTAGGACTTCCTAGGCTAATACAGGACGAGACAAGAAAGGTAAAGATGTAACTCTCAGGGTTCAATACACGGAAGGGACTTCGCTCTTAGAATTGCAGTGACACTGCACAACACTTCCCTAGGCTGGCACCCAGCTTTCAGCTCCACAGGAAGAGGGGAGGGTACACGGAGCTCTGGGTCCAGGAATCACCAGGCTGGAGAACAGAGAGAGGCCAGCTGTGTTTTCAGACCTGGCCAGGCAAGGGATTTTGCAGCAACTCTTTTCACATAAGTGAGACAAATGCTGCTTGTAGTTTTGTTCCCTTTGCTGTGTGAAACTGTCCTCGGGGCTCGGTTCCAACCCATAATTGAGGAAGAAGAATAAAAAAGTGACAGTCATGTGCTCTGACTTGCCCAAAATGCTCTTTGTGCTCTACAG
The DNA here is from genome assembly GCF_030020395.1 of Manis pentadactyla. NCBI lineage: Eukaryota > Metazoa > Chordata > Mammalia > Pholidota > Manidae > Manis > Manis pentadactyla. The sequence goes on along the minus strand of NC_080031.1, from coordinate 16,469,835 downwards.
ATCTGGCTTGGTGGGCAGAAAGGTATCCCCACCTACAATTGAGATTTGGGGTCACGCGGGGTCCCCTCCTCTAAGCTTAGGAGCAGAGCATGGTTTCCTTTTGATTTCATGAAGCTCAGCAGTTGCTAACTGCAGTTTCCTCACTGTTAATTGGCTTCTTCAGCTCCCAACTAAACACACACACACACACCACCGAAGACCCCAGCCAACAACTCCCGCAGGCCTTTCTCTCCATTCCCTTACCCTTGCCTGATGAAATAAAATCACTGGAATCCAGGAACCGTTTCCTTCTCTTTCCCTTCCTACCTCTGGCTGTAAGGGGGTAAACTACTGTATTATATATATATATATTACTACATCCTTGGCAATCTTTAGCTTAGACACGTGTTTAGGGTCAACTAGGTCCCGGGCGTTGTGCTAAAAAGAAGGATAAGACACACTCCATGCTTTTGAAAATCTCATGAAGGTAAAGCGTGTCCACATAAACAAACCATTACAAGATAAAAGATTATGCACATGGACTGAATTGCAAGCATCTCAGAGAAAATGATTATAACCTCCATGAAGAGCTCATGAAGGCTTCACAGAGGAAATGATCTTTGAGCAGAATTTTAAAGGACAAGAAGGGATTTGCCAGGTGGGGAAGGAGGTGAAGTGTACAGAGGGTACAGTTACTCCCAGGGGCAAAGAACATGGCTTGTCCAAGATAATAACAGTGCAAGGTGTCAGGGGATGGGTCTGCCAGCAAATGAGGATGGAAATGTCTATACAAGCCAAGAAACTAGAACATTAACCCATGCTGTTATGTTCCAAGTTTTATCCATTGAAGGTTTCTAAGCTGGGTGGTAGCATATTGTTTTTTAAGAAGTGTATTTTGAAATAAATTGAGAAAATAATCTGTTTACAAACGAGTTGAAGGATGTGCCCCCCTATCAAAGGCAAAATAATTACTACAAATATTAAAATAATTACACACAAAAAAAACCCCAACAGGTTGATACGTTCCATACAAGGGACAACAGGAAGGGTCAGAGGAGGAAGGAAGGGTCCAAAGGATGCAACCAACTGAAAGCCCTTCTCATTCCTGGCCCCTCCTCGAAGGGGCTAGTTTGGATGGATTGGCCACATCTGCAGACCTGCTCCCAGAAAGCTGCTTTTCCTGAGGCTGGGCCTGCCTCCATCAGCACCTGGCTATCCCAGATCCTTCTTCCCTGGCTGTGTGACCCAGCCGGCCCTAACCCCCAGTCCTTTCCCCTTCTCCACTGACTCACTGCCCCCCTTCCATCCCGCTGTAGCAACCTCCACCTGCCTCTCCCTGGCTTGGTATTAACTGCTCAGATTCTGTGCCCTGGGAGGCTGATGTTAACAAAAGATTAGCCCTTTTTACAGGGGAAGTGATTAAAAAAGGAGAGATTTTTGTTTTTAAGGCAGATGAAAGAAAGCCCAAGGAGATGTGCATTTGACCCTCCAACATGCTTCCTCAAGCCTCCCTCAGCAGTCCTTAAAGGTGCTTCCAAAGGCAGGCTTTATGAATGCGAAATGAAGTCAGTGCCTGTGTCTGCTCCAGAAGAAAGGGGAAACAGATCTTTCATATACAATCTCTCCTTTATAGCACACTGCTCCTCCTGCCCGTGTGCCACTGCGCCACTTCAGACGCCTGCTTGACCTTCTCAAGGTCACTCTGCTCAGCAGGACCCCTGTGCCTCTCCAAGGGACCTGCGGAGGAGCTGAAAGGACCAGCATTTGTTTTCTGTTTCTCCTCAGTCACAGCAGAGCCCTTGCCTGGGGGCAGAGACACCTGCAGTTTGCAGCAGGGCAGTCCCAGTTGGCTACTGTGGGGCTTGTGCCCCGGTCTGTGGAAAGGGTCCTGGCTATGTCTAAGCAGCAGCCATTCACTCCACCATGCAGGGTCCATAGATGCAGCTCCTGGAAGCTTGAATGAGAGCAGAACTGTGCTCACAGGGAGGTCCCTATTCTCAGCCTCCCTTGTAACCTCTCCTGTGACCTTCTGCTTCTCAGACAGCATTTGATGCTAACACTTTGCAGTCTTACTGCATTTCGCTTCGCAGCTAGTATGTGGCCACACACCTGTCTGGTATTTGCTTGCCGACATCAGGCATTTGTCATGGACTGCATGTCTCCTGTTGAGATGGCGCTTCTCCTCCGCATGTCCTGACAGCTTTGGAGAGTACAGATAATGCCTCAGTCACATCGGTATCTGCCACAGAACCTGACAGGCTCCGAGCTCTGCCCAGCTTTTGCACAAGCTATATGCTAAATTGTTTCTTTTTTCCCAGATGTAATTTCTGATGAATGGTACACAAATCTGCTTTGTGGTGGTGATGATCCCACCAGAGTAAATTTCTGTATAAAGGAATTGCCTCAAAAATACTGTCCCTAACCAACCTGGACTTTAGCTAGAATCTCTGGGTGTCCAAAGCTGTGTGGCTTTGGGCAAAGTATTTCCCATTTTTGAGCCTCAGTTTTCTCATCTGAAAAATGGAAATTATGCTGCTTCAGATCTCATAAGCTTCTTGCTAAGAACTTATGTTAATCTCATAGTAAATTCTCAAAAAGTGGCAATTATTTTTGCCCATGAGCTGATGATCATAAGATGGAGAACACAAGATTTAAATTCTACTCTAAATGCTCTTCACATCTCCATGCATGTAAATACTACATCTTTTCTCAAGGCCCTCAAATGTTCCCACCTAGAAGCTTTACCCCAATGCTTCCTCTCCCCTGGACAGAATTAATTTCTCCTTCCTCTTCAGAAATCCTGTAATTTCATAAGTTACCTCTTTTATAGCATTTATAGCTTCCTGGCTTAAAGATTATAAGCTTCTAACAGGCAGGATAGGATTTGCCCATCTCCGTAAATATTTTGCATAAATGAACAAAAGTAAGACAAGAGGGTATTTTGTCTCCCTCTTTCGGCAGAGGACGGTGTTTCCAAGAGCCTGTTGGCTATTCTTGGGCAAGAGCAGTCTCTTCTTGAAGCCTGAAGAACACTGAGTGACCTAATGATGAATAACTGGCTTTTAGTTGAGGGTAGGCCTGGAAATGTCCATTAAGGGGGGCATTGAGGCATTGCACATTAATCTAAGCATTTCCCCTCAAACCCAAATGAAATAACTAACTGTTGCATAATTCAATAAGAAGCCCAGGCTAAGGGCTGTGTTCACTTTCTGAGTAACCAGTGAATAAATACCATCCATGAAACTATTAAGTTCATTTAAAATCCTGACAATTTAGCACCACTCTGGCGAGATAAGAACCATTTATTAAAAGGCACAGTTCATTAACCTAAATGCTACCAGCATATTTGCTCAGAGAAAGGGGTGGGTCCAAACATCATTCAGAGTCACCTTTTTGCCCACCCAGGAGCTAAGGGGATCCAGGCTGGGAGGACAGGAAGTCCCTGCTTATCATATCCCAGGAGGTGTCTCTGGCCCCTGTGACTCTTTGCACTCAATATCCATGCCATGGGGACCATCTTGGCGTAGTTTTTGATTTAAGGAAGAAAGTGTGACAAAGCCTGAGCTTAGAGGGGCTCAGAGCTCTCTTTTCCACCTTTCACCCTGCTGACTTCTCTTTTCCCTGTAAGATCTCTGACTCTGGCTGTTTGTGAGCTTCACCTGGGCCTGGCGCCTGTTTCCCACACAAATTGTACATGTCACATTCCTGTCCTAGTTAGTCACTTGGGTGTTCTGAGTGTGCAGACTGGGTGCTGTTACAAAATACTTCACAATTCCATCATGCTGCTGCTTTTCAGGGCATTGTACGCAATCCTTGCATAAAACTGACAGGCTAAGGACAGCGCAGAGCAAGGGTGCCCTTTTGTGACATTTTTTCTGTTTAGGATGAGAATGCAATGAAACCCACTACAGACCCATTGAGCCCCCAAGGTCCTCTCCTGGGTTTATTTGTTCGTTTTTGTTTAAATCCAGTCTTGTAACTGTTCTCTGGGAACCCTTGGGCCACTGATATGAACAGAAAGTGAAGAAGGCCTCTGAGAAGTGAGCCAGTGTCTAGAGCTAGTGACAGACTGACGTCTTCCATATTTACAGCATAAACTGTTAACACAGCTCATTAACTGTAAAGAGCAAACATCTTAACTCTCCAATTGTTGTGATCAACTTGAAACTGACTTGATGTGGATCCAGGTAGCAAGTAACGCTTGTGTAGGGGAAGGTGTCAATCCTGTGGTCTTTGCAGCTCTTCAATGCAGAGTCCAGGGTACACCTACACACCTTTCTAGACGACAGATGTCCTCCTTGAGAGGGGGCGAGCTCCTACTCAGTTCTCAAAGAGCGATATAATAAGGTCTCCCATTTTCACAATATGGTTGCATAAATTATTTCATTTAATTTTCAAAACAGCCCAGGGAGATAAGGATTTCTGTATGGTCACTATACAAATATAAGTAAACAGAGCATAAACGAAGCTTAACGAATTTCTCAATTTCTGGAAAGGAGTTATACCTCATGTTCTAGAGAGATGGTGTCACTCTTACTTGCAGAGACACCACTTTTAGAAAATAAAGGTGGAATATCTATTCCTTAATTAAGTCTAACATTACTGAAGAATCATCTAATAGTTACAAAATATGACCTTAAGTCTACATATAAGCATGACAATTCCCTTCCCTCTTGAACATCTTAGTTGGAGAAAATAACTTGATTATTGTAGTCATTCTTCCATAGACAAATAAGTATTTCCCTGCTATCAAATTTACATGCTGTTTTTCTATTACCATGCTTTTCTGTATACATGATTTTTTTTTGTTTCAATGCTGAATCATCGTGTGATTCAAAGAATCATTTATGGAAGAAATCTTAGATGGCAATTAAAACTAACATATGTTCAATAATGCATGTCACCCAAAGAAGTGAAGAAAATGCGACCAGTTTGTACACATGCTAAGGTACAGAGACTAAACCCTCACTTGGCAGGCAGAAATTATAAGATGACACTGATCATAAGATACATCGAGATTTCGGAGATATAAAAATGTGGGAAAATATGGGCAATTGAATGAATGAAATGATGTATTGTGTTTAAGATCTTTACAGATCTGGAGTTCATGGGCAAGGTCTGGGCTAGAGATATAAATTTGGCAGTCACCAGCATCTAGAGGTATTGGAAACCACAGTACTAGGTGAGACCTCCTAAAAAAAGAAAAGTTAGAGAAAATGCCTAAGGATCAAGCCCTTGGCATCCCAGCATGTAGAAATCAGACAGAGGAGAGAAGTTGGCAAGGAAGGAGTGCTTGGTGAGATAGGAAGAAATCCAGGGGAGTGTGATGCCAGGGAAGCCAAGAGGAAAATTTTCAGAAAGGAAGAAAGGGTCAAATGTGTCAAGTGCAGCTGAGAGCTGGATGACAGATTGGAAATTGACCACTGTAGTTGGCAAAATGAATACTGCTGATGACCTTGATGAGAACAGTTTTAGTGGAATGGTAATGGACCAATGCCAGATGGGTGAGTGGAAGACTGTGTGAGAGGGGAAGAAGACAGGCAGTAAAGATCATTCTTTTGAGAAGCTTTACTGGGAAAGGGAGCAAAGCAACATGTCTGAGGCTGAAGGAGAATGTTGATGTTATAGTTGTTCTAAAGGTGGGAGATATTAGAGCAGGTGTGAGTGCAGATGGGAATGATCTAGTGGAGAGGAAAGAAGTAATGATGTAGAAAACACAGAAAGGCAATTGCAGGATTGAAAGTCTTGAGGAAGCTGCCCAGAGCATACGTCGAGAAGTAGAACTCTGAAATGGAGAGGGATATATTTTCTATTATAACCAGAATGAAGCCTGGGTCTGCAAGTAAGTAGCAGGTGTATTGGAGGACTTAGTATATAGAACATGAGTTAGTTCCTAATTGCTTCTATTTCCTGAATGAAATATGAGTCATTCAGCACAAATGGGACCATGGAGGTTTTTGGAAGACTGTAAAAATTTTGAGGATGGAGGAGAAGGTGCAAATTAGATGTCCGAGGAAAGAAAAACAAACCTCCTAGGAATGCATAGCAGGATTCATGGGCAGTAGTCAGTACCCACGGAGATTTAAAATGACATCAGATCTCACTGTTTTTTCCCAGCAAAGTCTAGCTTGACAAGTCCAGGATCAGAGACAGTGGCCAAGTGGTTTCAAAACCTTCAGGCTTTAGGTTTCTCCAGAGAAACGCAACAGAAGGAAGGAAAACTGGGGATGCTGAGGGTGTTTGCAGAGGAGTGATTGGGGGACCGTCTGTACTAAGTGAGGAGTAAAGTTACAATAGGTGAGATGTGAAGAACTGTGAGGTCCATGGGTTAGGTAACATGCTGTAAGCTTTGGGACAAAGGGGAAGACTCCGTCCTGGATAAGCAATGGAGCATATCATTATTTTACATGGAAGAGAGAGACAACCAGTGAAAGGAGTAGATGGGAGTAGGAGCAAGCAGTGTCTCTTCTCAGAGAATGAGGAGGCCTGAAGATCTCAGAAGCTGCAAGAAGTGTAAATAGGCCTGTTGGCTTTTCCTTTTATGCAGTCTAAGCTTTTCCTACTGCAATTAAATTATGTTTCACCTTCTTTAGTCCCTAAGGCCTAATGAAGAGCAGCTGCTTGTCATCCACATGGAGTACCCTTTATTTTAATTGTGAACTTGTATTAAGTCACCCCTTACATTTTTTATCTTGCTGAACAACCCTATTTCCTGGTGACAGTCCTCGCAGGCCCTGTGATACGGCCCTTTGATCATTTCCATCAAGCCCCTCTGGAGTAATATAGCAGAAGCCATAAAAGTTTAATAAAGATTCTAATAAAAGTTCGACAGTACTGGTACAACCAGAGGATATCCCATTGTGTCTATGGTTTCTACCCTGCATTATATGCTCTGTTTTCGATAATTACTTCTTAGATACTAGCTTCCTCTTGCAGGACTATGCTCAGTTCTTGGCTGTTTCTGAATATCTTTCCATCCTGCGTGACTTAAATCCACACTGACTCTGCCCATTAATTGTTTTGTGCTTCTCTACAACTCCATTAACAGGGCCCATCTTCTACGAGTAGTCATATAACTCCTTTTTTTTTCTCTTAGTTTCTCATTTCTTGAACCTTTCTTAGGGGATCTCATCTACCGAACTTCATCTGGCCACCCAGCAAGCAGGATACTCCAACATTTGGTTCCATTTTCTCTATAACTTAACTACCTTTCTTTGGGGAGATAAGAAATTTCTGTATTGATCATTCTCTTTTGAATACCATAGTAGAAGATACTGAACCCTAGAGATTCTTTGTGTATGGAACTGAGTAGTGTTAACAGAGATGACAATAATTGCTAAATATAGGTCCCATATTTTATCATTGTAGTTATGATATGACATGCAATTCTCATGGTGCTGCATCTATAACATTATTTTTGGAATATAATCTATGCTTAGGGCTCTGTGAAGCCAAATGCTCTCACCCATATACATCAATAAAATCCTTGATCCAGTTCCTGCCAGCTGTCTGCAAAGACTACATCCAGAAAGCATCTTAGAATGGCCCTCAGCTCACAGGGCATGCTATCCCAAGTAACAGGCTGACTTCTGCCAAGACTTTGATGGCTGAGCAAGGTATAGATAAGAGTCACTCTCCTCCCTCTGCAGCTAAGAGAACAAGCAATGGCTGTCAGTCACACATTAGTTCCTGCTTTGCTAAATTAAAGAAAAAAAAATCCAATGGCCTGACTCAAGTGATGATAGAGATAATTAGGGGGTGATGAAGAAAATTTGGATGATGAAATATATCTGGAGGAAATTATTTTAGTTTACCCTTTCTAATTGCCCTAATTAGAATATCTTGTCCAAATGCTCACTATCTTCAGAGAGGAAAGGGACACTGTGAGCATTAAGGACATCCATGTGAGGATGGAAAAGGAGAAAGTAGCCACTGCTGACACATCTAATCAGAAATTAAAATGCAGTGTCTCTGTTTCTTGAATACCTACCATATATATTACTTCATTTAGCTGTATAACAACACTAACACAAAAGTATTATAGCTGATTTAATGAGGTTAAAGAACTCACAGCCATCAGAGGGCATATCTGGTATTTGAACCCTTGGCGACTTGTTTTCAAAGCCCATGTTTTAGCCAAAGGAAACAACTGAAGGAGATATCCCAGCAGTCTCCCCTAAGTAAACCTACTTAGGAAGTAAGCAAACCTACTCTCTCATATGCTAGTTACCTTAATGGGATTGGGGTCTTCAGTGGAAACAGGTTAAGATAGATGACTTTATGTGACCTGAGGATGCTTTATAAGGCCAATGGGATGTTTTTTTTTAATTAAAGGCTCTTCTGATCACTAATTATATTTAGCTTCTGAGATTTTAAGTGTATTAATTTCTATCATCTATCCATTTTCTATCATCTATCTATCTATCTATCTATCTAATCTCTATCATCTTTCATCTCTGCCTCTCTCCCTGATGCCTCCCCTGTCTTTGTCCTCTCTGTCTCTAAGTTTCTGTCTGACTCCATACATGCCTCGGCCTTTTTATTTTGCTCTGTTGGCTTGGGAGAGGAGACAATTTGTTAGGGCGGTTCAGTATCAAAGTCCAGAAATGTACAAGGCCCAAGTTGACGTCCGGATGGAGGAAGCAGAAAGCTAGTTTTACTCTAAACTCAAGGGAAAGAGATTAAATAAAAAATACACGTCCTCGACTTTCTAAAATTCACTTTACATCCAATGCCACGACCCATTGTCCACATAAGCATACCTGCACTGGTTAGGGCTTTGGGTCCAACTTAGGGTTCATCACAGGCTTTCTCTGTGAAAAGGTAACCTCAGACTTCCTTCTTTGACATCCTGCCCAGGTCACCAAATTCAGAAAAGAAGGGAGAGCAAAAATGTATACTGTGTCCATAATGTACAGATACTTTCACATACATTATGGAATTTAACCAGAATCATCTTACATTTGACAAAAGCAAAGCTAAGAGAGAATAAACAAGTTGCTCAAGGTCACATAATACGTGGTAGACTCAGGATTCAAACCAATGCTTCCCTACTTTTAAATCCTGTGCTTTTGATCAACACTGCAGGAATTTAGATCAGAGACCCTGTCCAGGAAAAAAAATCATGCACCTGGAGGGAAATTCTCTGTGGTTTTATATTTCAGAAAAGGAGTAAAGTCTTCAGTATAAGGAGATAAGAACCTCAACACAACAACACAAGTCCTTATGAAAGTTGGTAGGAACACAAACTGAGCTGCAATTGCTCCAGGATAGATGGTATACCTCAGGGGACATGCAGAGATACTGGAGAGAGGGGACAAGCGATGGCCTCACCATGTGCCTACTAAGCTCCTCGTCATACAGTTCTCCAAGTTAGCAGGCTGGGGGTGGGTGGGTGGTCATTTCCACCTTCCTCCCTCTGTTGCTATTTGCCACCAACTGATGATGAACTATATTAAGGTGATTTAGGTCCCATACATAGACTAGGACAAGCATTATGGAAATCATGTTATTGGACATCAAAATGATTCAATTTTGGCAGTTTTGCATGGTACAATCAAATACTGCAATCACAATCACCATTCAGTCTTGTCCTACTCGTGACAGAGCACAAGCCTATGGTCAAAAGAGGTCACTGCCCAGGTAACCACCACATGCTTTTATGTAGGAGGAAGAGCCATCAGTGAACCTGGAAAACCAGGAGGCAAAGAGTGGGGCCCAGGAGTCCTGTATTTTCCCTCGCCCCATAACTGGCTCCTGAATGAGTGGTAAGGATGAAAACAAAAGTTGAGCACAGCAGAACCATGACCTGCTTATCACATCTCTTCTCAAATGTTGGGAAGACAGTGGGTAAAGGAGCCTAAGCATGTACAGGGTGAGACAGTAGGATTTGCGGCCAAGCTTCCAAGGCTTAAATTCCCCCCTGTCCCCAGTTGTCTGTGTTATCTGACTTCTGTCTTCTCCAGTCTTCTCATCTGTAAAATGATATATATACCACCAACTTCATAGAAATATTATCGAAATTAACAGAAATGATACATACATAGCAATTAGAATTGTACCTAGTACCTTGTAGGCAGTCAGTAAAATTAAACCATTACTATTATCGGAGACCATTCTTTCAGGTTGTAAAGCCTTCATGCCTTTACATAAAACTTATTGTGTGGGGCTATTCCAGCTCTCAATATTTAGAATACCCACTCTGTCTCTCTTCTACCATTCAGCCACCATAAAGAGGGCAGGGAAAGGTCCAGAGGGAGGTAATTATGGTTTCCAACTTGGAATTACTATCTCGGCAGGAAAACTAAGGATGCTTCTTTTTAAAGGACAATGGACCCTAGTTTAGGGTGGGGCGTGAAGAAGGGACAAGAGTTTTAAAAGGGGCTTAGGATCCATATGCACATCAAGCATTGACAGCAGATGGAATAGGTATTTCTCAGCATAAACTGCTTGTATTATTTCCAAATACATGAATACTGCTATGCGTAACTTCACGCATACTGTTTACAAGTGCTATACAATTTACGGTAGTTTTTATTGTGTTTTCTCTCAATCATTGAATACTAAAAATAAAATAATTTTATGTGGCCACCAAAGACATTTTTAAGTATGCTTTATTTAGAAATTCTAAAGACCACCATATAATGGAAGAAATGTAAAACCAGGAGGCAAATGACCTGAGTGTTGGTCTGAATGCCACTCTTGGAACTGACCATGGGCCCTGGGAGTCACTTAATTTCTCTGTGCCTTAGTTCCCCCTGCGTATAAAAGAGAATTGGTGGTGATAGGATTTCTAGTGATCTGTCCTAAGGAAACAGTCATAAAACTGGAATCAGACTACATTCATGGATATGTTCTCTGAAACATTATTTATAACAGCCAAAAATTAGAACAACATAAATGTCCAAACATAGGATAATGGTATTGTACATCTACTTGATGTAATGTAATGAAACCAATTAAAATTATGTTCACTAATACTATGTAACTGCATGGAAAATTGCTTCTGATCTATTCTTAAAAGAAAAAAATGAGATATAAATGATATGATTATGACTATATAATAAAAACCATGGCAGAGAGTAAGGAAAAAATTGGAAGAAATACATTAAATGGAATTGTGCATGAGTGACTTTAAGTCTTTTTAAAGCTACTTTGGTATGGTGTCCAAATTATATTTAATACGGTTACATTATTTAAAATAAACATCTATCAATAATAATCAGCTGAGAGAGTTAGGGAAAATGTTTCCAAGGCCCCTTTAGTTCTAAACTCCAACTGTAGTCATGAAGATTTAAAGATATAATAGATCTGTGAAAGCTTTTATGAATACATACAACACTTATAAGGTCTTATTATTATTAACTGGTACCAAGCAAGAACTAACATAAATCCATTAATAATGCAAAGTAGGGAAATGAGAAAGAGGCAGGTGACAGTAGTCCACTTCTTGTTAGAGCTCTTGCTTGGAATATTCTTGACGGAACCTCTGGAAGAAAGGATTTTACACACTTTTTTGCCATGCCGCCCTCTCTGCCCTTTTTGCTGACATAATCATCAGGCAGATTTTATTGCATTCTCAAGTGATGGGCAGAACAGATGGCCACAGCCCAGCTTGGGGACTGGTGCCTGCTTGGAGTGTCAGTGATGCTTTGCAGGAAAGGGGGAAGGGAGATATGACTGTCCCTGCAAGAAATGGGGATGGGGACCCCTTAGGTAGGAAGATTGAAAAAGAATAAGGGATAGCTGGTGGGCTTCCCTGCAGAAAATCCCATGGACACTCGTTCATAGGTTGTAATGCCGTTGTGAACTTAAGCAGAAGGAGGAATCCACCCAAGAAAGTAGGTGTTTAGCCCAAAGCATAGGTCACAAATTACAGTTCATGCCAGGACAGGGGCAGCTGCTGCAGTATGTCTTTATTTCATCCCAGTTGTGCCACCTACCCTCATTCATGGAAGCTGGAGGAGTGGCGAAACAATACGGAGTAATCCAAGAGAAACCCACCAAAATCTAAAAAGCCTGGACCTCAGTTCAAGAGAACTGTGTTTGATGTGTGATCCTGCAATGTACAAACTATATAAACCTCAGACCATGCACAGTACCTCTTTGAGCCTCTGTTTACTCATATAAAAGAGATTAACCTACTTTGGAGGAGTATTAAAAAGAATTATATGACATAAGTATGAGGTGCTGGTACTCGGCAGGCCCTGGTGGGTCATCTCAGCTTAATGTCTGGATTTGAGGCAGCCTTGAAAATAATAAGTTCAAGTCCATGTTCCCAATGCCCAGCACAAAGGTGTGCGGTACCAAGAGAAACCAGACAGTGACTCTAAAATGAACTAAACATAATTTTCTATTTTCCTTGTTTATTTGCATTTGCTTTTGTTACAGTTCTAAACCGTAAGGCATGTTGTTGACGAAACAAGGAGAATTTAAGAGCTCAGATGGTCAAAGGAACCAAAATGTCCTGGTTAGGCCTAAGTCACCACCATGGTCCTTCAGACAGACACACAGGATTTACTGGATCAGGAGGCTTTAAAAATATGAAGTCCAGAATTCAGAGCAGTGAGGTTCAGAGAGGTGAAGTAACTTGGTCAGAGTTGCAGTTAATGAGTAACAGAGTTGATATTCAAATTTAGATCCCCAGTCTCCAATTTAACATTCATTCTACTATGTATATTTTGATGATTCAAAATATACTTTTCTTCTCTTAAAGTACAATATAAAGGCAGCAGACATGGAGCTCTGAAAGCATACGTATGCGGGTTTGAATGACGACGGCAGGGTGCTGCCTTAGCAGTCGGTGGGGATATACATGTGGAACAGCGAGTAAAGGCTACACATGATACTAATCCTGATGCCTTGTGTCAGTATATCAGTTTTAGCAGATTAATATAACGGCGACTCCATTTAATCTTAATTGATTTAATCACTTTTAGTTAGGCTATGGACAGGTATAGACCCTATTTTGTAGCTGAGGAGAGTCGTTAAATATTTCACCCAAAATCTCATAGTCTATTAGTGGCAAAAATGAGGCAAGTGGTGAGCTCTCCTGACACAAAGAGAATTCTTTACACGACCCATTTTAGTCTGCTCGCTGGGAGCATATTCTTGTGCATTTGACAGTCCACATGGACGGTTCTCAGCTTGACTTACCTCGGGAGCCTTTATGCTCCATCCCCTTTAGGAGGTACAAAACTCCATCCTGACGCTGGGTCAGTAACTCTCACAGGTTGTTACGTTGGCCCTGGGAGTTTGAAGATATCAGTGTATGTTTATTCGCCTGGAACTTCAAAACATTAAGCAGTTTTTTAAAGATAAATATAGGCAACCCAAGAAGAAACTGGTTTGACATCTGGTGGTGGGGATAGTGGGTGGAGGACAAAAGAACAGAGGGAATCAACCAGACTTTATCAACTCCACCATGCCTTTCCCCTGGTGGGCAGCTCAAGGTACCAGCCACTTGCCTCTTTACAGTTTTAACTAAAAGGAGCATTACAGAGGTGAATTAACATTTAAAAAGAATGTAAAAACTCAGAGCTGTTCTAATGATGATTAATGGAGAGCTATAAGGGGGCCATGACCTGCTAGTGTCATTAAATGGATTGGCAGGTTTCTGAGCATTAATTATAAATAGCCGCAGGAGTTCTCCTGCTCAACAGAAAAGATGATAAATCCAAGTCTCTGAGAGAGAGGAAGAAAGGAAAGCAAGGGGAAAAACTTTGCCCGTGTCTGCCTGTGTGTTGTGGGGAAAAGAGAGAGAGCAGAGGGAATGAGATAAATGATAAATTAGAGCCTGCCAGTCAATCACATTTTCTAAATGTCTTATGTCCCCAAAGTGATAAAAGCAATATTCCTTTCTGCCCTTATTGGAACCATTTCTGTACAGCAATCACATCACTTTCCTTGGGGATTTCAGCTGAAATGTGCCTTTTCTTTTTATATTTACTCCCCAGCCTGTGACCAAGGGAGGGTCAGAGTCCACATACAAATGGGCCAAAGAGAGACCTGGGGACCAGGGAGGGCAGGGAGTGAGAGGCACTGGCAGGGGGCCTGGCTTCCACTGCTGCCACAGGGAGTCATCACAGCAGAGGCACTTTCCCTTCTGTTCTGGGATGGGCCCAGCCAACAGGCTCAGAGCCTGATATATAGGGTGGGAACAGATTTGCTGACTCGGCAGACGGCAAGCACCGTGAGGGCAAGGATGCGGCCTTTGTCTGTTTAATTCATTGCCAAACCTAGAGCAGAGCCTTCTGCAGAGTATCATAGGCACCCGGTCCATACATGCTGAATGAGCAAGTGAGTGGAGTGACTAAATGCGTTTCCCCATGATTGAGAATGCATAGCAGCCTCATTTGAGAAGCTTCATCACTGCAGAGACACCTGGGCTTCTCAGCACCTCAGCAAGGGCCGTTCAGGTGTGGGGCTCGCTGTTGTGCAGGTGCCTCCCCGGCCCTGGTATGTGCCACCAGCTCCTCTCCTCACCTTCTCTTTGAGAGCGAGCTCAGGTTTACTGCCTTGTGGAGCTGGAAGGGAACCCAAGGAGGCGAAGAGACTGGCTGGCCCAAGGTCACCCACGAAGCTAGTTTAAGGGTGACAACTGGGCCAACTCACCTAGTGTCCTTTCCCCCCTCCCCGTGACTTCCACGCAGTGACAGCCTGGGAGCGCGCCTGTGGAGGTTGGGGCAGCCCATCTTCTGGGGAGCCCTCTTCCCACCTGCAGCGGACAAGGTGCCTCTGGGTTCTGGTTATTGCCTGTGCTAAAGAGATAAAGACGAGGATGTGGGCAGGGAGGAGGGAGAGAGAGGTCGGGAAGAAGGAATGAAAGAACCCCCACCTAGGATTTGGAATAATGGATACTCCGGGATGATGTTCTATTTCTTGTGTGTCGTTACTTTTCAGGGTTTTCCACTGCAAGTCATTATTTCAGCTGATTGGAAAACGGTGTTGAAAGACCTGCTTCTCCGGTACGATTTTCTTCATATCCTATTAGTTGCAATACAATTACAGCGAATACATCAACTCCTGGCCTGCCTGCTGCTGCCGCCCAAGCCGCCGATTACAAAGCGGCCTTATTAATGGAATTGTACATCTAGGATTAATCGGCTTGCATTGGCCATTTACATTTCTCATTCCACAAGCACTTCTGTTTGCTTAATAGGCTGAAGGAGGTAGGAAATGACACAACAAAAGCCTCCTCCAATTGCCACGCGTATCACTGGTGGATTTAGTATCCCCTCCTTCCTTCATCCTGAAGTGCGGCACAGGGATTAGATCTGGCACATGCCACTAGGCAAAAGCAAGGTGCTGCCAAACAGCGGTTGGTGGGGACTGAGGGAGGAGGGCGGGAAGAGGGGCCAGGCCACAGGGAGGCCTTTGCACCTTTGGGAAGGAGCAGTAGGCTCCCATTCTCTGTCCAAGCTGAGAGGTGTGCCTGGGAGAGCACAGCACAGGGAACCAAGCACGGGAGAGTGAGCCAGTGACTGGGCAGGGCCTGGAGAGGGAGGGAGTTGCCCCACATTCATGGCTGGTTCCCTCTGCTTTGCCATGAGGATGTCTGCACGTCATTCTGTATCCAAGCTGAGTTGTTAATCCCGGTCTGTCCCATCCGCAGTCTGCCATCCTCTCTCATCTAAGGCTGAGGGTTAGTCACCCCACGTCACTCCGCCGCTCGGCCAGGCAAAGCACCATTTAAGGCGAAGTGGAGTGCCTTGGGGGAGGTGAGGGAACTCACTCAGGTTCGCTTGGCTTTCTCCTTTTTTCTTTAGGTCTGGATAATTTAGAATTGGCAGGTTGGGATTTCTCTTCAGACTTTAGGGAAGGAAAATTGAGAGCAGCCTTCTTTGAGCTCACTGGATTCCAGGAGATGAGCTAATGGGCAGCTGTCTCTGCAGCAACAGTCTGTGTGGGACAGGGTGTTCCAGAAGGAGCCAGCTACCCATCTGAGGAGGCCCAGCACATAACGCCAGCCTGCGGGGAGTGGGGGAGACAGTGGGGCAGACAGGAGATGAGGATACTCCAGGCCCTCTTCCTCTGGACTCTGGGTGGATGGTGGGGGTGTCACACACTTAACTGCGTAAGTGCAGCCATTTACCTCCACATTATGCACTGGTCTTCAGGGAGCTCCCTGAGGTTAGACAGGCTTAAGCCTCCAGAGAAAAGTCACAGAAAAAGTCAGAGCTTGGACTTTCTAATCACCCTGTCTTAGGAGAATTCAGCATTTGGGGAGCAGGATGGGGACTGGGAGGTAAGTTCTGCTACTGGGTGGGGCTTCAGCACTAGACCACAGGAAGGTGTCCAGCTGGTAATGGTCAGGGAATGAACATCCTATCCCCAGGCATGAGCTATACCTCCCAGCCCGAGCCCAGTGCCCACCTGACCATCTCCTGCTCCCGTCCTCTCTCCAACCTGCTCCAGGAGGCAATGCTTAGCGAGGCATATCCTTCCCGTGGTGATGCTTTATTGAATTTGCTTCTGCCTTTGCTTCTGGCTGGCTGGCTTCTCCCATGACCTGGAGGTCTGTGCAGGTCAGAGCTGATAGACAGCCGAGGCCTCTGAAGCCCCTTCCCAGCCGGGGGCTCTGTGGTTAAATAGAGGGCTCCTGTGTCTGGGATGGCATTACCTCAGCAGCAGAGCCCACGTATGTTGAAGAGCTGTAATACAGTATGACTTTTTGCTTTAATGGAATTTTTCTAGACCACTAGGAAAAAAAGACTCCATTAACCACACTACAAAGGCCTCAACTTATTAGTATTTTAGAACAGTGACAAAACATTTCGTGAATCTAATTACTGCTGACAAATATGAAAATTGAAATCAAAGTTACATTTTCAGCTACAGTGCCTCATATGCCAGCCTTCTCTGACTTCAACTATTGCATCAACACATTTATTCTTCCAATAGTTTCAGCAGAAGATTGCTTATTTTCCCTCTCCCCTAATACCACTCGCTTTCCACCCCCAGGCTCTCAGCCCTCCCTGGCTTGGACCCTAGATATTTTGAAGCATTGAATCTGACATATTCATCTTGGTGGCTGGCACCAGCTAAGTAACTTCATGTTTACCTGTCAGGGCTACAGAAATGGGCTGAGCAGGGTGCTGGGGAAGTTGACTCTCCTTCCCCATCCTTCCTCCCCCACCCCCCATCCTAGCCTTTTTTCAGATACAAGTCGTTTGACTGATTTCAAATTCCTTGTGATATCAGGACAGAAAAAAAAAAAGACTTGTCAACACCTTTCTCTTCCCCTATTAAGCATACTGTAAAAATCAATCCCTTTTGTCACTTCACTCTGCTTGCGAGAATGTTTAATGGATGTCAAGGGAGCTAATGATCACTGGTAGAAAATTCATTTTAGATTTGCTATTTATAAAGTACTCAGTACTCAGGTGGGAAATTAACATGAGGCAAGGAGCCGGGTGGGGTGGGGGAGGAATGGAAATACAGAACCAGGCCCTGCCAGGCTGGCAGTTGCTTTGTGTAGGTGGCGCCCAAGGTGTTCTGGGGGCAAAGGGCACATGTGTCAGAGAAGCTGCAGGGGTTGGTGGAGTATAGGCTCAGGAAACATCCAGACTTCACCGAGTTGACTGTTCTGAGCCCAAATTTTCTCAGCAATAAAATCGTATCTGCAAAACTTTGATTAACAAGGTTGCACAAAGGATGAAATAAAAGATCACACCTGGGGTACTTACCAGCACCCAGAACCAGGTACAAGTACATGTTTGATAAGTGTCACCTTCCTATACCCATAGCCCCATGAGGGGATCAGGGTGGGCTGCGTCAGCACAGAACTGCTCCAGATCAGACTGGCCATGGTGCAGCCCTCTGCAAGCCCACACAAGGACCCTGAGCCTCACCTGGTGCCCGCAGTGTTCAGGTGATCTGATTTGCCAGTGGTTCTCCACCCTTACTGAGCATCCGAATCACTTGGAGGACTTCTAATTCACAGACTGCTGGGCCTCACTTCACAGTTACCAAGAGTTTATAGTTCTGGAGCGGGGCCTGAGAATCTGCATTTCTGAAATGTTCCCCAAGGGATTGTTGATGCTGCTTGTCTGGGACCATGCTTTGAGAACCACAGAGATACACATACACGTGGAACTGTCTCCTAAAACAGTGAGGTGCCACCCTCCAACTGGCATTTTTCAGCTGCAGCAAGTTCTTCCCTACCCCTGGCTCACCCTCACCCTTCAAACCAGTAGGATTCAGAATTTTGAAGCAAATCCCTGAACGCTGGTTAATTTGCCGCCAAATGTTACATCACTGGTCAAGCAGATGAGGCAAGTGCTGAGGTTAATTTTCTGGTCTGCATCAATGTATAGCCAAGCTTCAGGTTCCCGTCTACATAGCTGGTGCCTCAAGAGCTCAGAAGGATCAACTTTGTCCCCCAGCATTCTCTCAGTTGCACATGAGGCCCCAGGTCAGAAAGCTCTGGCCTCCCCTCCTGCTTCTGGCTTCTCCTTTTCCTAGCCTTCTCTTGGATACTCCTCTGTTATATTTGGATTAACTGCAAATCTCCTTTGATTACTCACTCTGTTGAAACAGACAACCTGTTGCCACGTGTTTGATTACTGAATCCCAGGGGAGTTCCTGTTTGTAATGCAGCCAGTTACAGTATACTCAGCATTACACACAGTCACTGAGCTGCTAATTCATTGTCTAAGAACTTGTTTTTCAGTTTCTGATTTTTCAATAACAGGCTTCTCACGAAACCCTTAAGCTTCGGAAAAAAGCCAAAAACTGCTTTTCCAGTCATTTACATGGACACAAGTGGATCAGGAGGGGGGAAAAGAGGGAACAGTTTTGCACATTATTCCTGGGGCTCTGGCAGCCTCGGTGGATAGCACGTCAGGGCTGCAGAGCTGCAAAAGCGCAATGGGAAGTGTGTCGGCTTGAGAGAACCTGACACGGAGGCAAATGATAAATCCTGAAATTTCGCCTGACACCCAGGCTGCCGCTTTACTGAGGCTGGGTGGATATTCTGGGCACCAGCAAATTGTTCTGTCAGCAAGCCTCCCCGACAGCTGCATCTTGTTAGGAAGCCTGCCATTCATTCCCAGTCATGGCACAGCACTCCCACCTTCTGAGTGGCATCCTGTCACCTGGGACAGGTAAGGGGCTGGCTGTAGAACACCTGCCTGGGAGCCAGGGCCCCGAGGCAAGGAGCCCGACCTCCCTGAAGCTTGCTTCATGTTTCTGTTGTGGGGGATGCAGTGTCAGAGCCTTAATAGATGCTCAGTTATTTCACCTGAGGGGAGGAATTGTCTGGCATGTGGGTCATTTTCACCTGCCATCTTATTTCTCTCTCTCAAATGTAGATTTTACAAATAATCCAACAACCCAGAAGCCAAAAATAGTAGTTTCTTGCTTCTAACACTTAGGGACAAAAGGTAGGGTGCCAGATAAAAATAGAACAGAAACAAAATGCCCAGTTAGACCTGAATTTCAGATAAATAGCAAATAATTTTTTTAAGTATGTGCTATGCATAATAAAAAAATTTACTTGGTGCTTATCTGGAATTCAAACTGTTTGAGTGTCCTGGATTTTTATTGGCTAAATCCAGCAACCCCAGCAAAACTGTATATGCATTTCCTTCCTAGTTTACTTATTTTCACAGCTTATTGTCACCAACCTTGCTTTGTCCTGGCAGTTTGTTTTTTTAAGGCGGGTATATTCACGAGAAACTGAAACCCCTCCCACATGGGGTCTTCTTCCCCTTCGCCCACAGAGCTCAAACTGGGAGTGGCCCTTCCTATTACAGCCCTTCATGTGTGCTTGACTACTTCAAGGCAGTGGTTCTCCAAACTTAGTGTCCATCACCTGGAGGGCTTATTAAAATGCAAATAGCTATGCTTCAGAAAGCCCCAGACTTTCTGATTCAGCAACCATACCTGGACAGCCCAACTCTAAGGACACTGTGTGACACAGACCCTTTCTTCTTTCCCCAGGGCAGACTCGTAACAAGGAGTCCTGCAAAGGATCCACGCAAAGGCTGGTGAAAGAAATAGTGGGTTAGAGTAGGTCTCAAAAATCTTCTGTTCTCCTTTTTCAGCCTTTTCAATTCCTTTCCTAGCCTTATTTATTCTCTCACAAGTATGTGCAAAGGTGCACTGTGCTAATCCTGCAGGAAGGATATTCCCAGCAGAAAGCAGCATGTGCCCCCATGGCCCCACACCAGAAAGGGCATTGGTGTCTGGGGTCACCATCCAGGTCAGTGTCCAGGTCAGTGTCTGGGTCAGTATCTGGGATCAGTGTTTGGGGGCCCTTCAGCGGGGCTGTGCAGAATGAGGAGGCTGGGGCCAGATAGGGAAGGGCCCTTCATTCCCTGTTAAGGAACTTGGACTTTATCTCGAGAGCCATGGAAATGCTAGTGGAGATTTTAAATAAAGTCTGAGGTGACAAAAGTTTTTTTTTAAGCAAAACAATTAATTACTGACAGGATGGAGGATGGGCTGAGCTAGGCGTAAATTGGTAGCAGGGCCCTGTTTAGAGGACGCGTTAATCCAGCAAGCAGTGACAGTGATGTAAGCCTGAGCTGAGACGGTGGCAGACTGGTGGGAGAACAGACGCAGATCATCCAGAAGCAAAACTGAGCTGAGGTGGGGAGTGATTTGCAGGAGCAGGTGTGGGGGCGGGGAGCTGAGGGCTCTGCTGGGAGGTGCAGACACAGACACCTGCACTGTTCACAAAACCCCGTGGAAGTGGGGTCTTCGTGTATTGAATGACAAAGTGCACAAACAGAATTCAATTAAACTTGAAACCTGTATTTTGAGGAAATGTAAACATCCCACTTTACAGATGCTGAAAATAAAGGCTTTGCTCAATTCTGAAAGGTAGAGTTGACAATAGCACTAGGAAGAAAAAAGGATATTTTGACCAATGTGGAGATTGAGGTATGTATTTTATGTGGCTATTCTCTGTAAACTGTAAATATAAAACTTCATCTTTGTAATTCCTTAGAGAGTAAACCCAAAACAGGAGTTGGGATGAGCTCTGAACATGTTTGGGAGATGGTCTGCTACCGTCTTCTAAATGGTAGGACCAAAACTGGAAGAGATGGAACAACAAGGTGAGAGTCAATCATACTGTAACTTAAAAATGCAGAGAAAAGAGAATGCCTTGAGGAAAGGAGAATATACTATGCAGAGTCCTTCTGAATCACTAGTCAGGTCTTTTGCCCATTACACAAGTAAGGATTTCACTTCTTTTCTGATAAAACCAGCCTATAGATTTATGGAAATACATGTGAACTGATATACACATTCATGCAAACACACATCTTCCCTAAGTTGTGCTCAGAGAAAATTAAAGCCATCAAATGCAAATTCCTTCAATGTCCTACCACCAAGCTCACACATTTACCTGAATCCAAACTGTGCCAAGGACAGCTAATCATCTCTCTCATTTTTTTTCCATTTTCTTTATCAGAGTAAACTATATGTAACATGAAATATACCATTTTAACCATTTTTAGGTATATAATTCATGTCATTAAAAATATTCAAAATGTTGGGCAACCAACATCACTATCTATCTCCAAAACATTGTTTTCATCATCTCAAACAGAAAGCCAGTATCCATTAAATAATAACTTCCCATTTCCTTCCTCCCCCCAGCCGCTGGTAACTTCTATTCTACTTTCTGTCTCCATGAATTTGCTCAATCTAGGTATCTCACAGAAGTGGAATCATACAATATTTGTCCTTTTGTGCCTGACTTCTTTTAGTTAGCATAATGTTTCTAAGGTTCATTCATGTTGTAACATGTGTCAGAATTTCATCCATTAATTTAATTAAGGCTGGATAATATTTGTATGTATGTATCACATTTTGTTAATCCATTCATCCACGGATGGACACTTGGGTTCACTTTTTGGCTATTGTGAATAATGCTGCTATGAACATAGGTGTACAAATATTTATTTGGGACCCTGATTTCAATTTTTGCGGGGATATACCTAGAAGTGGAATTACTGGATCATATAGTAATTCCATTTTTAGTTTGTTGAGGGAACACCAAACTGTTGTCTACAGTGGTTGCACCCCTTTACATTAGTACTAAGCAATGTACAAGGGTTCCAGGTCAATTTTTCCACATCCTTACCAACACTTGCTATTTTCCTTTTTTAATAATGGCCATCCTAATGGGTGTAAAGTGGCATATCATTGTGTTTTGGATTTGCATTTCCCTAATGACTAGAAATGCTGAAAACCCATGGTTAAATGCTGCAGAGTATGAGGCCATGCCTTAACCATGTGTATATTGTATGGGCCCATGGGTTTTCTTCCAACCTTGTCAAGAAGAGAGATAACTTTCCCTCCTTTCTTGACATACAAAAAGCTAATTGTCTCTCAACATTCATCCCTTCCTTCTTCCATAGTAATAGACGCTCTGAATTTGTTGTGCATGTGATTATCCGAGGTAGATAATGAATCTTCCACACTCCTGTCTGCATGTGGTCATGTGAGTAAGTTCTGGCCTAGGGAGGCAAAGAAAAAGAATGCCCTGGGAGGGCTTCCAGGAAGGAACCTGCTTTGGGAGACAGTACACTTGTGCATTTTGTCCCTCCTTATTCAACAATTCTTCCACTGCCCAGCACAGAGATACCACCATCTTAGACTATAGGGTAGAAGCCACGTGTATCAGATCCAAACCACAGAAAGGGCTGGGTCCCTCAGTTTAATGAACACTGCACCAGCTGTGAACAAAGCGGAGTGCTTCTATAACCAGAGAGATGAACTTCTTTCTTATTTACACCATTTTTATTGAGTACTGTCTGTTATTTGCTGCTGAATCCAATCATAAGGGATATTCTCATATATGATTTTCCTTCCTTCCTTTAAATAGTAATGCAATTGGTCTTTCTCCTCCTCTTCAAGACTCATTCTTCTACCTGTGCTCAAGACTTGCCATCCCTCCCACCCTCTCATACTCCCTAAGGGACCTCACTTGGTCAGTCATCATCTATATCTCCCTTTCATCCTCCCCCTTTTCTAACCTGTACCCACCAGTGTGCAGAGGCCTTTACCATCTTATAAAACAACAACATCCTCACCAACTACAGTCACCCTTTGTCACCCTATTTTTTCGCTCTCTTTTAAATTCTTTTGTAATAACTACCCACATTTTCTACATCCTCATCCCACTTTTATGACTCACACTATGGCTCTACCCCACAGAACTGTTCTCCCAGCGAGATAGAAGACATGGTCATCACGAAGTATAATCTTACTTGATCCTTCAGCTGCATTTGAGACCATTAATGTTCTGTGTTTCCTAAACACACATCATTTGACCTCGATGGCATCATGTGCTCCTAGTTTTCCTTGTATGGTTTTGCCACTTCTTGTCAATTGTCTTTGCAAGACCTCTTCTCTTCTCAGTCTTTAAGCACCAGTGGTCTGTGCTTATTTCATTTCATGTCCTCTCTACTCTCTTCTCAGGTAATTAGTTGTCTGTGTTGAAGACCATCTTTGCTCAAGCTCAGATATTTTTCCAGAGCCCAGATCCATCTAGCTAACCCTTATCGGATAGTCCCTCTTAGTGTTGAGCAGGTACCTTCAAACCCACCATGACCCCAGTTGCATTCACCACCATCTCCCTCAAGCCAACCTCTGCACCACCTCCCAGAAACTAGATGTCCTCTTTCACTTCCCTTTGTCACCTGTTATCTCCTTTCTCTCCATGTTATAACCTTCCTACCTCCATAACTCTTGAATACTCAAATATCTCTCCATCATTGCAATTCCCAATGTTAACTAATGCCTGATTGGCTGCCACACCCTCTAGGAGACTCCCTAGCCTCTATCTAGTCTTGCTCCCTTTTAACTCATTTCTCACACTGTAACTAGAGTAACATTCTAACATTTTTAAGTAGCCTACTAGTGTTATTTAACAATTACAACTGCAAATCTTATCATGTTACTATCCAGAATGCAATGTTCAACTCATTTTCTTCCCTCAATATAACATCTTTAATTAGAGCCATCAGGCCATTCCAGCTCTGATCTCTACTTACATCTCTACCTACCTCTCTCTTTCTCCCTCTTATTCCCCCCAAAGCACACAAACACATTCAATATAGCCAGACTAGACACTGGAATCCTAAATTACTACAATACTCTCCTGCCTCCAGGCTTTGGCATATGCAGTTTTCTCTACTTGTAGTACTCATCTCTCCTCTTGCCTGGTTACATCCAGTCACCTTTATTTCTCAGCTTTAAGATCTCTTCCTTCTAGAAGACTTCTCTAACTTGAAAAATCTCCTATATGCTGCCACAGCAAGCCTGACTTGCTTTCATCCCAGCACTTACCATGTTGTATTGAATTATCTACTTTACTAAGTGTAAGAAATATGTTTTATTGTTGTTTATGGCTTTCACACAGTAGAATCTGAATACATTGTTTTGAAATGGATGAAACAAAAATGTAAGTCAGAACTTGGTCGTGCCCTTGGGTCTATTATGGTTCCTTTTTTTAAAAAAATAATTCACCTTGATGATGCAGAGATGACATGTTTATATCATTTGAGGATGACACACAGCTGATGATGACAGCTCATCAGAATCCAAATATAATCTCAATGAACTTAAATAATGGGCCCAAGGTGCAATGAAATTTCAAGCATTTAAAAGAAACATTCAAAGAAAATTAAATGTAAGTAAGAATAGGAGAGGTCCTGTAGCATTTTTGTCTGAGGAACAAGTATAAACATCATCAGTATGAGCAAATGCTACATCTGGAAAAAAAATTAAGTAATATAATAGCAGATAAAACCTACAGAGCTCTAAAGGGCAAAATGTGGTAGGCAATAGTTCATTCCCCACTTTGCCAGTCAAACTGTATCTGGAAGAGTCTGTCTGATAATACATTTTAGTGGATCATTATCAAACTAGAACATGTTCAGAAGTTAATGATCAGGATGATAAATGATCTACTATCGGGATGCAAATCATGAGAAGGAACTAACAATGTCAAGACCAGTAAGATCCATGAGGGTCATCTCTTAGGAAGTGGATCACACCATATTACTTGCATTCTGAGTAGCTCTAATTAGCAGAAGTTGGGGAAAAGCAAATTTTTCCTCCACATAGGTTCATTAAGATTATATTCAGAAACCTAATTAAATAGATAATTTAAATTAAATAGGTAAATATGGTAGTATTTCAGAGCTGGTACAACTGCTTTGTCATCTTGAACCTGAGATCATTTTATTAGATTGAACCATACAAAATTGTCTATACTCAACTATTTTTGATTTACCAAAACAGCCAAGCCCATTTGGTTCAACTTAAAAGCTTCCTTCTTAGCCATTTTTGGCATATGATGCTTTTCCTCCTGCAGGCTGGTTCCTGGACCCCCAGGTAGTGTGCCAGTCTCTCAGTCAAGAAGGAAGAACGGTAAGGTTCAAAAGGCAGAGACATCCTGAGTGCAATCCTTAAACCCTACCCAGTAAAACTGTGATTTCATTCCTGAATTGTGTTGCACGGCCATATTCAGCCATAAGGGAATCTCAGGTGAGTATTTTGAATGGGCACATTGCTTCCCTGAACAAATTTAGAGCACCCCTTATAATCCAGAGAAAGGTTAGAATTGACAGAGGAAGCCAGAATAGTGTTTTCTCACAAGTTTATCAACTATGAAAAGGGGTGCTGATACCAGCTACTCTCAACTGTATCTGCAAGGTAGAATTACCTGTAATTATTTTGAAGTAGAGACTACCCAGCTCTATACTGACCTAGTCAGTCAGAATTTTTGTCAGTAGGACCTGGATGTTGGCTTCTAATATTTCTCATGGTGATTTTGATAGACAGCCGGAACTGGGAGCCACCACTCAGGCAGGTAGTGTCTGCTCACTGCAAATCTCTGGAACTGTTGAGCCAGAATTAGTGAACATCATTCAGGAGGGATTGTTGCCTTGCATGGGAGACTGGACAAATGCCAAGATATCTCCCAACTCTAGGAGTCTGTGAGAAAGCTTTTGGATTTAATGATTAAATTACTGTGGCTTTGGACAAGGCTTCAGCAGTGTAAGAAAATAATGAAGAAATGGTGATAAGACATTTAGATCCTTCTATGAAGAGGTTTTAGGGAAAAAGGAAGGAGAAATAAAAATGATAAATTCTTACTTGTTTTCAGAATTAGCAAGACGTCTTACCCAACTATGGGTGTCTATATACCACTAATTGTATTGAGGGGAAAAAAAGCTGTCAGTTAATCTTTCATGTCTAAGTCAAGTTACCTCTAGGAAAACCTCCCCTTGTCTCTGTTGCTCCCCTGATACCAGCATAGGCTCAAATAGCCACGTCTCCCTCCACTCATCTGATCTATTGACCACTAAGAAGACTATTTTCTGATCTTGGGTGTGTTTATCCAGGAATACTGAGCTCATCTACCACTACCTAGGTGCTGATAGCATATGGCTTACGTCTGATTATTACCAGGAGGGATTACTAATATATGAGATTAAAGATTCAGAGCCCAAAAAGAGTTTACCAGAAAGAAGATATAAATTGAATCTAATAAGATGTCTTC
Source organism: Manis pentadactyla (assembly GCF_030020395.1). Taxonomy (NCBI): domain Eukaryota; kingdom Metazoa; phylum Chordata; class Mammalia; order Pholidota; family Manidae; genus Manis; species Manis pentadactyla. The sequence goes on along the minus strand of NC_080031.1, from coordinate 16,443,326 downwards.
AGGAAGGGTAGGTTCTGAGGTCAGGATGTTGTGTACATAGTAGAATGACACAGTCATAGGATAAAGCAGAGTGACTTAACAAAAGCTCACCATGAGTCAACAGAGTTATATGGCTCCTGCAACACCTGAGGGAATCTCAGACCTTTTTCCCTGTCTTCCTCTCTTTCCTTTCTGTCTATTCATAAACACCAAGTGTCACATTTGTGCCATGTACTATGCTAAGTGTGCTAGGAAAGATACATAAGGTGGTCCCTGACCTCCAGGAGATCACATGGGTAGGGGAGATAGACATGCTAGTAGGTAACCACACGATGTGTGTGGTGGGTGTTAAGAAAAGAAGTAAGGACAAGAGCAATGGAGGCATAAAGGAAGAAATGAAAGGTTTCAAAAGGAAGCTGAGCCTGGAATTTTGTCTTGAATTGTAACAAGTGTTTTCAAGGTAGACAAGGGCAGCGCTCAGCAGAGGGAGCAGTTAGCACATGTTCTGTGAAGAAGGAGAGCAGAAACCCCCAAAGAGTTTATGGAATGAGGGGCCAAAGGATCAGGGGAGGCTGGCAAACCTGGGCCAGACCTGCAGGCTTTCCTATACCTTTCCTAATAGCTGAGACTTCATCCTATTCGGACTTGGAATCAGCCGAGGTCATATCTTATAATATTCTGGGCCACTCGGAGTATACTGAGAGAAGATTGCTTTAAGAATAATATGATGTAACCAGAACAACCTTAAATAAGGACAATCAGCACCTTTTCCTATGTGATCATATAGAAAATAGGAAAAAGACTTTGGATATTTAACTTAGTGGAGAGGAGATTTGAAGGAGAAGCAGAGAGAATCATGTTTTAAAATATCTGAAGGAAAGTCACGTTGAAAAATTAGACTTGTCCTGTGTGTAGCAGTATTAGTATTAATCATAATACTATTAGGTAATATTTATTGAGAACTTTTTATGTGCTAGGCAGTGTTCCAAGCACTTTATCAGCAGTAACTTATTTAATCCTCATAACAGCCTTAAAGGTAAGTCCAATAATTATTTCAGTTTTATTGAAGAGGGGACAAAATCACACAGAGGTTGATTAAACTGCTTAAGGTTTTAAACTAGGAAGTGGCAAAGCCAGGATGTGAACCCAGCAATCTAGCCACTATTATAATGCCCCTGCAGACCTAGAGCAAATGGCTGAAATCTACAGGAAGACAGATTCTCCTTGTCTTCCTCTTCTTCTTGTCTCCCTAAAACCTAGTGTTCAGATACAATAGACCACCTGCAGCGATGCATTTCCCTCTTAGTGGAGATAGAAGCTAGGGACCACTGCAGCCGTATTGTTGAACTATCAGAACTCAGAAAGAGGGATTAAAGTAGATCATCACGCAGTTCCCTCTGGGTTTAGGTTGGCTTTGACTCTGGGGTTCACCGCTACGGCAGTGTGAACACTTTGGGAAGCTATCAGTTTGAACACTTTACAAGTTCCCCAGTGACTGCCCTTGGCACAAATGTGCATGGTAACCCTGTCCCCCAAACGCCTCCAGGACCTGCTGACTCCATCAAAGTAGACAAGTCTGCACCAGAGGAACTGACCTGGCGTGGAGCATGGAGCCGGCATCGCCTCTGCCTAACACACTAGCTGCAAAGCTGCCACTGAGGCTCTCAGCACCGAGCCCCTGCTGCCCATGAGAAGGAGCAGTGGAGGTAACATAACGCTGCTGGTGAGGCGGTTCCTGGGCAGGGCATTTGGGGCCAGGCAAAGGAGGAGCACGTACATCTTCTCACTTTTGAGTGGAGCTCCGTCCAAGGCTCACCACGGCACAGCACTCTCTACATCCAGCTCTAACACCTCATTGCTAACCCACATACAAATGGCTCCTGAATTTCTCTTATAGGATTGGTTAATTAAAAGTCATTATCATTCCTGATTTCCCCTACCTGAAATGCTTTGGCAAGTTAATCCTTTCCTCCCATCCGAAGGAAGCCTTATAGATAAAGGCATATGTACATATATGGACATGCGATACAGTATATACAATGCAGTATGTAGTGTTTGTATGCACACACACCACTCACACATTCTGATTTTGGTCATCGTCTGTGACTGTGTTTAGATTCTTACTTTCCTGCAAGGCAGAGCCTGCTTCTGAATATCTTCTGCCAGCACCACTACCTTTAAAGAATTATACTCAGAAAGACTATTTGAAGAATTGCAAAATGTTGACCACTAAAGGAAACTTGAAAATCTTTCAGTCCAACTGAATTTAGAGATGGGGAACTAAAGCTCATGTAGGGAATGTGTCTTACCCAAGGTCACAGAACATTTTCAGATGACTTTAGAGGTATAGTCTTTAAACCCGACCACATTTTAGAACCTCTTACGGTGCTCTAAAAAAATCAGTGTAATAGGGGGCAGGCATCATGAAAAAATCCAGTTCAATCAGTCTGGGATAGGGTCCAGTCATTGGTATTTTTATAGGACTCCTCAGGCAATTCTATGATACACAGAGTTTGAGAACCACTTACATAGAACATAAGTATTGCAAATGAACACACATCACACCTATGCTCTGAGGACATTCCTGACTTCCAAGACTGGATCAGCAGATGGAGAATTGCTCTAGTCTCACTGACTTGGAGGTATCATGGATCCATGGGAAAGGTAATTACTTGTTCTTGTACATAAGAAAAGTTAAGAATAATTGCCACCACCGCTTTGGAAAAGAATAGATGCAGCCAGGTAAGCAGTCATCCGAAAGCATTCAGGGGCAGCTGCAGTACACAGTGCGAGCATAAGAGAAGCTATATTCCCTCTGGGTACATAATCCAACACAAGTTAATAGATTGAAAGATTTGTGTCCTAATCACAGTATACTGCTAGAATATGAAAAATAATGATGCATTTATTATTATTATTATTATCCCAAGAACCCAAAGTTAGGGGATGATGGTTCTGAAAAGGGAGGTCATCTTAGATCTACCCTGAAATATGAATACAGACTAGCTGCCTAAGGCAAACCCTTCCTGGTCTTAGATAAGTGTTCTCCCCATACCTGCTTTGGTCCTCTAGTTCAGTGCAGAGAACAGGGCACAGAGGAGGTGATAGGCCCACAGATAGGGTGGCAGTGGTGGCAGGAATCAACCAATAACTCAGATGACCAGAGACCATTGCTGCAAAACCAGTTGACTTTACACCAGTTTTCACTACCTGCATACTAACTGAGGGCACATCAACATCCATGAGCTCCTTTTGGGCAGGAGATGACCTGGAGTAGCGAAGGCAGTACATCTTATTCATTATTCACCCAGAGCTGGAGTTGTTCATCCTCCCCCAGGGCTCCTTATCTAAATACAAGTACGGAGAGTTAGTTGCTTTCTTGCCGCTCATCATATTTGCACAAGAAACCAGAGTTCCTGTTGATGCTCCCAATTGTTATTAAAAAGGATGACAAACCAAGCCAAAACTGGGAGATTTTTCTATGTCTTTGGTCTCATTCTTTCATTGGTTTTAGTCACTGTTGTATTCCCAGCACCCAAAATAATGCATGAATCATCATAGGCACTCAATAAACACTTGCTGGGTGATTAAACCAATGAACAAGTAAACAATTAGACAGTCTGTGTTGGGTTAGATTTGGTGGCACCACCAAGACCAAGAGAAGGAAGCACCTCTACAGAGTGAATTTGCATGAGCAATTGAAGCCCAAACCATCCAGTCTTTTGATCAGTCTTTTATTACTATGAAGGGCAATACTCTTAGAAAAGAAAAAAAATCAAATTCAGTAACCTAAGATGTCCTTAGTAACAGAGCTGAAGAATGTGTTTTCCAGTATTTGATTTCTTAACTTGACATTCTCTGTTGAAATACTCTCTTCTCAGCAATGAAAATGTGAATCTTTGTTGGTTTGTTTTGTAGTTTGCAAATGACTTACAGAGCTCTTCTGGCAGGGTTTCTCTTGCTTCTTGCAAACAAACAAAAGGCCATTCCTCTAATATAACTTAAGTGGGGAGATTCTGTGATTTCTCTTGGTTTTGGAAGGTGGAGGAAAGGAGGAGCAAATAGAAAGAAGAATGAGGAAAATTGAAACAAGCAGGGCCATAGGAGCAGAGCAAAATGCAGGAAAGAGGCAAAGATAAATTGGATGTGGTAAATTAGAATATCAGGGTGCCAAACAGCTGAGGACCCTGTAATCAATAGGATCCTGGGGACCTTTACTGGGGATGGCTGGCTCTCAGGGTCACCCTCCCATGTATGGGGCCACGAGCTGGGCTCCTTGTGAACTGGGAAGGCAGAACCTTCCCCTTCTTCTCCTAGCAAGCCTGCATGAAGTGGAGCAACCCCTGCCAGCTTGACCTAGATCTGTCAACCGATCAATTATTTTTCCCAAAGAGGAGGAGGAAAATGAAAGAAAGAAAGAAAAAGGGAAAGAGAAAATGGGGGGGAAAGAGGGCAGAAAGAGGAACGGAGGAAAGGGGAGAGGAAAAGAGAGAGGAGTGGGGAGAGAGAGAGTGGGAGGGAAGGGGGATGGCATGTTTCTTTTAAGTTTAAGCAGTGATAGCAGAACAGGATTAACACAGAAGTTTTCATAAATAAATACACACATTCATAAAATGAAGCATAAAGCTCTCAGACATTCTGACCCAAATCACAGTCAAAGCAGAGGAGAGAGTCCTCTTTTTCCCCGCTTTTCCCTGTCCTGATTAGAGCTGTTTTGCTCGTCTCCCTCTCAGACTCCCAGCTACAGTCCCTCAGCGTGCTCCCCCTCTCTGCCGTTCTCCCTGCAGGCATTGCACCTCCATGTAGCAGCTCCTTTCACCCACGGACGGACGGGAGGCCTGCACCCTGCATGCTTCTCCTAAAGCCCCTCTGGCCGCCCCCAATGCACTCTAATGCAATGGAAGCATCCACCACCAGGTGGGAGGGGGCGCTGGCGGAGATGGCTGCAACCGCACCGTCCCACCCCATCCGACCTGTATGCCATCGATTTCCTTATTTTTGCATGTTTTCATTTTTTACGTTTAATTTGTTTTATTGAATCTCAAATGACTGTAGACATAAAGTAAACATGTAACAAGCCAGTAGAGCAGAAAGGAAGTAAACCGCATAAATACAACCGATCTCAGCATGGAGTTCCACTTAGCACCACATGTTTGGAGTGTTACAAGCATTAATGAGTCCTTATAACACCCAGGGGAGATGCTCCCCAGCCTGGCAGGCAGGTGGAGAGACAGGCTCACAGAGAGAAAGATTTTCCCCTACAGAAAACAGAGAACTTTGAGCTCAGATATACATGTTCCTCACTGAGCTACGCTCAGGCCACCAGAACTGGCCTCAAATCTGGGAGTCATACCCTTTAGAGTTTTCGAAGAGTCAGTAGGACCTCTGCTAAGGTTAGATATAAAGCAAATATTCTTTGCATCTTTAGCATTCTAGTTGGTGGGCAAGAGCGAACCACAAGCTACAAAACCAAAAAATCCTGGAGCGGAGCCACATCCCAGACTCTACTGATAGTCCTTTCCAAAGGGTTTCCACCATGAGTAGGCAGCCCAGAGCACTGCAGATCTTTCCAGCATGTGTTTCCTGCACATGTCGGGATCATGTGTCCCATATTGATTCAGAAATGTTGCCGGTTCTTAGAATACTGAGAGAGCTCACTGCATCTCAAGGGATAAACCAAGGTCAATGTGGGTTTGTCTGGCCCATCTATGCAGGTACCCAGTACCAGCTTGGGTCACTGAATCTCAGGGCAGCCAGACTATATGCACGGAGAGGACAGAGCCTTCCAGAAGATAGTCCCATTGACAGAAGATGGGAGCACCTCAGCGGGGAACCAGGAGAGATCCTTCAAGGACACAGCTGAATGCTCCTTGATATCAGCACCACAGCAGAGGCTTACTGAGAATCAGCAACAGGCAGGGGATAGGCCTCGAGGCTGATCAAGAAGGGGTTCTTTGGCTTATACTTGACTTTGAAAGTGCCAACAAGGAAGAACCAGCACTGAGACTAGGCTGTGCCCCTGGAAATTAAAGCTACAACCCCAAGAATGGCCTTCATGCAGCAAGGCCTGCTGGTCACTGCAGAGACTCACCCTTGATCAAATGCATAGAGGACCATCATGTGGTTCTCAGGATGGAGGTGAGCTGCCTGAGCTGTGCTGTCCACAGCTTTCCTATAACCTGCCCCGAGCTGGCAGCTCCAAGCATAGCAGCCAGAGTCCACTTTGTGAAGCTACCGCATCCCTTTCCTCTGCCTTTTTTTTGGCCATGCTTCCAAGAGTCCACAATGCTTGCATCAGGCTCAGGGGTCCATCATCCCAAACTGATTTTTCACTTTGCCAGTAAACATTGTTATGGTCTCATCTGCCCTCACATTCAGGAGCACTGCCCAACTCAGGCTGCTGCTGGCACCCACATGTTCACTGTGAGTGGCAGGAGCTTGGCCAGTCTGCCCAGCTGAACAGTGCCCATGTCATCCACATTGACAGAAGGCAAGGGAAGTTAGTTTGGTCTATGTTCCCTTCCACTCTGCCCTGTGTGTGTCTCAAGTGAGCAGACAAGTTGATGCAGGGAATGAGGAGATGAGAGGAAAATAGGAAAGCAAGACAGGAATCCCGCCAAGCTCATTGGAAGGTGTTAAAGGGAGCATTAATCCTTCGAAGGAGAAATGGTCGGGTTTCTAGAAAGAAAAACGCTGCAGCACAACCAGCCATTCCTTTCAGGGCCTCTCAATGGCAGAAGGTGGGTGGTGCGCTGAAAAGGACAGCAGCTAATCCAGCTCCTCACCCACACTCAGGAAAGAGGAGCTGCCAGTTAATCAACCTTCTGCTACTTAGGGCCTGCGCCCTGGGTACTAATCACCCCCTCCCTCCCACCCATCACTAATCAGTGCTGAGTCCCTCGGAAATTCCCTCCCCTCTAAGCTGGATCATGCTTGCTGGTTGGGTTGTGGGGAGGAGCAGGTCAGGGAGGGGTCCATGACCTGCCGCTTGCACCACCGGACACCTTTTTAAGAGGTAAGAAACCAAGAAAGTAGCAGCTCTAGGAAAATCCAGCTTAAAACCAAAACAGAGAAGAAGAAAAAAATTGCTCTGGGATGTGTACTGCATCCTAACTAGTCCCACTGGGTCAATGCAATAGGGTTGGATTATTGCAGGCAAGACCTGCGGTGTCTCAGTAATTCTGTAAGTTTGATAAGAGATAGCTGGCAGATTCTGGCTTCCATCCCCTGAGAAAGAAAACAGACATCACCTTGGCTGGTCCAACTGGAATGCGGAATGGGGGGCCTTTGGGGGTCATTCTGCCTTAAAACTGGGCAGCCTGTTTTATTATGACACATCAAAACCTATTCAGAGCTGGCTGGAGCTGAGTAGCACAAATAAGACCATTCTTCTCCTTAAGAAAGTCAGGATTTGGTGGAATGTGAGGACATCTGAGGTAGTCCGGTAGCTTCCATCCCTACCCCAAGACAGGAACAAGATTACAAAATCAGATTTCGCCCTGGAGAATTTTGCACCACTACTTTCTACTCATCTATTCAGCATTGATTCAAAGTGTGAGCAAATATTATGCTTCCCTGCATTTATTTCTGATGAAAAAAAAAATCACGTATGCTAATTTATATGTAAATTTAGTATGGCCCCGGGGCTCCTGGCGTGCTGCCAAGGGGGCTGTTGATGGTGGCAGTTTGGCCATTGTCTCCAGTTTGATGTTGTAGAGACCTCTACCTCGGGACAGGGGAATTATTGAGGACACGGGGCGTTCCCTTTCCCTTCCTCTGACCCTTCACTCCACCTCTTGCTCAGTTAGTTCTCATTCGTTGTGAGATGATAGAAGCCATTTCCCTGCAGGCTTCTGGCCCTGAACTAGTTTCCCCACTGCCAGTCTTAGGGCCCTGACCTCACTGGGTGAACCCCTGTGCACCCAGAACAAGCAGGGGTGCGCACATACCCCCGCACACACACACACACACACACGCACAAGCTGCTGCTCCATATTACGTAAGAAGAAGCAGTCAAGGATGCCTCCGAGTTGGCTTCTTCACTCTTACACCCACCAGTGCCCCTCGGGGAGAGGAGAGAGATCTTGAGGCCAGTACCCCTCTGAGTCGGGATGCAGCAGGCGATGTCAAGGATATCCCCCACCGCCAGGACTTCCTTGTCACCCGACCCAGACCTCTCCAGCACCCCTTGCCTTCCTCCTTGACCCCCGCCAAGGGTACACAGGTGCTTGATTGTTCCCAGCCTGTCTCTCTGCCCACCTTGTGTGGGTCTGCAGGGCAGCCACTGTACCCTATGTCCAGGAACAGAGGCAGTCCCCAAAGCCTACCCTCAGAGAGGGGTCAGCAGGACCAGGGGTGGGACTGTGAGACCGTGAGAACTCCACATTGCAGAAGGAGAAGCGAACAGAAGGGTAGGACCCCTCCATCCTTTATAACCCCATGAGACAAAACTTTCCTCTGGGAATGCAGTGACACAGAGAGCAGATCTGATGTGCTGAACCACCCAGGAAAGTTTCTCTGTCTGCCTCAACCCCTATGAGTTCAGGTATCTCTAATATGAAAGAGGCAAGCCAGACACCCTGGAAGGACAAGGTGGTGAGCAAGCATGTTAGAGGATTATGCTGCTACTGGCACATGGGGGCTGGGACAGAGTGTGGGGCCACACGATGCAGCAAATAGACTCAAGGCGAAAGCAAAGTCCAAATGCACCCCAGCACTGCACTGCCCACATCAAAGTGCACAGCCAGCCAGGGAGCCAGCCCGGCCCTCAACTGCGGCCCCGGCACTGGACTTACCACAGAGAAACAGGCAGAAAATTAGGATCAGACTCTTACTGCTTCTCTCCCTTTCAACTTAGAAAGTCTTTCCTAAATTTCAGAGCCCTGTGCATCCATGTTCCCACTGCCTTTTATCTGCTGGTTATGCTCCCCACTGCCCCCGCCACAAACACACCCCCAAACACATTCAGAGCTGATAAAATTGCCCAGCGCTGCTGCAAATTGATTCATTCCTTCAAGCTGAATAGCTGACCCAAACCTTACAGGATGCAGTTACCTGATTGTTTCTAGCCTGCGTTTTTCCAGTTTACTCCTTTTAGAAGCTTTGCAAGTTTACTGGCTCATATTTAAAGTTTCTTCCTGCAATTTTCTTCCCAGTAACATAAGCAACACATTAGCCACCCCACTGCCCTCCCAATCTGTAATTTTCCCCTGCTTCCATGTGTGCTCTGTTGTGTATATGTGCAAGAATGTACATAAAACCAGGGAAACAACACATAGCCACATACCTAACAGGAGCACTAAACACATTTTACTTATGCATATACATTCCCCCATTCCAGCAGCAGCCAGAATCAAATCAATATTCTCACAGCCTGGTAGGGAGAATGAAGTCCCAGCCATGCTGTTTAAACGGTCTCTCCTCCACCTGCAAACCGCGCAGCAGAGCCGACTCGGGGAGCCTGCGAATCATATCAAGTACGCTGTACAATTCCTGGGTCTACCGTAGGCAAATCAATAGCAAGCTCTTACCTTGAAAGAGAAACAGAGCAGCCAGCCCCGTGAAGATTGCCCAAGAGATAGAATTGTGCATTTTTGCCTGGATGGTTTTCATGATTTTTTCTTCTTCTTCTTTTTCTTCTTTCTTGTCAGATTCGTTTTTTTCTTTCTTTCTTTCCTGACAGATTGCGTTGCTCTCAAGCTTCTGGAAGGAAATTTAAATCCACTGTTTTGCTGAAGGACACAAGAAAGCCGAGGTGTGAGAGAGTGTGACTTCTCAGTAATTATCTCTACTCATACTCTGGCACTGAGACACATCGTACAATCTGGCCCTGGACAGCCCTCCTACAAGCTGCAATCATTGGTTCTAATCCAAGGATTGACAGAGCTACAACACACACGCGCACAGGCACACACACACACACACACACACACACACACACTCAGGAATCATTTACTGGGCAAATCAGGCTAGCTGATTAAAGAGACAGGAGCCTGGAGAGATGGAATGATAAATGTCACTTTGCCCCTTCTATATTACTTTCATTTTTTAAACTGACAGTCTCAGAGCTCCAAGCGTCAAAAAATCCCTTTCCTTCTGGCATTCTCTGGCCTCCTGAACTCAAATTCCCTTTGCATTGGAAAAATCCCATAGCCAGCAATGGCTTACAGGAAATTTTAAAGGGACATTTTCATGCTCGTGAAGCTTGCAAAGATGAGTCGAATTGCATTTGTTGGTACCTATTTTCCTCTCTGATGAAAATATTATTCAGTGACAGATTTCTTTCTCTCTGTCTCTTATCTTGCACCTTTCCCCAATCAACCTCTTACTTAGTTGACTTTGAAAATAATAAATAACTTTCTATTTTCTTCTCCTGTCACTCCTGTCCCAGAAAACCTGTGTTACTCCTATTTTTCATTCATTTAATTTATTTCCTAACGTCATCCATGTGTATATGATACTATGAAAAAGAATGAGGTTTCTGAGATTTGAGAAGAACTGTAGTCTGAATATGAAGAAACTTCCCCAAAAGAGAACAAGGAATGAGTTTATTCTACATGCCTCAGTCAAACTACAGTCCCTAAAAGTCATAATGTAAGTGCTTGTAGTTTAAACTGCAGCAAGACAGATTTAAGTTAGAAATGCTGAAGGACTTTCTGAGTGTAGACTTTGCGTGTGGTTATAAAGTATCCTCAGAGAGTTGCAGACATTCATCTCCTTGGTGATGGGTAAAAATAAAAATCAGACAGAAATAATCAAATGGATATAATGACTCTAAGTCCCCGGAAGTTGATTCAAATTTTTGGTTTCCGGTTTTATGATGTGAACAGAAATTCTGGAAAACTTAGCCCCTCACAGAACATTCCCCAGCTGATCTGACAAATTAATTCATGACATCACAATGCTTTGACATACATTTTAAAAATACTTCTTCAGCTCTCCACAGCTAATTATTATACTTGCTCGTAACCCTCAATATAATCTTAATGTATATATTCTCAAACTGCATAGAACAAAGGTATTTATTGCCTGTTTATGTTTTTATGGGCATACAGGCAAAATGGAAACAATACTGTCATCTCACACACGTCGGAGAGGTGCCATTCAGCCTGTGGTGTGTGTAAAGGAGGGTGGCCCTCTGCAGCCATGCAGCCCAGTGACTCTGAGTGGAAGGAAGGAACACTGAGGACTGAAGACCAGGGTCCTAGTCTCAGCTCCACACAAACCGGAGGATTGTGGGTAGGTCATTTTACCTCTGTGAACCTTGGCCTCTCATCTGTAAAATTAGAGAACAATTAGAGAATCGTTTTGAGGGTCTCTTTAAATTTTAAAGGTGTTTTACGTTAACAGATGTTTCCTACTCTGTGTGCATTCACATTCCATCAGAATGTCCTTGACACTGTCGGTTCCCACTGGATAAGAATTTTCTTTCTCTAGTGTTCAACAGAGTGACATGTGCAGTGAAATGCTTCGGAATGGCTATGGCGACAGTGCAGTTCAGTGTAGTGTGGACAACTGTGCGGTGCAGAAGGAAGGATGGTTTCCTCCTACTCTCATCCTGCTTCTCTCCAGCAAGATGATAAAATCCATAGGTTGTTGATAGTCTTTAGTCTCCACCTGCAGAGGTAGAGACACTGACATTTATAAATGTCCTCACCCTAGACTGCCATTAATCTGTACATTTATCAATGTTTATTAAGCATCCAAATGTATGGCAATAACAATGAATTAATAATTCTAATTGATATTTACTGGGCATTTGCTGTCTGCCAGGAATGAGACCTAGTGTTTTGCATGCATTTTTCTCATTAAATCCTTACACCTTATGAACTGGTGCTATTATCATCCCTGTTTTATGGTGAGAACACACAGCTGCTTAGCAGTGCAGAAGGACTTGAACCCAAGCATGTACTTCAGACTCACTTCGAAAATATCCTGTGCTAAATACTGTGAGGGACTCAAATAGATATCAAACATTCTTATATATAATCTTGTTGCTGTTTTTAATAGCATATAAGGTTGTAAATCATATGAAACCACACATATATTGATAGAGGAAAGACAGAAAACTCACATATTGCTTTTAACATGAACTGAATTGCAAAGGGTTGGTACCCTAATTAATTGTACCAGAAAGCAAAGAAGTGATAGGTGGCCATTTTCTATGACAGAATTTCAAAGCTCTATAGAGATTCCCAAAGTCATGATACATGTTGAAAGTGAGGTCGATACTAGACCTAAGGCAGAGGGAAGAAGACTGCAGGCAAGGAATACCAAAAATTAAAATTAGAGACAGAAATATACCATGTAAGTTTTCAGCTCTAGAGACCTGAGATGTCCTATCATGTCCTTCTGTGCTGCAATACAATTTTAAAAAGATACAAAAAAATGCATTGAAATGAAGTTCATTTGTGATCCTTTTTAGTTACTCTCTACACACAGACAATGTAACCATGCCTGGCACACAGCGGGCACACTCAACAGACACTTGTCATCATCAGTATGGCTTGTTGATTGAGAGCACAGACTGGCTACTCCGGCTGGGTTCAGATCCCAGCTCTGACCCCTTGGGGTTATTGGCCTTTGGTTGAATCATCTTAACTCCATGTCTGAAATGGAGATAATGGTTGTAATTCCATCACAACCATCACTGTACATCATAACCATCAAACTAATTTTCATTTGTTTTACTATTTTAAACAGTTTGGACTCATGTGGCCTACCATGTGTCATATAGGAAGGAGCTATCAGCATTTGTGAACTAATTCTCCTAGAGGGTGTTGTTTCGGAATTGTACTTTGTACATTCACTACGGCAAAATAAATCCTCAGGGGTTGCTGAACCAAAAGTCTAATTTGGACTCTCAGTGCTGCTAAACGCTAAACTATCGAGAGAGCTATATATCTTTCAGTGCTTGAATTTGCCACATAGAGTAAAATTTCCCAATGGCCTTCATGCTTGGCAAGAACATACAGTTGACCCCCTCCTGGAGGAGGTGTCTTTCCCCCTCCTTTGCGTTGCGTTTTGACACAAGGCCATCTATATGGGTTTGCTGGATTGCGGGGAAGTGCACTGAGGTAACTACAGATTGAAAGGCTATTCTTAGTCTATGCACACCAGGCTTTTGTTCAACCAGGCCCATCCTTTTACCTAATGAATGGGTCACATCCAAGTGAGTCAGAATGTTTCCTTTCTATTTTCCATGTTGGTCTCATGGTCTTTCAGGCCTTAGAGCCGGGAATCACTATCACTGCACCTGCCCCAAACCGTGTGTGTGTCTTGGTTCTTCCGTGTCAGGGTGGCCCATGGCTGTGGTTAGGGACTTCTGTGACTAGATGTGAAGACATGACTGAAGAAGCTCTGATGGGAGGGGATACTCTGGAACCACACTTCCTTACTCAACAACCAAACCCCCTTCTTCTGAGTCAGGAGGCTCACTAATCAGGTGTCTGTAGGAGTCGCTTTGCCTCTTGGGTTCGCCAGAGGCACGTGATGTATCATTTCCCGCCCGTTCCAGGATTAGAAGAAGATGAATGGCCTTAAGACAAAATTAGTGTAAGGAAAGGGACTTCAAATTTTAGGCAGAATGGTATTCTCTCACCATCCACACTCCTTGAAGTTAGGAGAATTTTGTTACAGAAATAATTTTTCTCTTTGTAGGCAAGGAATAAGGAGAGGGAAACAGACGAGGCCTTTAGCTTCGGAGGAGAGGGCGGCCAGGATGGCATTTCATAAACCTTTCATCAGCAGGTAGCTTAAGATTCTGCATGGTATGTGGTGAGCTAGTACAAATGGGGATTGATTCTCTGCAAACTGTCCCCATGCATACCTGTCACCTCGCCAAACCAGACAGGAAGTGCATGGAGGTCACTGTGGGGCCCGGCTGCCCCACTGTCCAGATACCAGCTGAACCCTAACAGCAGCCCTCCAGCCCTGGGAGGAGGGATGGACAATCGTGCCCCTGTGGTGGTGCAGGCGCAGAGGACTGGCAGCCGGAAAACCCCAATGAGGCGGAGGAAGGTAGGTAGGTGTGCCCGGTGCGTGGGAGGGAGGGAGGGGGTGTGGGGCAGGGTTTTTTATTTCTCTCAGCTATTATGGAAAGAACTGCAGGAGCTTAAATCTAAAGAGCAGAACTGAAATAATGTGCAGGATTTAACAAAAGCCGCTGCTTTGCTCTGTCGTCCACCTGCTGTGGCCTGCCTCAGCTGCGGCTTAGTGTGCTGGGTGATCTCACAGACTCAGCCCAGAAAGAGCCCTGCCTCCAGGGTGGGAGGGAGCTGCCCTGCCCTCCCCACGTTTGGGGCTGAGCAGAGTCCAGTTCTGACTCGCAGTGTCACTTCGGCGAGGGAGCTCTCTGTGGAAAGCGGTCCTGGACGTGGCCTCCATGTACAGTCACTCTGATGTGAGTGGAATGCGTCTAGGATACAAATAATGTTGGAATTCTGTAGCATCTATTTTAAGAGTTTGACTTAGAGGAGGAGATTTCCCAATTTATTGGTAATTTGCCTAAGCTGATAATAAAAATGAAAGTCCAATTCTTAGCAGCACAGAGATTAAGGGCAAGGAGATTTAAATCTGCATTCCTACAAAAGGAGCATTTTCAGTGTTTTCTAACTGGAATTAGAGGCAGTCATCTGACCTTGATTCCTATGAATTATCATCATCATCTCAAAAAGAAGCAATATAGCGTGGCAGCATAACAGAAAGAACATGACACTCAAAATCAGAAGACCTAGATTTGAATCTAATTCCACTTATCAGCTTCAGTTCTGTGATCCTCAATCTTCTCATTTCATCTCATCTCCTCCCCTCTTGCCCTTCAAATGAAAATAATAATAACTACTTCACAGAGTTGGTATGAGTTAACTGGAATGAAGACTGTGAAAGCCCTCATACTATGTCTAACGCACACATTGGCTCCTGTCTTTATGATCAGCAAGCGCACTCGAAGAAACACATCGTGCTGGATAATATGCAGTATGCTCTCCACAGAAAGAGTCACTGCCTTCAGGAGGCTCATGGCCAAAACGTTCTCCCCGGGCTGCGTAGGAGACCAAGGACCTGCTGTTGTTGGAGGCCCAGTGGCCCCCGAGATCAGTTCCATGGAAACTGACTGGGAATGCTACACTCTGGGCACAGGATGGGCAGATAGCCCTGCCCTGGTCCACAAGTTTCTTCACTGGGGGTTTTCTAGGTGCTTTTTGGGAAGAAACATTGCTGCTGGAGAAAGCCTGCAAGGAAATAAAGTCAACAAAAAGGAAGACTAAGTGGAGAGGGCATCCCTAAAAGTGGGAAAAGCCCAGTCTGGAGGCAGGCACACACCCTCACATTCCCATTCCCTTATTTGCTCAAGTTATTTTGGATTGAATTCTGTCACTTGCAACTGAAAGGACCTGCACTGAAAGGGTCCACGTGGAGGGCAGATGAACACAACCTTCCTTGGCTTCCCTTTCCTTCCCACATTATTTTTTTGGATATAGTACAAATATCTAGATATTATATGAAGCTTAGAGATGTAGGTGTCTGAGGCTGTTTATTTTTTAAAAAGTAAGTAGTGTTTTTATCAAATTGGAATTAAAATAAAGTTATAAGTGGAGTCAAGATGGGCAAATAACTCCTCCTCCTAGAAGCTGGTGTGAACAGAGTAAATCACTATGTAATGGTCATCCCTTCATGACAGGCCCCGTGCTGGCACATTGCATGTGTCTTCTTACCTAACCCTCACAGTGTCCCTAGAGGGTGAATACTATTATCCTTTATCTGCAAGTAAAGATTGTTAACTAACATGACTACAATTGAAGAGGTAGTAATTGGTCAGGCTTTCTCAATGCCCAAGATCCTGCTCTTCCCCCAACACTTGGCTACAATCTAAATGAAACTGAGACTCAAAGCAGAAATATCAGGGCAGCATTGCATGGTCAGTGAGAGCTACAAGAAAGGCATTGACCTTAGTCAACTTTGAATAAGAGAAGGTGGGAGCTCATCCACACTGAGGGGAATCACTCAGCAAGGGCTTGGAGGAGAACATGGAGTTCAGTGGAAATCAGGGTGATCCAGTTTGGGTGGAGATGAGGCTATGTATTCAACAGTACTGACAGTAGATGGAGTTTGGATGTAAATTGGAGGGTCTTGAATGCTAAGAGGTTTGACTTGAACTTGATATCATAGCTGCTGTTGATTCTGAGCAAGAAAGTGAAAGCCGTAAAAATCAGTAATTCTGGAGATTAAAATGGCAGAAGGCATAGTAAATCATGTCACATCCCCAGGAAGCCCCCAGTACCTGGCATCTAGATGTGAACAACTGCCCACCTCAACTCCTGTTCTAATCAAGCAGATTGTGAGACAGAGACTCCTGGGATATCAGCAGGTCACCACATGAGTGACTCTGGCATACACGTGGGCCCTGGAAACCTCTTCTTTGCATTCTGCTGCCCACCACCAGGAGTTGAGCAGAACACAGTAGATTGGTAGGACTCAAGTTTGAACTTAGAGGAATGTGGGAAGATTCCTGGGGTTCTTGGAACTTCCCTACTTCCCTACATTGGGGCTGATGACTCTACCTACTTGACAGTAAAGTGTTAATTTACTTTTTTGGGGGCACTTCCTTCCCTGAACATATCTAATTTGAAGACTTTATGGGGAGGACGAGTCTGTTTTAAGGAAGGATTTATGTATTTCCGAATCCCTTGGCCGCATACTCTCTAACACTGTCTAAAAAAACCATATTGAATTCTATCAGCTGAGTTTAGGGGAGGCTGTGAAATTAAGAGTCTAGGCACATTTCTACTGGTCTCCCACATTGTCATTTACACTAGAAAGGATCCAGAGAAGGACGATACTATGCTTAGATTCATGCAGGTTACACACAGAACTCCAAGTAGAACCAAGTTACCTGGCTGTTTGTCCGATGTGATTTCTTTTGTTCCAGATTGCATCTGGATGCCTTAGTTCAAAGTTTGATTAAACAGGTAATGTTAAATGTCCTTTGCCCAAGCAATACATTTTTTACCCCAAAATTATATTCTTGCAAGTGAAAGTTCTGAATCTTTAAAAATACAATGACACCCGGAAAGGGTGGATATATTAAGCTGTTGTCAATCATAGAAGTCTTAGGGTGAAGGGGTTTCAGCACTTTTACAAAGCGTAGGTTATGAAAGGAGGCGTGTTAGTATGAACCAAAGAATTTGTTGGTATGAGGAGGGGGAGGAAATGGTAGGCGAAGAGGAGGATGGAGACCTGGGAGTCTGGGTCCACCAATAAGGACTGACTTGGCTTTTGTAGTGATTCTTAATATTGCTTTGCAAGACAGGAGATGTAGTGGTAAGAACCAAGGTGTAACACTCTAATCAAGTACCTGACTTGTCCATGTGCTGCCCCCATGAGCTACATTGATGACTGTTGCACGGGAGGGGGAGATAAAGATTCTTCCAGGAGGGTATCAACAGAATCTATGTGGGAGGTGACTAGCCTAAGCAGCAGCATCTATTCATCATTGACATTTGACTGATTCTAACCAACAGTAGTATATAGAAGAGACATATAAAGGCTTAAAATCAAATCATGTGTCATGCTGAAGAATAATGGTACTTTCTGAAAGGAGTATGTGTATATTTTTAATTTCTGAGTGAATTAAGTGCCTATAAAAGGTGTTGAATTGGCAGCCTAGAAAGCTGAAGTCCTTGATTTATACCCAGGAGAAAGAAAGACAGAGACAGTCGCCTGAATCATTCCTGAGTGCTCCGAGCCGCCTATCCATACCCTCGGCCCTTTGTCTCTCTGGGAGTTGGCATCCACTGCACATTGTGCTCAGATCATTCTCACCAGTCTCAGTAAGCTTTGGGTTAGGATGATGTAAAGGATAAATGAGAAGGGAATAAAATAAACAAATTGTGATGTCCCTTGCAAACAAATTATCCTGACTATCGTTATGGACCGACCAACAATGCTAACACTTGTACGGCTTTCTCTAAGTTGAACTCCTATTTTCAAAGTATCCTGGTATATTCTATTCCATAATCTTTTCACAGAATATTTGCAATCTTTGCTATTGTCATTTTTGTTTTTGGATGGGAGACTGAGGTAGATAAAATGATAGCATGTTAGATCTGGCAATAATCTTGTGAAGGGATGGCACTAAAAATAGAACCCGGATTTCCTGAACAGGGAGATGAAGAGAGAAGCTCCCAGGCAAAAATGATGAGGCAGCAGGGGGGCTGGGGCTGGAACTCAGGTTCCTGATCCCTCTGCCCTCGTCACTGGTTTAGGCATCGGTCATTATCTAACCCAGAGCAACAAAGAAAACACACACACACACACACACACATACACACACAATGCAATGATGGCAATAAAAACATTAACTAAAATGACACCTATAAGAAAAGAAAGTATCAAGATAGATTAGAGACCTAGAGGTAGAATGTATATGCGGTTGTTGAAGTGAGGAGAGCTGGCTTCTCTCCCACTTGCAGGAAGCTTTTCTTTACAGGAGACTGAAGCTGCCTGGGTCACAGACACCCCATTCTTGACCTGGGGGAGTAAAAACAACCTCACTAGATTGAACACAGGACATACTTAAAGCCGTTGGTATTCAGTAGGCACTGAGTATATATTTGTTCTCCTACTAGAAGAACATTATTTTTCAATCAGGTAGACAAATATAATTATTTGGGAAGAAGTTTCTTTAAGTAAACAAAAGACTGATTTACATTAAAATCGTCATTGTGATTAGCCCTAACTTTGATGTCTTTTCATTTTGTTTGTTTTTGTAAAATTGAGTAGACTCTTGATTTGACAAATTAATGAGGCTTCAGATACACCTTTCTTGCATTTAGTCCAAGAAAAACTTTTTGGGGGTGATTTATATTAACAAAATATCAAAATACATAAAAGTTGGTTTACTAAAATATAAAAGGAGAGGTGATTCCAGGTAGAAGATTGCTCTCTGCACCCATCCGTTTCAAAAGGGAGGTTTGTTCTTGGAAGAGAGGAGATTCTGGGGTCTTCATTGTGCAACTTCGTGTCACTGTTAATAGAAACATGCACACACAGGTGCGGCTCATCCGTTCTACAGCAATCCAGAAATACCATGAGGTTGCAAAGGCTTCTGTGCTTTAACTAGTTTGTTTGTATTTGATGTTATTAGAAATGAAATGTTTGTTGAAATGTCACTGCACAAGTAAGGTACCTACACGGGGCGAAGAGGTGTGATTCTTAATAAAAGCTGAGAGTACAGTTACACACACACATGCACATAAACACACACACAGGCTCACACACTCTCCCTGTTCTCTTCCAGGTACGTTTACTTCGTTTACAATAGCAGTTCAATTTAAATCACATGTGAAAGTGAAAGTATTGAAAATCCAGCCAGAATTTTAATATGTATGTACTGGTTGTTACGGTGTACTTCACTCACCTTTCTTTCTTCCCATTTTACAGATGGAAAAGTCAGCAGCAAAAAGCTCAGGGTGACATGATATAATCAAACCAGGAGGGAAAGTCAGAGGCCTGACCTTAGCCCCCATGTTATAATTACTATTTCTAAATGACGCCCCCACTTTAGAAGAACATTGTTATATTGCAAAAATCCTGAATGTTTCTATTTCCTTTAAACATAATATAGAACTTTATTATGTTTGTCTGCCAAGCTAGGGAGACTTGCATTCACATATTCTTAAAACAAGCCATCAACCAGAATTTATTGGGCCACAACTTTGTTCAGGCATTGTGGTAGACTCTGTGTCTTATCCAGATACAGTAACAATGCATCCTTGTCATCAAGGAAGATACATCCATCCATCCAAGTACTGATTTAACACCTATTGTGTGGGCTAGACACTCTGCAAGTACTACAGATACAACAGTTGGTAAATCTGGGTTTTTCCTAAAGTTGCTTGCAGTTCAAGTGGGAGGTTGACCAGCAGTTATAAATGTAATGGGTAGTGAATTAATCAAGATAAATGACACTGACACAAAAGAAGTCTAAAATCTCAGTGACTTGAAGCAAAAATGGTTTTGGTTTTGGTTTTTTAGTTCACACTATGTCTCATCGGGGGCAGAGACACCACTTAGGAGTCAAAAGGAGTCTTTAGGCAAAAACCTAAAACACGGCAAACTAAGGCAATGGCAATGAGATACCGAGCAGAATCCAGAATTATAGGTGCTACCTCACTAGGTACTGGTGAGTTTCAGGATGGTTTAATTGAACATTAAGACTGTTATGAAAAATGATCAAGAAGATAAAGAAGCATGTTTTAAGTGCCAAAGTGACATAGGTACTAGTGATAGTAGAAAGAAACCAATAATAGTTATAACTAAATTTAAATATATTGGTGTGATATATGGTTTTGCAAAAAATAAATAAATAATACATAACATTTGAAACTCAGCATGGAAGAGACCAAGGGTTTTGATGGATGGAGAGCAGTTGAACAAGAAAGCAGGAAAAAAAACAGCAGCATAAGGTTCTGTGTTCTTAAGGAAGGGAAGAGTGTAATGATTAACTCTAGGTAATTTTAGAAAAATACACTTAATCCCACATGGTGAAGATGTATGGATAATCTGCAGAAAAATTTAAAGATAATCTATAACTTCCAAGTTATTTGAAAAAAAAAAAAGAATGAACAGGAAAAGAAAATAAAGGACAACAGACAACTTAAATATAACAAAATAATATGAGAGAGGGCTAAATAAACAACTCTAAAGAATCCAAAATAGAAAGCATAGAGGTAGCTCACTAAGAAAAGCAATAAGATTTCACTACCAATAAATATGAGTGCATTAACTTTCTCTATTAAAACACAAAGATTTGCAGATTGGGAGAAAATTTGGTTTTAGGCTCTTTAGTAATGGCACATCGAAAATAAAGCAATACAGAAACTTTATTAGTATGCCAGGAAAACAATAACAAAAACAGGTACAAGGGTATTAATATCAAAAGAAACAGAAATCAAGATGAAAAGACTAACCATGGGAAAGATTGGTATTCAATCCACCAAGAAGAAATAATAACAGTCATGCTCTTTTGAAAACAAAATGGTTACAAAAATAAAAAAGAGACAACTTGTATATGTGAGGATAAATGGGCAATTCCACAATTAAAATGAAAAATATTAATGCAGTTCTCAAAACAATAAGAGCATCAATAGGTTAAAAAAACAGTACTCAGAAGATTTTAATAACAAAATCAACAATCTGAAAATAAATAAATGAATAATACAGGTATATGATACATAGACTAGACTTAGACATAGAGATAGGTAGATGATGGATACAGAAAGAGAATTTTGAAGTAAAAAAATAGAGAATGATCATCCCTTTCAAACACAAGAGTATTTTCAGAAATCAACTATCTTCAGGTAAAAGAGTCTCAATGGCTTTTAGTGGTCAGAATGGTATGGGCCACATTCTCAGATAAAAGTATGACAAACTTAGGAATGAAGAGAGAAATAAGGGAAGCTACTTGAAAATAGCAAAATCCTGGTTTAAACAAAAACTCAAATGAAAATTACAAAGTATTTATAAAAGAATGAGAACTATATATACTTAATCATACAGAATGTGGTCAAGGACATTTATAGCCTTAAAGAACATTATTAAACAACAAGAAATATTAGAAATAAACTCATAGGCATAAATGTCTATTAGGAATATTTCTGAAAATAACAAACAAAAAACTAAATGCAGTGCCTTAAAAAAAGAACTAGCTTTTTTCCTTTACTTAAAAAAAGAAGTCCAGAGATGGTCAGTTACTACATTGTTTTAGTGGTTAAACAGTACAGGGGCCAATGGTTTTACAGTTCTATTAGACTTTGCCTTATTCTGCAGGGTGTCTGTTTCTTCTCCAGATATTGCATTCCTATTCCAAGCAGGAAGAAGTAGAAAGGTAAAGAGTATATCTGTCCACTCCATTTTATCAGGAAAGCAAATATTTTCCCCAAATTCGAGTAGTTTCTGTTAGCCAAACTATAACAAATGGCCAGTGTTGGCTATAATGCAAAATTTGAAAATGAATAGTAGAGTCAAAGGAGGAAATGAGTAACTTACAGTTAGAAGATAAAGATAGAAAACAAACAATAAAAATAGAAAACCTGATCAATAAAAATAAAATCTGGTTATTTGAGAAGAATAAAATTAGATAACCATCAAGCCAGATCAAAGGAAATATACAAGCAACACTAGAAATAAGAAAGAAGACATGAATTAAATTTTAAATTTGGGAAGGGTACTAGGTACAACTTTAATCCAATAGCTGTGAATATCTAGATGAAATAGAATATTTCTTAGAGATATAGAATGTATAACATTGACTAAGTAGGCAGAAACCATGAATAGAAGAATAATCATATATTTCAAGATGTATCTATCAGCATATTAGAATAATACAATGAAGTCTCACCAAATACAAAACTACATAGTGAAAATTATCTTTAAAAAAAAATCTCTTATGAGTCTGGCATAACTATTTTTCCCCCCTCCAGAATTAGAAAGAATTCACAGGATTTTTAGAGGTGGATCAAAAATGAAGCCACTTGGCAGAGCCAAGATGGCGGTGTGAGTAGGACAGTGGGAATCTCCTCCCAAAAACATATATATTTTTGAAAATACAACAAATACAACTAATCCTAAAAGAGAGACCAGAAGACACAGGACAACAGCCGGACTCCATCCACACGTGCGAGAGCCCAGCGCCTGGTGAAAGGGGTAAGATACAAGCCCTGGCCCCGCGGGACCCGAGCGCCCCTCCCCCCAGCTCCCGGCGGGAGGAGAAGAGTCAGAGCAGGAGGGAGATGGAGCCCAGGACTGCTAAACACCCAGCCCCAGTCATCCGGACCAGAGCGCAGACACAGTGTATGCGTGGAGGGCTGGAAACTAGGGAAACAGGGCAGGAAGACCTCTGAGCGGGTCCCGAAGCTGATGCACCTGTGACAAAGCAAAGCGAGTGCTTTTTGAAAGTCTTAAAAGGACAGGGATGCAACAGCTGGATGGATGCATCCCGGGTCACAGTCCAGAAGCTGGAAATTCCAGGGAAACCCAGGCACACTAACCCCCTGGGTAGCAGCTCTGAGACCTCTCACGGAGGTAAACAGCCAAACAGTCCCCCCATCCATTACCCCTCCGGGACTCGGCCATAGCAGAGAAGCAGCCTGAGCCTGGCCACGCCCTCAGCAAGGGAGCTTCCTCCATACCGGCCGGGCAAGACACAAAGACCCAGTCTACACGCAATCGCCCAACACAAGCCGCTAGGGGTCGCAGTTGTCCCAGTAAAGAAAGGCCAGTAGCAAGTGGAAAGTAGCTCTCCCAGCTGACAGTCAATAACACCTATCAACATAAAAAGGCAAAAAAATATGATCCAGACAAGACTGACCCAGACAGCTCCGGCATCTGCTACATCTTCCCCTGAGAAGGAACCTGAGGAGATAGATTTAGCCAGTCTTCCTGAAAAAGAATTCAAAACAAAAGTCGTAAATATACTGAAGGACTTGCAGAGAAATATGCAAGAACTAAGGAAGGAGAATACAGAAATAAAACAAGCTCTGGAAGGACTTCAAAACAGAATGGACGAGATGCAAGAGACCATTAATGGACTAGAAAACAGAGAACAGGAACGCAGAGAAGCTGATGCAGAGAGAGATAAAAGGATCTCCAGGAATGAAAGAATTTTAAGAGAGCTGAGTGACCAATCGAAAAGGAACAATATAAGAATTATAGGTATTCCAGAAGAAGTAGAGAGAGAAAAGGGGATAGAAAATGTCTTTGAAGAAATAATTGCTGAAAACTTCCCCAAACTAGGGGAAGAAATGGCCTCTCAGACCACAGAGGTACACAGAACTCCCATGACAAGAGATCCAAGGAGGGCAACACCAAGACACATAATAATTAAAATGGCAAAGATCAAAGACAAGGACAAAGTATTAAAGGCAGCCAGAGAGAAAAAAAGGGTCACCTAAAAAGGAAAACCCATCAGGCTATCATCACACTTCTCAACAGAAACCCTACAGGCCAGAAGAGAATGGCATGATATACTTAATGCAATGAAACAGAAGGGCCTCGAACCAAGACTACTGTATCCAGCATGATTATCATTTAAATATGAAGGAGGGATTAAACAATTCCAAGACAAGCAAAAGTTGAGGGAATTTGCCTCCCACAAACCACCTCTACAGGGCATCTTACAGGGACTGCTCTAGATGGGAGCACTCCTAAAAAGAGCACAGAACAAAACACCCAACATATGAAGAAGGGAGGAGGAGGAATAAGAAGGGAGAGAAATAAAGAATCATCAGACCGTGTTTATAATAGCTCAACAAGCGAGTTAAGTTAGATAGTAAGATAGTAAAGAAGCTAACCCTGAACCTTTGGTAACCACAGACTTAAAGCCTGCAATGGCAATAAGTACATACCTTTCAATAATCACCCCAAATGTAAATGGACTGAATGCACCAATCAAAAGACAGAGTAATAGACTGGATAAAAAAGCAAGATCCATCCATATGCTTCTTACAAGAGACTCACCTCAAACCCAAAGACATGCAAAGACTTAAAGTCAAGAGATGGAAAAAGATACTTCATGCAAACAACAGAGAGAAAAAAGCAGGTGTTTCAATACTAGTATCAGACAAAACAGACTTCAAAATAAAGAAAGTAACAAAAGATAAAGAAGAACATTACATAATGATAAAGGGCTCAGTCCAACAAGAGGATATAACCATTATAAATATATATGCACCCAATACAGGAGCACCAGCATATGTGAAACAAATACTAACAGAACTAAAGGAAGAAATAGAATGCAATGCATTCATTCTGGGAGACTTCAACACACCACTCACTCCAAAGGACAGATCCACCAGACAGAAAATAAGTAAGGACACAGAGGCACTGAACAACACACTAGAACAGATGGACCTAATAGACATCTACAGAACTCTACATTCAAAAGCAACAGGATACACATTCTTCTCAAGTGCACATGGAACATTCTCCAGAATAGACCACATACTAGGCCACAAGAAGAGCCTCAGTAAATTCCAAAAGATTGAAATCCTACCAACCAGCTTTTCAGACCACAAAGGAATAAAACTAGAAATAAACTGTACAAAGAAAGCAAAGAGGCTCACAAACACATGGAGTCTTAACAACACGCTCCTAAATAATCAATGGATCAATGACCAAATCAAAATGGAAATCCAGCAATATATGGAAACAAACGACAACAACACTAAGCCCCAACGTCTGTGGGACACAGCAAAAGCAGTCTTAAGAGGAAAGTATATAGCAATCCAGGCACATTTAAAGAAGGAAGAACAATCCCAAATGAATGGTCTAATGTCACAATTATTGAAATTGGAAAAAGAAGAACAAATGAGGCCTAAGGTCAGCAGAAGGAGGGACATAATAAAGATCAGAGAAGAAATAAATAAAATTGAGAAGAATGAAACAATAGCAAAAATCAATGAAACCAAGAGCTGGTTCTTCAAGAACATAAACAAAATAGATAAGCCTCCAGCCAGACTTATTAAGAGGAAAAGGGAGTCAACACAAATCAACAGAATCAGAAATGAGAAAGGAAAAATCACGACGGACCCCACAGAAATACAAAGAATTATAAGAGAGTACTATGAAAACCTATATGCTAACAAGCTGGGAAACCTAGGAGAAATGGACAACTTCCTAGAAAAATACAACCTTCCAAGAATGACCCAGAAAGAAACAGAAAATCTAAACAGACCAATTACCAGCAACGAAATTGAAGCGGTAATCAAAAAACTACGAAAGAACAAAACCCCCGGGTCAGATTGATTTACCTAGGAATTTTATCAGACATACAGGGAAGACATAATACCCGTTCTCCTTAAAGTTTTCCAAAAAATAGAAGAGGAGGGGATACTCCCAAACTCATTCTATGCAGCCAACATCACCCTAATACCAAAACCAGGCAAAGACCCCACCAAAAAAGAAAACTACAGACCAATATCCCTGATGAACGTAGATGCAAAAATACTCAACAAAATATTAGCAAACCGAATTCAAAAATACATCAAAAGGATCATATACCATGACCAAGTGGGATTCATCCCAGGGATGCAAGGATGGCACAACATTCGAAAATCCATCAACATCATCCACCACATCAACAAAAAGAAAGACAAAAACCACATGATCATCTCCATAGATGCTGAAAAAGCATTTGACAAAATTCAACATCCATTCATGATAAAAACTTTCAGCAAAATGGGAATAGAGGGCAAGTACCTCAACATAATAAAGGCCATCTATGATAAACCCACAGCCAACATTATACTGAACAGCGAGAAGCTGAAAGCATTTCCTCTGAGATCGGGAACTAGACAGGGATGCCCACTCTCCCCACTGTTATTTAACATAGTACTGGAGGTCCTAGCCATGGCAATTAGACAAAACAAAGAAATACAAGGAATCCAGATTGGTAAAGAAGAAGTTAAACTGTCACTATTTGTAGATGACATGATATTGTACATAAAAAACCCTAAAGACTCCACCACAAAACTACTAGAACTGATATCGGAATACAGCAAAGTTGCAGGATACAAAATTAACACACAGAAATCTGTAGCTTTCCTATACACTAACAATGAAACAATAGAAAGAGAAATCAGGAAAACAATTGCATTCACAATTGTATCAAAAAGAATAAAATGCCTAGGAATAAACCTAACCAAAGAAGTGAAAGACTTATACTCTGAAAACTACAAGTCACTCTTAAGAGAAATTAAAGGGGACACTAACAAATGGAAACTCATCCCACGCTCCTGGCTAGGAAGAATTAATATCGTCAAAATGGCCATCCTGCCCAAAGCAATATACAGATTTGATGTAATCCCTATCAAATTACCAGCAACATTCTTCAATGAACTGGAACAAATAATTCAAAAATTCATATGGAAACACCAAAGACCCCAAATAGCCAAAGCAATCCTGAGAAAGAAGAATAAAGTAGGGGGGATCTCACTCCCCAACTTCAAGCTCTACTACAAAGCCATAGTAATCAAGACAATTTGGTACTGGCACAAGAACAGAGCCACAGACCAATGGAACAGAATAGAGACTCCCGACATTAACCCAACAATATATGGTCAATTAATATTTGATAAAGGAGCCATGGACATACAATGGGGAAATGACGGTCTCTTCAACAGATGGTGCTGGCAAAACTGGACAGTTACATGTAGGAGAATGAAACTGGACCATCGTCTAACCCCATATACAAAAGTAAATTCAAAATGGATCAAAGACCTGAATGTAAGTCATGAAACCATTAAACTCTTGGAAAAAAACATAGGCAAAAACCTCTTAGACATAAACATGAATGACCTCTTCTTGAACATATCGCCCCGGGCAAGGAAAACAACAGCAAAAATGAATAAGTGGGACTATATTAAGCTGAAAAGCTTCTGTACAGCAAAAGACACCATCAATAGAACAAAATGGAACCCTACAGTATGGGAGAATATATTTGTAAATGACACATCCGATAAAGGCTTGACGTCCAAAATATATAAAGAGCTCACATGCCTCAACAAACAAAAAACAAATAATCCAATTAAAAAATGGGCAGAGGAACTGAACAGACATTTCTCCTAAAAGAAATACAGATGGCCAACAGACACATGAAAAGATGCTCCACATCGCTAATTATCAGAGAAATGCAAATTAAAACTACCATGAGATATCACCTCACACCAGTAAGGATGGCTGCCATCCAAAAGACAAACAACAACAAATGTTGGCGAGGCTGTGGAGAAAGGGGAACCCTCCTACACTGCTGGTGGGAATGTAAGTTAGTTCAACCATTGTGGAAAGCAGTATGGAGGTACATCAAAATGCTCAAAACAGACTTACCATTTGACCCAGGAATTCCACTCCTAGGAATTTACCCTAAGAACACAGCAATCAAGTTTGAAAAAGACAGATGCACCCCTATGTTTATCACAGCACTATTTACAATAGCCAAGAATTGGAAGCAACCTAAATGTCCATCGGTAGATGAATGGATAAAGAAGATGTGGTACATATACACAATGGTATATTACTCAGCCATAAGAAGAGGGAAAATCCTACCATTGCAGCAACATGGATGGAGCTGGAGGGTATTATGCTCAGTGAAATAAGCCAAGCGGAGAAAGAGAAATACCAAATGATTTCACTCATGTGTGGAGTATAAGAACAAAGGAAATACTGAAGGAACAAAACAGCAGCAGAATCACAGAACCCAAGAATGGACTAACAGGTACCAAAGGGAAAGGGACTGGGGAGGAAGGGTGGGTAGGGAGGGTTAAGTGGGGGGGAAGAATAAGGGGGGTATTAAGATTAGCATGCATAATGCGGGGGGAGAAAGGGGAGGGCTGTACAACACAGAGAAGACAAGTATTGATTCTACAACATTTTGCTATGCTGATGGACAGTGACTGTAAAGGGGTTTATAGGGGGGACCTGGTATAGGGGAGAGCCTAGTAAACATAATATTCTTCATGTAAGTGTAGATTAATGATAACAAAAAGAAAAAAAAGAGAAAGAAAGAAAAGGGGGATTACTCCCTGATAGGATAAAACTAACTGTAAATCAACGATTAATGCATGCTTTAAATATCCTTTATTTTGATCACTTAAAGGGTGTCAGATTATCGGCTATGGCGGTACATTTTTCTGGTGATATTCCTTTCTCTTAAAAAAAAAAAAGCAGTTCCTGTGTGGTGACCTCCAATGAGTTCTACACAATGGTATAAAAGGCGTATCAAAGTGTGGGCAAAGGGTCTGTTTGTGTTTATACAGAGGATCAAAGCCTAATTGGGCTACCCAGAAAATGAACTAAGATACGATACGAAGAACTTCCAACATCAGCCCTCTCTGGAAGACTCATGCCAGAAGATGATCATC
The DNA here is from genome assembly GCF_030020395.1 of Manis pentadactyla. Taxonomy (NCBI): domain Eukaryota; kingdom Metazoa; phylum Chordata; class Mammalia; order Pholidota; family Manidae; genus Manis; species Manis pentadactyla. The sequence goes on along the minus strand of NC_080031.1, from coordinate 16,414,431 downwards.
AAAAAACCTCAACAAAGATCCACGCACTGCTACAGTTGTAGCTGCATTCATCCCACCGGTTCCTGGACTTGCCATGGGAATGAAGAAGGAGATATCTAAGCTGGCCTGTGCATACAGTAAAACAACAAATTTGACTGGATCTATACTGTCGGAACTCAACCAAGAATTAGGAGAAGTGCAAGTTGTAGCACTCCAAAATCTTACAACTACAGACTATCTACTGTTAAAAGAACATATGGGATGTGAACAGTTCCCAGGAATGGGTTGTTTTAACTTGTCTGATTTCTCTCAGACTGTTCAAGTTCAGTTGGACAATATCCACCATATCATAGATAAATTTTCACAAATGCCTAGGATGCCTAACTGGTTTTCTTGGTTTCACTGGAGATGGCTGGTAAATATAGGTCTGCTTTAGTTATGTAACTATATTCCTATTATGTTAATGTGTGTGCGCAATTTAAGTAGTAGTTTAAAACGTATACATGCTTAAGTTACTTTACAAGAAGATATATCAAAGAAATAATCAATCTTCCCATGTTTTCTTCCACCTGCTACTTCTATAGATTTTCTTCTTCCTTCCTAATTACAACCCTTAAATAGAATTCGTGCCTCATATCGAATTTACCGAGTATCATAATTCTTCCAAGTGGTAAAGACACCTCAAGACAAATGCTGGGCATAGAAGCCACAGGGCATAAATCTGCAAAGAAGTAAAAAGCTAACCATTTCAAACAATAAGGCTTCTCTCTCACTTACTAACTTTACATTTCCCTGTATGGCCCCGGAAGATGACTGGTTAGCCAGAGACGGGTAAGATTCCTCAAGGGAGGAACAACTTAAGACAGGCACAGTTGCAGGGGGGCCATCAGGTGAGAAATTGGGGATCAACAGAGGTGAGGCTTAGAACCTCACCCTCCCTGTTTTGAGAGAAATCTTCTGCATACGTGGATGTTTTATTGCCCTTGTCTAGCTTGGATTAACACTTAGTCTACATGCACACTCCTAATCATCTACATGTGCTCTCTTACAACACTAAACTATGTTTTCTACCTTTATCTTGCATCTACCTACCACTTCAGCATTTTATTAAAAATAATAATAATAATAATAATAATAAGGGAGAAATGTGGGATTCACATATAAATCAAGTATAAAAATGAAATGAATATTCATATTTGACCTGATTGTTTATAGTTCATAATGCTTGATCAAAACCTAAAGTTTTTGTGATGACTGCCCTTGTACTGTTCACCATGTAAGAACTTATTCACTATGTAAGAATTTGTTCACCATGTAAGAACTTATTCGTTATGCTTCAGAATATTGGAGACTGACGAGAATTAGGCTTGGGGTGGATTAATGATTGTGCATTGAGCATTGACTCCCCTATACAGATTTTTATTGTTGTTAACAACCATTTAATCAATAAATATGAGAGATACCCTCTCAGAAAAAAAAAATGAAGCCACTTACTTAAATTTAGAGGCATGTTGCATGAAAACACATTATCTTTAGGTATTAGAATCACAACATCTTCATGAAATATACACAGGAATAAAAGCCTGTTAAAGAAACAACACACCACTCCCGTCTCACTCTTATTCTGTGTCTGGAATACTCTGGAATACAGATTTTAGAACAAGATTCGTGTGCCTACACGAGTTTACTTTATAATAAGCATGGTATTTTAAATCAGTGGGGAAGAAACTGACTGTTAAATAAATAACGTTAGGGAAATGTTAATTGTCTGTGCAAAAGAAAATGAGTCAGAAAAAGACTGAGAGACAGAGACCCTTTCCTTTCTTCATCTTGTACAAAAAAAAAATCTAATTCAAGATGGGATGAAGAGCTTAAGGTAAAGAGCACAATTCTTTAAGTCTGAAGAAAATATCAGGGAATATATTTTTAATTTGTGCATCAGAGGCTTTCCTAAGTAAGATACAAAACCTAGAATTTATAAAGGAAAAGATTGACAGGTTTTTCTGCACAAAAATTATAAATGTCTGCATGACAAAAGACTTCATAAACAAAGTTAAAAGACAAGTAAAAGAAATATTGGTACAGTAGAATAATATTTTGATATAAGAACTGCTTTTTCTCTAGCTTCTTATTACCCTTGCCACCTATCCCCACCAACTGCAACTGCCCCCAGCCCCAACTCCCCTCCTCATTTGGGCAGCAGCAAGGGTAGTCTATGTTCATAGCCTAAGGGAACAGATGACACAGCACAGTGCAGGGAACAAAGGAGTCAGCTCTCAGTTTTTGAATGTCAAAACCCTAAGACGTAGCATAGAAAAACTGTTTGGGAAAAATGTGTTTGTAACCATCCCAATCTCAAGATCTGACTGTCTTGATTCTCAGTCAAGATTCTATTGGCTTTGGAAAGGAGAGGAGTTGAACAGGAAATAAGACCTGAGAAACTGGTGGGTGCTTGAGAAAGGCATCCTGCCTCCAGCTCTGGACATAGGCTGAGCGTGCTGTTACAGGGAGCAGCATGTGTTTGTGTGTGTGTGTGTGTGTGTGTGTGTGTGTGTGTGTGTGTGTGCATGCGCACATGTGTGCTTGTGTGTGTAGGGCAGGAGGGTGATGTTAGTAACACTAGAAACAGAGAGCTACATCTCTTTTTCCCAAGTGGGGCAACGGACAGACAGGACCTCACTGTACCCACTCTTTAACTCAGCCTTGTGTTGTAGGGAAAATATCTGTGTGGTGTGTCTGGGAGGAGGGGCTTGGCACGTTCTCACAGATTTCTCATGTCAACGTGCGCAAAACAGCCAAATTATCCCAGTGCACCTAATGATAGCACTGAGGTAGCAAGGAAAGTCACCTTGAATGGGAAGAAAGGATGATTCAACTTTAACTTGAAGATTAAGAACCAAAAGATATAAAGTAATTCTCGGGGAAGGCAGTGTGGACAGAGAGGTGACTCAGGGCCAGATTCATGCCACCACCAACACCTCGGTACTCTTGTGCCCCGGGAACTTGGTCCCAACCCATTAGGTGGTTGGGTCTGAGATTCAGCTTCTGCCATCTAGTGGACAGGGTTGGAATGAAATTAAGTTAGAGAAAAATGAGTTTCTCTTCTAGCTTTAGGAGAGTTTGGGACCCATTGCATTTGCAATGCTTATTTGGTATCCAGAATGTCTAAGGCGCTCCGACATATCATTACAATGAAGAGAGGCATCCTTCCAGAGGCTGGATCCTCGAGGAAGCTGACTCTGAGATGAAGTATATTGTAAGGGTTGCATATTAGGTTCTCATTTCATGAAGGGGCTGCCTGCTCTCCCATAGCTTGGCAGTGCATCCCATGCCCAGTAACACCCCAGCATAAAAACAGGCAGATTCGCACCATGCAGATAGGAAATACACAAACACATGAGAAGATCTTCAAGCTCATTAGTATGCAGAGTCATTCAATTTTAAGTCATAATGAGAGTCTCCGCTCCACCCTCTGCCATAGGCTGGCAATGCTTTTTACATGTTGATAATATCAAGGGTTGTTAAAGGTGCAAGCAAAGAGCATATTCACACACTGTTGGGCAGTGTCAATCTACATTTTAAATGTGTAATTCTCTTTTAGTCAACAAGCCTATGTTTAGGTCCTCTTTCTGGAGAAACATGCAGGGGCACAAAGAACCACCTACTAGTGTGCTGACTCCAGGCTTGTCTATAATAGTGGAATAAAGATCACCTAGACATCCATCAGAGGGGATATTTAAAATTCACTGTTGCTTTTCCATTTTGCAGAAAGCTATACGGTTGTTTAAAACAATGGGATATAGCTACATGCACCAAAATATGTTTGAATTCTATTATTACATGAAGAAAATAAAGGAACAATGAATATAATATCTCCCACTTGAGAGGGAAGTGGGGGTGAATCAAAGGGCAGACCGTGCTCACCTTGGGGTGGGTGAAGGGAGGTGAAGTACTTTCATACTTTACCTTGTATATTGCCATGTTCATTTATTCTCTTAAAAATATGATCATGACATGTTGCATAATAAAAAATAATAAAAGAACTGAGAAATTCACATGAACACAATTAGACAAAAAATATTTTGCTTTTATTTGGGTTATTACAAAAAGCAAGCACTGAAGCTTATATCGTTTAATACCGTCAGCACTTGCTGCAGACTCCTGACTCATGAGGGCGTCCTTCCCAGAACTGAACACAGTGCATGGAGAATGAATCCATTTCTCTTACTCATCCTCAGGGAGCCATCCCCTGACGGCTGGGGAGGCAGGGCAGGTGGAAGGCAGGGATGCACCCTGGGGGCGGGGAAAGCCAAGAACGAGAAGCTGTCTGATCTTCCCCAGAAAGACTGAGCCTGTTGGGCCTGAGGGAAAAGAGAAACAAACACATAACAAACAAAAACACCTCACTGGAGCTATTTGGAACCATTTATGCTATCTCCACTCAGGTTTCTATTCTTTGCCAGAATTCTTTACAAATATGGCCGCATCCCCCTTTTCCAATCCAACTGTAAGCTACCAAAGGACAGAGTTTCTGCTTGCATCTGTATCCCCAGGGAGTAGGCCCAGCACAGGAACTGCATGTTGTAAATTTGCTGTGTGTGAATGGGTCAGTCTGTCCCAAAGTTGTTTCTGTTGGCTGAACCCTCCCAGGGTGTAGGTGCCACATGAGAAGGTACTAGAAAGACAGGGGATTCCTCCTTTGGAAACCTGTTTCGAGGCCACACAGAGGAAATGATCAATCCACCATTCTCAATGATCTCTTGTTTCTGCTGCACTGAATTCATTCTGATCAGCAGTTTTATGCACAAGATGTTTCTCTAAGGTGAGATGGTGTCTCTCTGACCTACAGTCAGGGAAAACTTCCTAAAAAGCCTGAGCGATGGCAGGAAGCTGGCATGGGTTCTGAGTGTAAAGGTGCCTTATAGGCATACTTTGAGGTAGGAGGTGGGAATGACATGAATGGGGGAAAGAGAAGAGATGGACAAAGAAGCATTTTGCTGGGCTTTTGCAAAAACAGAAAAGCTGATAGAGAAACACAGAATAGGACAAAGCATGAAGTTCAGGCCACAGTAGTTGGCTCTGATCGAAGGTGTGATAGAGAAGTGAGAAGATGTTAGGGAGAAGGGGCTGGTGGGTATCAGTTAAACACTAGGGAGATAGTTTAGCTGTGGCATGGTGAGTCAGAATAATAAGGAGCATATGTCTGAGGCGGAGATGAGAAATGCAATAGACTGCTGGGCCCCTGGAGCAATGCCCAGGTCTGGCTTTGTACTTAAAGCATCCTGGGTGAGTCTTATCTAAAACCAAGCCCTGGCTGGTTGGATCTGCTTGGGTTTTATTCAGAGTTGCTGAATAAGGCCCTTGCCTGCCTGAGGAACTCCCTGATTGTATTCTTGGCTGCTCTGAAAAAGCACCATCTCCCAGCCCATCTCTGCTATTCAGTAAATTGTTCTTTCCCTAATCAGTGAAACCTGGTCACCTGGGAAGAAAGAATAATTTTACACTGGCCATCTATTTGCAACTATAAGCTCCAGGTACAAGGAAATTGCCCTAGTCTCCTACGTAACGCTCCCAAATGCGAGGACAGCCAGCACCTTCCCTGGTGCCCCTTTGCTGCACTTACTCTGGAATCTGAGCTCCACGGGCACAGGGGTATTGGGTGCTCATTGAGCTCCAGGTACTAACACAGGGCCTGGCAGGGAGTCAGTGCCTTTGAACTGATCTAAGCTACCTCTGCTTCTTCATTTGTTCTGCTTCCCCACCGTGGAGAGGACTCCTCCACCAAAGTTACCACCACCGAGAACGAGTCACCCTGTGCGGGGCATTCCACCCTGATCTCTTCTCTCACAGATTCCTCGTGACCACTATTGCTTGCAGCAAACATTTAGGACTGTAATCCTGCATTGTATTATATCAGTCCCTTCTTATACCATGGGAAGTCTTGTGTTCCATGCTAACTATGTGACCTACATAGAGCCAATTAGCCTTTCTGAGCCTGTTTCATCACCCAGAAAATGAGGAGAAAAAATACACGTCTCACTGGAGTTTTCCTGTGCTTAGAAGAGATAACACACAAGAAAGAGCCTAGCAGAGTGTGCCTGGCTGAGGGTAGGAGCTTGAAAGAATTAGCTGGCTTCCCCTTCCCTGGACTAGGTCCCCAGTCCAGATAACCCCATTTGTATCCCACAAGGCTTCTCACAATGTTCAGCACACAGTATGAGAATTATAGAATTATGGAACCTCGGATTTAAGAGGAACTCAAAGGTCATACACAAATTTTTTATTTGTAAAGTCTTTATAAAGGCTTTCAAAATTTTTACTGCAGTCCAGATTTTGTATCAGGGCACAAAGTATGTGTATGTATAGATAGATATAGATATAAATATATAGATTTTTTTGTTCTATTCTACTCCATTCATTTATATAAATGCTGACTGTGGCAAAATAAATTGATTTTGTGTGCCTGTGATGTGGCATGACTTGCAGTTAGAAAGCAGAGATCTGGATTTTAGACTGACCACCCAGGAGATGTGCATGCCTTCTCAGCACCATCTGTTGCAGAGTGACTGTCTAGAATCCATCTACTTTGATAGGAAACACTCCACACTGAAGACTGCATCAAGCCTGATGCACTAAGTGTAAAGCAAGGCTGAGACCATAGAAGATGCTGTCAGCGCCCACCCTCCTCTGCGGTGTGTACTCACCAGACAAATGTGTGCTGGCCCCTGCTGCTCTAATAAAGGAGGTATTGGTTTAGGTTTTTCCATGGTGCGTGCTTCTTTTTTGAGGGTTCTGGCTAATGCCCAGGACTAGCTGTGTACTTAAAGCATCCTGAGTGAGTCTTATCTAAACCCATGCCCTGGCTGATTGGATCTGCTTGGGTTTTATTCAGAGATGTGCAAGAATTCTTTATAAGTGCAGGCAAGGGACACCTCCCTTCTTCACTCCATGAGGCCTTCCAGGTACATCCCTCACCATTGTGCACTTGCACACACTGTCCAATCCTGTTGGGATGGGTGTGGGTAACTGGGGTACATTCATTATGGACAATGCTTCCCACTGACCAAGGAGTGGGAGTCCCCATGCAGGTGGATAGAAAACATAGGTCTTAGTCTCTCTAGAGAAGGGATCCCCAGGAGGTCTTAGAGACAGGGTTGCCCCTTTACCCTCTCCCTGAGCAGGAGAGGAGACATCTTTCCTCAGAGATATAGTGTAACCTAGACTGGTCTCTAAAACACCCCTGGGACCCTGCCTCGGGGGTAGAGGTTCAGGGCTCTCCTGCTGTTGTCATTAATCTCCACTTTTCTTCCTGATTCCCTCCTACCCCTTGTCCTTTTCAGAGGAGAGAGGAACCCCACAAGGAGGCGGAGGTGTGCAGGACCAGTTCACTCCCTTTCTCCGGGCAGAAGGGCTGCCCTCTGGCTGACTGAGGCACAGGAACGAGCCCCTCCTCTTTTCTTCCTCATTCAGTGAAGACTCTGGGGTGTGGCAGCTGGTAGAAAAGGCTTTCCAGAGGAGAATAAAAGACATCTTCCAAAGAGAGTGGAATAGTCTGCTCAGGCTTCCATGACAAAATGCCAGGGGCTGGGAAGCTTAAACAACAGAAATGCATTTTCTTACAGCTCTGGAAGCTGGAAGTTCGCTATCAAGGTGCCAGCATTTGGTTTCTAATGAGAGCATGCTTCCTGGCTTGCCAATGGCCACCGTGGCGCTGTGTTCCCATGTGGCCTTTCCTCTGTGTGCACTCAGGGTAGTAGTTTGGTGTTGGGGAAGCGATCTCATGTGTCTTCTTCTTCTTATAAAGTCACCAATCCTATTGGTTAGGGCCCCACCCTTATGACCTCATTTAACCTTAATTACCTTCTTAAAGTCCCTATGTCCAACTTACATTAGGGCTTCAACCATGAATTTAGGGGAACATAGTTCAGTCTGTAACAGGGGCATTTGCTTTTCTCTGTACCAAGGCCACAAATGTACTCTGGGTGGTTCTTTCCCAAGTACCTGGTTATGTGGCTAATAAAGTCTCTGAGACCAAAGACTAGGCCAACACTTGGTTTCACAGGACAAGCTCACTCAGCTTAAGTCTAGCAAGTGTTAACATGAATATCAACTAGGGTTTTGATTTGACTGAATCATGGCAATGTGTGACTTAACTAATTAATTATTTTAACAATACTTTATTATTAATGGAAAGCAATGGGAAGAACCTCTAACTTCATAACTTCCCTGGACCCTAAAACAACTTAACACAGCCCCATTAGAGAGAGACATGCATCCATCATTGGACATTTTGGAGAAGATGGTGCTTAAAAGGTGTTTCACTTACATTTTGAAAGCTCACATTTTCTTGTATTTATTTACATGCTGAAGACTGGGAGTCAGGACTCCTGGGAATTTCTGGACTCATATGTGATCCTCTTCTGATTGGCTTGATCCACCTGCTCTCCAGAAGACTGAACACTGGTTGAAGATAAAGACTTCCAAATGTTTCATCTCACTTTTCTTGTATTTCTACATATCCTGGACTTCTCTCCATCACAGCCTTTACCACCTACATTTCACTGCAATCATCGGTTTACTGATCTCTCTCCCCAAATCAGTTGTAAGCATTTTGAAATTAGAGCTCATGTCTCATTTGTCCTTGTATGTTACATACCTAACATAGTACTTGGTATATGTAATAAAAGTGCTAAATGAATGAATGAATTATGTTTTTCCTTGATCCCAATATTTCCATAAGGATTAATCAGAGCATTTTAACCCAATGGAGAAGGTCTGGGGTGTATTTGCAGTGTGTGTGTGTGTGTGTGTGTGTGTGTGTGTGTGTGTGTGTGTGTGTGCATGTTGCTATAGCAGGAAGAGAGAAAGGCTGTCTCCCTTAGCAGTAACTAAAGCATTGCTAGAAAGAAATTTTTCAAATAAAACCCGGAGAAAGGTTGAACAACCATCCTGGTTTCTCTGGGTCTAAGTTGTTTCCAGGGATGTGGGAGATTTTTACTGCTAAATCTAAGGCAGTCCAGGCAAGCTGGGATAATGATCCTGTCTGGAGACCACTTGATTTTGTACCTATAAGGCTTCTGTGGTAATCACCTCCCAGATCTTTGGATCTAAGACTCTCTAACTCAGCACACAGACTAGGCTACATCTAATTCAGCTTTGATGCATAAGGTGCTAATCATGCCTAATAAGAGTTTTGAACTCATCTAGATGCCTAAAATGGATGTGACTTTGACATTTTTCTTGCTCAAGTTTTCTTGTCCAGAGTCATTCTGTTCTCTTTTCTTTTCTAGCCCATTATGTATTCCCCTCTTCCAGCCATAGAACTACCATGAGTTTTAGAGATAAGAGAACAAGTGTAACTCCTGGACTCAGAGGCAGAGCCACCAGTTGGGGATGGCAGAGTTGCTCCATGATATCGGTTCCATTAGGTAAGAGAGGAACATGCTTCTCTTTTGTTTAAAGCACTGTGATTTCGAGTCACTTTTTTTTGCCTTTCATGAAAGAGCATTTTACTTCAACAGCATGTACTTAACTCTCTGCTGACTACTTGGTCAAAAATCAGTGTCTGCAATTGGAGCACCCACCCCTCCACCACTGCTTGTTTTGTTTTTGTTTTTGTTTTTAAGGTATCATTGATATAGAATCTTATGCTCAGGTTTCACATGAGCAACAGTGTGGTTACTACATTCCATCCTATTATCAAGTCCCCACCACATACCCCTCTGCAGTCACTGTCCATCAGCATAGTAAGATGATATAGAGTCACTACTTGTCTTCTCTGTACTATTCTTTCTTCCCTGTGCCCCCCTTATATTATGTGTGCTAATCATAATACCCCTTAATCCCCTTATCCCATCCTTTCCACCCACCCTCCCCAACCTCTTTCCCTTTCGTAACCACTAGTCCATTCTTGGGTTCTGTGATTCTGCTGCTGTTTTGTCCCTTCAGTTTTTGCTTTGTTGTTATACTTCACAGATGAGTGAAATCATTTGGTACTTGTCTTGCTCCGCCTGGCTTATTTCACTGAGCATAATACCCTCTAGCTCCATCCATGTTGTTGCAAATGGTGGGATTTGTTTTCTTCTTATGACTGAATAATATTCCATTGTGTATATGTACCACATCTTCTTTATCCATTCATCTACTGGTGGACACTTAAGTTGCTTCCATTTCTTGGCTATTGTAAATAGTGCTGTGATAAACATAGGGGTGCATAAGTCTTTTTGAATCTGTGATCCTGTTTTCTTAGGGTAAATTCCTAGGAGTGAAATTCCTGAGTCAAATGGTATTTCTATTTTTAGGTTTTTGAGGAACCTCCATATTGCTTTTCCACAATGGTTGAACTAATTTACATTCCCACCAACAGTTTAGGAGTGTTCCCCTTTCTCCACATCCTTGCCAGCATTTGTTGTTGCTTAGGATGTTGGCTATCCTAACTGGTGTGAGGATATCTCATTGTGTTTTTAATTTGCATTTCTCTGATGATTAGCGATGTGGTACACCTTTTCATGTGCCTGTTGGCCATCTGAATTTCTTCTTTGGAGAAGTGTCTATTCAGATCCTCTGAGCATTTTTTTTAATGGGGTTATTTGAATTTTGGGTGTTAAGGTATGTGAGCTCTTTATATATTTTGGATGTCAATCCCTTACTGGATATGTCATTTATGAATTTATTCTCCCACACCATAAGATGCCTTTTTTGTTCTACTGATAGTGTCCTTTGCTGTACAGAAGATTTTTAGTTTGATATATAGTCCCACTTGTTCATTTTTGCTTTTGTTTCCCTTGTCTGAGGAGATATGTTCATGAAAAAGTGCTCATGTTTATATTCAAGAGAGTTTTGCCTATATTTTCTTCTAAAAGTTTTATGGTTTCATGACTTACATTCAGTTCTTTGATCCATTTCGAGTTTACTTTTGTGGATGGAGTTACACAGTAATCCAGTTTCATTCTTTTACATGTAGCTGTCCAGTTTTGCCAACACCAGTTGTTGAAGAGGCTTTCATTTCTCCATTGTATGTCCATGGCTTCTTTATCATATATTAATTGGCCATATATGTGCACGTTTATATCTGGGCTCTCTATTTTATTCCATTGATCTATGACTCTGTTCTTGTGCCAGTACCAAATTGTCTTGATTACTGTGGCTTTGTAATAGAGCTTGAAGTTGGGGAGTGTAATTCCCCCAGCTTTATTCTTCCTTCTCAGGATTGCTTTGGCTATTTGGGATCTTTTGTGTTTCCATATGAATATTAAAACTATTTGTTCTAATTCATTGAAGAATGCTGTTGGTATTTTGATAGGGACTGCATTGAATCTGTAGATTGCTTTAGGCTGGATGGCCATTTTGACAATATTAATTCTTCCTACCCAAGAGCATGGGATGTATTTCCATTAGTGTCCTCTTTAATTTCTCTCAAGAGTGTCTTGTAGTTTTCAGGGTATAGGTCTTTCACCTCCTTGGTTGGGTTTATTCCTAGGTATTTTATTCTTTTTGATACAATTGTGAATGGAATTGTTTTCCTGATTTGTCTTTCTGCTAGTTCATCATTAATATATAGAAATGCAACAGATTTCTGTGTATTAATTTTGTATCCTGCAACTTTTCTGAATTCAGATATTCTAGTAGTTTTGGAGTGGATTCTTTGGGGATTTTTATGTACAATATCATGTCACCCACAAAGAGTGACAGTTTAACTTCTTCCTTACCAATCTGGATGCCTTTGATTTCTTTGTGTTGTCTGATTGCCTTGGCTAGGACCTCAAGTACTATGTTGAATAAAAATGGAGAGAGTGGGCATCCTTGTCTTGTTCCCGATTTTAGAGGAAAAGCTTTCAGCTTTTTACTGTTAAGGATGATTTTGGCTGTGGGTTTGTCATATATGGCCTTTATTATGTTGAGGTACTTGTCCTCTATACCCATTTTGTTGAGAGTTTTTATCATGAATGGGTGTTAAATTTTGTCAAATGCTTTTTCAGCATCTATGGAGATAATCATGTGATTTTTGTCCTTTTTTTATTGATGTGGTGGGTGATGTTGATGAATTTTTTAATGTTGTACCATCTTTGCTTCCCTGGAATGAACCTCACTTGATAATGATGTATGATCTTTTTGATGAATTCAGTTTGCTAATATTTTGTTGAGTATATTTGCACCTCTATTCATCAGGGATATTGGTTTGTAATTTTCTTTTTTGTGATGTCTTTATAGGCCTGGTTTTAGTATTATAGTGATGCTGGCTTCATAGAATGAGTTTGGAAGTATTACCTTCTCTTCCACTTTTTGGAAAACTTTAAGGAAGATGGATATTATGTATTCTTTAAATGTCTGATAAAGTTCAGTGGTGAAGCTGTCTGGTCAGGGGGTTCTGTTCTTGGGTAGTGTTTTGATTACTGATTCAATTTTGTTGCTGGTAATTTGTCTGTTAAGATTTTCTGTTTCTTCCTGGGTCAGTCTTGGAAGGCTCTATTTTTCTAGAAAGTTGTCCATTTCTTCTAGGTTATCCAATTTGCTAGCATATAATTTTAAATAGTATTCTGTAATAATCCTTTGTATTTCAGTGGTGTCTGTAGTGGTTTTTCCATTCTTATTTCTGATTTTGTTTATGTGTGTAGACTCTCTTTTTTTCTTGGTAGGTCTGGCTAGGGGTTTATCTATTTTGTTATTTTTTTCAAAGAACCAGCTCTTGGTTTCATTAATTCTTTCCATTATGTTATTCTTCTCAATTTTATTTATTCCTTCTCTGATCTTTATTATGTCCCTCTTTCTACTGACTTTGGGTCTCATTTGTTCTTTTTCCATTTTAATTAATTGTGAATTTAGACTGTTCACTTGGGATTGTTCTTCCTTCTTCAAATAGGCCTGAATTGCTATATACTTTCCTCTTAGAACTGCCTTCACTATTCTAAGTTGGGGCATTGAGCTCCTGTTTTCATTTGTCTCCATATATTGCTTGATCTCTCTTTTAATTTGGTCATTGATCCATTGATTATTTAGGAGCATGTTATTAAGCCTCCATGTGGTTGTGAGCCTTTTTGTTTTCTTTATACAATTTATTTCTAGTTTTATACCTTTGTGATCTGAGAAGTTAGTTGGTAGAATTTCAATCTTTTTTAATTTGTTGAGGCTATTTTTGTGGCCTAGTATGTGATCTATTCTGGAAAATGTTCCATGTGCACTTGAGAAGAATGTGCATCCTGTTGTTTTGGGGTGCAGTGTTCTGTAGATGTCTGTTAGGTCCATCTGTTCCAATGTGTTGTTCAGTGCCTCTGTTCCTTATTTATTTTATGTCTGGTTGATCCATCCTTTGGAGTGAGTGGTGTGTTGAAGTCCCCTAAAATGAATACATTGCATTCTATTTCCCCATTTAATTCTGTTAGTATTTGTTTCACATATGTAGGTGCTCCTGTGTTGATGCTGAGATATTTATAATGGTTATATCCTCTTGTTGGACTGACCCCTTTATCATTATATAATATCCTTCTTTGTCTTTTGTTACTTTATTTGTGTTAAAGTCTATTTTATCTGAGACAAGTATTACAACTTCTGCTTTTTTCTTCCTATTGTTTGCATGAAATATCTTTTTCAATCCCTTCACTTTAGTCTGTGTATGTCTTTGGGTTTGAAGTGAGTTTCTTGTAGGCAGCATATAGATGGGTCTTGCTCTTTTATCCATTCTGTAACTCTGTGTCTTTTGATTAGTGCATTCAATCCATTTACATTTAGGGTGATTATTGATAGATTTGTACTTATTGCCATTGCAGGCTTTGGATTTGTAGTTAACAAAGGTTCAAGGGCAGCTTTTTTACTATCTAAGTCTAACTTAACTCACTTGTTACATTATTATAAACACAATCTGATGATTCTTTTTTATCTCCCTTATTTTTCTTCCTCCTCCACTCTTTATATGTTAGGTGTCATATTCTGTACTCTTTGTATATCTCTTGACTGACTTTGGGTAGCTGACCTAATTTTGCACTTGTTAGTAATTAATTGGTCTACTTCCTTTACTATGATTTTATTTTCTCTGGTGACAGCTATTTAGGCTTAAGAACACTTCCATATAGAGCAGTCTCTTTAAAATACACTGTAGAGATGGTTTGTGGGATGTAAATTCCCTCAACTTTTGCTTTCTGGGAATTGTTTAATCCCTCCTTCAAATTTAAGTGATAATCTTGCCAGGTACAGTATTCTTGGTTTGAGGCCCTTCTGTTTCATTGCACTGAATATATCATGCCACTTCCTTCTGGTTTGTAAGGTTTCTGCTGAGAAGTCTGATGATAGCCTGATGCGTTTTCCTTTGTAAGTGATCTTTTTTTTCCTCTCTGGTTGCTTTTAATACTCTGTCCTTGTCCTTGATCTTTGCCATTTTAATTATTTTATGTCTTGGTGTTGTCTTCCTTGGGTCCCTTGTGTTGGGAGATCTGTGCACTTCCATGGCCTGAGGGACTATTTCCTTCCAAGATTGGGGAAATTTTCAGCAATTATTTCTTCAATGACATTTTCTTTCCATTTTTCTCTCTTCTTCTTCTGGTAGCTCTATAATGTGAATATTGTTCCATTTGGATTGGTCATATGGTTCTCTTAATATTCTTTCATTCCCAGATATCCTTTTTTTCTCTCTCTGCCTCAGCTTCTTTGTATTCCTGTTCTCTAATTTGTATTCCATTTACTGTCTCCTCTGCCTCATCTAATCTGCTTTTAAATGCCTCCATTCTCTGTTTCATTTCAGCTACTATATTTTTAAGGTGTCTATCTCCCTCCTGAATTCATTCCTTAGCTCTTGAATATTTTTTTGTAGCCCCATTAGCATGTTTATGACTTTTATTTTGAATTATTTTTCAGGAAGATTGGTGATTTCAATCTCACTGAGCCCTCTTTCTGGAGTTTGAGGAATTCTGGTTTGAACAAGGTTCTTCTGCCTTTTCATAATCTTATTTGATAGTGAGAAATATTAGGTTTGTGTAATGCCCTCTAGTGCCCAGAAGCTCTGCTCTACGGAGCTGCCCAGTACCTGGAGCGATGGCAATGGTTGCAGGTATGTACCCAAAAACGGCAGCGGTGCTGGTGCCTACCCTAAAGAGCCAACCCTTTCCTGCTTCCTGGCCACAGTGCCTGCCTCTTCTGTCAGGGCCAGTGAACCACATGCAAGAAGCAGCCTCGGCATTAAACTGTGTAGTTGCTGTAGGCAGGGCTGCCCTCCAGCTAGTCTATAGTAATGGCTTGGGCAGCAGGCTTGCACGCAGGTACCAGCAGGCTGCTTATCATGGTGGGGGGCCTCAGGGCTGTATTGCCAGCCAGGGTGATGGAGCACCTGAAGCTCCTGAAAGTTCCCAACCTGATGGGCTGAGTGTGCTAGGACAATTTTAGCAACCTGTTCCTTCTCCTGAATTGAATCCTTGACCCTTTAGCAGTCCTCTCACTGTTGGGAAGTCTTCCAAAGTGCTCGCCTTTCTTTTGTCCCAGGACAGCCGGTTGTGGGAACCTGTTCTCAGTCTCAGTCTGTGACTTCAGTTTTCAGCCCCTCTAATCTCCAGAGCACCAGGCAATGTGAGTTTTTGCTCCCCGAGTAGATTTCTAGGGCTGGGTATTTAACAGTCTTGGGCTTCTACTCCCTCCCTGCTTTGATTCTCTTCCTCCTCTGGTGAGCTGGGGTGGGGGAGTGCTCAGGTCCCACCAGGTCACAGTTTTATTACTTAATCCTTTTCAGTGAGATGTTCTCTTTTCACAGATCTAGACAAGCTGGTGCAATCTCATTTCTGGTCACTCTTTTAGGAATAGTTGTATTTGCTATATTTTCGTATTATATGTGGTTTGGGGAGGGGATTTCTGCCTCACTTCTCATACCACCATCTTTTTTCTTCCATTCCCTGGAGTCATTTTATTATAGAGATTATCATCTACCTGAAATATTAGATTATCCATACATTCTTTTATATCTATAGAGTCTATATTTAATCTATCTGTTGAAAATGTCAGAGATTTCCCCACCCCAGAAACCCATAGAAACCAAAAACAACAAAATCAACGAAAAACATAACTGCCATTTAGTAAGCACTTACTTAGTTCCAGGTGGGACCTCTATAAGAGGTCCTCAGGGTACATGAGCTCATTTCACCCTCACAGTAGTCCTCTGTTTTGCATATGAGAAAAATTAGGCTGAAATATGTAATACAGGTCATATACCCAATAATGGAAGAATCAGGATTTGAATCTTGACCAGTCCTTCAAACATAAAGTATAAATAATCCAGGTCACTTTTCCTAATATCTAATTCCTCAGACACAAAAAAGTTCATCAGAGGTCACATTAACCTCTCTCTTCTCCCAGTCTCCTGCCAAGATAAGCACCTTAACCTCCAAGTTACCATCCTTTCTGTAATACCCCTCAGTCTCTTCTATTTCCTACACTACCACCAGAGCTGTGAATTCAAATAAAGACCTATTTTCATCTACATAAGAACTCTTAAAGGGACCTCATTAGTTCCTGCAGCTATTCTTAACAGGGTAAGTATCAAGTTGTAGGGACTATTGAAATCATGTCTAGTATTTAAAAATTCTCCTGATGAATTGAACATCCCCCTACTCTTCTGTACCCTGTCATTACCTGCATTCTAGGTGTGAGCTTCTAGAGAGAAAACAAAATGAACAAACAAGCAGCAAAATAGAATACCAGTATTTATTGAACACTTATTCCATACAGGCAATATGCAGCATCATATGTCATCTGATTTATTCTCTTAAATATACTAGTTGTATTTGCATATCCTATCTCATTCAATCTTCATAAATGTTCCATGAGAAAGATGTTATTATTATCCCTAGTTTAAAAATGAGAAAGCAGATACGTACAGAGAATAATTCATCCAAGATCATATGCTAGTAAGTTTTAGAATCCAAATTCAACCTACGTCTTGGTTACAAACTCAGAACCCTTTCTATAACAAAAATCCCTAAATATGGCACATGAGACCCTTCTCCATCTGGGATCAACCGTGTTGCTGGCTGGTAATCTCACTTAGCTCCTTCTCACAGAGGGCATTCCTTGCATTCCTCTGTTAGGAAATGCAACTCACTGTGCCTAGAACTCTCGCTTTCATTATCATAAGGGATGTTTCCTCCTCCTTCCCAATCCATCGGTCTCCTCTTGCGTTCACTCCTGTTCTTCTATCCAGGCAAGAACCCATGATCTAATGCTTCATACTCCTGCCAAGTCCCCAAAATATCCTTGTTCCTTTTTTTCCATTATATTGTCCTGGAAAAAGCTTCCACCCAGGATTCATCCAAATGCCTCTCCCTCCTGTATGGGGGCTGCTCTGAAGCTTTGGAGAAAATCACGACTCACAAGTTATTTCATGGTTTCCAACTTGCACTGGGCCCTCACTGCACAAGAGTACTTCCATCCTTCCAAGACACCTCTCTTCCCCATAGTCCTGCTCTTGTCACCTCCCTCAGCAGATGGCCTTGTCTCCTATTTCATTGCAAAAAAAATGGGAGTCCCCACTCATTCATTTATTCATTCATTCATCCATTCATTCATTCAAGTACTTATTGAGGCCCTTTGATGAGTCAGGAATACTTCTGGGTTCTAAGGATAGAGTAGTAAACACAAGAAACAAAAATCCCTGACCTTGTGGAGCTTACATCCTAGTGGGATGTGACAGATAGTATACAAATTAACACATTCACTGCTATGGCATATGTCTAGTACTGACATTGTCATGGAGAAAAATTAATAGGGAGCAGAGAAGGGGCCAACTGATGTTTTAAATAGATGGTAAAGAGAGGCTTCACTGATAAGGTGATATTGGAGTAGAAACTCCAAAGGAGCACCAACCTGAGAATCCCCCAAGCTCTTCTCCTTTGTCTATGAACACCTTTGTACCCACACCCATCTATCTGTCACTGTGGAAGCCATGGTGTCCCTCTGCTGCTGTTCCTCATGCTCCGGATTTCATTCCCTTCCTCTTCCTGACTCAGAGGCTTCCTTCCAACCATGATATCTCCCCTCTCCTCTATCTCCAGGCTTTCCTAGTATCATTTAAGTATGTCATGTTAAAAAAAATAGAAATTACAAAACAAAATCCCACCCACATTCCTTTGTGTTAGTTTTCTAGGACCATGGTAACAGAATACCACAGACTGTTT
Organism: Manis pentadactyla; assembly: GCF_030020395.1. NCBI lineage: Eukaryota > Metazoa > Chordata > Mammalia > Pholidota > Manidae > Manis > Manis pentadactyla. Next base: position 16,396,306 of record NC_080031.1, on the reverse strand, counting down.
GGCATAAGCAACAAATATTTATTGCATCACAGTTTGGGAGGCCAGAAGTTCTAGTTAAAGATGTCAGCATGTCCATGCTCCCGCTGGAGGTACAAAGGAAAGATCTGCTCCAGGGTTCTCTCCTGGCTTCCAGTAGTTCCTTGGCATATGGTAGCATGAGTCCAATGTCCACATGGCTTTCTGTGTGCATGTCTCTTTGTCCAGATTTCCTTTTTTATAAGGACATCAGTCATATTGGATTAGGGTCCATCATACTCCCAGAATGAATTCATTTTGACTAATTACATCTGCAATGGCCCTATTTCCAAATAAGGTCACGTTCACAGGTATTAGGGGTTAAGACTTCAACATATACATTTTTTGGGGACCCAATTCAACCCATAGCATCCTTATATCCTCCTAAATCTATGTGTCTGTCTTGTATCCTGCCTCACAGTCATGGTTCCTAAAAGAAGTATTTCCTGTACCATGTCTACTTCATTTCTAACACCATTTTCTTCTAATTATATGCATGCTTTCACTTTAATCTGTTCCCAAAGCTTCCTTTGTTGTCTCTGTCCGAATGACTACCAAACTTCTATCTCCAGCTCCAGACCCATATATCCAGTGATGAAAGGGCATCTTCACTTAGGTGTTTTTATGGTGCCATTGATATTCTGCATGCCCCAAGTTGAACTCACCCTCTTGTCTCCATCATGCAGCCCTACATCTAACCTTTGTGCTATTTCCCTGGTTGAGGGAATGGCATCACCATCCGTTCATTGCCCTTCTAGAAACCTGGAAGGGCTCCACTTTTCCTATCCCTATTTTTCCCCTCATCAGCTGCCAGGTCTTCTTGATCCCAGCCCCTGAGTATCGGCAGACTGCACCTCTTTCCCTCTGCTTGCCCTGGACCCCACACCTGCACAGCCAAAGCCTCTTAACTGCTCCCTTGTTTCAAGTTTTCTCCCTCTTCAGTCAGGCCTCCACATGCAATCAGCATGATCACTTTCAAATACCAGCCTACACCCTCTGCCCCTTCTTTAAATCCCTTCCATGACTATAGTGGAACAGAAAAAGTCCATACCGAGAACAGAGCACTGAAAACAATCATGAGATGGTTTTTCTTACTTCTCCAGTCCTCTCTCTCATTAATCTGTTCCCCAAACTGCCCTCCACACTCTATGCCTGCATAAGCTCATAATTAAGCTTCAACTGTACTAACTTACTGCCAGATCCTCTTGAATAATCACACTGGCTCTTACATTTGGGCCTTTACATGAGTATTCCCCTTTCTGGGTCATCCTTCTCCTTCCAACTTTTCTCTACCTAGGACTCAACTTAGATGTGCCATTTCTTCCAGACTGGTCATTGCTCCAGGCTGGCTTTTGGAATTCTTGAATGTTTGCTCACCATATCCCCTGCTTACCTCTATTATACCACTGTATTAGTTAGGTTGCACTAGGTTACACTGCGTAACAAACAACCTAAAGTCTCAGTAGCTTACAGCATAACCAAAAAGATATCTCCGTTGCTCATGTTGCATGTCTGCAGCTAAGAGCTGGCTGATGGAGTCTCTGCTTCAGGCTGTGGATCAAATTCAGATCTTTTCCAAGTAGTCTCTCTTTTAGGACCCATGCTTAAGGGAAGCTCCCTTCTGAGACATGCATACCATTCTCATGGCAGATGGCATAGGAACACAAGAAACTGAATGGAACAATTCAATAGATTACAAAGCTTCTGATAGGACATGATGTAGGCCTCATACCCTCACATCCAGCTAGTCAGATCAAGTTACATGACTGATCACAACATGAATGAAGCAGGAAAGTATATGCCTCTCTCAGGGAGTCAGGCAAGATCGGGCATGTGTAATACTCCTATGAAGGAGGAAACTAATCATTATAAACAATATTGCAATCTACCACTAGGACTTGGACTCAAATGCCTTTTCGTTGGTGTGTTTCTCCCAGTAAAATGTAAGCTCCTTAAGGACCAAATGATTTTACATCATTTTATTCCCAGTGCTTTACATGACATCTGGCATGGCATAGGTGTTCAATAGGTGTGGATTAAATGAATACAGATTCACATATCACTTTTTATAAGTTCTCCTGATGTTCTAGGCAAAGAGAGTCACTTATTTACTTGTACTTTCACAGAAAACAGCATAAGTCTATTCTAACTCTTAACAACATTAGGTGTGTTTTTTTTTCTTTATGTGTGAATTTCCCCCTTCTGGACCAGAACCTACAGTGGCAGGGATATCATCTCATTTCCAGCACATAGAACAATACCCAGAAGACATGCATTCAATAAATGTTTGAATAATTTAATTGAATCATCTCTCAGTTTAGATCAGCATGTGTTTATTGATTACCTACTAGGTGCCAGGCCTTCTCACTCTGACAGCTGGCATTAGAAGCTAGGAAGTCTCAGTGGCCAGCAAGGTCAAGGAAGGAGAGGCAAGGGCTGTGAGCATCCCCGTGGTCCTATCTTGGAGAGCTTCACTTGCATCCAGCAGGCAGACTGTGTCCCCCACTAGTCCATGTTTGCACCCACCCAGCCCTGCCTTTGCTTCTCACCTCACCGGCTTGGCTGTGATCTGATGCTCCCATCCAGTTTATTGCTTTGCCCTGCTCAGCTCACCAAGCACATTTGTGTTTATTGAGAGATTAGTGCTGAGTACATTGAACAAGGTAATGACATGCAGCAAAGGCCAAGAGATGATTCTCTGGCTCTGTGCATTGCTTAATTCCTCAGTAGAATGAGGTGCTCCTCTCCCTCTCTCTGGAGCCCCATTGCATTAGATATTCAAGCCTGAACCATAGGCTCCCAAAAAGAAGCCCAGAGGAATGCAGCCGAAGGAGCACTTCAGAGACAAACTGAGCATTAAATACCATCTTTTCCCAAAATGATGACCCATACTATCATCTTTTTTATATCTGTATTAAGAGAGTAGATTCAAACATCTCCCAACTATTTCTTTCCTGGCCAGTCTACCTATTAACATAGTGCATAAGCTACTGCTGGGTACAGAAGCAAAACCAATAAGCACTCACTCATTCATTCATTCATTCATTCATTTCACAAATAACTAAAACATATATTAGCTACCAGGCACTTGGTACACATCTTTGAATAAAATAAACTGTCTCTGCTATTGTGAAACTCACAATCAAGTGAGAAAGAAATATTAAATAAGTAAAAAATAAATACATAAATACAGATGGTAACAAATGTTCTGAACATTTTTTTTCTTTTGCAGCAAGAGTCTTTCTGACCTGAAGGCTTCAGGGGAATTATAGGTGAATATCCACATATTCCTTAGTGTTATATGCAAAATAACTTATATATGTAGTCAGATTTTTTTCTCTTAAAAGTACCCATGGCTTTCATCAAAATCTCAAAGAGGTCTGTGATCTCATAAAAGTTAAGAGCCAATTCTTTCCAGTCACACCAGACAAGATTTTCTTTTTCTCAGTGCCACCTCACAGAATTGATTAAATTTGTTCATGTTTATGGATGGTACTGAAGCAATCACATCAGAAGAGCAGAGCTAGAAAGATCTGTGCTGTCTCCTGTAGAAGCATGTGAGCAGGTGAGTGAGCCCCATGCAGGACAGTGCCTACCAAAATGCTAAAGGGGGTGGGAAATAATGTGATGCTGCCTTTGGGGAGTTAGAAATAGGGGGATGATCTCATTACTTTCTGTAGGTTTCTGTATTGTCCATATTGTTTACAATAAATATGTGCATTTTTATAATCAGGGAAAGCAACACATTAAAACCTATTCTTATTTTGGGAAAAATTATATAATTTACATCTGTATATATCCTGTTGACAATGCATAGAAACATATCACACATGAAATATACTGGCACTATGATTATATAAAATCTTTCTCTTACTTAAAGTTAGTCTAGGTGAGGAGGTTGAGAAAAGTCAGTCGCTTAGCCATGGACTACGGCAATGACAATGTGCTTCTTACTGGGAACTAGGGGCTTGGGTATGTATGGTCCTATTGCTTCTGACCTTAGCCACCACCACCTGTGGTTTCGAAGTCACTAGGCAGGATCCCATCCAGGAACAAGGCTTAAAACAAACTTTTGTAGTTCCGTATTCATGAGGACAAAGACAGTCCAGGAGTCAGATGATAAGAATTCAAGTCCAAGTTCTTCAAACATCTAGATATCTGATCTTGGACAAGACATTTCTTTGATCTGCACCTCAACTTATTCACCTACAAAAAGGGGACATCATACCATCCATGTCCATCATATAATGTAACTGTGAGGGATAAACAAGCTAATGAGAACCAAGATGTCATAAAGATCAGAAAAGAAAGAATGTGCTACACACAACCACATGTCAACCAGAGACATGGTTTTGCATCTAATATCACAATGTCTGAGAATAAAATACATTACTGAAACACATAATCTTCATAGATAAAAATAACATATAAATACAGATACCACTTTAGAGAAAGTTCTTATACATGGTGTTTTAATAAAGGGAACACTGGGGAAGAAAATATCGTAACGCTCAGCCAGGAGCTGTTTTCCAACAGTATTATGTTCAACCCCTGGCCCCAGTCCATCCATCTCATCTGAAAACTTTTATCCCTAGAAAATGTCCACCTGTCACATGCCATTGAACAGAATAGGAGAAAATGAAAAAGAATGCATGAGCATGTGGTAAGTTGCTTGTGGTACAGGGGGCTTTGAGGACAGGAAGGGGTGTCGAGGGAATGGCAGATCATCTGTCTGCAACTTTTGGCCTGTGAGCTGTCCTGCACATAGAGCCGTGGGTGATTATTGCTGTTATTTATAGAGCAATTTTCCGCTCACTTAGAAATACAATCTAGTAGGACACCTAGGCACAGATAATACCTAATAGTTCTGCTTAGGCAGTATTCTCCAAGTTTTATTTATTTATTTATTTTGCATCCAAAGGGGGTGTAGGAGCTCAGGGGTAAAAGGGAGATGATCCTTTTCTTCAAGAACAAGGTGAGGGAATAAAAATTAAAATGAACTGCGAAAGCTCTGAGTTCTGAACCGAAGTACAAAGGGCAAGGCTAATAATATCAATAAATGGGGAAAAAGCATATATTTTTAGTGTTTTATGTCTCTATTTATTGTGAAGTGAGTGCAAAATGAGGAATCCGGTTGGTATCCAAGTCAGAGTCTAATCTCACGCAGCTCCTGTGTTACAATAGGCTGCATGCTTACCCTCTCTGGTCCACGGTTTAGTTTTGAAGTAAGTGTGAGATTTTGACTAGATCCGCATTTCCCAAGTTGGGTTCAACAGAACATTAGTTCTTCAAGATGTTAATAAGCATTAATGTGAAGGGTCCTATGATCAATTAAGTTTGGGGAGACTTAGGTTAAAAAAGTTCAGGTTTACTGCAAAGATTCTCAGAACTTTTAATTTGCTAGCGTGAGTTCTGAATCTCCAAAACATGACCATCAATAGGAGAGACTTTTCTGCAAAACTGGATAATCTTCAGGGTCCCTTCCAAGCCAAAAAATTTTGAGATTTTCTGCAAATGACCATTAAATGGCCATTCTGCTATTTTACCCTTGAATGGGTGAGAGAGGCCAGCTTCATGTGGATGATGACTAGGAGAGCAGAACCATGTGTGTCTTTCTTCAGTCAAGCCTCAGAACAACACTGCAAAGTGAAGGCCATCATTCTGTTCTTATAAGAGAGGATATGGAAACTTTGAAAGATTAAGCAAATTTCTCAAGATAATACAGCTAGAAAGCTATGGATGCCCTGGTCAAATGTTGAGATGTATGAATGCAAGTTTAAGTAAGATGACATTTGAGCAAAAACTTGAAGAAAGTGAGATAAAAACTTAAAGGAAATAGGCATGCAAATACCTGGGGAAGAATGTTCTAGACACTGGAATAACCAGTGCAAAAGCCCAAAGATGGGAGTGCACCTGGCTAGGTGGAGGAAAAGCGAGGGCACCAATAGCACCAGAATAAAGTGAGCAAAGGGATGGAACCTGGGACAAACAGTACCAGAGAGGTAATGGGGCATCAGGCAGTGAAGAACCTTACAGTAATTGTAGAAACTCTGGCTTCGACTCAGAGGGAAATGAGGGGCAAAGAGTAATACCACCTGGTTTATTTTTCATAAGGATCATTCAGTCTGTTGGCTTGAGACTGTATCTTAGAGGGTGTCATAGGCATTAGTGCTGTTCACAAATTATTTTTGCTGCTTCTGGGACATGGTTTGAATTGCACTTCCCTGCCCCCCTTGAAGTTAGGCATGGCCATGTGACTGGCTTGGCCAATAAGGTGATAGGAGAAATCATACATTGCACTTCAAGGTAAAAGCTTTAAGGGCCACTGGGTAATCCTGCCACCACCATGTGACTGACAGTGGTGGCTACTTTGTCATTCTGGGTTGGCAAGAGGCTATAATGAATGCCTCCATTAACTTCTGTTGAATGTGAGAATGAGCAAGAAGTCATTTTGTTGGTTAATTCACAGAGATTTTTTTTTCAGATATTTATTTCAGAATGATAACATAGCCTATTCTGATAGAGGGGGCAAGAGTCGGGGCAGGAGAACTGCTAGTTAGCCATTGCAATAACCAAAGTAAGAGACGATGTTGACCAAAGAGCTTGGATGGTGGCTATATTCTGAAGGTAGATCCAGCAGGACTTCTTGAGAAACAAGGTGTAGGATTTGACAGGTGGTGCAGGAGTGAGGGGTCAGTACTGAGTCCAAGTTTTTTGGCCTGAGCAATTAGAAAGATAGAATTGTCAACTGGGATGGGGAAGACTGGGTAAAATAGACCTGGGGGAAGGACAGTTTATTGTGCTTTTTTATGTTGCAATTTCTGTTTTACCCTTTTTAAGTTTTTTATAGTTTCTGGTTATCTGCTGAAATTTTTGAGTTTGGCTTTTATCTCCTTGAATATAGTTCGAGAAGTCATAAAAGGTTCTAAGCAGGAGAATGACAGGATCCTATTTATGAATCTGTCACAAAACTCATTGTGAAAGGTCAGTGTTTTGTTGTTTTCCTTTGCTTTTTTTGGGAATGAGCAAACTAATGGAGATTTTAGCAGCATTTTATGTGACTCCCTTTTGGAGCCAGGGTGCAAAACAAACCACTTGGAACTCATTGATTTTAGTTTTCTCTTTATTGTTTCCCACCTTCATTGATTCCTTTGTAAAAAGGAGATTGATTCAGATGCTTCTAATTTTCTGCCTGCTTGATGACTCTGACCCATCATGTTTGCTTCCTGTCTTCAAACAATCATTAGCCTCCTTCTTCTAGACCCAGCTAAAATTGCAGGGCTCTTAGGAAGGACACCTCTCCTGACTCCAAATCCCACTGTCCTTATGTGGTTTGCACAGTTCTAACAACAAAGCCAACATCCCTGAAACCCCTTACAAGGCAAAGGCTTCAAACTGGCAACCTCAGAACCAAATCAGCTCCCTGATCTTTTATTTGATCTGCATTGACTGAAAAATAATAATAATTGTGGCCAACATTTTAAAATAGAAGGTTTGTTTTGAAAAAAATATCAGAAATACTGTCAATACTGGGCACCTACTTTCTGAATCTCTTGCAATAGTCTGTTGGAGCTGAATAGCTACTGCCTCTTGAAGTGGGCAGGTACTCACTCTTCTGTAAGCCGCTGTCCCCAGCTGGATAGCTAAACTTACTGTTTCCTTCCTGGCTCCTCTATGCATTTGTACTTCTGCTCTCTGCTTTCAAGATACAGACATCTTCCATAAACATTTTTGTATTTTATCTTCACGGTCGTATAGGATCAATATTTTATAGATCAGGAATCTGTCCTTCTCAGAGCTGTATTAATTGCCCTTTTTATTTGAGTGCATTTAAGGGTACTTAAGTGTTTCTATTTGAATTCTCCAAAGGCCAGAATTAAGTATTCTGCATCCTCTCTCTTCCTGTCTCTTTCTAAACAGAAAGAAACCTCGACGCTGCCCAGGGATATCCGTCCAGGGAGGCGTCTGATCTGCAGCACAGACGGCAAGTTCTGATGAGGAGTGTGAACTCTGGGCTCTCACTGCCTCACGTCATCACTTTGTCTCCCTGGGCATGTTATTGAATCATACGATGATGTGGTTGTCTCATCTGTAAAACAAATATAGAAAAATGGTATTTTTTATTTTCTTAGGGTTTTTTACCGTAGAAGGCAATAAGTGACAAGAAATGAGATTGGAGAGAGGATCTAAGGCCAGATCTTGGAGGCTTTCACTGTGTGGCAAGATCTTTTTATTCTATGAGCAAGTGACTTCAAATTGTATGTTTGGATCTCAAAGTCTCTGCAGACTGCCCTCTCCTCCAGGAACTGTCACGGGGCAAAAGAGTGAGTGGTCTGGACCCCGGGTCCCGAACTACACTTCTGTTGAAGAACATGAGAAGCCACTGAAGAGTTTTAAGTGAAAATTGAACTGACCAGATTCTGAGTTTATAGATATTGCTCTGTGTGGGGAATGGATTTGGGCGTACGAAATTTATGATTAACAGGAAATCAAGTAGAAGACAGTAATTAGTAAGATGGATAAGAGGGGAAAATTTACAAACTATTAGCAAGCAAAAATGCTGAGTAATGAGTTGGATGACCATAGCATTAAGAGGAGGGAAGAATCAAAGATGACTTCCGTGTTTTTTGGCTGCATTGCTGGTAAAGGGACTAAAAGGGGACCATTTAAGGAGATAAATAGCTTTAGAGAAATAGCAATGAGCATGAGGATTGTGATGTACTCATGGTATATCCAGTTTGAGGTGTTGACCAAGAAATTGGAGGAGGTATTCGGCAGTCAAAACAAAAAGACTCCCCTAGGTACTTACAAACTTTTCTATGAGTTTGGTGTTCTTGTGTTTTGTTTGTTCAGATGCCACATATAAGTGAGATGAAACAGTATTTGTCTTTCTCTGTTCTGCTTATTCCCCTTAGCATTATGCCTTCAAGGTCAATCCCTGTTGTTGCAAATGCTAAGATTTCCTTGATTTTTATGAACAAATATTGTATATACTACAACTTCTTCATCAATTCACCCATTGATGGAAATTTCAGTGCATTTCATGTCTTAGCCATTGTAAATAATGCTGCCATGAACATGGAGCTGCAGAAGTCTGAGTTTTAGTGTTTTCATTACCTCTGGATATGTTCCCAGAAGTAGAATTGTCAGATCGTATGGTAGTTGTATGTTTAATTTCTCGAGGATCCTCCATGCCATTTTTCATAATGGCTGTACCAATTTACAACCCTGCCAGCAGTGCCCAAGGGTTGCCTTTTCTCTGTATCCTTGCCAATAATTGTTATCTCATATTCTTTTATGATATGGCCATTCTAACAGGTGTGATGTTTTATTTCATTGTAGTTTTAATTTAGATTTCTCTAATGACTAGTGATGTTGAGTATATTTCCATGTACCTGTTGGCCTTTTGTAAAAATTCTTTGTAAAAATTTATTTTCAGGTCCTTTGTCACTTTTAAATTGGGTTAATTGTTTTTTGGCCATTGAATTGTGTGAGTTCTTTGTATGGTTTGGATATTAACCCCCTCTCAGATATGTGGTTGGCAATATTTAGTTTATCATTCTATTAAATTGTCTTTTCACTTTTCTGATGGTTTCTTTTGATGTATAGTAGCTTTTTAGTTTCACATACTCCCACTCATTTATTATTTATTCTGTTGCTTGTGCTTTAGGGATCATATCCAAAAAATCATTACCAAGACCCATGTCAAGGAGCTTTGTTCCCAGGTTTTATTCTAGGGGCTTCACAGCTCAGGTCTTCCATTTAGTCTTGAATCCTTTTCAAATTAATTTTTTGTGAGTAGTGTAAAATACGAGTTCTGGGATCATTCTTTTACATGTGAATATCCAATCATGCCAGCACTATTTACTGAAGAGACTATCTTTTCTCCATTGAGTAGTCTTGGCTCCTTTGTCAGATATAGCTGACCATATATGTTTGTATTTATTTCTGGGCTCTCAGTTGTATTCCATTGGTCTATTCATCTGTTTTTACGCTAGTACCATACTGTTTTGATGACTATAGCTTTATACTATTCCTTGAAATTAAGATATGTGCTTTTTCTCTTCTTCTAGATTTATTGGCCATTTGAGGTGTTTTATGGTTCTATACAAGCTTTAGGAGTGTTTCCACAACTTATATAGAAAAATGCCACTGTAATCTTAATAGGGATTGCATTGAATCTATGGACAGCTTTTGATAGCACTGATATTTTAGCAATATTAATTATTCAAATTAATGAACATGTGATACTTTCCATTTATTTGTGCCTTCTTCAACTTTTTCAATGACTGAGTCTACTTTTAAAACCATATTGAATTCTTCAGTTCAGTTATTATATTTTTCAACCCTTAGATTTTTTTGTTTTGATGGTCATTAGTTCCTTCTTGAACTTCACATTTTGTTCATGGATTATTTGCCAATTCTTGTTTAGTTTTCTTCCTATATTTTCTTGTAGTTCACTGAACTTCCTTAAGAGGGTTTTCCTAAATACTTTGTCTGACATTCATAGATACCCATTGCTTTAGGATAAGTTATTGGAGCTTTATTACTTTCCATTGTTTGTGTCATATTTATCTGGTTTTTCATAGATCCTTATTCCTTATGTTGGTATTTATGTATTTGACTAATCAGGTTCTTCTTCCAGATTTTACAGGTTTTCTTTAGCAAAGATCCTTCTTTACCAGTCAGCTCAGTTGGGTTTCCGGGTATGTCTGCTGGAAATGTCTTTGGCAAGGTGGAACTTGCTTTTATAGTCTTTTTTTGGGTGAAGCAACTTTTCAAGTTCTGAGGACAGAAAGGGATTGTGCCACTGTTTGACAACAATGGATAAGACTTCTGGCTTAGTTCTCTACCCAAGAGACACTCTGGGATGGTTCCATGATTGCCTGGATTCTCTGGCCAGCTTACTGGATGGTCAGTACTGGGTAGTATATTCATTAGCAGATGGGACTATGAATTAGTTTCCCTGCCCTGGCAGAGCAGCAGGACAGGACCCAGGGCCTATACAACTCATTGTGTGGGGGCCCAAATCAAACCATAGTATGCACTGAATTCCCTGGTCAGGTGAGGCCACTAGTTTTGCCCTGAATATCAGGGAAGACATGGGTTGTGCTCTCTACCAAAGCGCCACTGTATATAAGGCTGTTGAATGGGCTCTGCAGCTTTCCATGTGCTCTGGTTAGGTTCCTTGGTGCCACAGGCTGAAGGCTATATCCTTGATGAATGATGAATCAGGGGCTACAAATTAGATTCCCTGCCTAGGCTCAGCAGAAGAAGCAGCTCTAAAGCTTTTTTGGTTAATTCAAACCAGCTTCACTCCAAATTCCCTGGCCTAACAAGGCCATTGACTTTGCTTTGCAAACCATCAGCTCTACCTACCCATCTCTGGGCTCAGGCACGACTGGCCCACACAGACCCCAGGAGTTGCTACCAGTCCTTCTGGGTCAGACGGAGCCATTAAGACTCTCTCCCCAGGGAGCGGGGCTGTGTCTCAGCTCCCTTGCCTGGGCTGGTGTGGGAGGGGCAGCTCCATGCTATTCTGAGTTCCCCAGATGGGCTCTCTGGTGGGGAAGAGCTCAGATCCACCCTCAGCCTTGGCTGCGAATCCATCCCCGTGCCTGTGTGTAGCATGGGAAACTCCATGCCTGGTACTGGCTCTGCTCTGGGAGTGACCGGCTCTGCCTGCCCACCTCTGGGTACAAGAGCCGCTAGGCCACACAGCTTCCAGGAGTTTTCATCAGCCTTCCTTGTCAGTGGAGCTGGAAGACACTCCGGAGCCTGTGTGGCTATTATTCTACTTTTGCCTGACCTTGAGTAAACTGGGCTTTGGGGCCACCAAACCTCCTCATTTGAGGATCTGAGTCAGGACGTTCTGCCCCACACTGAGTTCCCTGGTCAGAGTGTTCCCCACCCTATACCCTTTCGTTGGACAGATGAGTAAACCTGCTGGTTGGGATTACCCCTTGGGCTCTGCATATGTGACCTCAGTCTGACAAGATTTCTGTGCCGATTGTTGTGAGTCCCTCCCTGTTTCTTCCTTAAAGTCATATTCCGGTGACGGAACCTGCAGATTCCCTGCAACCCTCGTGGGGTGTGGGCCAGCTCCCACAAAATGATCCACTCTGCTGGGGGCCTGGCTATCTCCCCTGGGTTTCCTTTTCCTAGAGGAGGCTCAGAAGGAGACCTCTGCATGTAGTGCTGTGCTGGCCTGGGGAAGGGGCACTTGAATCAGTGTGTAGCTACATCTCTTACCTTCTAATGTACCCTGGTATCTGTGGTGCAGGGGGTTCTTCAGCCTCGCCCCCATGTTCTAGGATTCTCTCAGTGGTGTCTTATTCTTGAATAGATGTTGGTTGTCCTTCCTGTGACTGGGAGTGAGGTAAGGAACAACCTATATCACCATCTTGTTATTGCCCTTTCTCTGTTTTTAAAATTTTTGTTGTATGTGATTTATTAAGGAGGTGCTTCCATGGTGGCCCATCAGGGTTGGAGAAGCAGGACAGAGAAGGGAGGACCTCAGCAGTGAGGTGATCTGAGGCTGATCCTGCAGAGGTGAGCTTCAGCCTGGTCCTGCTCAGTCACCCCTTAGAGTCACGCTCACAGGGAGCCGACTTCCCTACTCTCGCACCCATCAGCCATTCCCATGTGAGTGAACACATGTAAGAGGGCATGTTGAAACGCAAGCTCTCTAGGTAATGCTGGCTATAAGTACTGGGGTTTTTAACCAAGACCCGTGGACTCATGAGCAATGAATACACTCATGGCACAGTAGATGCCCTATACCAGCGGGTGAGTATACCTGCTGTTACCACTTACCCATCTGGCTATGGGGAAACCTCCCATTCTTAAGTTTGACACTGCATGAGGGTTGAATGAAGGAGCTAAGTCATGAATGGAGTTCTCTTAGCTGCTGCTCCTCATGTGTGACACATGTGACCACTCTTAGAACATAGGTCAGCGTCCAGCAACTCTTGTTCCTGGGTCGTTGCTGAAGTTGTGGCTGCGCTGGGCCCAGCAGGGTAGAGGGCTTCATTGGAAGAGGATGGGATATGGTATTGTCGTTTTTTTCAGAGGGACATAAAAACTCCTGATGGAATCATCTAGGCCCAGCAGTGCAGCCACTTGGGTGACTGTGGGTGGTTGCAGTAAGACTGGGTCTTTCTTAATTCTTTCAAACAATATCAATAGGAATTGGAGCCTGGTTCTGTAAGGAGAATGATTTGCAAATGGCCAAGGCTGGTGACACAGTCCGTCTCCACCGCCTTTCTCAGCTTGTCCTGTGCTTTGCATCCCTGTATCTATCTTCCCTTCATTGGCCACCAATCTCTCTCTGGCCAACAGAAGGTACAAGCAGTGTCTGGGGGATTCGTTCTGTAACCTGCCCACGAGAACCAGAATCGAATGCAGCAAGAAGGGGGCGGAGTACAAGGGGAGGGCTTTGGGAGAGGCTTTTTCTTTCTTTCTTATTCTTCTTTGGTTGTTTCTGTTTGTGTAAGTTGAGTTTCCTCTCTCCACCTCATGCAGCTGTATTCCCGGCAAATTGAAGAAAGGAGGGAAAAAGCTATTTAAATTTATGCTATTGAATTTCTGTAGGACACACGAAATATTTTTGAAGTTAATGGGGAGCTCTGAATAGTCTGTTTCAAATAATTACAGGAAAAAAAAATACATTGAAATAATTAGTAGTTGCTACTAGAACATTCAGCAAAATGAAATGACATCTTTGCATGCCTATTAAACAGCACTTTATTTTCAGTTTAGGGTGTTTTGGATGAAATTAGATGGCAAACATACTGCATCATTGAGTGATTAGAAGAACTAGTATCATTTAGAGTTAGACTAATACCATCATCAGCTTTTTTTCTCTCTCCTCTTTAAAAAAAAAATTCTGTGCTCTCCCATTAGGGAGGTTTTAATAGAAATGGGACCAACTGCAGCCCTTAAGACTTTAGCTTAAGCGGTTTAGGTGCAATCCCTCTGCATGCAAGCAAAGGTGTTAAATAAAATCTGATTGTTCCATATTTTCTAATTCTGGGATTCTCTTTCTTCTCAGCTTAGAGAACACATAAAACCTTCCAGGCCACCATCCTCTCCACTATCAAGGTAGAATCTCATTTGCCAAGTACAGAAAACGGTCTCAATCAAATGAGCAAAATTTTATCTGTTGTTAGCTACTACCAAGTGTTGTTACCCTACTCCTCTCTATTTAAAAGAAAAAAAAATCCCAATTTGAAAAATACAGAAAAGGAACCTGATTTTCAACATTTTAATTTCCTAAGGGTATTTGTCAGAGCCCTGCCCATAGCCAGGCCCTGCTTCTCGCCCTCGCCCTCCTGCTTCTCTCTCTCTTCCCCCCTTTCCCTTCCTCCACCCCCATCGCCCGCCCTCTTCACCCCTCCTCTGGGGGCTCCCCTCCTCCTCTCCCTTTCCTCTCCAATAGGAGAAGAGGAAACAGAAAGAAGGAAGGGGGCGATGGAGCTGCTTGAGATACATCAGTGTCACCAGCACTCGGGGGCCTACTGCCCGATAAGGCAGTGTTTGGTGTTTGGTTTTACAATATACAACTTGGGAGGAACACCTCTGAGGCAAGAGGCGCTGGGAGAATCTGGACGGGACTGTTGGACTTTCTCCAGTATGTTCTTGTGTTCCAAGAAACGTCTGAGGATAACAAGCTGCTTCCCCACTTACAGAAAACAAAAATGTTTGGGATTTCTGAGATCCCATCCTAAGCAGGGAGGAAAGAAGAGATGGAGATGAAGTGGCCCATGAGAAAGGCGGGTTCCTGACCCAAGATGGGAAACAGGGAAGGCATGAGGGGACAGGCATGGCTTCGCTCCCTCGCTCTCCGTAGGGCCGCCGTGTTTGTTGCCTAGGGTCGGGCTCTCTTCTGTCGTACTGCTGAGCCTCTCAGCTGGCCCCGGCCTGGCACTTCCTGCACCTGGCACACCCACACTCTCTCTAGGCCCTGCTTGTCCGGGGGTATGCCCCTGAGGCCCTACTGCCCCTCACTATGGGTTTTGCCTCTGTCCTCGGGAGAAGGGGACTTATCCCCCCTCCTGCCCCGGAAGCCTCAATCTCAGTGTGCCCTCCTCTGCACAGGGAGGCCAGGCTCTGATGCCCTCAGAGGGGCGACCAGACCTACCAGCTTTCTTTTGTAATATGTGCTGTTTAAATAGCTCCCCTCCAGAGATCGATTTGGTGTTGACTGCACAAGAATGACATCACATGTAAACATTTTAAGTAAAAATAAAAAGAAGGGAAGAGAAGTCAGCTATGGAATTTATGTGGGGGTAGGCAGGACCTTCTCATCTCCTGGGTAGGATGGCCCAGCCAACTGCATCCCCTTTACTCATGGTGCCCTCATTCAAACGCTGTTAGCCCTGCGGTGACACACAGAGGCAGCAATGGGAAGAGCTAAGACTGGACCAATGCCAGCCTCCCAAGGAGGATGGAAGTCCTCTTTGCAATGTCATGCATCCCCACCAGTAAAGTGTGGCCCCTTTTCCCCACCCCCACTGCCCCGTCATCCTCTCTTCATCCTCATCTGTCTGCCTCTTGCCCCTGCACATGCTACTTTGGTTGATTGTGCTGTCCCCTTTCCTTCTATTAATAGGACCTTGTTAGAGCATGCTTCATTTTCCTTCCATGACACGTTAATGGATTCTCTCCCTTCCCAGGCCCTACAGTTCTGGCTTCCCCAGGTCCCCATTTGAACAGCTCCTCTCCACTGAATTGATGTAGGCACCATGCAGAGCGTCCTGGGCAGCCCAGCTCTTCTGCAACTTATTTCACAATGTCCTCCTGGGACAAACTCTGGACACAGCGGCCACAGATCCAGAGCACTGTTTTCTCGACTGCAGCGATGTCCCTTGGCAGCAACAACATGCTTCTGCTGAGGCAAGGAGGTTCAGGCCATGAACCAAAGAAAGAAACCCGACCCTTCTAGTGAGCGCTGTTCTGGGATATCCCTGAGACAATCACTGCCACTCCGATGTGTGGTTGTCCAGCTCACCTGCTGACTATCCCCCACTTCTGTCTCCAGTTCTGTCCATTCTTCTTAACTCTAAGATATTTCCACTATGCCCATGTTTGTTTCCACTTAGTCCCACTTCCCCAGCCATGGCTGTGCTGGGCTGCTTCCCGAACCTGTCAGCCTCAGCTAGGAGGGAAGTCTGTGTGGCTCTGCCAGGCAGCAGTTGTTGTTGCAGAAAAGAACAGAAGGAAATTTGGTTTTATAGGGCAGCAAATATAGTGAAAGCCCTCAGGGAAAAACCACAACCTCAGTTCCCAAACCAGGTCTATTTAGAAGCTTTACTTTCTGGATTTATAGTGTCTGTACTAGGCCAATTTAAACAATTTCAGTCAACAAGCCCTGTATGATAGATTGCATGTAACATCCTTACAAAAGGAGACTATAGGCTTGGATTGCATTTGACCTTTGGTAGGGGTGCAATCCAAGGAGTCTCAGAGTTTCCCCTCAAAGTCATTAAAACTAACAACCAGGCAGGGAAAGACCTATCTGTAAGCCAAGAGTAGCACCTGCACACCTTGGGGGTGTGACTGAGGCATATGTGCAGCTCCAAAATAAGTAACTTGTGGTGGGTGCTGAGAGGTGGCTCAAAGGATTCTTGCCTTACCAGCTGGCTGGCTTTGGGAAGTTAAATAACCTCACCTAGTTTAATCAATGTAATGATCATATCTACATCACTTTGTGGTGTGTGTATCAAAGGAGATCAACAAAATCATAGCTAATATTTATTATGCACTTAATATGTGCCAAGAACTATTCTGAACACTTCACACATATTAGCGCATTCAATGGAAGTTGAACAGTTCACACAGTTCCCAGCCCATAGTAAGCCCTTAATAATTGTTGGGTGTCATTGTTGAAAGTAACAGTCATAACGGATTCTTTCAAAGCACACATAGTGCGTTAAGATCTGTTTACTATACACCCTTAATATGCATAACAAGTTTGTGAGTAGGTACTATTACTCACCCCATTTTACAGTTGAAGAGACAGACACTTAGCAGAGAGAAGTTTAGCACAAGGTCAAGGGCTGGTGACGGGTAGAGCTTGGATTTGAGCCTTGGTAGTTCCTGTAAAGGCTGGGCTCTTAACCACTGCCTCTCTTGCAACAAATATTGACTAAGTTCCTTCTAAATGCCAGGCACTATTCCAGAAGCCTAGAATAAATTAGAGCTACAAGCAGGGAAAAAAATATCTCTGTTCTCCACCTCCTTGAGAGGGACACAGATAATATACAAATAAAATTGTATATCTGCATCTTAGAAAGTGCTCAGTGCTAAAAGGAAGAATACAAATGGAAGAGAGAGGCAGGTAAGATATTCATTGTGTGGGAAGTGTTGAAATTTTGTATCAGAGAAAGACTCACTGAGAAAGCAATGTTTGAATCAAGGCAGAATGAAGCTGAGGGAACAGACCATGAAGATACAGGATACAAGCACTGTAGGCGGAGGGAACTGTTGCAAAGGCCCTGAGGCCTGTATGGTTGGAAATAATTCTGTTAATCGGATCCATACTCCCTCTTTGCCCCAAATTGCTGAGCTTAGCAAACCCATCCCTGGGGATAAAGGAGCAAGGGTTTGGAAGTAGATTTGGAAATATTGCTGCTTTATTACAAATCTAAATGCTGTCCTGTAGCTGAAATGACCTGTTAGGACAGTCACAGCCCCATCTCCTGAAGGATGAGTTCACATCTTTTGGTCGCCCCTGGAGAATGTGAAAGGGGGTAAAACTGAAGACAACTTTATGCAAAACCACTTTGATCTGAGGATTGTAACCATTTAGTGTTTATTGATTTGTCTTTCCTATTTTTAGGAAAGTGGGAGCATGTTAATTAAACATTTTTGAGAGAAGCTTGTTTCCAGGGCAGACGGCTTAAGTGTCCCTGAAAGCCAAATCCTTCGCTTTCCAACAGAAAGAAGCTCCTAGGAAGAGCGCATGGGGACAGCCTTAGTCACTACCTCCCAGCAGGTCGGATTCTGGAACCAGGCAGAGGGCATCTCTCTCCATGTCTCTCCTCGCCTTGTCTTTTACCGTTGGCCTCCTATGTGGAGAGTCAACAAAGCATAAGTGAAGTGTCAGTGCTTTTAACAAAAAGTAGGAAAAGTCCTGTTGGATTTACTGGAACATGGCTCCATTAAATGTGAGCCTGTCAGAACAAGACTGCTCTGGAGTCTTGGCACCACACACTGAACTGGCAGCACCAGACAGTGGTCAAAATTGGCCCCACCTCTGGCTCCTAGGGAGGCATGGGAGCTGAATGCTGGTTCTCTGCTGACTAGACCACCCAAAATGTCTTACTGGCCAAGGAAAAGAGGAGAGATGGAGGGGCTCTCACTGGAGGACTTGCAAACATACACAAACTGACTTACGCTCTCTTTAGATGTATTTCTTCTTCTCCGATGTTATATGTGTCTTTTATTCTGTGTTAAGATTCCAGTGTTGTTTTACTATACTTTCAACATTAACACCTAAAACTGAGTCCTCTACTATCCCTCTTAGGCTACTGAACTCTTTCCAAACCCTGAAAAGCATACATTATTATCTTCATTTTCCAGAAAAGGGAAGTTGGGAGACATTGTTTATTCTACTTAAGATCAAAAGTTAGTAAATGGCAGGCAAGGGTTTGACCCAGATCTTAATACTCTCCAACACATGCTCTTAATCATTATATTAAAAAGCTTTTCTTGTGTCAACTATCTAATACATGAAAATGTTTGTCTACTTACACACAAATATATATGCCTACACATTACATGCACATGTACATATTACCCAAACATCAGGTCTACTTATAGCCCCCACCAAACACACACACACTTATACATACATTCAAATATGGGAAAGATTAGAAAGAATTAACAACAATTACAAAAAGGGTGCTATGCACTGTGCACTGTTGCATGGAAAGAGTGAACAAAGAGAAAAAATGAAGAGAAAAAATTCCTCCTTGGGATGAGAATACTTAGGGTCTCTTCTCTTAAGCAACCTTCCTATATAGCGTACCTAGCACTTATCCTATCTTATAACTGCAAGTTTGTAGACCACCTTTCTCCAATTTCCCCTCTTCCCATCCCTCACCCCTGGTAACCACAAATCTAATTTCTTTTACTACTGGCCTGTTTTTTTTGTTGTTGTTTTCTGATTTAGATTCTACATATAAGTGCAGTCATACAGTATTTTGTCTTTCTCTGTCAGACTTAGATTACTTAGCATAATGCATGCAAGGTCCACCCATGTTTCAAATGATAGGATTTACTCATTTTTATGGCTGATGATATTCCATTGTGTGTGTATATATATCTGTCAACTGACACTTAGGTTTTTTCCATGTCTTGACTATTGTAAATAATGCTGCTATGTCCATGGGGATGCAGATATCTTTTCAAGTTAGTATTTCATTATATTTGGATATATTCCCAGAAGTAAAATTGCTGGATCATATGGTAGTTCTACTTTTAATTTGTTGAGGGTCCTCCATACTGTTTTTCATAGTGGCTCTCCCAATTTACAATCTCATCAACAATGCATAAAGAATTCCATTTTCTCCACATTCATGTCCACACCAGCATTTGTTATGTCTTGTCTTTTTGCTGATGGCCATTCTAATCGGCATGAGGTGATATCTCGTTACGGTTTTAATTTACATTTTCCTAATGACCAGTGAGTGATATTGAACATCATTTCATGTATCTATTCGCTTCTCATAAAACTTCTTTGGAGAAATGTCCATTCAGGACTTCTGTCCATTTTTAAATTTGTCTTCTTGCCATTGAGTTGCTTGAGTTCTTTAAATGTTTTGGATATACAACCCCTTATCAGATGTATGATTTGTAATTTTTTTTCCTGTTCGGTGGGTTGCCTTTTCACTTTGTTGATGGTTTCTTTTGCTGTGCAGGAGCTTTTAAGTTTGATGCAGCCCCATTATTTATTTTCTATTTTGCTTATGCTTTAGGTGTCATATCCAAAACAATCATTACCAAGACTCATGTCAAGGAGATTTGTTACTTTGGAATTTATGCTGCAGGAGCACCAAGCAATTTGAGGCCAATTCACCCTGCCCGCAACTTGTGCACATACGTGGCTGTTCACACCACATCTCCACCCCAGACCCTGCTTCTCTATGGCCTCTGCTGCAAGGCCCTCTTACCTACTCTTCACCTGGCTGCTCCTTCAGGCCTCTTGAAGGCACACCTGAGACATCACTTTCTTCAGCAATCCTCTTTAATAATCCCTTTACTCAATGTGCTATGTCCTTACTCTGTGCTCTTGTAGTTCATTGCATGGCCTCAACTGTCAACCATTATTTGTATGACAAGGTACAGCTCCACAATATCTGGGCCTTTGAGGGTGGGGTCATGTCTTGGTCCTCTCTGTATCCGGGACTCCAAGCCCAGTAATTAGTACAAAGTCAGGGATCAAAGAAGAACTGAGTGACTCCAAGTGGATTGTCTCAACTGTCCACACTTTCTTCTTTGAGAAGAAACTTAGATATTTAATTCTGTAATAATAAAAACAATATACAATTCAAATTGAGAAAACAAATATCTATAACATATATCTTCTGAGGATATTTTTTAACTTAACTTCTCATCCAAGAAGTCTCAGTGAATTTCTTAGTATACTTTAAAAGTGTACTGTCACTTGAATTCTATTTTTATAGCTGCTTACATGTAATTTTCTAAGTGCTTCTATATTGTGTGGTTGGGTATATGCATGCACTTGTGTAACAGAAAGAGAGGGAAGGGGGAAGAGGATAAGGGGGAGAGACAGAGAGAGATAAGGAATCAGGAGAGAAGGGAAGGAAAAGAGGGAGTGGGGAGGAAGGAGCAAAAGAGGGAGAGGGAGAGAGAATAAGGGAGAGAAAGAGAGAGAGAGAGAGAGAGAGAGAGACAGAGACTTCCTCTTCAGGTGCAAGCCCTTTGAGGGCAGGGACATTCATCACTTATCCTTGTTCGACTTAGCTAACTTGGGAATCTACAGAGAGCAAATTCTCAAAAAAGGCTAAGGCCTACTAGAGAAATATCTTTCTCCTCTGGAAGGGAATTTTAATGGATCGGTTGCTAAGTGAATTGAATCCATTCTAATGAAAGCCAGTCCACCCTCCATTTCCAGAGAGCAGAAACACCAAACATCTTGCCATTCCAGGTTGGGAATTTCCTTAAGAATTGTCTGCCTGTTGAGTCAAAATGTGCAAACATGCTTTCAGTAAAGGGAAGAAACCTCTCAGAACCAGATCACCACCTATATGTGTCTCCCTGGGC